>NW_025814824.1:8402500-9002500 GCF_022079265.1 Lynx rufus
TGGTGCACCAGCCTCTGTCTGGAACAGTCCTCCTCACTGAGGAAAAAGAAGGATCGTGGCGAAGTCTGTACTGGGAATAAGAGCTTCTGCCTGGAAATGACACAGATCACTTCTGTTCACACTTAATTGGCCAAAGTAAATCACGTGGCTGGGCCCGAGCCTGGGTGACAGGATAATTGTAATGCTACCCTATGCCCAGCTCAAGAGAACTGGCATTTGGGAACAACTCCAGTAAGTACCACAGGCCCAGACAAAATGGACTTCTATTGACTTTATCTGCTGTTCCGGGCCCCCTCCTGAGTCCCAGGGAATTTTTTGAAAACTACATCTGTGTTGGCTTCCCAGAGATGTCACCTGTCATTCAGTTTATTTGTGTGTTGATTCAGCAAATGTTTATGGAGATCCTACCCTGTGCCAGATAGAGTGCTGGTGCTTGCACAGGTGCAAAAGGTAATTTTTAAAAGTCTACCCTTGGGGTGCCTGGGTGGCTCAGTCGGTTATGCATCCGACCCTTGATTTCAGCTTGGGTCACGATCCCAGGGTGGTGGGACCGAGCCCCACATCAGGCTCCACACTGAGCACGGAGTCTGTTTAGGATTCTCTCTCTCTGTCTCTCTCTAAAAAAGGAAAAACAATAAACAAACAAACAAACAAACAAACAAAAATTTTTAAAAAATTTAAAAAATAGGGGCGCCTGGGTGGCTCAGTCAGTTAAGCGTCCTACTTCAGCTCAGGTCATGATCTCACAGTTCGCGGGTTCGGGCCCCACATCAGGCTCTGTGCTGACAGCTCGGAGCCTGGAGCCTGCTTCGGATTCTGTGTCTCTCCATCTCTCAGCCCCTCCCCTGCTCATGCTCTGTGTCTCTCTGTCTCTCATTAATAAACGTTAAAAAAAATTTTTTTTAATTAAATTTAATTTTAAAAAAGTCTACCCTTGAAGAGTTCATAGTCTATTTAGGGGAATGCAAAAAAACTGGAGGAAATAATGGCCATGCAATGTCAAAAAATTCAGTGTGATCGGTACAATGGAAAACTCTAGAAATGCTCTGCCACAGGGTGAAAGAAGTTAGGGCTTTGGGGGGGGCACCATAAATGCAAATAAGGTACCACCTCCCTTGAAAATCTTTAGAGCACTCTCTAAAACATGTCTCCCCTTAGCGGTGGACGAATAATACCATCTTGGAGTTGTGTAACACTTTTATAGTTTGCAAAGCCCTCCCGTACACATTTTTCCCCATTTGAGCACACGAGGACCTTGCAAAGGGAAGTAGGAGAGAGCCTTCGTCGCCCATCAACAGATGAGGCGACTGAGGCTCAGGGAATTTAAGTGACTTGTCAAGTAACCACCTAGATTTTGTTGCACCTTCGCCACTGTTCTTCCTGTTCCCGCTCATCGTGCATTTGGTATAAGCCATGGCCGCCTCGGTGTGACGCTTGCCGTAGCCTGGTGGGAAACTCGTGCAGAGTTTTGTCAAGACGCAGAATTCTCCCATGTGTGGCATCACCCAGGCATGAATCACACACTGAGAGAACCTTGCTGCCAAGGCAACTGTGCTTAAGAGGGAAGGAAAATATTCCGTGATTTTCCCCAATCCCACAAATGCGTCTAGTGTGCCTGTCAACAACAACAAAATAATTCCAAATGTTTCTACGCTCTCTCCTTTTTCTTTCCTTGCAGAGTAGAAATCCCCTTTGTGTTTCAGATGACACAGTCTGGCCTCATCCACGGCCTGGCGTTCTGGTTTGACGTGGCCTTTGTTGGATCTGTGTAAGTATCACCCCTTCCTTGACTACTCTGTCCTACGCCATTCTCTACATTGTGTAGTCGTGGCTTGAAAGTGTTTTGAAGTTGATTTCAACAGTAATACTTGTTTCTCTGGGTTCCGAGAAAGGAAGGCACTTTTAGATTTTAGGGCGAAGTCAAAATGAGACAATTTTCCATGGTGTCCTCTTGGCTCTGGCTAACATAGTGCAAAACCTCTTAAGCCAACTGGATTGAGACTTAAAGGGATGGGAAAGGGTCTGTGCTTCATCAGCCCTCTTGGTCTATTCCAGAATAGAGGGTGGGAAGGACCCCCAGCCCCTGCCTTGGCTTCCAGCATGTTATCCTGGTTAGAGAACCTCCTGTACCTGAGTGATACCTGGAATCCTACCTTCCCTGACTCTGTTCACGCCCTCCGCCTCACAGAAGATGCTAGAGAGTCCTTCCTCAATGATCAGGCAGGCATATACCACTAATGCTAATTGCAACATGAGGTCGTATCATCAAGGTCATTTCCTTGCCCTTCCTGAAGAGCTTGGAAGCTTCAGAGGAAAGAGGAGAAAGACCACCTACAAGTTGACTGTCCGTGTTTGGTCTTCCTCATAAGGGCTGTGCCATTACCGTACCCCCAAACCTCTGCTCTCCTCCTGACTCCCCTACTCTCTTGCCAGGCTTTCTCATGCTCTCTGACGGGTGAACCTAGTAGCTCTGCGTCACATGACCAGGTGAAAGGAAAGCTTTTGCATTACACTCCTCTCTCCTCCTCGTAAAAACATCCAGGCTTATCAAGACATCTGCGGAGAACAGGAGTGCCCGTGGGTCTGCGATAAAGCTCAGGGAGCTTGTGGGGGTGGGGGTGCTCCGGGGAGGAGGGGACCCCCGGCAGCCTCGTCTGGGCTGACAATCAGAGAAAAAGAAAATGCTGTACGAGTCGTCCCTACACCGCAGAAGCATATTTGTTCAAGGAATCCATACATTGGTTTCTCAGACTTTCCCCCAGTGAATCTGTTCCTGCAGGGCTAAGGGAGAGAAGCTTGAAGTGGCCTGCTCCAAGGGGACAGTTCCTTTGAAGTGAGATGCTTTATCCTACAAAGCTTTAGACAGCTTGCATCCTTCTCCCACATGTGCCTGAGTATATTTTGATAGAAGAGTGGTTTATATTACTTAGCGGTGAAATTTTGTAAAATGCACCCCCCACCCCCCCACCCCCCTCGCTGCAACATCTTCAAGTCAAAATAGACCCTGTAGGGGTCAGCTGTGTGTTCCACGCACACCTTTCTCCATCCAAACCAGCGACACGGTCGGGTGAGTCACCAGGACAGGTGACCTTGGTGTTTGGGGGCACAGCCAGGTATTCTCGCATCTTCGTATGAAATGAAGAACGCCCATGTAAACACTGTCACACACACATACATGTGTGGGACGTCTGAGCCGGAAGGACAGCAGAGACCATCTGCCCCAGGGCTTTTCTTGCTTCCAGAAGCCCTCTCAGGTTCCCTGAACAGGTTGGCATGAGACGGTAGGAGGCCAGACTCCAGACTTGTTACCTTGAGAGACACAAAACTTTCAGACAACTCAGTTCCCAACTTAACTCTATTCCTTGTTGGGCTTCTAACGAACTTTGATTCAGAAAGACAGATTGAAGGGCACCCGAATGGTGCAGTCCGTTAAGGGGACGACTCTTGATCTCGGCTCAGGTCAGGATCCCACGGTTTGTGTGTTCGAGCCCCACATCTGCCATCAGCGCAGACCCTGCTTGGGATTCTCTCTCCCTGTCTCTCTCTCTGCCCCTCCCCTGCTCATGTTTGTTCTCTCTGTCTCTCTTCCTCTCTCTCTCTCTCTCTCTCTCTCTCTCTGTCTCTCTCTGTCTCTCTCAAAATAAATAAACTTAACAAAAAAGACAGATTGACAGAATGGCCAAATCCACAGGTTTGAAGCCTGGCGCTCCAACTGTCTTCTCTGTGATGCTGGGCATGTCCTTTAACCTCCCTGTGCTGACTTTATCGAGTTACTATATATACTTAGTTAGGGAATACATATAAAGCTCTTGGGACATTGCCATGGCAATGACCTAAACTGAGCTACCCTTACCTTAAAAGGATTCCATGAGTTGAAAACTCTGCAAACCAACTATCAACCTAAGTCCCCAGTGCAATCCATGCAATATGGCCCCAGAGCGTAACTGACGTTTAACTCTTCTCCCGTCCCACAGGGTAACTGTTTGGCTGTCGACAGCCCCAACTGAGCCTCTGACTCATTGGTATCAGGTGCGGTGCCTTCTCCACACTCCCCTCTTTGCCAAAGAAGGAGAGACCCTCTCAGGGAAAGTGCTGTTTATAGCCAACAGACGGTAAGTTGGGAACTAGACTACTGACTACTGGGCAAGGGGGTGTCAGCGGTGGGAGCGTTTTCAGCCCCTCGAAATGGGCAGCAGACTTTACAAAAGCCCAGCTCACTCTGCTACCAAGACAGCAAACGTCTTCCTTGCGATGAGGGCCACAGGGATGGGGAGCTTGGGGTGACTCAAGGGCAGCGTTCTCCACCTGAGCACGGAGGTGGTCGGAGTGCTTGCCAAACGCTTGAATTATCAAGTGCTTGAAATCCCACATCATCAGCTCCTGACTTCCCTTGCATCTAGCCACACGCCCTCAAATTTAGTACAATACCATCGATTTGTTCCCCAGGGGACAGGCACAGCAGGGCGATGTGTGGTGTGGGCACAGCAGGACTGGCTGTGTCCCTCTGGTAATGGATTTCACGAGGCCTCTCCTCTGCAGCAATGACTTTGATTTATCTCATTTTTAAGATGCTCTATTTTCTTTCACCTTGTTGGAGCTTCTCCGGGGTGAATCAGGGGAGAAAGGAATAGCGGAGGAGTTCAAGGACTCTCAGGATATTAAGGGTACTCAGAGATCATCTCACTCAACTTCCTTCTCTCCCTACCTCCCACCTCTTCTCGGACCTGCACTTGAACACTCCTGTGATGGAGAGCTCATCCCCTTACAAATCAACCCTTCCATTTTTTTTAATGTTTATTTATTTTTGAGAGAGAGACAGAGCATGAGCAGAGGAGGGGCAGAGAGAGAGGGAGACACAGAATCCCAAGCAGGCTCTAGACTCCGAGCTGTCAGCACAGAGCCCCGTGTGAGGCTCGAACTCACGAACCGTGAGATCATGACCTGAGCCGAAGTTGGACACTTAACCAACTGAGCCGCCAGGTGCCCCAACCCTTCCATTTTCAAAGTCTACATTTCTTTCCTTACAAAAGCCTAACACGCTCACATATAAATTCAAAACTACAAAAGTGTTTAGAGTCCACACTCGCTGCCACCCCTCACCCACTCCCCAGATGGGGCCCCTTGGTCCATATGCTTCCAGGTGATTTTTCTGTGCATGTACTAATAACATCATTGTGGGGTTTTTATTGTTGTTTTACAAGAAGATTCAACTAGCCGTCTCCCACTTAAGTTTTCACTTAGCATTAAGTCCTGAATCTGTGCACATAGATCTGCTTTGTTATTTTAATCGATGCGTAATAGTGGAGGGCATAGATGTATTACATGTCTTTTTAAAAATCACTGACGGCGGGGCATCTCCATGGCTCAGTTGGGTAAGCATCTGACTCTTGGTTTCAGCTCAGGTCATGATCTCATCGTTCGTGGGTTTGAGCCCCTCACTGGGCTCTGTGCTGACAGCACGGAGCCTGCTTCGGATTCTCTCCCTCTTTCTTTCTCTCCTCCTCCCCTGCTCGCTCATGCTGCCTCTCTCTCTCAAAATAAATAAATAAACTTAAAAAAAAAACACATTTTTTTTAAAAAACTGCTGATGGGTTGATACTTGGGTTGCTTCCCACGTTTCCCCTTTTTTTGGGCCACTGTGAAAAACTCTGCCCTAAATCCCCTTGAACATAAAGCTTGCACAGGGACAAGAATATTTCTACATGAGATCCCTAGAAATGGAGATGCTAGATCAAAGGGTATGTACCTGTGACACTCTGATAAATACTACCTTTTATGTATTTTATGTATTTGTACCTTTATGTGCAACCTCAATGGTTGCACCAATGTCCACTCACGGTGATGGACGGCCATGGACGGCCAGGCTCATTTCTGCACTTCTTTTCCCTACACTGCCTGTGATTGGTCTCTGTGGCTTTTGCCAGTAGTGATGTGTGTGCACATGTGAGGGAAGGGAGAGAGAGAACGTCAAGCAGGCTTCTCACCCAGCCCAGAGCCTGATGCAGGGCTTGACCACGCACGCAGGTCTGGGATCGTGACTTGAGCCGAAGTCAAGAGTCAGACGCTCAACTACCCAGGGGCCCCTACAAATACAATTTTTATGTTATTTTATTTTATTTTAATGTTTTTTTATTTTTGAGAGAGACAGAGACAGAATGTGAGTGGGTTAGGGGCAGAGAGAGGGAGACACAGAATCCGAAGCAGGCTCCAGGCTCCACGCTGTCAGCACAGAGCCCGACACGGGGCCTGAACTCACGAGGTGCGAGATCATGACCTGAGCCGAAGCCGGTCGCTCAACTGACTGAGCCACCCAGGCACCCCCTCCAAATATAATTTTTAAAAGTTGCATCTGGTTGTTTTGGTTTATATTTTTTTAATTACTAATAGGGGTAAATAACTTTTCATATGGTCTTTGGTTATTGATGTCTTGTACTTCAAACATCTCTGATCATTAAAAAATTATTCTTGTTGTTGATCCTACAAGTACTTCCTAGTAAGTCTACTCATTGACCTTACTTCTGCATCTGAGTCTGTTCCAGGCTCCAAATGGCAGTTGTTGAAATATTTGGAGAGCTCTACCAAAATCCTGCCAGTCTTCCTGGCTGGCTATAGGCTAACATCCTGTAAGAGTGATTTTTAAATTGTTGGAGGTTCTAAGCCCGCCCCTCTGGAGAGTTGGTGGGACTTTTCTGGAAAGTAATTTACAAGAAGGGAGTTCCTGTGGCGGGAGAGACATGACCATCTTCAGGCGGTCTGTTTTTCTCGACTCACATTCTCTCTCCTGTGCCGCCACAGAGTCATCCTGCTTCCTGCCAACATGGCTTCTCTTCTGCTTGTTTCCGTGGTTCTACCATATTGCAGTTCTAGGCACGTCTTGCCCACCCCAGGGCCTGCACAAGACGTTACACATGAGGAATAAAGCTTTTGCATTTCGGAAAATGCTCCTCATCCTCAGCTTGGGTGTTTTGGGGAGCACTCTCTGAGACGCGTCCCCCGCTGGGCTCTCTTGCTTCTCTTTGCGCTTCTATGCTTTTTCCCATGTGCCTTACAGCCAATGCCAAGTGCTTCTGTAGCCCTTATACATGAGTTAGAGACTGCAAACTCTATCTTTCTCCCAGTTTTACAGAAAATGAGGTCCCTGGTCTACAGTGTCTTTCTCTTCTGCTTGTTTAGGGGATGGTTTCCAGGAGGCAAAGTTGGGAAATGCTGATTTATACTGCGTTCATCCTGGAAGTCACCACTTTCTTCCTCAATCCTCATAAACCATCTATTTAATGACCAGTTCTAAAGAAAAAAAATTACTAAGGAGCAGTAGCCAACATCAGCTTGGAGTTGGGACTTGCCTTTTCTGCTTAACATTCTTTTGCTTTCAGATATTTATATTTGAAGGTATCTTAGGGTATCATTAGGTGGGTGGATTTAAATCATCTTATTTTCCTATTACTTTTTTCTTTCTTTTAAACAAAACCTTTTTTTTAATGTTTATTTATTTTTGAGGAGAGAGGCAGAGCAGGAGCAGGGGAGGGGCAGAGAGAGGGGGAGACACAGAATCTGAAGCAGGCTCCAGGCTCTGAGCTGTCAGCACAGAGCCTGATGCGGGGCTTCAACTCATGAACCATGAGATCATGACCTGAGCTGAAGTCGGACACTCAACTGACTGAGCCACCCAGGCGCCCCTCCATTATTTTCTCCTAACGTATCTTGGGTTTCATCCTTCTCAGTCATATTTTTTGACCCTCCTCTCCTTTATTCCCCCCCGATGGGTAAGAAAGAAGCAAACCATTTACCTCATACACCTGTGTCATGACTCCCGGGTTCCTCCAGCCTTCCACACCTTTCTTAAAGCACCAATGTTGTATCCCTGTTATTTGCCTATATGTGAACTTCCCAAAAAGAAGGCCCGAGTCTCATTCTATGGTGTATCCCTCCTGACTTAATTCATTTCAGAGATTCGGCAGTGATGTGGAAGGACCACCTGAATGAAGAAGTCATGTCAGGATCCTCCTTTTAGTAAGAATTTAGGTCTGGCTCAGTTGAAAGCAGACGCTAAGAGATTATGGACACATGATACTTAGCAGCAGGAAGAAAGGGAGGAAGGCGGAAGGAAGATTTTTTTTTAATATATTAAAAAAGATTTTTTTAATGTGTATTCATTTCCTGAGAGAGACAGAGCATGAGCAGGGGATGGGCAGAGAGAGAGGGAGACACAGAATCCAAAGCAGTTTCTAGGCTCTGAGTTGTCAGCACGGAGCCCGACGTGGGGCTTGAATTCACGAACCGCAAGATGGTGACCTGAGCTGAAGTTGGAGGCTTAACCGACCGAGCCACCCAGGTGCCCCTTTAATATTTTTTAAACGTGATTTTTTAAAGTTTATTTATTATGAGAGAGAAAGCATTAGTGGGAGTGGAACAGAGAGAGAGGAGGGAGAGAGAATCCCAAGGAGTCTTCACATCATCAGTGCCAAGCATGATGCAGGGCTTGAACCCACAAACTCTGAGGTCATGACCTGAGACATGACCAGGCTTTGGCAAATATTAAAGGAGAGAACATAGTATAGTTATCAGCACACAGTAGGTCCACAGAAAATCTTAGTTCCATTTTTTCCCGCCTTCTTCTCTTCCTTACTCTCATTTTTGCTTTAAAATTATTACTTTCTTTGGCATTTTCTCCAAACTCAGCACTTCCTGAATGTCAGTGCTTTGACGTTCTTTTCAGTCAGGTGCTGCTGGTTTGTCCTGCCTTTGGACAGGATCTCCCCCTTCCTTTTGTCAAATATTTTTTTAAACTCTGGCCTCCCGGGAGAACTGCCCCCCCCTGCCCCCAGGGTAAGCCACACTGGTGTGACAATGGCTGCCCTTTTCTTCCCAGCCAGGACCCCTTGGGATCGTATTGTTAGCGTTTTATTTTCCACAGACTTCCATCATTCTTTGGCTGTCATTCATATTATTGCTGTGGACAATAAAACAGAACTTATGTTTTTTATGAACTTTATGAAATGTATATCCCTCAAGTGCACAGAAGCTGGTGTCCATGAAGTTTTTTGATCGTGTGCACCTCGGAGTAAAGACATTTTGTATATGCGTCCCCCGATTATAGATTAGCATTTATCTTATAATTCTGTGAATGTACTACAGTAATAATAGAAAGTATAAAGTGGAGTGCTCGATATAGAGATATATATTCTATATACTATTTATATACTATTTATATATATATACACCCACATGCGTAGACATGTCTCTGTGTATATACACACATAGAAACTTACATGGTGTATACGTCATAGGACACAAAATTAGAAATAAAAAAGAATGAATGGAAAAAAACAAATATACATAGGCTGACTTGGGGTCTAGCTCAGCCACTCACCCTGGGCCAAGATTTTTTGGAATATACTTTAAAATTTGGGCGTCCCTATGAAGGTCTGCAGTACTCAGGTCTGCCAGGGAATTTGGTTTTCAGAGAGTTCCATGAGCTTTGTGTTATGAAACTAGAAGGAATGCTGACCAAAGAGTTAAAGGTTTGGAAGCTCCAAGTGGCGCTCCCAAAGGTCATCTCTAAACTGCTCTGTTTTGCGCTCAACTTGCCTCAGACCAAATATCTACGGGTGTGGACAGCTGCATTGGCAGGAGCTCTGGGGCGAAACTCTTGTCGATGATCGGGAACAGTGAGGCATTAGCATGCGCGGGCTCAGCTTTAAGGGATGTTTCTTTGTCCTTTGTTACTCAGATTCTTCTGGCTCTGACCAATGTCTCCACCGCCCAGTTGGTATTTACTCAGTGATGTTGTACCACATTGTCTGCGGTGTAATCAGATTCTCACTGAACCGTCCTGCCTTAGCAAAACCCGAGAAAGTAGGTGAGCATAATAGAGAACGAATCCGGCACTTTCCTAGTGACTTCACTAATGTTCAGTATGTGTTAGGTGAACACGTATATTCGTTTCCCAGGGCTGAAAATTTTAAAAATCAGGCCACCTGGGTGGCTCAGTCAGTTGAGTGTCAGACTCTTGATTTCAGGTCAGGTCACGATCTCGCAATCATGAGATCGAGCCCCACAGCGGGCTCTGCACTGGTCACGGAGCCTGCTTAAGAGTCTTTCTTTCCCTCTCCCTCTGCCCTTTTCTCTCTATCAAAAAAGAAAGAATTAGGGGCGCCTGGGTGGCGCAGTCGGTTAAACGTACGACTTCAGCCAGGTCACGATCTCGCGGTCCATGAGTTCGAGCCCCGCGTCAGGCTCTGGGCTGATGGCTCAGAGCCTGGAGCCTGTTTCTGATTCTGTGTCTCCCTCTCTCTCTGCCCCTCCCCCGTTCATGCTCTGTCTCTCTCTGTCCCAAAAATAAATAAACGTTGAAAAAAAAATTTTTTTTAAAAAAAAAAAGAAAGAATTAAAAATCGGAGCTAAGTATTTTCTCCCCCCCCCCCCCGTGTACCCCCTTGGGGCACACTCAAACCCCTCTGAAGAACGCTGGTCCAGGGTCCATTCTACTGAGGTTCTCATTCCTTCCTTCGCCTATCAGTAAACCCTCAGTGACTTGAGTCATTTTTTTTTCTTTTTTTTACTTTTTTTTAAAATTTAAACTTTAGTTAACATACAGTGCAATATTGGTTTCCGGAGTAGAATTCGGTGATTCATCACTTACATACAACACCCAGTGCTCATCACAACAAGTGCCTTCCCTAATGCCCGTCACCCATCTAGCCCACCCCCCCCACCTCCCTCCATCAACCCTCAGTTTGTTCTCTATTGTTAAGTCTCTTGTGGCTTGTTTCCCTCCCTCTCTTTTTCTGAGCCATTGTTTCCCCAAGCTTCCTGCTACTTCTGTTTATCCTATTCTCCCTTGATCATGAGCGCTCAGCCTATCCCTCTACTATACCTTCTGTTTTCTCTAAGATGAAATTGTCATGAATTACCACACTCTCCAGACAGATGTGTCCTGTATATGTTGTTCTTACGCTTCCAATATCTGTTATTCCAAAAGGAATGTTGGTATGAGAAACAATGATTTTGTTTTTATGTTTTTTTGTTTTTTTTTTAGTTTATTTATTTAGTGTTATTTTTAAATATAATTTATTGTCAAAGTGGCTACCATACAGTGTGTAAAGTGTGCTCTTGGTTTTTGGGGTAGATGGTTTTGCACTCAGTTCTTCAACTAAAGGATGTCTCCTCTTAGGTCATTTGTTCCATCTCTGTAGATTTAAAAAAAATTTTTTTAATGTTTATTCATCTTTTGAGAGAGAGAAGGAGACAGAGTGCCAGCAGGGGAGGGGTAGAGAGAGAGGAAGACACAGCATCCGAAGCAGGTGCCAGGCTCTGAGCCATCAGCGCAGAGCCCAATGTGGGGCTCAAACCCACGAACTGTGAGGTCATGACCTGAGCGGAGATCAAGAGACAGACACTTGACCCACTGAGCCACCCAAGCGCCTTCCTATGTAGCATTCTGGAAAGAGCGTTGCTGAACAACACCCTAGAGCAGGAACTTCCTGTCTCTTCTTCCAGACCCCACCTGGAACCATTCAGTTCTCTGTTGTGTCATATGCACATCCATGGACACGCACATTTGCACAGACCTCGGGGTACTCTGTTTCTGTGTTAAGTCTTACGTTCATTGCTTTAAATATTGTTAAGAAGGCGTCTCTCATTTGGGAAAATAAGTAAGTGTGTCCCTCCCTGATTTCTCAGCCTTTCTATGATTCCAGCAAGGGCTGCCCTTATTCCTAAGGAGCTCACTGTCTCAGTATCTCGCTTTCCTTGTGTCTACCTTCAAGTGTCACAAATGCAGTGACCTCCTCCTCGATGTATCATGGAGGGAACATTTTATAACGAAATAATTCGGAGTCAGTTACATGAGTTGAAATACAGTCAAAAGACATTGATTTTTTGTTTTTTAATCTATGCCCATCTTTCCCTCTTACTTTGTTTGGCCCCGATAAAAATCTGGAACTTGAGGTACAGACTTCACAGGATCTGACATTATACGTCAGCCTGCCCAGGCCACTGTTGGTGACAACAGGGTGAGAGGCATTTGTAACACTCAGCAATTTCTAGAATTTGACACAGAAGCCAGACCATCAAGGAAATTCCAGTTAAAGTAATCAATGATATGTTAACCCCAGACATTTAAAATATTAAGGATTGGAAGATATGTAATGAAATTAGCACTTTTATACTTTGTAGGTGAGGAAGTAGTTTAGTCCACTTTCTGGAAGATGCTTTAGCAATAGGTGCTGGGAACCTTAAATATTTACGTGCTTTAGCCTGGCGAGTCTAACACTGAGAATTATTCCAGGCAAATAATCGCCAATAGGACATAAAGATGTACTACAGGAATGTCCTCTGCAGCAGAATATCTGTCGTCAAATCAGGCTTTTGTTACTAAAAGCAATAATATGTTATAACATGTTTGTAATACGTTATAAAAATGTAAACATTTGATCATGGGGCATCATTAATTATCCTGTGTAATGCCCGTTAGTGCCACTGAAAAATGTGTTGTCAAGAATTATAGGATAAATGCTTGTTTATGTTAAATCAAATTAGGAGATATGAAGGAATATTTAAGATCATTGTATTACAAATTCACATTTATGAAAAGAATAGAAGGAAAAAATACACAGGAAAATACTCTATAGTGTTAGCTAGAAGATTCTTTGTCTAGTGACATCATGAATTCTTTTATTTAATTTCTCTTTTTCCTTATTTTTCAGTTATTCTACAGTGAATAGGTAGCACTTTATAATCCAAAGAAATACATGTGTTGTTGAATACATATGACTAATAAAAATCCCACAAACATAGGTCCTTCAGATTAGTCATCAAAGATATGTCATATGACTTGTTCTTATCAGCCAATTCCCACTGGAATTATATGAGCCTTCATCTGGGGCCTCTGAAAATCAGTCACACTTACTGACTGTTTTATGTCAGTTTGAGACTTTAACGTATCCAGTCTTTGCACGATTAAGATTATTTTGGTTACTTCGGTGGGTGACCCATAAAGTGCCTCTATTAATTAAAGCCATTTCTGTCCTTGGCTGTTGATCAAACCAGAAATACCATTAACTTTGTAATTTTTAGCTCAAGAGATTACAACTGCCAAACTCTTCTAACAAACAAGGCCTTCTGTTGCCTCTACTAATGTTGGTAGCATCCCCATAAACACACACGACCGTAGACGAGATGCCAACCCCACACTCTTAAAACCCTCGTAGGGGCGCCTGGGTGGCGCAGTCGGTTAAGCGTCCGACTTCAGCCAGGTCACGATCTCGCGATCCGTGAGTTCGAGCCCCGCGTCAGGCTCTGGGCTGATGGCTCGGAGCCTGGAGCCTGTTTCCGATTCTGTGTCTCCCTCTCTCTCTGCCCCTCCCCCGTTCATGCTCTGTCTCTCTCTGACCCAAAAATAAATAAACATTGAAAAAAAAAAAAAAACCCTCGTGAAGTAAGTAGGTACGTGTCCAAGGTGCCTTCAGTGTGTGAAGAGGTGACCGGCCTCGTAAAATGATGGAGTTGTTTTGTTTTTTTGTTTTGTTTTCTGCCATACAGACAGAGCTATGACATTCATATCGTGGCGCTGGTAAACCAGACAGGCTTCAGATCTGGGAACATCCTCGATCTAAAGAATCCTTTCTTTAGGTAAGAAATGCTCTCAGCCATGTCCCAGCCATGTGTATGAAATCTCAGTGGACCATATGACCAGGTAAAGAGGTTCAGGATAATTCCACCTTTCTTTCCTAAGAGGAGAAGAGGCATCTACCCTTCCTCCTTAAGGAGACTTAGATCCTTTGATGGAGTTGAGTGTTCTAGTTCCATTAAATGGAATTCAATATGTAACAACCTGATCTTGAAACCACAAAGAGTCCTACAAAGTGAATTCTCGTTCCAGCTGAGCTATAATGAGCTGCGTGACCTTGGGCAAAGTCGCTTCCTTCTGGTATTTGGTTTTCTCATCTGCACGATGTGGAGTTTAAATATGGGCTCCTCTGACCTTCATTCACTAACAGATGGTTTTGTGCTGCATTTATTCCACTACACCTGAAACATGAAGTCCATTTAAAGTAAGTTTGTGAGATATTTTTGAGATCACGTAAGTCAGGACAAACCCCTCTTTAGAAGCCATGCAGGTTTTGTCTGATGTAAAAACTTGCCACAGTGAGAGGGATATGACGGATGTTTCTGGAAGAGCCCCTCATCTCTTACACCTCATCCATATGAGCCCGTTAAAAATCCACACGTGAGGGGCGCCTGGGTGACTCAGTCAGTGAAGCGTCCGACTTCGGCTCAGGTCATGATCTCATGGTTCGTGGGTTCAAGCCCCACATCGGGCTCTGTGCCGACAGCTCAGAGCCTGGAGCCTGCTTCCGATTCGGTGTCTCCCTCTCTCTCTGCCCCTCCCCTGCTCACGCTCTGTCTCTCTCTCACAAAATGAATAATCGTTTAAAAAAATTTATTTAATCCACACATGAAATCCACCCCAGAATTAAAACCACTGGGCACTGTCACTCTTGACTTCCCTACCAAAAAACAAAAAAAAGACTTTTCCTTCATACTATAAAGTCTCCCAAGGCTTTGTGTTCAAAGCTTCATGTCTCTGCAGTATTGAAAAGCATAAAGAAAAGAATAAACACGGGAAACCAAACCAAAAGTTCTTTGGCAGAGATGAGAAAATGAAATCGTGACCTCGAAGCACGGGAGGCAAAACATAGGCAAGGCTTCTCTTGTTTATGCTGTGTGTGAGTTGTCACGCATCGTGTGAATCTTAAACTGATAGCCATTTAGGGATATGGATGTCATCTTTAACTTTGAGGGAAAAGGGGAGTTCTCCCTCCCATCCCCGTACAAAATCCCGTCACTCAAGTCGAGGGCACAGATTGTGGCCTCAGAGCATGCAGACTATTCACTAGCACAATTTGACCTGCCTAGGCCTCAGTCTTCTCCTCTGTGAAATGGAATTAACAACACATGCCTCACTGGGAGATTGCAGGGATGCCCATCACATGTCCAAGCACTAGGCAGTTCCTGTTCCTGGTGTTCAGTAATCGCCAGTTTGCTGTCTTTCTCCCTTTTCTTACTGGTCTCTGTGCTCCTCCTCTCTCAGTACGTAAATAGATGATGGTCTTGCACTTCATTCCAAAGAGAATCATTTGGATTTGGGGATAGAAAGTGAATTTTTGTAGGGTTTTAGAAAACCCCCCTTTTGAGTGCAAGAACCATGCGAACCAGTAACTGGAGTCCTGCTTCCACTTTGTCTTAGGACAAGATTCTAAGCAGGACACAGACAGGGCCTGGGCCTTGGCCTTGGCCAGCCCCTGCTTTGCATGAAGACACAAACACAGTGGCCATAAGGTCACAGGGAGGACCGGTCAAGGTTGAGCAACTCGCAAGATGGCCACAGCACCGACAGAACAGACACACTGTTGGGTGAGGGTGTGGGGGCAGCGGATGCCTTTCCTTTTCCCTTCTCTCAGTACCAAGTCTGACTGATGTATTTAATTAATTAAGCAGATAAGGGTGCTTAAAAATGTGACTCCCCTAGGCACTTCACATCTTATTTAAACTTCTTCACCAACCTTTTCCTAATGTCTAGCACAATCGTGATGATGGGTGCTAAACGACCGACTCTTTGAAGGGCACTTCGCATCGAGTGCACAAACAGTTAAATGTTCAGCTGTGGTGATGCCCTTCTTCGGGTCCCCCACAGTCACAGCACCTGAGAAGCAGCACAGGAGCATGTGTGTGCATGCGTGCGTGCGTGCGTGCGTGTGTGTGTGTGTGTGTGTGTTGGGGAAGTGGCATTACCCAGAGAAATTATCGGTGACTTAGAGGTAATTATTGGTAATTTCTTTATCAAAATGAGTAACTTTCCATTTTTTTTTTATTCTACCCATTTTTAGGGCATGATAGATTTACACACAGGAACAAAAAATTCATTTTTGGGTTTGGGCTGATACCTGGTGCCATCTAAAAACATCTAATGGGGCATGCCAAAACATCTAAGGATCGACAGGTTAATTACTAAAACCTTGAATATCCACCATTAAATGTGATGTACAGGTTTCTGTCTTTCCTTAGGCAGGCTAGGGAGACTTTGATTTTCGCTATTATTTTAAAGTAATTTGAAAATGAAAGAAGGGCTCACAAATGTTGCTAAAAGTGAGCGAAGGGACAGAACTGCTTCATCGGCAAGGGAAAGCTCTCCAGTAACCCGGCAGAGTCTCCAAGGACTGTGAGGCCAGTCCTTCATCACTCGGGTCCCACACAGTCTGTCCCCAGATCTGGCTGGCGGGGCGACCAGGCAGTCCCTGCCTCCAGGAAGCTTGTGTTGTAGTAGGAGGGAGGGCAGGGCCTTAAACAGCTAACTGCACAATTATGTCATCATACTTGCAATGCGTGATGAGTAGGAGGGGTAGAGGGTGCCAAGAGAGCATTGATGGGGAGACCTAGAGCAGAATGAATCCATAAAACCCACCACTGGTACCCCTCACCCAGCAATAGCTGGAGAACGCTTCGTACATGGTGGCAAAGTTTATTTATTTATTTTGAGAGAGAGAGAGAGAGAGAGAGAGAGAGAGAGAGAGAGAGAGAGAGAGAACAAGCTGAGGAAGGGCAGAGAGAGGGAGAGACAGAGTCCCAATCAGGTTCCGCTCCATCAGCGCGGAGCCCTATGTCAGGCTCGAACTCACACACTGCGAGATCATGACCTGAGCAGAGCCCAAGAATCGGACACTTACCCGACTGTGCCACCCAGGTGCCCCAAACATGCCCACCTCCAAGAAGCCTTCCAAGGCCAAGGCTGGCTTAGATGTCCCTCCCAGAGCACTCAGCTCTCTGCAGACACCACTCTGGGGGCATGTGTCTCAATTACTGGGTTTTGTGTCCGCAACCCCTCCTACCTTGAGCACAGCATCTTGCCTTCTGCTGTTTGTAACACGGTGTTGACACAGCAGGTGCTGGGTGAATGTCTGATGGGTGGGTGGATGAACATGGCCCCATGGAGCTCCTGAATGGCCCCAGAGTTTCTAACCCTGGGGCTTTGGAGCCAAAAGCCTGTCTTATTTCGTGCTGCCGCCGCAAGCCAGGGCTCTGTCCCCTTCACAGCCTCTCCCAAACAACGTGGTCCTTCTCTCCTCCCAAACACAGATTCCTTCAGTTTCCCCAACTGAACTATCACTTTCCTTCCTGCTCTTCTCCATGGAATTTATTAAGTAATTATCATGCACCAGGAGATGTTCTCATTGCTAGGGTATAACAGAGAATGATGGGGGTATGATTTCCCTGGTCTCGTGGTTCCTGAAAGTCTCAAGGATTGGTGGGTCTCCTGACAGACATCCAGGAAGTAAACAAGTGAGAAAATCTCAAATAGCGGTAGTTTTTCCCCAAAAAAAGATAAATAGAGTAATAGCTACCTGATCTCAAGACTCAGGATAAACCTATGGTAATCCAGGCGGTGTAAGCTGAAAAAACGACACCATCCACGTAGGTGAATGGAATGAACAGCGGTCAGAAACGGACTCGCACATATACAGCCAATGTGATTTTTGATGTAGTTGCAAAAGCAATTACACGGAGAGGTGACGGTCTTCCAGAAGTGGCACAGGAATGATTGGATATCAATAGGCAATAAAATTAGTGGCCTTCAACCCATATCTCACACCGTCTAAAAAAAATTACCTCAAAAGAGATCATGGACTGAACCATAAAATCTAAAAAATATGAAACTTGGAGAATAAAACATAGAAGGAAACCTTCGTGATCTTGGGTTAGACAGCTGTGTCTTACATATGACACAGTTCCTAAAAAGGGAAAAATGATAAATTGTCCTTTATCAAAATGAAAAACCTATCTTTGAAAGACGATGAAAAGATGCGTTATAAACTAGGTGAAAATATTTGGTAATCACTTGTCTGGGGGAAAAAATCATATGCCGAATATAAAAAGAATGTATGCTAAATACTCTCAAGCCTAGTAATGGGAAAACGTTTTTGGTAAGGGCCAAAGATGTGAGCGGACCCTCCATCAAAAAAAAGATATAATCGCCAAGAAGCACATGAGAAGATGTTCAGCATCATTAGTCAACAGAGAACTGACAACTAGAACCATCGTGGCATAGTTCCATTAGATACATACACCTATTCGAATGGCTAAAATAAAAATTCTGACAATACCAAGTGCTGGTGAAGATCTGGACTGAGAATTCTCCCTCATGGTTGGTAGGAATACAAAATGGTACAGACAATTTAGAGAATAGTTTGACACTTCCTTAGATGGTTAAAAAAAATCCGCTTACCACATGACCCAGCCATCTCACTGCAAGGTATTTATACGAGACAGATGAAAACTCTATCTGAATGTTTATGGCAATTTTATTTGTAATCACCAAAACTGGAAACGAGAATGCCTTGCAAGTGGAGAATGAATAAACTATGATCCGTGATTTTCAGTAAGGACAAGGAAAGACCTCCTGATATGTACATTAATACAGATAAGACTCAAATAAATTGAGCTACAGAAAGTGAAAGCAATCAGACTGCAAAGGCTACATAATATATGGTTCCATTTCTATGACATTCTGGAAAAAGCAACACTCCAGATACAGAGAACAGCTCTGAGCTGGCCTTGGGGAAGGTTTGGCTATAAAGAGATATGGCAACACTTGGGGGCAATGGAACTTTCTAGATCTTGATTATAGCACTGGTAGTATATGTATGTATGCATTTGTCACAGTTGGCAGAACTACAGTAAAAGGGGTGAATTTTACTGTATGTAAATTTTTTCTCAATTACATGAAAACTTACCAAAAAAAACAAAAACAAAAACAACCCACCAGCATTACATAAAGGGATAGCAGAAAACAAATAGAACATTATGCTAGACAGTGGCAAGGCCAGGGACGGGAGATGGGTGGTGTTTACACTGAGTAGTCTGGGAGGCCTCTCGGAAGAGGTGGCGACGAGTGGAGACTTAAGGTCAGGAAGGGAGTGGCGTGGACAGGTGTGCGAGCTGAGCCACCATCGACAAGGGCCCAGGAAAGGGCAAAGGCCTGAGGTGAAACAAGCCTGTTGAAACAGCAAGAAGAGAGAGAAACAAGTCGGTGCTTAGCCTCTGCTGTCAACCTATAAAAAAAGAAAAAGTTCTTCCAGTGAACAAAAATCTGGATCATCATCTCAGATCTGAATTTAGGCTCTGCATAATCAAACTTACTAAATATAGTGGGTAAATATAGATCTAAGGCTGCCCATAATAAAAACTCCAGGAAGGGCATGGGAGTGGAAAGGAGGAGGGGCGGGGGACCAGGAGGGAGGGAGGGGACAGGAACACAAAACTAGCTTTCCTGTGCCTTTGGATAGAGGTGGGACTGACTGACTCTGTATCATAGAAATCACCTTCTCTGTTTTAGGTTTGCTTAGAAGATAGTCCCAAGCCAGTCACTAAGTCAAATGAAGGCCTGAGAAGCCCCTCGCCATCCAGGTTCAGATTTCACGTTCCAAACGTGCACTCTGCATCTTACAAGGATGATTAGGTTTATTTAAATTCTTTTTTTTTTTTTTTTTTTTTTTTGCCCCCTGACTCTAAAATGTGCCTCCTAGTTTTATTGACAAGTCTGTTCCTTGGTGCTTCTTAGACTGGCTCTTTACAGCTTTCTGCATGTGAGCTGAACAAATTTTTTTTGTTTCGTTTTCAATGTGTGATTTCTCTGTATCATTACCTCGGTAAAGCCCACAGCATTGCTTTCGTTTTTGACGTACCTAAAAATGGGAATTTAACAAACCCCTACCTCATGTTTATATGAATGCGTATGTATGACATAACCTAAGAGCATGTGAGGAGTGATCTTCGATTGACCATTTTAAGCTGTTCTCGCCAATATTTTCAGCACATCAGCAGCTCATCTCCAGCTCAGCCATGCGTGAAAGAATTTCTGCCTTATTCACGTAGGGGAATAATACGATGTCAGGAATGCGCTTCATCGGCAATATCTGATGACTCTGTGTGCAGTTAAGAAAATAAAGATGGAATCTTGGTCAGCTCTCTTAGGTTTGCAATAAAAACGTACAGTGCGAGATACCATGGAGGCCTCTCCTTTACTTGAAGACTTTGTTATATGTCACGTGTCAAATGGTGATAAAAAGACAATCTTTGCGAAGGGCAGGTTCTCCCCTGACCCCGACAGCTCTTATACAAATGGATGTCACGTCAGCACATGAGCTAATGGAGCCCCCGGCAGCCCGCTCACTGTGGAGGGGCAGGGAGCTGGAATGACCTGGAAGTACCCATATCCCCCCCAGCCAGCCAGTCACCCACGGCTGTGAGCCTGCCACCCGGCCACTCTGGCTCCTTCTGGCCGCTCTGTTTCTAACAGTCTTGCCCTTCTGTCCAGCCCAACAGTCTTCCTCACATCACTGTGGGGCTCCCTTCCACTGCCCCTTCCCCAGCGTGTGTCACTGCCCACCTTCCACGCTCACAAAAAGGATGCTCTCCCACCCCGACACCTCTCCTGTCCCTCCCTTGGTCTAACCCTTTCTTGCAGCAATGTGTGACCCCGGACCCTAAACACACACACACACACACACACACCTTTCTCTTCGATTAACCAACTTCTTTGTGGGTCGGAGTGAGTCTGATTCACTTTTTAATTTCCTGCGATGCCCAAGGGCACACCCATGCATCAAAGGTGCTCAATACATGTACATTGATTAGGTACATAAATTTATCCTGAAGTTGAGAGTCATTGTAATTGTGGAGTCAGGCCCGACGACCTTGTAATTGCCTTTCAAGCAGAATAGGCAGAAACCGGTAAACCCTCCATCACAGAAAGCACTAAATTGCTGGTGCCACCGGTCCCACCCACACCCAGGACAGGCATCCCTGATTGACCCCAGCACTCTTCCCCGCCCAACCGGACAGGCCCTCACAGTCCTTCTCAGCCCACCCTCTAGGAAGATATTATCAGTCTCTGCAAGAGGGCACAAGAGCTAAAAAGCATGACTTTTAAGGATGCAGAAAAATGGGTAGTATTTCCCAATCTTTCAATGATCCCAAAGGTAGGTAGTCTGTATGAATTTGTAATTTTGCTGAAGCACAAATTTGATACAGATACACAAAATATATACAGTATGCAGTATATATATAACTGTGGGTGTGGGCGAGTGCCTTTAGTCATTTAGAGAATGCATCTCTCTATAATCAATAACTCTCCTGATGTATTCCTTAAATTTTTTTTCATCCTTGGGGTGCCTGGGTCCGTTAAGCTTCGAACTTCAGGTCACGATCTCATGGTTCGCGAGTTCAAGCCTGGCATCAGGCTCTGTACTGATGGCTCAGAGCCTGGAGCTTGCTTCAGATTCTGTGTCTCCCTCTCTCTCTCTCTCTACCACCCCTCCCCCACTCATGCTCACTCACTCTCTCAAAAATACACATTAAAAATTTTTTTAAAACATTAAAAATTTTGTTCATTCTTTTTACCTTATATCCGGAAATGTAAACAAGTTCTTAGTTTTGCTTTTTAAAAAATGATGTAATGTAGGGTAGAGTTTATTTTAGTGGGAAAATTTAGTAACTTTACTACTTATTCCTGTCCTCCGATCTCTAGGGTTATTAAGATTCAAAGGCGATTGCTTAAGTGTCAATGTATTGTGTCTTGTGGGGAAATCACATTGCCATAGTGTCTGCAGCTTTGAAAGTGATCTCAAAGTGTGTCCGGTGTATCAAGAGTAGATTGTGGATCTGGGGAAATCTTGGAAATCTCAGTCTTTCCTGACGCCATCCCATCATAATTAAGATAAGGCCAGAACCACGTTGTTGGCAGGAACTGGGGTCAGGAGCTGCTCTGAGATAGCCCACAGCCAGCACACCTGTGGGACCTGGAAGTCACACTACTTGAGGAACTCCAGGACGTATACCAGGAAGCCAGCTTCGATGCCATTAACACAGCGCTCTGACTGAAAACACCCTGCGCGATACATGTATCATATCTCCTTACAAGAAGTCCAGAGGGAGAGTGGATTCAAGAACCGATGACAGTTCTCGGTGATTTCATCAAAGACTGAGGCTCTTCCTTCTTCCTAGGCCAGTCCCCCTCAAAGGCCCAAGGCCGTGAAGCAAGTTACAGGAGTCACGTCCAGACACACGGACGTCCAGAGTCATGAAAGAGACGATCGCTTCTGGCATCTCCTCTCAAAATAATGATCATGAGAGTTAACACAACACTTAGTATGTAGCAGATACTCTTCTAAGAGCTTTACAGATATTAACTAAATTTTGTCCTTATCACAACCCCATTAAGTGTGTATTATCCTTAACCCCATTTAACAGATGAGGAAATGGCAGTAAATAAGGTGACGTAACTTTCCTAATGACGCACAGCTGGTAACTTCAGTCCACTTCAGGGACCGTGCCCTTAACCACAAAGTTCTCTCTACTAAGAAAGCCTTTCCAAAAGCAACCCAGAGCCTTGCTTTCATGCTTGATTGGCCAGAACCGAGTCACATGGCCATCTCTAAACCAATCACTGAAGAGAGTCATGAGATTACTGCAAGGAGAGAGAAGCCAATGAAGCTTTATCACTGAGCTGGAGATAGGCTCATCTCTCCCAAGGAACAGAACCTGAAAAAAAGTAGAATGCTAGTTCCAAAGAGAGGAGATGGACATAATTCAAGGAGCTGGCATTTCCTGCTCTCAGGTACTGCCTAAAAACAGCCCAGCTTGACTAATCCCATTTCTTCTGCTTTGATAAAGCAAAAAGAGTGGGTTACCGTCGTTACCCACGCACGTATCTCGACCTCCTCTCTTGCTTGTAAGCACTCTAAAAATAACGCATCTTACAAATCTGCCTATTCCCCACAAGGCCTGGCCATAGGGCCTTGCACATAGAAAGTGTTCAAGAAATGTTTGTTCATTGTAATTGGATTTTCATTCTCAAGTCTGCTTAATTGAAGAGGTCAACAGTTGGCCATGCTCAAGGCAGGCAGATAATGCATTTTCACATTGATCTAACAATCAAATGAATTCTGAGAAGCTTCCCTTGCCATGCAAAATAGCATAAAATCACACATTAATATAGGTCAGTGCAAAAGCCCAAATTTATTAAATTGTTAGTGTCTTGCACTCAGCACCCTTGGAGGTAACATTAATGTCACACTTTTATTATGACTTGACATTTCCACTATATTTCAAGGAACACATCAGAGAATCGTAAGAGAGCAGGCTTCATAATTTGTACAGCCCTATGCAAACAGAAGATGCAGACACCGGTCTGGGTAGATAAGTTAATCTCCCATTTCGTGGGCCTCTTGCTCTGACCTTCAGTCGATAGGTGACCCCCCAAGAGATTGTAACTTCCCAGGATTGGGAGTGGGTGAGAAGGTCACATGGAGTTGCCCGCTGAACTTACTGTGATCAAATCAGCCCACAGGAGAGACTAGCATTGCCTTGCCCTACCCCAAGAAGCAGCAGGATGTGTGCCTGACTTTGACCCTACCTGTACCTGGGCAGAGCAGAATGTAGCAGAACTTGGGCCACCCCCACCTGGTTGCTGCAGTAATCAGGGGCAGGAGCAGAGACATGGGAGGCCAGGCAGAGCCTGAAGTTTGGTGGGTGGATGAGCTCTCATCCCAGAGGGGCAGTAGGGAGATGGGACCACCTGTGAAATAAGGCTTCAAGCCCCGGGTGCAGGCTGCAGGGTTCCAGCATATTTCACTTACAAAACACCAATTCAAAGATAAAAGTATTTGTGGATTTCAAGATGACGACCACAGGGCATTAAGCCCCACACCCTTCTGAGCACAGAACCCCATGAGCCTGCACTGATCACACACCCTGGCCACAGAGGTCAGGTGTGGTACCTTGTTTCAATGGAACATCCATGCGTGGAGAAGGTAGACACAATTTGAAGACATGATATTATACAAAAGCTTCTTGAATGGATGAACTTACCTAATGGAATGGGCGAAGAAGTTGGGCAGTGAAGAGGGTAATTTCTCCCTGTGCGACATGTCCCCTTCTGTAGCTCCTTTCCTAAATGTATGCCATGGACACTTGGGACTTTATCCTGCAGATAGGCAACGGGGAGCCTGTTTTCCTTTTTTTGATTGGAGAAGTAACATAATCGATGGATCTCTGGTGACTGTGTGGAGTAGGAATTCAGGGAAGAAGAGACACTGGGCATGCAAATCAACTAAACTCTAGAGGACTATTAATGAAAATGACATTATTAGCACAGGAGCTAAAGGTCTGGGCTCTTTAGTTAGAGCTACCTGGGTTTAAATCCTGGTTGTCCTTCCTAGCTAGACGTGGGCCAGTCACACACCTTCTAAGCTTAACTTTCTGTATCTGTTCAAGTAATAGTGGGAGGATTCTTTGTGAGAGTTGAAAGAAATGATTGTATATGAGGGACATGACAGTGCCTGGGTCATTACATGTAGCTCTTAGTATATTATCATAGGAAATGGATTCTTGCTAGTTTCTCATAGTCTCACATTTATATACTTTCTAAAAGCTCTGTGCTGTCACTTACAAGAAGGAAACGCCCACATGCCTGACCACCGCCATCAGCGAGACTCTCTCCCCTCCGCAACCCATAATTCCTTGGGGCAGAAGGAGTTACTTTTCCTTCTCCTACTTCATAATCTTCTTCTCTACCTTTGGGCAGTAGCCTCAAGGTCTAGCTCTCCAATATGGTATAGCATCCTCTCTACAGAAGGAACTCTTGGCAGGGTCCCTCATTTACGGAAGGAATTTAGAAAAACCCACCTTGTGTTAATAGCCTAATTTTAAACACATCATCTCACTAAAGAAATCACCTCATTCGTGTATCCATCCCTCCATTTGTTCACCCTTTCTTGCCCCACATCACAAAGGATGATGATTTAAGGAAGAAAGAAGAGTACATTACTTAGATATGTAAGGTATATTGTCCCCATTAAAAACATACTCCATCATTGTTATAATAATGTCATCAGTAAAATAATTTATGGACATCCCACTTACCTGTAACTGACCAGGATCCAAGTTATGTGGGGGACACAACAAAAGCACTTACACCTCACAAGCACCTAGAGGCTCCTGGCACAGTTTCCCAGGTGTTAAGAAATACCTAGAAATCAGGGTGAAAGAATAGGTTCGTGAACACAAAAACTCTAGGGCCATAGTCCCTCAAACATGGAGCCACTGCGAGTTTCAGAATCAGGCACACTATGTTTGCTCGTGTGTGGATGAAAGTGCCACCGACCACTATTTCCAGTGCTCTGCTTCCAGGCATGTAAGAGGATCACATTTCCTAGGACCCTTCAAGTTAGGACGGCCTTGTGATTTCCTATGGCTTCTACAATGTGAGCAGAAGTGATGCACGTCACCTCCATGTGGAAGCATTTAAGAAATGGTGTGAGATTCTCCAGGCCTGTTCCTCCTCCTTCCTCAGTAATTGTGGAAGCCACTGCACATAAAGCTGCCTTCAGCCTGAGTCCCTGACTACCTCAGAACTCCCCTGTCAACCTATGTTATACATGTAGTTTCAGCAAAAACAAACCTTTGTTGTCTTAAACCACTGAGCGTTGGGAGCATTTCTTATCACGGTGTTATTTAGCCCATCCAATCCAATACAGCATCATTCCGGGCTCAGAGGATACACAAATAAACAAGATAGGCTAAGTCTCCCTTGCACATGGTGGCAGGAGGGATACGTGTAGCAGACACGCAAGTAAAGAAATACATAGAATATTGCAATGTGCAGAATGCCGTGAAGAATATAATGGCAGGGAAGGGAATGTGGAGGGCCGTGGAGGTTGCTACTTGGGCACCAGTGCTCAGAGGAACCTCACCAAAGTGCTGGGTTCTGAGCTGGGGAAGAGGAAGCCACCTCAAGATTTAGAGGAACAAATTCAGACATTTCACAGCAATTCGGAAATTCGAAGCTGAGGGGGATAGGACCGAATCTATCCCATCTACTGGCTCACTCTGGTTGGTTTTGATAAGCAGAGCGTATGTAAGAATGGAAACAGGAAAATCCAGATGCAGTAAAACAAATGAGAGAGGGGGTGTTGGGGTAGGTTGACAGTGACCAGGTTCAGGATCTGGTGTGGAGATGGTAGTAATAGAACTTGCTGGTAGACAAGGCGCCTGGGTGGCTCGGTCAGTTAAGGATCTGACTTCAGCTCAGGTCATGATCTCACAGCTTGTGGGTTCGAGCCCCGCATCAGGCTCTGTGCTGACGGCTCAGAACCTGGAGTCTGCTTCGGATTCTGTGTCTCCCTCTCTCTCTGCCCCTCCCCTGCTTGTGCTCTGTCTCTGTCTCTCTCAAAAATAAATAAACATTAAGAAAAAATTTTAAGAACTTGCTGGTCGATTGGAGATTGGCTGTAGTAGGAGAGGAAAAAGAGAATCAAGATCAACTCCTGGGATTTTGGTCTGAGCCACTGGTTTCTATTTACGAAGATGGAAAAGGTGGGGAGCAGGTCTGGGAGAGAAAATCAAGAGTTCTGTTGTGAGTTTGTGGGGTTGGAGGGGGCCACTTGATGGTGAAGTGGAGTTATCAAGCAAGTGGTTAGATGTGTGCATGTGGACTCGGGAGGAGAGAGTCTGGAGATAGGGGCTGGAGAGTCATGGAGCATTAGGAGTGGTAATTCAAGCACTGGCTTGGTTGTGGTCCCTTGGAAGGTAGCATGGATAGGAGAAGAGAACCAAGAGCTGGGAACTCAAACATGCAAAACTTAGAAAAGGAAGGGTCATCAGGAGAGACTGAGCAGTTGGCCCAGTGAGGTCAAAGGGCTGGAGTGACATGGAACAAAAGAACTTGTTTCAAAGAGGAGAGAGGAGCACTTTATGTCCAATATGGCTGGCAAGTCAAATATGATGGAAATGGAGATTTGGCAATTGGAACGAGTAACAAGTAACAACTTGCTTTGTGGGAGTAAAGAGGGAAGAATGACGAAGCAGAGAAAGTAGAACTAGACAGCTCTCCCCCAGAGTTTGGATGTGCAGAATGGCAAAAAAATGGGGTGAGAGCTGAGTCCCTGTATCCAGATCTGCCTTGACAACATGCGTAATCTCATGTCCTCCAACTTTGGTTAGACTTGAGCCCCATCTTGAGCTTTACAGACTACATGTGGGCTGGAATCTTTTCCTGAATCTTCGCCTCACGTCTGGGAACACATAACTGTCTGCCAGACTACCCTGAGCACAACTTCCTGCCTACCAAAATCTCCACTTAAAGTAAGACTAAACCACATGCCCTGGAGAGATATGGACGAAAGGAGAAAGAAAAAAGTGTCATCTTTTCTTTCCAAAACCAGAACAGTTCCACGTACATGAGAGCAGTCATTGACAATGCTATGATGTCCCCCAAAAGGCATTGACCATCAAGGTGAGTAGCGATGGTAAGAAAGTCGGAGACCTCACATGAACAGCAATTAAAAGCAAGATGACAGATGGTCACAATGCTGGGAATTCTTTTAATTTTTGAATTGTCAATATAGTCTCATGGTTCCAAACTCAAAATGTATAATGGAGGTGCAGTGATGTCTCCTTCCGACCCCTGTCCCTCAGCCTTCCATTCACATCTCCAAAGTCAACTAATGTAAGTTTCTCATCCTTCTTTCCACACACACCTGCAAATACATAGGCATCCTTTCCTTTCTCCGTCTTTTGACTCAAGTGCTATTATGCCCCGCGTACTCTTCTGCATCTACAAAGCCAGAAATTTGACAACGTGGAAGGAAGTGGATTTTTACAGTTTCACCTAACAGCTACTGAATTCATGCTAAATATTTTTTGGGAAAGTTTTTTATTAGGTAGTAGGCATGATACGTGGAGTCTAAATTGAGTTCTCATATGTCTGGGAGCATCTGTTGAATGGGGTGAACCTGTGAGGAGGGGGAAGGTTCCCAGGAGAACAAAAATAGGAAATGTGACATTTGTGCCTAAGCATTCCGATGCCAGTTCCCAGAGACTGTCACGGAACCTAGTCATCACTGATGTGATGTGCCTGCTCGCCATAATCCCATCCCTTCCAGCACTTCTGGGAAGGCTCTGCCCTCCTGCCAGCACACCCACGGGGTGCCTTGGCCAGCTCTCTCTGAAGTCCGTCAGCTGCCAAGATCACCACCTGTCCCCTGTCAAAATTGGCCTTGAATTGCAAATGTCTCCCTCCTGGCTGACCATCCTTGGATGTCTACATCAGGGTTTATTGTGTAACCAGGTCCCATGTTCCTGGTCTGATGTCCCACCAGCAGCTGCCGTGTCTGAGCCCTTCTCCTAGCAGGGAGCCTGTGCCTTTTGAATGCGAACCAATTCTAATACTTGAAAAAAAAAATCGGGCCCAGTTTTTAAAATTATCATCTGATATGCCAAGCAAAGTGAAGCTCATTTTCAAATGATTCCCAGCTGTCATAATAGCTTCGTGCCTGGATGGCTCAGTCATCGCAGAAGCAAGGAGGGCAATTTGATTTCATATTTGACCTGATAACAGGAATTGTGATTGGAAATCAACTTGAGATGCTTAGAACAGCTACTTATAATCACATCAATTAACATTGGTACGTTGCTTTCCTGTGTATAAAGCACTTTTATGTACACTGTCATAATATGTTAGGGGTGATGGTGGCTTTAAGGAGAGAACAAAACGGAATGATTTTACTGCCTGAGCTTAGAAACAGGAAGGAAACAGACAGGTTCTTACAAAAGGAAATAGCAGAAGCAGACCATGGTGCTGAAGCACAAAATACGCATTACCTGTGCCGAACCCAGGGAGGCAAGAATGAAGACATTGCCAATTCAAGAGAGACACTCCGTGGGAGGAGGGTCAAGCCAGACTGAGGTCCTGTAACGAAGTGTTCAAGACTGAGGGCTGTTGGACACCTGTCTGGCCAGAGAAGGTTGTTTGTTCTTTCATTTATTACATCGGTAATACATAGCTTTGATTAAAATATCACGACGGCAGATAAACCAGAAAATAAGTAGGACATTTAGGCTTCTCTGTCTAGCCTGTCTTATGGCCACGTTCCTGGAGAGAGATGCCTGATACTCATTCCCATCGACAACCCCCTCCCCCCCCCCCCCCGCCATTTCGCTGCTGCTTCCCCGATTTCCTGGAAAAGCACTTACCAGCTCCCGGTCCAACCTGGTCCCTCTTCCAGTGGTTTGGGAATAAGTATTTTCCTAGCTGTTGATGACTCAGTAATGGGCTTCATTGAGGATAACTACACTTCCTGGAGAACCAGTAGCCATAGTTATCTCTCTTTTCAGAGGCTGAAATGCACAATATGTCCATACAAATGGCGGAAGAATTCTGCTTGATTCATGTCATGGCAATGAATGCCAAGCAAAACCATGATTCACCACATCTGGTGATTTTGATCTGCCAATTCTGCATAAATATTTTCTTTACGGTACTTTCCACAAAGAGTCTCACGGAACTGGCTCGAACACATCTTTGGGTTTCTACTCTCCACCCTCACTGCCTTTGCCTATCAGAGTCCCTTGCATACAGCAGGTGATCAATAGATGTTTACTGAATGAGAGTCTTCTTAGTCGCTGTGTGATGAGCCTCCACTGTTGAACGGACTCAGTAGGCTTTGTTTTTGTGTATATCCCTCCTGGATGAAGCCACTGTCCTGATGAGCAAAAGTGGGAGCTGACTTGAGGGTTGATTCTCCCCACCTTGGGGGTAAACATAAGGGCACGTGTGAAGGTTAGTGTCATGACTAGAATGTGACAAGTCTGGGTTGTGTGTGTGTGTGTGTGTGTGTGTGTGTAAGCATTAGTACTTTATCCCTGGTCTACAGGAATTTTCCAACATGAGACTTTTCTTGCCAGAAGCTAATACAACTTCTTTCTCCTCTGACGTTTCCCTCCTCAAGACTCCCCTCCCTCCAGAATTCTCATCCATCTTATTGCAGTTGTACCCAAATGCCTCCAGTAAAAATTGACCTTAATTCTTGGAGAAAACTAGATTCAGGCCATCGTGGGCAGGACACAAGGCGGAGGTGAGCTCTCCAAAATGCAGACCACAAAACAAGAGTAGGAAAGCTGTCAGTGAGATCAGGACTGGCCTAGCATTACTGGTATACAGTTGAGGGTTTGTTTGTTTGTTTTCTCTTTTCTTTTTTATGGACAGTTCTAATAGTGCTTGTAGGCTGTAATTATCCCAAGTCCTACCCTGGTCCAGAAATGAGGACAGGAGCAGGGATGGGACACAGGAGGCAGGAGAGGAGAATGAGTGCAAAGGGAAGTTAAATTAGAGGGAGAAAGAGAGGGGAACTGTAAGTGGAATCAATGGAAATGGCAAGGTTTTATCAATAGCCCTTTTCCTCGATGGAAGTGTATCCATTTATATTTCTGTCTACTGGGGCACCTGGGTGGCTCAGTCGGTTAAGCATCCGACTCCAGCTCAAGTCATGGTCTCATGGTTCGTGAGTTCAAGCCCTGCATCAGGCTCTGTGCTGACAGTTCAGAGCCTGGAGCCTGCTTCCAATTCTGTGTCTCCTTTTCTCTCTGCCCTTTCCTTGCTCTCTCTCTCTCTCTCTCAAAAATAAACAAACATTAAAAAAATTATATTTCTGGGGCGCCTGGGTGGCGCAGTCGGGTAAGCGTCCGACTTCAGCCAGGTCACGATCTCGCGGTCCGGGAGTTCGAGCCCCGCGTCGGGCTCTGGGCTGATGGCTCAGAGCCTGGAGCCTGTTTCCGATTCTGTGTCTCCCTCTCTCTCTGCCCCTGCCCCGTTCATGCTCTGTCTCTCTCTGTCCCAAAAATAAATAAACGTTGAAAAAAAAAATTAAAAAAAAATTATATTTCTGTCTACCTATCCGTCCACCCATGCACTCTTCCATCCATCCACCCTGCCTTTTTCTGAAAGAATTTACATTGATTTCCAAGGATAAGTTGTATATGATGATATAATATAAACTATAATTGGATAGAATAACACAGAAATACTAGGATGGGGACAAAATGGAGCCGAGAGTTGGGCTGACCCCACATGCTCGCTGGATTGGATCTCTGTGCTTCTCTAAGGGATGGCCTGTGGCAAAGAGAGGCAGTGACACCCAGACCCAGAGGGAGCATCTTGCTAAACCCAGGGCTCTGGCCTGTGGCATGTGTCTTCCTCTTCAGATCTGTCTCTCTGGTCGTGTATGGCTTGGACTCAGCACACCCAGTTGGGTTCCATGGGGTGAACCCTGCAGAACGAGTGGCAGGGAGAAAACAGAGCTACCTATGAGTGACTGTGAGTGTTGTGGATGCTAAACCCCAAATGCAAATACCACTTGGCTTGCAGAAGGCACGCTAACACAAAGAACCCGCCCGACTAAAGAAAATACGTTGTCGGAAGTTATAAAACAACATTAATTTTTTCAGAGCTCATAAAATACCGAATTTTAAAGTCTTTTTTTGAGTTAAGGGAAAAAAAAAAAGGATTTAAAATCCTATTGACAGGGCCTATGAGATTCTTTTCTTATCTGACATCTCCCTCTACTGACCGTACGGTCTCTGTCTTTCCCCTCGCAACCCAGCAGGGATGTCCTTTGAAAGCGAGGTGCCTTTGAGTCTTTGCTCACAGATTGGAGGGGACCAGGGGGAAGATCATAGGTTCCGCTTGGGACTTGGGGAACTGGGCCATCTGAGTGAAGTCAGCAATAGAATGCATGTCTGGAGCTCAGAAGAGAAGCCTCAGACAATGAGAGGAGCAGCAGATTGTTCTGGAGGAGAGGATGAAAGTTAAGAGGAGGAGAAAGAGACGCCCTCACCTTGAACCTCTCACACATCAAGGTCAGGCAGATGAGTAGGAGCAAAACGGCATAAATTCACTTGTTCATTCCTCTGAAGGCTTTTTGTTGTTGTTGTTGTTGTTGTTGTTTTTCAACGTTTTTTTATTTATTTTTTTTGGGACAGAGAGAAACAGAGCATGAACGGGGGAGGGGCAGAGAGAGAGGGAGACACAGCATCGGAAACAGGCTCCAGGCTCCAGGCTCCGAGCCATCAGCCCAGAGCCCGACGCGGGGCTCGAACTCACAGACCGCAAGATCGTGACCTGGCTGAAGTCGGACGCTTAACCGACTGCGCCACCCAGGCGCCCCTGTTGTTGTTGTTTTATGGCACTTCCTACACAGGGCCATCCATCTCTGGCTTGTATCATCTCAGTGTTGGGAAACTCACTCCCTCATTGTCGAGAATTGTTTCACAATGTTTATCATTAGAGAGCTACCACTTACGATGAGCTGGAATCTGTTCCCCCATGTTTCCATCATTTTTATCATTCTGTGTGATCCAGACTCTCACCTCACAGTTTACCCAACAGATGCTTCCCCCTGAGAATCCCCTGAGAGAAGGCTGGCTAAATGGGTAATTTACCGAATTTGAAGTCTCTTCCCTCCCACTCCTCACTATCCTCCCTTGAAAGCTGTGTCTTATTCCCCTTCCTTCTCAACCTCCAGCCTATCAAACAATTCAGGGAGGCTTTCTAGGAAGTAAGTGCTTCGTGGGCGTGATCTCTTTAGACATGGCGTCGATCGAGTGAGCTAGACCTCACCATTATCCCCATTTACAGATGAGGAAACGGAGGCTCAAGGAGATGTGTAACTTGCACAAAGCCGCGTGTCAAGTGTGTGGATGAGCCCTGCTTGGAATCCGCATCTGTCCGTTATCAAAGCTTGGGCACTTAAATCAACGTGATTCTACCTGTTTCGTCCGTAGACAACATGGGGCATAGGGAAAAAAAAAAAAAACCCGCATTGGTGTCCACTGGGCTGGACCGAATTGTGATAACACCTACTTGAAAATTGGTAATTTGGGGGTCACGGGGCTTATAGTTGAAACAAGTAAGACTTAGTCTTTGGAGCCACATCTCTTCCCTGTTGACCCTACTGACTCTTCCTTATCCCAGCGCCAGCATCCGGAAGCGCTTCTCCTTCAGATTTAATTCCTTCTGCTTAGCGGTTCCCACAGTTACCTCGATCTGACTCCACATGCAGCACCGCCCTTTCTCCAGCCCTCTCCGGGAAGTACTCCAACCTTATGGGGCTCCTGCTGGGAGGTGCACTAGGGCCACAGCTCCCATCGGTCTGTTCCGGATTCCCCCAGGGGGCGACAGACTCCTGCCGGCTATATACTGGGCCTCACTGGCTTCCCACTAACCGCTCTGTAACCTTAGGTGAGTTACTTAACTCCTCTGAGCCTCGTGTTTCTTATTGTCAAAAGGGAAGAAGCACCTGACGGTAGGTTGTAAGTGTAATTGAGAACGTAAGTTAAATATTTAATACAGCGCGTGCCCCACATCACAGCTACTCCAAAGTCGTCGCTGTTCTGAGCCTGGTGGGGGAATTGAAAAATCTGTAATTATCATTTCTACCTGGATGAACGATTAGAAGAAAGAAAGGCAGCATATGGAGAGCAAAGTCACGGGTGTGAGAAAGCAAATAGAATGCAATTTCATGGAAGCCACAGAAAGAGTGTTAGCCTCACTTCCTATTCCGATCTTTCCTATGACAAGGAGATGCACAGGACTCCCAAGCCTTGTTTCTGTAGAGCAGTGGACACAGAGGGCAGAGAAACAGAGCAAGGTCTTAAGAAAGGCAATTACTGATGACTATCAGGTGTGGTGGCAGGAAGAGAAGGAGGAGGGGGGCAGCAGTCCAAGGCCAGTGGGTTATATCAAGCAGGTGATTGGTGAGTCCCCCCTGAGTCAAAGGCCGAGGGAGTTTCGGAGTGAGGCAGTGAGTGAATGAATGAATGAGTGAGTGAAGATGCCTGGGGTCTCGTTAAATAATTTTGAAACTGTTGACATGGTTAGGTCTGTCGCCTTTATGCCTTTTTGGTAATGGTGAGAGCAGAAGGGGGAGGATAATACAATATCTTCAGCCACTCCCCCTGCCCCCGCCCACTTTTTAACCCAGAACATTAGGTAAAAATTCTTTCACCTGCCACCATCCGTGGCTCCCTAAACTGACCAGCTTTTTCTGAGGTGCCCTCCAGTTGCGTGAGATCCGAAATAAGGTGCCCGTCAGAGAAGACTCGGGAATATTAGTTTGTGGGTGGAAACTGGTCATCAAGGATTCAGAGATGTGTAAATGTGGGTCTCTAAATTTAAATCCATTCAGGAGGGTCTCCCGAGATTCTTTTGCTCACATCGACCGAGGCTGGATGAAAACCTATTTATTTGTTCCCCTCAGCTCATTCCCTAGAACCAGAGCCCCCCTCCTTGAATGCTGTTGGCTGGCAGAAATAGTCTAAGCTTTACAGGGGTGGGTGGTGAGTATCCAACTGGCCAATGACTACTACACATCAGGGCTTTTTACACGTTAGTGTGCATGAGAACCCCCCCCCCCCCCGCCAAACCCGGGGATCTTGCCAAAATGAGATTTCTGCCTAAATTAATGGGGATGGGGGTGGGGCAGGGGTGCTGAGAGTCTATTTTTAACAAGCTTCCAGGCGGTACTGGTGCTTATGTTCTGAGGACCAGCATGAAGGACCATATTTTGAGAAGCAGGACTATAACGTACCTGATACACCCCCCTTTGTGACGTTCAGTGGGACCCTAACACACTCTCGGTGGCAGTTCAGCTCTAGAACTGCCTTCCTCCCCTTCCCAACCACCACCACCACCAACAACAACACCCCCTGCCGGAAAAGTGCAATAAATAAAAATTCAGTTGATTACAATTCCATATTCACCGCTTAGAGGTAGCTTTTCTCTGTTTGCTTTGGGAGGAAAATGTCTTTTCTTCCTTTTTGGAACCCAGAATTCTTGATTTTTTTTTTTTTTCACCTTACCGGTTTGGCACAAACCTACTTGTGTTGATTTGGTATTTCCTCTGTGGATAAACTTCCTGGCTTTGGAAAAAGCCACTTTCTTTTATGAGGCACTTTTAACCTGCAGGATTTCCATTTAGCTTAATTGGCATATTTATGTATTGAGATGGGTACCTAGAGGGCTTGGGCCACAGCACTTTTGTATAAATCGAAAAAAAATGAAATGAGCTCTTCTCACAGTTGTGTGCCCCTCAGTCATGGAGTGCGGTAAAAGGCTCATCATTTACAGGCTGCAAAAGCTCAGAAGATCAATAAGCAGAATGCAACCCGGAGTCATTTAGAAAAGCAAACCTCAGGATTTTCAAAGCCCAATTATTCCAGGAGCTTGGCCATTGCTAATTTCCTGTTAAATCCTTCCTGGGCCTTCATTCCCTCGCCATGCGAAGGAATGGCCTTCGAAACTCCTGAGGAATCATCCTCCTGAGATGAAGCCAGAGAACCTTCTCCTGAGGGTCGGACCGTTTGTAAACTCTGAGGAGCTGTCTGTGCCTGGCCGGCCCCTTGTGATCACAAGCCCGGCCGTCGACTGTTACTTGTCAGGTCACTTCGGAAGCCTCGCATGCTTTGAAGGCAAGTGTGGGAATTGATTCTTATTGGTGTAATATACCTGTGGTTAATGGCTTATGGATTTTTATATAGTCTGGCCCCACTAGGCATGTCTGTGAAGTCTCTATTAAGGTTGACAGAGGAGAGAGAAGGTCAAAGGACCTAGGAGGACACACGCATGGCTTTCTTCCAAGGCTGACGAGAAACAACTCCTTCGTGAAAATTCCAACGAACTCCTAAAAATTTGAGAAAGAGGAACCATTTGGTGGATATCGGAGGAGTTTGGCTTCTGAGCACAAGAATGAGAGTTTCACAAGAGGGCCAGGTGACGTCAGGAGCACAGAAGGCCTGCTTAATGAGTTCATGAAAACGGATAGACGTGAACCAGCTACCCTTGGAGGTCTTAGCTTCTGCCAAGATGTCTATAGGGAGTTGAGTGGTGGTCCCGGACACTGTGAAGGTGATCTTATTTGGAAAAGGGGTCTTTGCAGATGTAATTAAGTTAAGGATCTCTAGCTGAGACCATCCTGGATTAGCTGAGTGGGCCCTAAATCCACTAACAAGTGTCCTTATAAGAAGAGGAGAAGACACCAAGGGGGGAAGGCTCTGCGAAGATGAAGGCAGAGATTGAGGGATGCATTGCAAGCCAACGAGCCCCAAAGGTCACTGAAAGGCACCAGAAACTAGGCGAGAGGTGCTGAATGGAGCCAATCCTGCCAACGGCTTACTTTTGGACTTCTGCCCTCCGGAACTGTACAAGAATGCCTCTCTGTTGCTTTAAGCCACCACATCTGTGGCAGTTTGTTTCAGCAGGCCCCAAGAAACTAATGACCAACTATGACCCAGGCTGCGGGCTCTGTCCTCCACAACCACCCTGGAGAAACTCAAGAACCAAGAGGAAACGTGGCTTCTAGAAACTAGTGATAAAAAATGTGAGCTGCCCCTGAGGAAGGAGACCAAAAGTTGTCTTGCGTGGGGATAAGACAGGTGGGTGTGGCAGCCAAAAGGATGCTGACAAGACAACCTGGAGGTGAGCCTCTGCACTCGCCTCTCCTCCAGGTTCTTGGAGAAAGCACTGACTGACCTATCCCATCTCCTCCGGCAACGTGTGACGGGGACACGGGCAGGGGTGGATGGGGAATGAAAGGAGGCATGGGAATAAGCAGCTGGGAGCATCCACTCTGCTCCTCCTCCTGAATCCCAGGGAGGGGACTCCCTGCCCCTGTGCTGCTTCCACTAAGTTTTCAAAGAGGCATTCCTGACTGAGGAGTTGCCCTGTAAGATGGCGGCCAGCGGCAAAGCCCAGCGGTGGTTCTGTGGTACCCGGAGCTCCGCCATGGTGCTCTCTCCTCTAACTCAGGTGAACTCACACACACGAGCCCCTCGGATTCCATTCCAAGCAGCATTTCTGGAGCAAGAATTTAAAATGAACATGGGCCACCTGGGTGGCTCAGTCAGTTAAGCATCTAACTTCGGCTCAGGTCGTGATCTCACAGTTCGTGGGTTCAAGCCCCGCCTCGGGCTCTGTGCTGACAGCTCGGAGCCTGGAGCCTGCTTCGGATCCTGTGTCTCCCTTTCTCTGCCCTTCCCCTGCTCACACTTTGTCTCTCTCTCTCAAAAATAAATATTTAAAAAGTTAAAAAAAAAATGAACACAAAAAAATGCCTGTGGTAAGGGGTGATAGATACATGAGAAAACAAGAAATTAAAAAAAAAGGTGGAAACTATGATATTTAAAATACGAATATAATAGATGGAATAAAAGGGCAGATACAGCTAAAGGATGAAACAGTGGATTCGATCAGTTTGTAACAAATACAGGCCATGGGATGATAACCTCAGTGTACAAGCAACCTGTACGAATTGAAAGCAAAACCCCTGAACACTCCAGTTTTTAAGCATGCAAAGGAAAGGAGCAAAAATTCCTGACAGAAACAGAAGGAAAAAAAAAAGGCCAATCAACATGAAAAAAATCCAAGCTTACTAGAAATAAAATACATAGAAGATAAAGCAGTAAAATACTGTTTTAATCCCAAATTGTAAAAAGTGTAAAGCAATTACAATGATCAATTTTCACTGTCTTTGATGAGTGTTTAAAGTTTTTTTTTTTTTTGAGAGAGAGAGAAAGAGAGAGAATGAGCGGGGGAGGGGCAGAGAGAGGGAGAGGGAAAGAATCCCAAGCAGGCTCTGTGTTGTCATAGCGGGGCCCGATGCGAGCCTTGAACCTATGAACCGTGAGATCATGACCTGAGCCAAAATCAAAAGTTGGACGCTAAATCAACTGAGCCACCCAGGTGCCCCAGTGAGTGTTTAAATAGAAGGATTACGGGCAGAGTCATGGGCTTCATTGGTGATACAGATCTTCGAGTCCTACCTGAAGCCGGGGCTTGGGAGGAAGTTGAAGAGGAGCATGACCACACTGGGTGCTGGAGGTGAGGCCAGGCATGCGGGCAGGTTGGGTAGTGAGGTAGGCATGCTCTGCTCTTAGACGGCTCACAGCTTCTCTGGAAAACATCTTTAAAACCGGAATCAAGATCCTTTTGGCCTACTTACAATCTGAGATCTATACGAAGATGCGAGCAAAGGCTTGGGACAGCCTTTGACTTCTGACCCCTGCTCTGTCAGGGGAAATTTGCTCCCCATGTTGTCTGTTCTGGCCCTCCAAGGCAAAGTCCTGTTCTGGGGCTTCCTGTGACCTGTTCACTTCGTTCACACTTTGCTCAACTACGCAACGAGTGGTTGCCTTCTGGCCGCCATATTGCATGGTGAAGCCAGCTTGAGGGGGGCTCAGCCCTGGCCCAGGGTGGTGAGGCAAAGGAAGGAAGATGTCTGCATTCCTGGTGCCAGAGAGTTGCCTTGTCTGCCTACTCTGGGTCTTTGTTTTTTTGTTGTTGTTTTGGGGTTTTTTTGGGTTTTGTTTTGTTTTGTTTTTTTTGTAATTCCAGGATGGTGAAGAGTGTTATATTAGTTTTAGGTGTGCAATATAGTGACTCAACAATTCTTACACTACTCAGTGTTCATCGTGATTAGTATACTCTTCATCCCCTTTGCCTATTTCACCCATCCCCCCTACCCACTTCCCCTCTGGGAACTACTAGTTTGTTCTTTGTATTTTAGTTTAGAGTCTAGTTTTTTGTCTGTCTTTTTTTTTCTTTGTTCATTGGTTTTGTTTCTTAAATTCCACATAGGAGTGAAATCATATGGTATTTGTCTTTCCCTGACTTATTTCACTTAGTATTATATTCTGTAGATCTATCCATGCTCTTGCAAATGGCAAGATTTCATTCTTGTGTATGACTGAGTAATATTCCATTGTGTAAGAGAGTGTGTGTGTGTGTGTGTGTGTGTGTACCACATCTTCTTTATCCATTCATCTTTCAGTGGACACTTGGGTTGCTTTCATAATTTGGCTATTGTAAATAATGCTGCTGTAAACATAGGGGTTCATATATCTTTTAGAATTAGTGTTTTCATATTCTTTGAGTAACTACCTAGTTGTGAAATTGCTGGATCATATGGTAACTCTGTGTGTAATTTTTTGAGGAATGTCCATGCTGCTTTCCATACAGTGACTGCACCAGTTTGCATTCCCACCAACAGTGCATGAGGGCTCCTTTTTCTCCACATCCTCACCAACACTTGTTGTTTCTTGTGTTTTGATTTTAGCTATTCTGACTATGTGAGGTAATAGCTCCCTGTGGTTTTGATTTGCATATTCCTGATGATTAGTGATGTTGAGTGTCTTTTCATGTGTCTGTTGGCCTTCTGTATGTCTTCTTTGGAGAAATGTCTATTCATGTCTTCTGCCCATTTTTAATTGGTTGTTTTTTGTTGAGCTGTTCTTAGTTGAGTTGTATCAGTTCTTTATACATTTAGAATACTAACCCTTTATTGGATAAGTCATTTGCAAATATCTTTCTCCCATTCAGTAAGTTGTCTTTTGATTGTTTCCTTTGCTGTGAAGAAGCCTTTTTGTTTTGATATACCGTCAATAGTTGTTTTTTGTTTGCTTACTTGCTTGCTTTTGTTTCCCTTGCCTCAGGAGACATATCCAGAAAGATGTTGCTATGGCTGATGTCAGTGGGATTACTGCCTATGCTCTCTTCTGGGATTTTTATGATTTCAGGTATCACACTTAGTTCCTTAATCTGTTTTGAGTTTAGTTTTGTACATGATGTAAGAAAGTGGTCCAGTTTCATTCTTTTGCATATAGCTATCCAGTTTACCCGACACCATTGTTGTATAGACTGTCTTTTTCCCATTGCCATAAATTTTTTTAACATTCATTTTTAAGAGACAGAGCATGAGTGGGGGAGGGCAGAGAGAGAGGGAGACACAGAATCTGAAGCAGGCTCCAGGCTCGGAGCTATCAGCACAGAGCCCGACGGGGGGCTTGAACCCACGGACTGTGAGATCATGACCTGAGCCAAAGTCGTACACTTGACCAACTGAGCCACCCAAGCACCCTGCATATTCTTTTCTGTTTAATATTTATTTTTTGAGAGAGAGAGAGACTAGGAGAGGGGCAGAGAGAGAGGGAAACACAAAATCTGAAGCAGGCTCCAGGCTCTGAGGTGTCAGCACAGAGCCAGATGCAGGGCTCAAACCCACAAACTGTGAGATCATGACCTGAGAGGAAGTTGGACACTTAACCAACTGAGCCACCCAGGTGCCCCTCCCATTGCATAGTCTTGCCTCCTTTGTCAAAGATTAATGAACCATATAATCATGGGTTTATTTCTGGGCTCTCTATTCTGTTCTATGGATCAATGTATGTGTCTTTGTGCCAGAACCATACGATTTTGATTACTACAGCTTTGTAGTATATCTTGATATCTGGGATTGTGATACTTCCCATTTTGTTGTCTTTCAAGATTTCTTTGGTTATTCGGGGTCTTTTGTGGTTCTCTTCAAATTTTAGGTTCTGTAAAAAATTTCTGGTTCTGTAAAAAATACTGTTGGTATTTTGATAGAGATCGCATTGAATCTGTAGACTGCTTTGTGTAGTATGGACATTTTAACAATATTTTTTCTTCCAGTCCATGAGCATGGAATGTCTTTCATTTGTTTGTGTCATCTTCCATTTCTTTCATCAATGTTTTCAGAGCACAGTGCAGTGTTTTTCAGTTTCTTTCACCAATGTTTTCACCTCCTTGGTTCAATTTATTCCTAGGTGTTTTATTATTTGGGGGGCACTGGTAAATGGGATTGTTTTCTTAATTTCTGTCTCTGCTACTTTATTATTAGCATATAGAAATGCTACAGATTCCTGTATATTGGTTTTTGTATCCTACAGCCTTACTGAATTTATTTATCAGGTCTGGACCTTTTTTTAATATCAAAAGATACACCCCTCCTCAGTTTAAGTCACTCAGATCAGGTCTCTGATTAATAGCAGTCAAATACAATTAAACGTTTAGTTAAGTTTTTGAGCTTAGTTAGCTCTTTTCACTAGCACACGTGCCGTAAATTTCTGTTAGGTTGCAGGCATTTGGGTGACATCCATTTCCTGAAATACTGTGAAACCTACATTAATCATCAAGTCGTTTATTTTCTGGTTTAAATGTTTCAAATCCAGTTGTTCTGTGGCAGCCCTGGAGCAGGTGGGTGATGACGCGTGGCGAGGTCGTATCCAAGTAATACACAGGAGTGAGCAGATGTGGGCAGTTAAAATGGAAAGAACATCTGCAAAATACATTTCCTCTAGTTTTCCAAGTGTAACTCAACCTCCCCCTAATGACTCTTAGTGGCCTCCAAACTTATGTGAAGGGAACTGGTAAAAGATGAGCCTGACTAACGCCAGTGGCCAAATGTGTTGGTTACCTAAACAGAAGACATAAGGCAAGTGGTGCTGAGGAGGGGGGGCATGTGTGATGTGCCTTCTGTGATACGAGGAAGACTCTTGCTTCCTCTCAGACATCTCAGTCTGGTGCCTAGACTTCCTTCCATGGATTTTTGTCACTTTACTTAGATCCTTGTTGAGAAGAGACTAGAAGGAAAAGGATCGAATTGCTAAGAATAGCCAAGGGGAATAAGTTCATTATTAGAACACACTCCAGAGGTCTGAGGAATTTGGAAAGGACTGTACTTCTAATCAAAAAGCTGCAGCTCTGAAATTCACGGTTAACTAAACTAATGTGTGCCTCTTGACATCATGAATACACCATTAACCAGATCTTTTCCATTGGTAGGTCCTCCCCACTCCCACCTCTTAGTTGTTAGGAATGTTTACAGAATCAAGTTCATTAATGTAGTTTGTATTTAAAGCTTCCTTACCACTTGGCCTAGCAGGATCTCCTAGGCCTCAGAGATTCCTCTCTTGTCTTTGGGGACATTGTCTGAGAAAATAAGATGTTTTCTTTCCATATTCCTTTTACCTAGCAAGATCTCCCTGGATATGGTCAAGTTGTATATTACAGTGTAGCATTCTTACAGATTGATTCTGAATATAGCACAGACCCAGACCCTCTCTTCTGCAAATTTTACCCCAGTTTTCCTAATGCTGAGTTATCAATATTCTTATATGAAGGCAGCATAAAAATATACGTAGAGCTTGTGAAATTCTGTTAGATGTCTTTGGTTATTATTTAGGTATAAATATCACTGGGGACAAAAGGGGCTTTATTGGCGATACAAACCCAGTGTAATTCCCGAAACAGACTCAATAGAAACTTAGGAGGAAGAACATGAGTGGCCTCGGTGCCTGGAAAGATGAAGCCAAAATTACCAAGGAGGAGAGGAAAGTCTGGGAAGAGTGAGGGAGGTGACTGGGCCCACCAGAGAGGCTGGCATAAGAGTGACAAGGGTGACGGTATGGTGGCACTCTGGCACTTGGCCGTTTTATGTCATCTTGTTTCTCAACTCACTTGAAATATAAAATGGGTCCCAATGATCCATCAAGGTCATTTGTAAGTGAGATGTTAAGGCCTTAAGAAGAGTTCATCTCTGGTCTCATTTCTATGCTGTTGGGTATGTAGAAAAATTATTTTCTACTGAAAAAGTATGCGAGGGCAATTCTCCTACAGCTCAAATCTTCTGAGTCTAAAAGAAGGCAACGAGAATTGCATAAGCGAGTAGGCCATGATGAGTGAGATGGACTTGGATGAAAAGACTTCCTAGGGGCAGTTAGTGGGAAGAGGGAGGGAAGAAAGAAATGGAACCAAACAGATGTACATTTTCATTACTGAAGATTCAGCACAAAAGCAAAGGACAAAGAACAGGCCGGACGCTCCTGAAGAAGGACAAGATGGCGGAATGCGCTCCATCATCTATCAAGAGGAATTATTGTTCCGTAGATACAAGATAGTGAGGTGCTCGTGTGGGATAGATGAGCAGACGGGCACAAAGTCGAAGAGCCAGACATAGATTCATACATAAATTAACACTTAATTTATAACTAAGGAGCCACTGAAAAGTCATAGAGGAAGAATGTCTTTTTTAAAGAAATGGTGCTGGTAACAATTCAATGTCCTTAAGTGAGAAAAGGAGGAGGGAGAGAAGGAAGGAAGGAGAGAAGGAGAGGTCTCGATTTTTACTTCAAACCATGCACAAGAACCAGCTCTAGGGGATGAAATCTCTAAATGTGAGAGGCAAAACAAATCTTTTGTGAGATAACGTAGCGGAATATCTTCACAATCTGAGAGTATGAAAATATTAAACAGAAGACAGAAAGCGCTATTGTGGGAATATATTAATACATTGGACTGTATTGAAATTAAAACTTTGGTTCATCAAAAGATACCGTTAAAGCCTGAAAATGTTGGCTGGTCCAAAGGTAGTGAGTTATCTCAATTGATTGTTCACAGTCAGTTAAAGACTGAAAATGCAAACCATAGAATGGGGAAAGATATGTGCAACACATTATTCAGAGTAAATGAAGAATTCCTACAGGCAATGAAACAACTCTGTAGAAAACATGAGCAAAAGACTTAAGCACTTAACAAGTGAGGGATCCAAATAAAAATGCACTCACCTGTTCTAATACAGGGGCCACATAAATCAAAGCCACCATGAGCTGTCACTACACATTCTCTAGACTGACTAAATTTAAAACATCTAGGGGCACCTGGATTTCTTGATTTCAGCTCAGGTAATGATCTCTTGGTTGTAAGACTGAGCTCCGTGTTGGGCTCTGTGCTGCCAGCATGGAGCCTGCTTGGGAGTCTCTCTCTCCCCCTCTCTGCCTTTCCCCCATGTGCATACATCCTCTCTCTTTTAAACAAACTTAAAAAAAAATAAAAATAAAAGTCTAACATTGTCAAATGTGACAAGAGCACGGAGCAATGAATGAGATTTCACATGCTTTGTTGATGGGAATATAAATATGCATTTCCACATTGGAAAATAGTTTGACAGTATTCAGTAAAGCTTTCAATATGCCTCCTCTTGATCCAACAATCTGACTTCTAGATATAAATTCTAGAAGATGTCTGCATAATCACATTGGGAGACATGTAGAAGACTATCCAGAACAACATTATTCATAATGGCAAAACTAGAAACAAGTGACCATCAAAGTAACATTGATAAGTTGTGAAATTTTTTTTTTTAATTTTTTTTTCCAAAGTTTTTATTTGTTTTTGGGACAGAGAGAGACAGAGCATGAACGGGGGAGGGGCAGAGAGAGAGGGAGACACAGAATCGGAAACAGGCTCCAGGCTCTGAGCCATCAGCCCAGAGCCCGACACGGGGCTCGAACTCACGGACCGCGAGATCGTGACCTGGCTGAAGTCGGACACTTAACCGACTGCGCCACCCAGGCGCCCCAAGTTGTGAAATTTTTATGCAGTGGTTTTCCATATAGCAACAAAAATCAAACAACAGGTGTTGGCAAGGATGTGGTGAAAAGGGAACCCTCTGGCCCTGCTGGTGGGAATGCAAACTGGCGTGGCTACTCTGGAAAACAGTCTGGACGTTCCTCAAAAGGTTAAGAATAGAATCGCTCAATGATCCAGCAATCACACTATTAGGTATTTACCCAAAGAATACAAAAATACTAACTCAAAGGGATAAACGCACCCTAATGTTTATTGCAGCATTATCTCCAATTGCCAAATTTTGGCGGTAGCCCAAGTGTTCCTTGGCTGATGAATGAATATGTGTATGTATATATATGCATATACAATGGAATATTACTCAGCCTTCAAAAAGAATGAAATCTTGCCATTTGCAACAACATGGATGGAGCTGGAGAGTATTGTGCCAAGAAAAATAAGTCAGAGAAAAACAAATACCATATGGTTTCACTCCTATGTGGAATTTAAGAAACAAAGAATCAAAGAGGAAGAAGAGAGAGGCAAACCAAGAAACAGACTCTTCACTGTACGGAACAAACTGATGGTTACCAGAAGCGAGGTGGCGGCCGCGGGGGGAGGGGGGGTTGGGGCATGAGATACACAGTGGGGATCAAGCAGTGCACTTGTTGTGCTGAGCACTGGGTGTTGTGTGCAAGTGTTGAATCCCTATATTGTACACCTGAAACTAATGTAAAACTGTATGTTAACTGGGAAACAAAAACTTTAAAAACAATAATAAGCCACAGTGACAAACAACTGTATGAATAAATCCTTTTTTTAAAATGTTGGGCAAAGGAAAGTAGATAGAAAATGAATGTTGTCTTAGTCCATTCAGGCTGCTCTAACAAAAGACCGCAGACTGGGCGGCTTATGAACAACAAGAATTCATTCCCCACAGTCTGGAAGCTGGCAGTGCAAGGTCAGGGTGCCCACACTGCAGGGTCTGTCATACGTCCCTCCTGGGCAACAACGATTGGGTCAAGTCATTGTGCGTGCAATAGATACGTGATTTGCACATAACTTCTATTTCGTACACAATATTCAACTTACGTCAATTCTTCTCTACTCTGCAGGAGGAGACATGACTAAGAATGTTCAGAGGAGCATTATTTAGAATAGCACAAGAAGTGTTCAGAGGTGCACACTTACATGCAAAGTGTAAAGACAAGCCAGGAAGGGATGAGCACAGAGGGGAGGGCCTGACGTGCACTAACTCCGCTCTCGCCTCGCCTGGGAGAGAAATCAAATCTAAGGGAATCTCATTCCCTAACAATGCTCCATCGTTACCTTCTAGAATGGTAGCATCTCCAGATTGGAAGGAACCTTAAAGATCACAAAGCAAAATAGCCCTTTGATTTTTTTTTATTTCAGTTTTTATTATATTTCAAGACTGGTGAGAGATTTCAATAGAGGGTTGCCAAATGTTTTATTGTACCAGGTAGAGAATATTTCAAAACCTACTGCTGTTTATCATTACATTAGTTCATAAGAGGTGGCATTGTATCCTTACAAAGTCAAGTAAAGCAAGAAGCAAAAAGTATCAGAATAAATAATAGTCCTTTAAATGGAATAAGTTAATAAGATTAATGATGCGTGTTGCCCATATCTTTCTAGGGACTTGGTAAAAATTTTATACCGGATTGCCACCCGTACCTAGATTAGCATATGGTGAACCTTGACCTCCTCTACCACTCATCTAATACTCGAACCTTCTTCCCCCAATCCCTGGAAAGCGTAGCTACAGCCTATCCATGATTGAAGACTTTGGTGAATGAGAACTCACTCCTTCCTAATAACATGTCTTCATCTCTGAACATCTGTGACTATTTGAATATTCTTCTGTTTGTTGAACCGAATTCCAGCTCTTTCTCTTTCCTTTATTGATCCTAGACCAGCAACTGCACATACGACCAGACTGCACAGTCTCTTATTGTCAGCCTCAAGATTTGAGTAGCATACTTTATCCCCCTCTGACTCCTGCTACCCCTTATCCTTAGACATTCCCAGGTCTTTTGTACATAGTTCCTATGCATATCCCAAGTCCTCAGTATCCTTGTCATTCTGCTTATAGTGTTTCCAATTTGTCTGTATTTTTAAAAACATGGTGTTCCAAACCAATTGCAAGTTTCCCAGGAGTCTGCCTCACCCAGAGCAGAGTAAACACATCTTATTCTAGATATTAGGCCTCATTCAATGCAGCCTGAAATCGCCCCAATTGACCTTCTGTTTCTTGTTAACCCATTTGTTGAAAACGAGTTGATATGCCAGTGTGGGTCTAAAAATTGGCTGATCATAAAAAGAAGCCTAGGGTAACATATCTTAAAATTTGGAAGGTTTGAGAATGGCCAGTTATTTATTTTTAAATGCTTTGAACTCACCTAATTTGTGCTTAGCCTACATCTCTTCACTTGTCAGAAAATATACCACCATTAGTGTGGTCTTCCAACGTCTTTCAGGGGACTCACATTTGGTCTTAGTATGGAAGTCCAAGGGTGGTGCTCAGGAAAAAGAGAGTGAAGTTACCCAGCGGCCGTTTGTGCTTGGGGACTGCGCACTGGCTCCACCTACTGGCCCCAGGGGCTCTTACAGCTTGACCAGGCGGCCGGCTCTCCTCTGGTCACTGAGACTCAGCTTCCCAGTCTGGGATTTGCAGAACTTACTTTTTCTCCTCTTAGAAAATTAAAACGCTGTGGATTTTTCACGCAGAGTCTCCTGTTACTCATGTTACCCCATTAGGCTACAAAAGTACCACCAGGAGCAGTTCAGTATCTCAGGAAACTCCTCCTGTATTTACCTGGGCCAACACACACACACACAAAGGTAAAATGATTAAATATCGTCATCTATCTTGGCTTGATGAGTAAAGTAAATTAAGACAATTTACAAAGCAATTAAATTATCAATAATAAAGTAACAACTTGCATTTGTGTGTGTGTGTGTATATATATATATATATATATACATATATATTATCCCAGCCTCTAATAATTGGCAATATATGTGTATCTCCATATATATACATATATATATATATACATATATATATACATATACATATATATATATATACATATATATATACATATACATATATATATATATATATTCAATTTCAATTTCGTATGTAAAAGAAATTCACTCAGTAGAAAATCACAAGCCTTTTACAGAGAGTATGAAATACGGGATTTCTTTCTTCATATTTCAAAAAAAAGAGGAGAAAAACATGTGCTTTCATTAAATATTTTCTAGCCTATTTAACAAGGCAAACATATACTTGCATTACATAAACTCTTCATTTTATGTAATAGGAATATGGTATTTATGTTTGTATCACTTAGAGTTACCAAAGCTCATCCTTTCTTTTATTCCTTTAACTCTTAAGAAGTCACCTTCTGCGCCACTCGACTCCATTGACATCACCCTGCGGAACCCCCTCAGGGTGTTTTTGGACTTTCAGAGCCAAGAAAACAGAATGGTAGGGGAAGGACTGAATGGTGGAAATGCCAGAGTTCTCTGTATTCCCCTTCTATTCCAAACTGGTCCATTCCTTTAACAAATACTATGCATCTGCAAATAGTGAGCATGTGCTGTGTACCCAGCCCTACTGTAGGCTCTAGAGACATCCTTGTGACAAAGACATCCCTTCCCTCATGTAGCTTGCATTTTAGTGTGGGATACGGACAGAGTAAATACAAAAGAAGTAATTTCAGGGAAGGAGCAGAGCTAGGAGGAAAATAAAGTGGGGTAGAGGATAGAGACTAATGAGGGGTACTTGAGGTAGAATGCTGTAGAGATTGTACAGCTGCCAGATGTTCTGTTATTCTGATGATTGGGATTTGCTGGCTTTCATCAATTACCACGTCCTCCCTCTTCCTCCTCCACCTCGGGAGGGAGAAGAAAGGCAGGGAAAAGCAGAGGACGGAGTGTCATTTCTGGGACAGAGGATGACTGATCTTTTCTCTGGCTAAAGAAATAAGGGGGGGGAGGGGCGGTTAGCAAGGAGGTCCCCAGAAGTGACTCTGGCTGGAGCTGCTAAAGGAGAGAATAAACCCCAGGGAGAGAAGATGGTAAAGAAATCTTAGAGCTTCCGAAGTGTGACAAGAAGGGATGAGGAGAGGAAGAACCGTAGGGCAGGGTGAGAGCAGGGAGGGTGAGGAAGCAAAAGGAGTGTTGGATCTTGTACTGAACCATTCCTTCTTGAACTTGAGGCTGGCTAGCCTGAGTGACCTTTTGCTCCCTTCAGTTGTCAAATGTGCGATAGATCCATTAAAGGGACGTCGAACCAAGGATTATTCATGTAGGGTCATGCAATCTCCAAGAGGTCCCTGGATGGAATTGAAGAGGTTCATGGACTGGTTTAAAAAAAAAAAAAAAAGGAAAGGAAAGGAAAGGAAAGGAAAGGAAAGGAAAGGAAAGGAAAGGAAAGGAAAAAAGAAAAAAGAAAATCCATCTTTATTTTCATTAAATTCTGACTAAAATTAGGCAGTTTCATCAGACACGATGGCAGGCTACAAACATCACGTTACAGGTGTGGCGGATATCTTGAGGTATCATTTTGGTTCATTACTATTTCGGAAGTACGCTGAATAGGACGCCTGCCCTGGGATCTTATTCTTTAGTGCATTAAGAAGCACATTTTCTCAAATATCCTGATAGCTGCATTTCAATATAATTGGTTTCCTTCATAATCCTCTGCCTTCTGTCTTATGCATTTAAAAGCAGGATGCTGAGAAGGAGTTCAGAAGCCTCAGCGCCCTGCCAAAGGGGGTAAGAACCCCTGTATTCAACTCTGTTGAGAGCTCGATGGGGAAGAACCCAGTCTTCAGGGCGGTCCACGCCAGAGGGGCCCGCAGAATTGCTTGAGAACGCACAGGACTATATTCACCCCTTCGCTCTGGGGCTCCAGGCCGTCGATTTTAGGAGAGAGTAATAATGATCACCACTCTTCTGTCTAGCTTGCTGAGAATCCTGGGGAGGAAGTCGTCCTGTGGGTCTGGGTTCTGGCGGGCGGTTCAGGGGGAAGAGCGCCATCTGGTGGCAAATGCCCTTCCTGGGCCACACACGTGTGTTCGTCTTGAGGTTAGGAACGTTCCCGCAAACCGCAGGGGCATTTCCAACCGTCAGGGCTTAGCTCTACCCTGTTTGCCTTGCATCTGTCCAGTCTTGCCAGTTCCCGGCCTAACAGACGCAGCGCATGAGAATCCTCGAGCAAGGTTCGGCAGAATCACATTTTTATGTCTCCTCTTTGGAAATGTCCAGGCGGACAGACAACTCTCTGATCTCATCTCCTATTACACTCACTGTCATCAACAACGCTGGCCTTCTGGTAGTTCCCCAAACAAATGCATGATGCTTCTGCCTCAGGACATTTGCACCTGCTGTTCCCGCTGCCTAAAACTGGGTACCTCCAGGTACCAACAAGGCTCCTTCTCTCACTTCTCTCACAGGATCAGAGACCCATACGCTTTCTTTATTTAACGTTCCTGCATAGTATTTCTCACTTTTATTGTCTTCCTCCTCCTGCTAGAACATGATTTCCATGAGAGCAGCGACTATTCTCTCTTCAGTTGATTGTAGCCTCCCCTCTGTCTACCAAGTGCCAGCCACAGAGCAGAGAATCCGACGTCTGTTGGATTAAAGGCTCCTATTTCCTGCCAGCAGGAAATCACACTCTCCATTGTGGATGGACCTGGTTTCACTGCCGGCCACAAGATCTGTCCCCCGCCGCCAGCCCCAGACTCACCCAAAGCAAAACTCCGAAAAGCAGAGTGGCCCCAATCTACCTTTCATGTCAATCATGAAAACCAATCTTGGGATACAAGGATCACCCAATTACAAGTTCTGACTGTGAATACCCGGGAACAGTAAGTGAATGCAAATTGACGATGCTTATATAGGAAGGTTGCGTTTTAGTTTCTCCTCGGGAGCTTTTTGAAAATGCCAATGCCAGGGGCACCTGCGTGGCTCAGTTGGTTAAGCCTCCGACTTTGGTTGATGCATCAGGCTCTATGCTGACAGCTCAGAGCCTGGAGCCTGCTTCGGTTTCTGTGTCTCCCCCTCTCTCTCTGCCCCCCCTCACAAAAATAAAGATTTTTTTTTAAAAAATGCCAATGGTTAGAGCCCTCCACTAAGGGGTTCTGATCCCATTAATCTGAGCTGGGGGATGGGGGGGGGATGGCCAGGCTTTGGTAGTTTTAAAAAGCTACCAGGTGACTGTAATGTACAGCCAGGGCTGAGAAACACTGGTTCAGTCCTTTCTGACCAAGCACAGCCATGCATTACTGTTCTTGTTTCTCACGAGTGCATGCAGGGCAGGGGGAGCGTGGAGGGGGGGCAGGTGTTTTGGTTGCCATTTTACAGGAGATCCAAGAGAATGACTGGGCAGGGCTGGCCAGGAAGTGTAAGAGCTAGGATCTGAATCCAGTTCTGGCCCCGAGTCCAGGACTCTTTCCCACGAGAGGAGAGCAAAAGTCACCTCTACGGGAGATTGTATAGCCACACATAACAACCTCTACTTCTCCTCGGTAGCCTACTTCCAATTACATGTCCTTGTCTTCTCGTTTTGTGCCCAGCGCCCAGCACATTCTAGGCCCTCCACAAGATGAGTGAGCGAATGAATGAATGGGGAAATGAATGAATGAGCAAATGGATGAATGAATTAATGCATGAATGAATGAATCAATGGAGAAATGAATGAATGAGTAAATGAATGAATGAATGGAGCCATTGTGTCCTTGACCCATTTGCTGTATTGTTCTCAGCAAATTCATCGTCAGTTTGAGTGTGCCTGTCCTGCTTTGGTGGGTACGCTTCTGGGTAGAGTTAGACCCAGGCTGCTTTTACTCCAGTAACATCGGAGCTCACATCCTACCCTGGTCAGGGGACCTCCCTTTCCTTTCCTTTTCTCCAGAACATTTCTGCAGCTGACATGAAGGAACTGAATTTGTGTCTGCTCAGAAATCCCAAACCAGCAGGCTTGTCATAAGTGGGTCTCAGTGGAATAATTCTCTTTCCCAGCAAGTCGAAGTGGGAAGAAGGATCCTCATTAAGATGTTGTCACTTAAGATGTTGTCACCAGTTGCTTTCCAGATGAACCTCATGGTGCCCCACACACTGAAAAACACCCGTCACCTCCAGTCAATAATGTTACGGTCATGTGACCAAGCATGTGACTGGAGCCTGTGGTCCCAGGGTTTCCCGGCTTCGGCACTATTGACGTTTGGGGCTGGATAATTAATTCTTTGTTGTGGGGGCTGTCCTGTGCACTGGAGGATTGTGGTAGGCATCCCTGGCTGCCAGATGCCAGGAACACACTCTCCCCATGAGGCTAATTTTGTGTCAACTTGGCTGGGGCACGGTGCCCAGCTCTCTTGTCAAACATTATTCTGGGTGTTTTTGTGAGCGTGGTTGGAGGTGAGATTGCCACTTACATCAGTAGATCTTGAGGAAAGCAGATTGCCCTCTACAATGTGGACGGGCCTCATCCAATCAGTCGAAAACCTGAGTAGAAAGTAGAAAGACTGACATCCCCCGAGGCAAGGACGATTTCTGCCGGGGAAACAGCCTTTGCCCTTGAACTGCGGTATCCACCCACCCCCCTCCCCCAGGTCAGCAGCCTGATGGCCCTTTGACTTGAACTAACAATTTTGAACTTACCAGCTCCTGAAGTTGTGTAAGCCAATTCTTTAAAATCAGTCTCTCTGGACTCTTAAATACAGAGAACAAACTGAGGGTGGATGGGGGCAGGGCGGGGAAGGGGAGAAATGGGTAATGGGCACTGAGGAGGACACTTGTTGGGATGAGCACTGGGTGTTGTATGTAAGCGATGAATCACGGGAATCTACCCCCAAAACCAAGAGCACACGGTATACGCTGTATGTTAGCCAACTTGACAATAAATTATATTCAGAAATTTTTTTAACATTTTTATTTATTTTTGAGAGACAGAGCGCGAGCAGGGAAGGGACAGAGAGAGAGGGAGACACAGAATCCAAAGCAGGCTCCAGGCTCCGAGCGGCCAGCACAGAGCCCGACGCGGGGCTCGAACCCATAAACCTTGAGATCATGACCTGAGCCGAAGTCGGATGCTTAACCGACTGAGCCACCCAGATGCGCCAAAATTTTTTTTCTTTTTTTTAAAATTTATTATTATTTTTTTAATTTACATTCAAGTTAGTTACCAAACAGTGCAACAATGATTCCAGGAGTAGATTCCTTAATGCCCCTTACCCATTTAGCCCGTCCCCCCTCCCACAACCCCCTTCAGTAACCCTCTGTTTGTTCTCCATATTTCAGAGTCTCTAATGTTTTGTCCCCCTCCCTGTTTTTATATTATTTTTGCTTCCCTTCCCTTATGTTCATCTGTTTTGTATCTTAAAGTCCTCATATGAGTGAAGTCCTACGATATTTGTCTTTCTCTGACTGACTGATTTTGCTTAACATAATAGCCTCTAGTTCCAAATGGCAAGATTTCATTCTTTTTGATAGCCAAGTAATACTCCATTGTGTATGTATATACCACATCTTCTTTATCCATTCATCCATCGATGGACATTTGGGCTCTTTCCATACTTTGGCTGTTGTTGATGGTGCTGCTATAAACATGGGGGTGCCTGTGTCCCTTCGAAACAGCATACCTGTATCCCTTGGATAAATACCTACTAGTGCAATCGCTGGGTTGTAGGGTAGTTGTATTTTTAATTTTTTGAGGAACGTTCATACTGTTTTCCAGAGCGGCTGCACCAGTTTGCATTCCCACCAACAATGCAAAAGAGATCCTCTTTCTCTGCATCCTCGCCAACGTCTGTTGTTGCCTGAGTTGTTAACGTTAGCCATTCTGACAGGGGTGAGGTGGTATCTCATTGTGGTTTTGATTTGCATTTCCCTGATGATGAGTGATGTGGAGCATTTTTTTCATGTGCCGGTTGGCCATCTGGATGTCTTCTTTGGAGAAGGATCTATTCATGTCTTTTGCCCATTTCTTCACTGGATTTTTATTTTTTGGGTGTTGAGTTTGAGAAGTTCTTTATAGATTTTGGATACTAACCCTTTATCTGACATGTCATTTGCAAATATCGTCTCCCATTCTGTCGGTTGCCTTTTAGTTTTGCTGATTGTTTCCTTCGCTGTGCAGAAGCTTTTTATTTTGGTGAGGTCCCAGTTGTTCATCTTTGCTTTTGTTTCCCTTGCCTCCAGAGACATGTTGAGTAAGAAGTTTCTGTGGCCAAGGTCAAAGAGGTTTCTGCCTGCTTTCTCCTCAAGGATTTTGATGGCTTCCTGTCTTACATTGAGGTCTTTCATCCACTTTGAGTTTATTTTTGTGTATGGTGTAAGAAAGTGGTCCAGGTTCATTCTTCTGCATGTCGCTGTCCAGTTTTCCCAGCACCACTTGCTGAAGAGACTGTCTTTATTCCATTGGATATTCTTTCCTGCTTTGTCAAAAATTAGTTGGCCATATGTTTGTGGGTCCATTTCTGGGTTGTCTATTCTGTTCCATTGATCTGAGTGTCTGTTCTTGTGCCAGTACCATACTGTCTTGATGATTACAGCTTTGTAATACAGCTTGAAGTCCATGCGCCAAAAATTTTTTTAACTTACCATATGATTTAGCAAAAACTAAAAAGTAAATAAAAATAAAATCAGTCTCTCCGCATATGCATACACAGCTCTTACTGATTCTGTTTCTCTGGACAACTCTAATACAGCCCCAGTAGTAACAACTGAAAATGTCTCCAGGCATTGCCAAGTGACCCCCGGGGCAGGGGTTGGGGGGCAGATGAGGCTGGCATTCTCTCACAGCTTAGTTTCTGGAGAGGCTGACCTGGATAGAATAGTCTAGAACCTAGTGGAAGCTGAACTATCTTCAAGGATGTGTTCTCTCTGTAGAATTTGGTTGGAGTTCTCAGTAATTTCTGGAATATCCTAAGTTGAAACTAATCAGCCCTTGCCTTGAGTCCTCAAATTCTCTCTTCTAGAAAAACTATATTCTACCTGCCTGAATTTTACTTCAAAGAAAAATAAAAGGAAATCACCTTTGAATCCAGTCCTTACAAATGTTCTCATTTATAGGGCTCTCTCTCCCTTACTTTATATTAAAAAATGCAGTATTGCTTGGAGAAGGTGAGCTGTTTACTAGCTCCATTAATGTGTACTGTGGGTGCTAAATAGAGGCACCTGAAAGAATTTGTTTTACAAAAAGGCAAAAAAAAAATATATATATATATATATATGTGTGTGTGTGTGTGTGTGTGTGTGTATTTATATATATAATTATTTCTTAAAGTTGTAAACTTCAATGTTGTAAGTCCTTTCTGAATACAGTATTGGGTGACTTCAAATGTGCCTCTCTTGATGACAAGGGCACTCCCACCAAAAACGAATAGGGAGACTTTACTGATAAAATGTGAGAGTAAGAGCAAACGATATTCCACGTTTGCATGTTATTTTAAAAAATGTTTAATGTTTGTTTTTGAGAGAGAGCGACAGAACCTGAAGGGGGGAGGGACAGAGAGAGAGGGAGACACAGAATCTGAAGCAGGGTCCAGGCTCTGAGCTGTCAGCACAGAGCCTGACGTGGAGCTTGAACTTGGGAATGGTGAGATCGTGACCTGAGCTGAAGTCAGGTGCTTAACCCATGGAGCCAGCCAGGCGCCCCTGCGTATTATTTTAAATGTGGCTCTAAATATGTCCATGTTACTAAATAAATGAAATAGTCCCAGGAGACATCTGGCTAGTGCCGCTGTGTCCATAAACGTTTACTAACAAGCTGGCTTGGGGGGCACTTCCGGGGGCGCTCACACTGACAGAGGAAGGAGCAGTGAGTACTGAATACTCAGGCGTGGGTAGCACTTGCTAAGACAGAAGGACCGGAGATTGAACAACCCCCTCCTCCTTCTCCCCCTTCCCCCTCTGCTCTTCTCCTTTGCTTTTTCTTCCCAGCCTCGTGTTCTGCTTCACTCTCTGGCTTCGTCTATTCTCTTTCCTTTGCTCTCCTTCCTCTGTCCTTATTCCTCTCAGGCATATACCTTTCAAAGATTTCCATCCCCTTGGGCATATTGCCTCCCTTTTTGTTCACAGATCAAATTCTGATGGAGGGAAGAGAAAGATCCAGAAGTGGGTGGAAAGCCAATTCTGAGAAGTCACCACGGAATGTCAGTGGGGAGGAGCCTCTCCCGACGGACAGGGTCTGCAAAAAGTCGTGCGGTTCCAACCACAAATTCGGCAGAATATCACCCACAGCCCCCCACCCATGTGAACCTCAAAACGGGACTTCCACTGCCTAATTTCAACAGAGCAAACAGGAGAAAAAACGAAAAGTAAAGGTTATGTCTTAGTTATTCCTGTCCACTGCAGGTGCGAATTTGCTGCAAGAATCAGCATTTTTTCTTTTTAAATCAGATTGATCTAGGGGCGCCTGGGTGGCACAGTCGGTTAAGCGTCCGACTTCAGCCAGGTCACGATCTCGCGGTCCGGGAGTTCGAGCCCCGCGTCAGGCTCTGGGCTGATGGCTCAGAGCCTGGAGCCTGTTTCTGATTCTGTGTCTCTCTCTCTCTCTCTGCCCCTCCCCCGTTCATGCTCTGTCTCTCTCTGTCCCAGAAATAAATAAAACGTTGAAAAAAAAAATTAAAAAAAAATCAGATTGATTTGCCTACACTCCCATTCACCAGAGGGAGTGAATGTTTTCAGCTGGTTTAGAAAGTCCTCCCTTGTTCATGGATCATGGAGTCCTCCAAGGCTCTTAGCTGCCTGTAAAATTGAGGAAGGGGTCCTGTAATGTTTTAGTTCATCATGGCTGCCAAGGAAACGCCCATTCGCCAAGCCCCACGACCTTGAAGGGCAGGCCCTTTGGCTCCGCCTCCCGCACTTTCCGAGAGTCCCACCTGCCCTGACTCCACCTCCACCCCCTTCCGATCCCAGCCCTCCCAACCCCTGCAGCAGTTCCCCTCCGCTTAGGCTCCATTCTTCCAGGATCTCCTCTTTTTTATTTTTTTATTTTTTTATTTTTCTTCTCTTCTTTCCCCTCCCCTCCCTTCCCCTCCCCTCCCCTCCTCTCCCCTTCCTTCCTCTCCCCTCTCCTCCCCTCACCTTCCCTCCTCTCCTCTTCTCCTTTTCTCCTTTCCCTTCCCTTTTCTTTACTTTCTTTCTCTTTCTCTTTCCTTCTTCCTTCCTTCCTTCCTTCCTTCCTTCCTTCCTTCCTTCCTTCCTTCCTTTTTCTGTCCTGCCGAGGAACATGGGGTGAGGACAGGACAAACGCCTCTCGATCTTTCAGTCCTAGCTATGAGAATGAGGCCACATTCATGCCCTAGTAACTTATTCTCAAATGCTTCTATTCTCTGATTTTCAGACTTTGGTGAGTTTTCTCAAAAGCCCTGCTTGAAATATTTGAGCCAACGGTGAGGTTGTACTAACCTTATTTATTTATTTGTTTTGTTGGTGTCAGTTATTCTTAGGTAATGTTCCTGATTCGCATTATTTCTTCATTATTTTTTCTTTCGTTCCCATGAAAAAGGCAGGGTAACTAAATGAGCGAGTCTGGAATTGGGTCGTGTGTTCCAGCACTCTCCCTTGAGCGTGTTTAGAAGTATTATCACCCCTCTTCCCAGGTCCTTGCCTAATATGTGTAATTTATAGGTATTTTAAAATTAGTCTTATGAATACTCATGTTCTCAGATGTATTCAAAAGATGGCATGTGGGGCCAGGCCAACATTTCTCAGAGTTTAACCTCAGTGTCATTAAAGGGCTAGAGTCACTTGTCCCCTTGTAAGGCAAGAGTCTGGAAGACCAAGCTTGCAACTCTTCCTTTATAAGAGCTCTTAAAATCTGTTCCTTCTTTTCACCCCCTGCCCTCGGCACATCGGTCTGGGCCCATGTCACTCTGTGCTCAGGGGACTGAAATGATCCTCAGTTATGCCTGCCGGTGGCCTGTCCATATCTGCCACCGTCACTTCTTCACTGAGCACCGTCCACCCCCCTCCCCCGCCAGCAGATGCATCTTTGAGGGTTTCTGCCGATGCTACCTCGCTACAGCCGCCATTTCCAGAAGCAACCCTCAACCCGTAACTGGTGGGAGCTTACGTGTATAAACACCCCAGCTCCTGCACCCCTTGGGTGTGTGTTCTACACTGGCTCCCAGAGTTCCCCAACAAGGTTAATCTCCAGTTACCCACAATGGTAGATAGCTTCAGAGTGAACACTTTGTCGGCAGCCTTCTTTTCCCTCTCTCCCCCAGTTCCATACTGGTATTTCCTGGCACTGCATCCAAAATCAGTCCTTTTCCCTTGGATTTTTGTTTTAGGGTTGACTTCTGGAGGAATTCAGTTCCAAGACACTGCCTGCCATGCCGCTAAAGCATTTTGGCACAGTCTTGTTACATTGAGCGTTCTTAAAAAGGTCAAAGAGATTTGGGGCATCTGGGTGGCTCCGTCGGTGGAGCATTTCACTCTTGGTTTCAGCTCTCATCGTGATCTCACAGTTTTGGGAGCTTAAGCCCTGCATCAGGCTCTGTGCTGACAGCTCAGAACCTGCTTGGGATCCTCTCTTTCCCTGTCTCTCTGCCCCTTCCCCATTGTGCTGTCTCTGTCTGTCTCAAACCAAATAAATAAACTTAAAAAAATAAAGTTCAAAGAGAGTAGCAAAAACAAACCAACTTTGCAAACATCACTATCTCCGCTCAGAAATTATGGTCAACCTCCAGTGAATGGAACAAATGGTTCTTAGTCTATGACCTGGGACTCGGTATAACACAGCCTTTTTCTACCTACGGTAATTCTATTTCCTGGAACCCCCACTCCACATGGAGATTGCAACCGTTTGTGTCTACGCACCCTTTCCTAGGGGACACAGTGTTTGTCTTGACCCCGAGAATTTGCTGGGGGCACAATTCCCACCACCTCAACGCTCCCCCCACCCATTTCAGTATATCTAAGGGTACCAACCATTACAACCTGCATCCTCTTTGTGGGCCTTTTTTCTGCTAAACCCACCACGACTTTGGCACTTGGCCTCTACTTCTTTATTCTGATATTTTTGGCACTTTGTTGACTCCTATCCTGGTCTCCCACCTGGACGGTGAGCCCTGCCTGGGGAAGATGAACTTCACCTCTTTCAGACCTACAGTGCGGCCCCATAAACACTAGACAAGGAGGCAAAATCCAGACTCTACCATTTATTAACGGAGTGACTGTGGTCAACATAGATATCACTCTCAACTCCTCTGTTTCTATTTGTGACATAGGTGTGATCTAATCCCCACCACATGTGGTTGTCGTGATAATTTGAGTGGCATAATAAATCGTAGAAATGCTCTAGAAACTAACAAGTGGTATCCAAAAGTTAGTCGTGACGACACGACTGGTAGAAAACTCCGCCTACGGCTGTAAAGTGGGAATGATACGGTGGCATAAGACCAGGGGCTCCCTGGAGAGCAAGAATGCGACGCTCAGGAAAAATCAGGAAAATACACATCCTTACATGGAGTTTGCCAGAACCCGTTCTTGGGCCACAGAATCAGATGATCATAGCTACTTCACAATATGCATTAATTCTACAAAGTTTACTGTTTCTTTTTAATGCTTATTTCTTTTTGAGAGAGACAGACAGAGACGGAGCACAGGTGGGGGAGGGGCAGAGAGAGAGGGAGACCCAGACTCCGAAGCAGGCTCCGGGCTCCGAGCTGTCAGCACAGAGCCTGACGCGGGGCTTGAACTCACAGACCATGAGATCATGACCTGAGCCAAAGTCAGACACTCAATGAACGGAGCCACCCAGGCGCCCCAACAAAGTTTATTGTTTGAAGTCAGATCCTTTTCTCCACTGCTCAGAACGCTACGATGGTTCCTCTTTTCGCTCAAAGTAAAACCCAAAGTCTTCAATCTGGCCTAAAAACCCATTTATGCTTTGCCAAGCACTCCTACTGACCTTGTGTCCTGCTAGTTTCTTCCCTTAACGGACACCAGGGACACAGGCCTCCTCCCTCTTCCTCAAGGACACCAGTCATGTGTGATGATGGATGACTCCCGCCTTGTATCCCCTGTTCTAGCTCTTTCCTCTGCCTGGAAGGCTCCTCCCCCAGAGATGTTGGGCCAACTCCCAAGTCTTCTCTGAAATCTCTCCTTCAATGACGTCACTCTGACCACCCCATTTACGATTGTAATCTGTCCGCCCAACCTGGCTCTCCCATTACCTGGCTTTATTCTTTCCACTGTGGTACCCGTAATGTCTCCTCCAGTGCACTTAGCTCTCATTTGTTACTGTTGGATGTTTATTGGCAGGGAGTCTTACTTTTGTTGGTTAATATGTCCCTAGCGCCTAACACAGTGCCCAGGACATAGCAGCCCCTGAATAAAGATGGTTGCTGGATTTGTTGACGTAAGTTCTTACTGTGTGCCAGTGAAGAAAATGACCATGATCCCTTAGGATCCCCAAGAACCCCAAGAACTCTTAGGGGTTTCTAGTTCAGCAGTGGCACTTGTTTAACAGATACTATTGACAACCAAATACATGCCAAGCAATCTTGGAAGCGAGTCCTGGAAATATGACAGCAACCAAGACAATTTCCCAGCTCTCATATGGCAAATTTATCTGAAATGGTACAATGATGGGGTTAAGCGTCTGACTTTGGCTCAGGTCATGATCTTGTGGGTTCGTGACTTCGAGCCCCATGTCGGGCTCTGTGCTGACAGCTCAGAGCCTGGAGCCTGCTTCAGATTCTGTGTCTCCCTCTCTCTCTGCCCTTTCCCTGCTCATGCTCGCTGTCTCTCTCTCTCTCTCCCTTTCTCTCTCTTTCAAATATAAACGATAAAAAACTTTTTTTAAAGAAATGGTACAATGATGTTTAAAAAAAAACATATTGGAGCGCCTGGGTGGCTCAGTTGGTTAAGCGTCCAGCTTTTGGTTTCCAGTCAGGTCATGATCTCTTGGTTCATGAGTTCGAGCCCCGCATCGGGCTCCACTCTAATAGCGTGGAGCCTGCTTGGGATTCTTTCTCTCTTCCTTTCTCTTTGCCCTTTCCATGCTCACTCTCACTCTCTCTCAAAATAAATAAATAAACTTTAAAAATTAAAAAAAAAAACATATCAAGGGGTGCCTGGGTGGCTCAGTCGGTTGAGCATCTGACTTCAGCTCAGGTCATGATCTCACAGTCCATGAGTTCGAGCCCTGCGTCAGGCTCTGTGCTGACAGCTGGGAGCCTGGAGCCTGCTTTGGATTCTGTGTCTCCCTCTCTCTCTGCCCCTCCCCTGCTCATGCTCTGTCTCTCTGTCTCAAAAATAAATAAAAACATTAAAAAATAAAAATAAAAAAGTAAAAAAAAACATATTAAAATATGTAAAGTTCTTGCCCACCAAATTTAAAATTCTAGATTATTTTAGTGTCCCTGTCTTACAGACAGGTACCAAGGGCACCCCGCCTTACATATACCAAATCTTAACAAAGATGTATCAAAACAAACACCGAATTGCGTAGCTCCCCAAGACTGAACTTCTACTTTCAATACTAGGATGTATTTTGATTCAATAGTTTGTATAATTTATTGTCGATGGTGGCTTTTTTGAGGGCCTATTGCTTTGAGTTGTTCAATACTAGATCATATGTTGAATTAAATCTTGCCCCCCCAAATATAAGAAGGGCAGAGGATTAGTCTTCTTTTTTTTTTAATTTTTTTTAACATTTATTTATTTTTGAGACAGAGAGAGACAGAGCATGAACGGGGGAGGGGCAGAGAGAGAGGGAGACACAGAATCAGAAGTAGGCTCCAGGCTCTGAGCCATCAGCCCAGAGCCCGACACAGGGCTCGAACTCACGGACCGCGAGATTGTGACCTGAGCTGAAGTCGGATGCTTAACCGACTGAACCACCCAGGCGCCCCAAGTCTTCTAAAACCCTAGTGATGATTCTGGTTTTCATCCTGGTCTTGCCACGGAACTAGTCATGTGACTGCGGCAGGCCAAGAGCACATGCTCCCATCCCCCCACGAGTCAGAACCTGCTGCAAGAGGTGAGAGGTATGGTGGGCTGAGAGCCTCCAGCCCTCACCCCTTCTGGGTCCACCACAGTATTCAAGCCAAGGCCACAGTCTCCCAGGGTGGCTGCAAGCCAGGCACAGAGCAATGGCCAAGGCACACCATCCACATTCCTGTCCCAACTGGGTCTCTTCCGAGGAGACACTCCAGCCTGGCCGAAAACCTTCTGGACCTTTCTCTGGGTCTCTTCCCATCAATCCTGCCTTCCTGCGTTGCAGTTAGAGGCGCTCCCACTTAACCGTGTTTCCACTTTCCTTTATATTCCCTGCGTACATCTCTTACATTTCTAACTCTGTCTTTGCTTTGCACTTCCCAGAAAGCTTGAAATAACACAAAAGGTACCAGCAGTGATTCCAGAAAGCTGGCAATCAGATGGGGTTTTGAGACTGGCTTATTCACCATGGCTGGCGAGGAGGCTCACAATCCAAGTGGTATGTGAGGCACGGCTAGTCCTTGGCATCAGACGGTTGGTTGCTCGGTTACAAAAAAATAAAAATAAAAATAAAAAAAAATCACCGCGGGTGACCGGGGGACATCTGGTGGAGGGGAATTGCCAGTACAGTGGCCCAGGCATTTTGAAAGTTAAAGGGGGTCCGGTGTGTTTAAGGAGAGTGAAGTTGGAGGGTTCCCTGCCGAGTGATAATGAGAAACTGGAAGCAGGTGAATAAGGACCACCGGGAGAGCCAGAGGCCTCCATGGTAACTTACAAAGGTGGTACCATGCAGAGCTTGCAGAGGTGACCCACGCCTTTCTAATTAAGAGCTAGACTTCCCTTGTGCAGGAAGATACTGCAGATGCCTCTCCCTGCAAGGCAACACCCGCTCCCCCCTCAGCTGCCCCTCCTCGCTGGCAGGCCAATAACTGCAGTTACCTCCCAGCATAACCGAGCCGGGGACAGGCTGGGCCTGATTGCAGAGAAAAGAGAGTATGCCCCCGAAGACCTGTGAGGATTGGCCAGCATATACCGTCAGGGGCAAAGGAGGAGCCAGGGGCGGGGCGGGGGGGGATTGTGAGGGTGTTTGACCAAGGGGTTAGAAGGTGAAAGTGAACAGGCAGGGAAACGTTGACTTGGGGTCACTTTCTTGGGACATGGGATTTAACACCCCGGCGAGGACCCCGGGGAAGGCGGCGAACACACTGCTATGTGGCTTTCTAAAGCCCGGAGAGCAAAGGTGAGACGCCTGAGTTGCCGTGGCAGATGGTAAAATAGGATGGAAAAAAATAGATGGAAAATAGGATCAGAAGCAGTTCGCATTCGTTGGAATGAACAACAATATTCATTTACAGTTCTGTACCAGGGCCATGTTAGCTCGCCCACCTCCTGTCTTAATATAGTCCGGAGAGATCTGGACCATCTGGACAACCTGAAGAACTTCACATTGATCCGTCACATCGATCAGATGAAGACACGGCTAGTGGGCTGGAGACCTTGGTAAGAAACACGTGTGCCGGAAGCTGGAAGACAAACTCTGTAAAGATTCAGGGACAGACCACTTCAGTAAAGCTTTCGGGCATCCTAAAAGGTAGGGCTGAAAAGAAGGAGGTACACATTTTTAAGGCCAGGGATATGTCAGGCAGTCCCCTCCCCAGTAAAGGCATTTTGCTACATCCTGCGTTCCCTATTGTGAAATAAAAAGTACAATGCCACCTCTTGCACATGTAGGGATCCTGTCCCAGTGCGTACCCCGGAGGACACGGAAGGATGTCAGCCCTAGGTGGGGCCTGGATCAGGAAAGAACTGCACAGCAGGTCCAGGCTGTAGTGAAGGCAGATTTCCCACTTAGACCAGAACATCTGGCAGACGCTGTGGTGTGGAGGTGTCAGTGGTGAGAAAAAAATGCAGCGTAGAATTCATAGTAACCCGATTAGGAAGATCCCACCACAGGACCTTGGTGTTCTGGCCCAGGATCATGCTATGTGTAATGGAGAATTACACACATCTCAAAAAAGAGCTCCTGGCATGTTCCTGAGCCCTAACAGAGATAGAATACTTGACTATAGCATAGCATTGACCATCCGTCCAGATCTGTTCATTAAGAGCCGAGTTCTGTCTTGCCTGTCAATTCACAAAGCCAGATGGGCCCGGCCATGTAAGACAGAAATGATGCATCAGGAACTGGGCCCGAGTAAGACCAGAGGACACAAGTTAGCTGCATGATCAGGGAGCACAGACCTCCATATCACCCACATGATGGTACCAGCTCCCTTCCCCAAGCTCTCATCCATGATCTGATAATAAGGTGTCATACAGACAGCTGAAGGAGCAGGAGAAGGCCCAAGCATGGATTACAGATGACTGGGCTCAGTTTGTGGGGGAGAAACTGAAACCCGACAACAGCATTACATTCTCATACGGGCCGAAAGACAGTGGAGAGGGAAAATCTTTTTAGAGGGCAGGCAGTGCTCCTTGTCATCCGCTTTATGGAGAAGGAAAGTGGCCCAAGATGAGAACATATAGAGATTCCTAATCATTGGGCAGTGGCCCAACCAGCTGGTCAGAGCCTGGAGGGAAAAGGATGATGGGAAATAAAAACCATCCACAGGGTAAAGGCGTGTGGATGAGACATATGGGAATGGACACAAGATGTGAACATTTCATGTTAATACCAGTCAAAAGGCATCCGCCCTGAACATTGGACGACTAGGTTGACAAGATGACTCAACCAGTTGACATCAGTTCTCAGCCCTGGGTACTCTAGAACTGGCATGATGGGTACATGAATGGCGTGGTCATAATGTCAGAGATAGAGGCTACACATGGGCCCAATGGCATAACTTCCACTTACCAAGCCAACCTAATTACTTCCTCTGAATGTCGAAACTGCCAGCCACAGAACCAGTGCTGAGCCCCTGACATGGCTTTATTTCCCAAAGAGACCAACAGCTACCATCCACCCACAGTTGATGACACTGGGCTCCTTTCAATCTGGAATGACCAGCAGTTTCTCTCCCTAGGAACGGAGTCCTATTCCAAGTATGGGCTGGCCTTTCCTGCCCACGGAGCCTCTGTCAGCATCACCGTCTAAAAGCTTATGAAGTGCTTGATCGATAGGCACAGAACCCTACATAACAGTATGTGAGCGGGGGATATAATTTAAGTCAAAAAAGGTCATGTGATCCACAGGTCATATTCCACGCTGTACCATCCAGAGGCAGTCAGCCTGATAGAGGATTGCAATGGCCTGCTGACAGGGCAGCTGGAGCACCCCCTAAGAGGCCATCATCTACAAACATGGGGAGCTCTCTTCCAGAGTGTAGAATAAGTCCAAACCCAAGATCCCTATATGATGCTGTAAGAAGAATGCAGGGGTCTAGGAACTAAGGGGTAGAAGCAAGCATGGCCCCACTTCTCCTTCTCAATGAAACTTGGGGCGATTTGTGCTTCCTGCCCCCCAAGACTTTGGGCTCTGTAGGATTAGAGGTCCTTGTCCCCAGAGAGAATGCATTCTTGCCAGGGGACAGAGCAAGAGTTCCATTGAGCTGTGGATGCCAGCTGGATATAATGGATTCCTTGTGTCCAGGACCAGTGGTGAGAAAAGGAGTCACCATCCTGGCAGGGGCTATTACTTCTGATCATCAGGTGGAGGGGCTAGCTGACGGCCTCCAGAGGCCACAACGTCAGGCTCCAGCACAGCATTCATGTTGAGGCCATTCTGTCCCTGGGTTGCCCAAACAATGACTGAGCACAGAGAGGGTACTGGAGCTGGGCCATGCCTACACATCTCGGTCTCCTTTAATGGGCAGGCTTGGCTCGGGAGCCCCGTGTTGGCCTGGACTTCCTCAGAGCTCCACTACAGTCCGAACGTCGTCCGCCACATCCTCTCCCGTGTCTCCCTTCACAGGTATCAGGTCAGCACCATGGTCTCAGCCTCCTCCCACTCATTGCTCCCTCTTCTCTCTCTTCTCGCCCCTCATCGGCTTGTCTGCCAATACGTTTCTTGGCCTCCTAATTCTATCTTGGCATCTGCTTCCTGGAGATTTCAAGCAGACGCAATGGGTTGAGGCTAGTTGGTTCATTTTTTTTTTTTTTTCCTCTCTTTTCAAGGGAGGAGGAAATCGGGGCGGCTAGGAGGAGGGCATCACGGTAACGCCTGATGTGTACTTCCCATCGTTTTTAAAAGTTAAATGAGGGGCGCCTGGGTGGCGCAGTCGGTTAAGCGTCCGACTTCAGCCAGGTCACGATCTCGCGGTCCGTGAGTTCGAGCCCCGCATCGGGCTCTGGGCTGATGGCTCGGAGCCTGGAGCCTGTTTCCGATTCTGTGTCTCCCTCTCTCTCTGCCCCTCCCCCGTTCACGCTCTGTCTCTCTCTGTCCCAAAAATAAATAAACGTAGAAAAAAAAAAAAGTTAAATGAGAATAATGGGAAAATGTAGAATTACTAATATGCTTGGTTATCAAGTCTTTATTGCTCACAAATCCAGGAAATCGGAGGTTAAAACCGGTCACTGCTTTCCAAAGGGAACACCTCTTATCGAGCCTGTAAAGAAAATTTAAACAAAAGTTAAACAAAAACTTAAAAACGTGTGAAGTGTTCTCATTCTAGCTCAAACCTGAAACTGGTACCCATCGCTTGAGGAGTTTTGGTTTATAAAACCATAGTGCATTGTAAGTGTTCTACATATAAATGGTAACTCGTGGGCTTTATGTGATATTAATTAGTCTTGGTTTTCATGTCTCCATCACCTGCTGACAGGATCTTGCATTAAAAGCGATACTTTATACTACAGTCAGATAAACTTTTATTTTGGTCATGTCATTTTCATGCTGCCCTTAAGCGTGTAACCAAAGAAAGTAAATTAGGACAAAATCGGTTTTGTGCTTCTAAGATAGCAACCAGGACATTAGGAGTGCACGATTAATGTTTGGACTATATTAGTGTACTTTTAAGCAAATCTGTGGTATTGAAAAACATAATCCACCCTACTCAGAAGCAGTTCTTTTTTACTAAAGGAAAATGTGTTGGCAACTGTTCCGTTTCCATGGATTTGTGATTCTAATAGGCCCTGAAAATAAAACTCGATCTTTGCCAAAATCTCACTTATGCTTTATATCAATAACATGCCCTTTATCCCTGCTTACACATTTGGGAAGCAGAGAAACAACACCAATTAGTTAAAAATCCATTAATTAGAACTCTAAAGAACTGATTTTAGGAAAGGGGAGATGTGTGGGAGCTAACACCTAACACTTTATTTTTATGAAAAAGAGAAAAATTGCACAAAATCATGAGGAATTGAAAAAAAAAAGCAAACATCTTTCAGAATACATTTAACAGTAGATATTTCAAATTTAAGCCATTTTCAACATATAATAATATTAAATAACTAATGGCGACCTCAAGCAGCAAGGAGGATACAGTTATGCCCAAGACATTCTACTTCCAGAAACAAATGTATTATACATTTAATTCTTTAATTCTGGTGATGCAAAAGGAAGGACCAGAAGATTAAAGGGTTTAATCCTCACATAACTAGGAAATCAAATCAACAACTAGAAATCCATTCTTTAAACGAGTGGCTCTTAATTTAGCTACATGGTAGCCTGATCTGGGGAATTTTCAAAACCCTCAATGCCTAGGTCCTACTTCGGACTAATTAAATCAGCATTACTGGTTTGTTTTGTTTTGCTTTTTTGACTCCACAGGTGATTCTGATGTGTGGCCAAGATTGAGATCCACCACCTTGAATACTACAATTATTTTAATTTTTAGCTTACTACAGTTATTTTAAGTTTTAAACCAGATTAGTTTAAATTGTAGATTAAATCTCTACTGCTGGATCGAAGCATATTTGCCAAGTGACCTTTAATTTTACTGGAGTACTGGAAAAATAATTACATCCAAATGCCATGATTAACATTATGTTTGATGGTCTTCCAGTCCTGAGGGTGGCCATGTAACCCAGTTCCGGGCTCTGAAATAGAAGGTAAATGCTGCTCGGTTTTTTTCCTTCTGGGATAGAAAGACAGAGTCCTATTTGGGTGGAAAAGTAGATTTCATCCCTTTCCCCATTCTCCTAGTCCTAAACTCTAATATATATCCTGGAACTGAGTACATCTGGCCTCAGAAAGCAACAGTGAAATAAGTCAGAGAAAAACAAATACGGTATGCTTTCACTTTTGTGTGGAGTCTAAAAAATCCAAGGTCATAGAAACAGAGAACAGATTGGTGGTTGCCAGAGTGGGGGAAGGGGCACTCAGGGGGAGAATGGCTGAGGGTGAACAAAGGACGGGGGTGGAGGGAGAAAATAAATAAAAGCAACAAGTGAGAACATTAGAAGTCAACACACTAAGGGTGGCGGAGCCCAGAAATTGAAAGAGCTTGGGTCTTTGATGACACTTGTATCACTGAACTAGAAAACTGACTACCTTTAGAATTTTTGTTGTGAAGAAAATTACCGCTTAAGCCACTATTAGCGGAAATTTCCATTCCTTGCCCCCAAGAGCATTTCTAATGGATACAGCTTGGTTCTCTCTCTGTGTCTTTCTCCTAGATCAAGGTATGAATCACTCAACATTTACTACTGGCTAATAACCTTACAGTTATTTCTTGAGTCATGTAAGCAACCTCAAAAGATAAATACTACTTTTCTCATTTTATGTAAGCAGAAACTGAGGCCCATACAAATTAACTGTCTTGTCCATGGCCCTATGGACCTTGGATTCTAAGCCAGATTCATTTGATTCCAGTACCAATCATCTTAATTACAGTGCTATAAACCTCTTAGATGTGTACAAGTCTGATGGTTCTGATTAAGTCACATGCTCTATCATTTAACAAGAGCATTTTATGCTTGTAGGAATACACATATTCTTAATGCTCGACATTTAGATCATTAGATATTTGAAGAATTAATGGGCTTAATTTGGTTCATTGCAAAGTTATAGACAAGCTTTTTTGTTGTTGTTGTTGCTGTTCTGCAAAGACAGGAGACACTTTAGACTCATTCCAAACAAAATTGACTCAAGTCAATTCATTTTTTGGTAGCACAAAGGACTTGACAAATAGCATTATTGGTAATAATCTAGGACTTTGGTATGTGATCATTATTTTTCCTCCCTAGTGAAAAGACAAATGAATAGTAAGTAGGGTTTTGATGTCTATGTGTAAGGTATTTACATGGACGTGTTTGAGAGGATATGCGGCGCCACTGTCTGTGGCCTTACAAAGAAAAATGTATCCGTTCCAGGTATTGTGTGGTAGGGTGTATCTCTGCTTTTGAGCATTTACTAGAGAACCAATGGATTAGGGAAAGCAGTCCGGGGGCAGTCCTGTTGAGTTTGGAGTCAGGCTCACCCGATCAACTTTACTGTGTTTCCCCTTGTTTCCATAAAATGGAGGGAGAAGCCCTACTGCAGTTGTTCTTAAGAGACTTAAGTGAACTGAAATGCAAACACTTATAATACTTAAGGCAAACAGTAGGTACTTCCTAAACAGCTATGTGCTGAGTAGTGGGATGTGTGCCTGAATAATGACAGCCCTGCCCTCAGGAAGTCTAGAAAATTACCAGTCTTAAGCCTAATGCCTTAAGGGACAAGAGATGGTGTCGTTTGCAAGACAGTAAAATCTGACGCTTGACACACTTGGAATCATGTCCTAATTCCTCAACTTTCCGGGTCGTTAAAAGATGTGTTATGTCCCAAACCCCAGAACCTGTTAAAGGGACTTTATTTGGGAAAAGAAGATCTTTGCCGTATCACTAAGTCAGGACCTTCGGATGAGATCGTCCTGTATTATCTCAAAGGGCCTTAAATCCAATGACAAGTATAACCAAATATGTGGTGTTAGTTTCTCCAGCTGAAAAGTGGGGATAATATCCTAACTATAGTCTCATTTCCTAGAGTGGAAAATGGGATAATGCAGCCTGGAGACACGAGGAGGCGTTAAAAATGACATTTAATGAGCGCTTACCAGGTTCATTCACTGTGCTAAGCACTATGTATGATTTAGCGATCTCTATTTTATCGAGCTGGTAACAAACATTCAGAGACATACAGTAATTTGCCAAAGCCACAAAGCGAAAAAACCCGGGATTAAAATTCAAACCGACTTCCAAGAAAACCCTGTTATCCTTCAGGCTAGACTACCAGAGAGGGTGCAAATGAAAGCACTCTTTAAAAAAAAAAAAAAAATCAATTATTTTGGTATTAGCTCAGTCGCCACCCCAGGACTCCGTTTCAACAACAGACGCGTGGGCGAGAAGCTGCCTTCCTTTCTCGGGCCTGGGAACGACAGGGTTAACGACGTCACTTTTAGGCGCCGGCGATACGCGATCGCCCTACGGATCCTGTCAAGGGCCAATACCCGCGCACGGCGCAGCCGTGGCGCCTCCAGAGGAAGTGCTGGAAGCGGACCAATAGAAATGCCGAATTTCCGTTTTCCTGGCTAAGGCCTCTCCTTTAACCCCAGCTCCGTTGCGCTAGAAGGAAAAGGCGGGCCTGGGGGCGGGGCAAGTCGAGGAAGCGGAAGCGGCGCCGCGGAGCCTGGCCCCGCCCGCCTCGGCCCCACGTGTGCGGTGAGTGCGGCGGCCTCGGCGGCCGTCCCTGGAGGGGTTCGTTTGCCCCCTTCCCCGAGCTGCAGGGGGTGGGTCTGTCCGAGCCGCCAGAGGGTAGAGGTGCTCGCGCCTGTCACCCGCTGGATAGTCTTCTGTGGCCTTTTCTGTTCTGGGAGAGTCGGGGGAGACGGGAGACTGGCGACCGGGGCGGGTTCACGACTTGTCTTCCTCTTACTTTGCCCTGAGGGGGCTGCTGGGTTGGCCGAGCTTCCTTCCCCCTAGAATCCCGGCCCGTGCCCGTGGCGGTCAGCCTTTCTGTCGTGTGTGGCAAACATCCACTCGACCCTGTGCACGCTGGGGGCCGAGGGTACAGGCTGAACGTAGTTGCACGTTATCAGCGCTGGGAAGGAAACGAGCCTGGTGCCGAGGTGGAGGATAGGGGAGTCTGAAGGGGTCTCTAAGCTGATACCTAAAGCGTAAGAGGCAACTCTGAAATCTGGAAGCCCAGGGAAAACTTCTTTAAGCAGAGGCAGTAACTTGGGCTAAGTCCCCCGGGGTGGCAGCTAGAGAAAGGGGGCCAATGTGAGCTCGGAGTGCAGCGATACAAGATAAAGTTAGAGGGGTAGCGTGGCCGCGGTTCTGTAAGGCTTTAAAGGCCGTAATGAGTGGTTGAGATTCGATTTCTATACAGTGGGGAAACCCGTTTCTGTTCTCATTTGTAGAAAACATTGGAGGCTTGTAAGGAAGAAACCTGGTTGACCCAGGTTCTCTTTAGGAATTGTCTACAATTTCGATTATTATTGAGTATGTCATTGAAAAGTATTGGTGTTTTCCATTAGGTTGGTGGTAGTGGAGGTGGAAGTTGACGAGTTGGAAGTATTTTTAAAGGCGGTGTCAAAAGAATTTATGGAAGGATTGAACATAGCAAACCAGGGAGAGCAAAACGTCAAGGGTAACTCTTAGGTTCTCCTGAGATGATGTGTGGCTGGCTGAGATGGCAAAAATAGGGTGGGGTGGATTAGATGAGGATGTTTTTCTTTGGGGGTGTTTTGCAGTGGAGTTATAGTTGAAGAATTTATTTTGGACTTATTAAGGCTGAAGTGCCTGTAAGACACGTAAACCAAGGTGTCAGGGAGGCAGTTAGATACACAAGACTGGAACCCAAGGAGCAGTTCTGAGTGGGAAATAATTTGGGAGTTCTCAGCATAGAAAGCCATGGGATTGGATGAGATCACTTAGGGAGGAATGTGGAGATAGAGGGGGACACTTGAGAAATACCACTATTTGGAGGTTGCATATTGAAGGTTTACCTCTTTCATAGTTCAGTGCTAAGCTTGTTGAGAGGGTGGAATCAGTCACCTGCCCTTCTGTGCCTGGAGAATCTTTGCTATTTCATTCCACAAGGCAAAATTGGCCTCTTAGCTCTGTGGCTTTTTGAACGCTTTATATGTGATTCAGTTGTAACAGTTATGTTGTGTTTTATTTATTTATTTTAAAAAAACCTTTTAACGTTTTATTTATTTTTGAGAGAGAGAGAGTGTGTGAGCAGGGGAGGGGCAGAGAGAGAGGGAGACACAGAATCCGAAGCAGGCTCCAGGCTCTGAGCTGCCGGCACAGAGCGTGACGTGGGGCTCGAACCCACGAACCCACAAGATCATGACCTGAGCTGAAGTCGGATGCTTAGCCAACTGAGCCACCCAGGCGCCCCGATTATGTTGTGTTTTAATTTTGTTTGCTTCTACTCCACCACTTTGAATTTCTTTTTCATATATTTTATTCAACGCAATAGCTTTCTAGCAGAGTGTATAGGTATGCAGTATGTTTCAAGTCCAAGGTGTGAAATTGTAAGAAGGCCATCAAAATGTGCCAGAAAGGATTAAGAATGAGAATCATTTGGGAAAGAAGGTAGGCATGTGGAGAAGAAATAATAAATTCATTTAAGGACATATGGGTGGCTCATTCAGTTAAGTGTCCAACTCTTGAGTTCTGGCTCAGGTCGTAACCCCCGTGTTCATGAGTTTGAGACCTGTGTTGGGCTCTGTGCTGACTGCCCTGAGCGTGCTTGGGATTTTCTTCCCCCTTTCTCTATCCCTCCCCTGCTTGCTCTTTCTCTTGTGCGAGTGCGTGCTCTCTCTCTCTTGCTCTCCCTCTCTCTCAAAAATGAATAAACCAAAAAAAAAAAAAAAAGCTGTCATTTAAGCTGGATTTGAAGGGTGGGTGGGGTTAATATTTGATAGAATGGCTTTAAAGTTTGGATCCTGAAAAAGAACAGTGAAGACGTTTGGCTTGGGTGTGTTGTTTGTGATGAGGGTATGTTAGGACTAAATTTTGGATGGCGGTTTGGTTTGAAGTATTTCGTGTTGTCAGGAAACTTTTGAAGCTGTTGGAGCAGCGAGATGGTACGAAATTGGTGACTTTGTAGATTGATCAGGCAGTGGAGAGTGGATCACAGCAGCTGGGATCCAACAGCAAAAACCAAGCCGAGCAAGAGATACAGAACAGAGCCTGAATGGGGAATAGCGGAAGGGGAAAGAGAGGAGACCGTTCCGAAAGCCAAAGAAAGGTGCTGACTAGATGTGATGGTACAGGCTCCCCGAGCAAATGCGTCTTGCCAAGTGAAGTAAGACCCAAAGGGCTATCTGCATGCAGCTTGACTTTGTTTATACCACCTGTTTGAAAAGAGGTGCAGCCAGAGGGACGGAAAACAGATCAGTGATTGCCAGGAGGGAATGATGGCAGAGGGGCTCCCCTGGGGACTTTCTGGAGTTAAAACAGTACCCTAATGCACTTTGGTGGAGGAGACAGGACTCTGCATTTGTCAGAATCAGCGCCCTCCACCAAAGAGCGAGCTTGACCGCGGGTGCAAAAAAGTCAGCCGTCGTGTCTGGAAAGGGAATGCAGACCGCGAAAACTAAATCTAACTTGTACAAACCTATAAAATGACCTCACTGAAGGGAGTGGTGGGGGAAGTTGACCTAAGTAATTTTGAAAAACAGTACTGTAAATGGATACTGTTGGGGGGGGGGGAAGAAAGTTGTAAATAAACTCTGGTGGAGTTGGGAAGTTCGTTTCCCATGGGCATACAGTGTGGCATTCTGAAACTACGTGTGCTACGCAGATCACTGGTGGCAAGTTTCTCCCTGTCAAGAGAAAAAAGTGACAAGGCAGGAGGGGAAGACCAGAATGAACCTTGTGGCGCTTGATTAGAGTTGGAGACGTTAGTGTGAACTTACTTACCAGACAGACAAAGAAATGCAGGCTCCCGGGTCCACAGACGCTGGTATACGGACCTGGGTATCACCAGCCCCGTCTGGTGCAAAGCCCTAGAAGCAGTGACGTCAAGTGCGCCTCGCGCTCGGATCCTGCCCTTCTCAATAAAAGGAACCAGGGTTCCTCGGAGAAGTGGCTGGTTTCAGGGCCAGTGCAGGGAAGTTGCAGGATGAACTTGGCACAAGTGCCAGGAGGTAAGGGCGTGGGAAACCAACCGGACGGGTCACATCGCAAAGACCGAAGCAGCCTCTGAGATTTCCCGCTGGCCACAGCTGGCGCAGTGTGAGCAACGAAGCAACTATAGGATTGGGTTCGAACCCAAGGAGTAAAATGCGTGCAAGGCCATCTTGATGTAAATACGTGATTAAATAAGTAAATGAAGAAGGGACACACTTCTCCCTGCAGCAGAATTAAAAATATCATTGGTAGACGTAATGCCAGTCAGTACCACTGTGACCTGATGAGAAGGGCACTTAGCTCTGTGATACTCTTCAGAAAGATCCACACCAGTCCGATCACCAGCAAATCTCAGGCAAACCCCAAAGGAGGATATTGTGCACAGTGACCAGTACTCTTGAGTAGCATCTCGGTCATGAGAAAGAAGAGCGAGACACGGTCACAGGTTGGTGGAAACTAAGGAGACCTGATGACTAACTACAGTGGATCCTGGTCCGGAAGGACGGGCAGAACCCAAAGTTAAGAGTATTGTGCTGATCCTCTCTCTCAGTTTTGACAAAGTGCTGTGGTAAGATGCTAACGTCGGAGGAATGGACTAGAGCATTCGGTTTCTCTTTCCAAACTCTTGTGTAAAACGAAAACTATTTCAAAATGAACAGTGAAAACAAATGTACAGAGAAAATATATAAATGTCTGCATTTTTAGACCAACAGCAGCACAGAATAACTAAGGGATACAAGCGTCGTTGTGATAAAGCAGCCAAGTGCTGAAATGAACCCACAGTTAACCAATGAATGACCTAAGGAAGCGGAGTGATTCAGGGGCCCTCCATTTTTCGGAATTATAGGAAAGACTGAAGTCAGCTGCACTTTCCAGAGAGTTCTTTGCAACCTTACTGGTCCCTTGAGATGTTTCAAGAAAAAGGGACTCAATTAGCGTTGGAAAAATCTTTCCTACTTTAGCCTGTGTTTGGTGATTGATGGCTTAAATTAGCAAATGAAAAGAATCTGAAAAGCCTTTCTTTAAAAAGCCTAATTATTTTCATTTAATTCACTATTTCTCAAATACATGCTATCTTTGAACCCCTTTTTTTTTTATTTTTTTTAACGTTTATTTATTTTTCAGGGACAGGGAAAATGAGCAGGGGAGGGGCAGAGAGCGAGAGGGAGACACAGAATCTGAAGCAGGCTCTGGTCTCCGAGCTGTCAGCACAGAGCCCAACATGGGGCTCAAACCCACAGTGAGATCGTGACCTGAACTGAAGTCGGACGCTTAGCCAAATGAGCCACCCAAGCGCCCCTGAACACTTCTTTTTTCTTATACCCGTTAATAATCTTGCAAAATTAGTTGTTCTTGAGTAGAAAATTCTTGTTTTAGGAGTATCTGGTATTGTCTAGGAATTTCTAACATCTACTCTAGAGCGTCAACGTCAGAACTTTAGAAATAAATGTACAACTTTGGAAGATAGAGAAATAGGCAAGTGACATTTGCCCTTGACGTATTCTCTGAGCTTTCAGGAGCCTCGGGTAATCAAGGGGTTATCTGTTGCATGCCCTGTGTATAGTGAGCTCTCTGGACCCAGAAGTGACCTGTTAGATTTCTTCCAAATGAAATATTGAATATCCCAACATAACCTTACTTTGGAGATCACTGAGAAAATTACTGGTTGCTTCTAAAAGAATAGCAAATTAAGCATTTGAAGTTAGTCTTTGTTTTAGCTACAGTGGTATACATAGGGAACTTGTAGGTAACTTTGATTTTCTTTCGTTAAATTTGAATATATGGTTGAGTGCAACCTATTTTTTGTTCTGGACTTTTTAGGATGGAAACCAAGAAATCCACATGACGATATTGTCAGTTTATTTTTTTTTTAATGTTTATTTATTTAAAATCTTTTTAATGTTAGAGAGTGCATGAGCTTAGAGGGGCAGAGAGAGAGGGAGACACAGAATCCGAAGCAGGCTCCAGGCTCCGAGCTGTCAGCACAGAGCCCGACGCAGGGCTCGAACTCATGAACGTGAGATCATGACCTGAGCCGAAGTCAGACGCTTGACTGACTGAGCCACCTAGGCATCCCTGTCAGTTTCTCATCACACAGTCTTCCTAAAGTTATAAGAAACACAAACACTGACACTTGTGTCATATTAAATGTCATGGTCTGTTTTTACCCAGAATTATTGCTAAAGTGTTGCCTCCACGTACATCACACGCTAGGTGTACATGTTCTTAATTTTTGTGTTGGTACCTTGTCATTTCCACTTTTAAAATCTTAGAAACGGTGACTGCGTAGTCCCTGGACTTGTTGACCCATGGTCTGTCCAGGTGATTTGTCCTGCATCCATGAAATCCAAGGACTAAACGTGGCTTGATTGATGACCCTTACTGGGTGAGAGCAATCCAGTGATCCCTTTTGGGTTTTGTTTTATCTTCCAGAACTGCTACAATGGAAGTTAAAGGAAAAAAAAAAATCACAGGAAAAGATGTGAAGACCTCACAAGACAAAAACAAATTTCATAAAAACAGTGGTAAGATAGTCCTCCCAAACCATGTGGCCGTGTCCCTTGTAACCGGAAGGAGGGGGTGGTGGGATGAGGGGGCCTAGAGCAGATATGGGTCTGTATTCCCGGGTTAGGATGAGGGGGAAGTACGAGTTCTTGTGTCCGAGTTTGCGAGCTCGCCGTGAAACTAAGACATTTAAGACATTGCCTGGAAAATTGGGGGTGCTCTCTTCACGGAAGACCCCTGATCTCAGCTGCGGATGCTGCTGCCACATTGTTGTCATTAATTTACCGCAACATTTTATGTTCGTGTTTGAGAAACTGTGCCTGAGCAATGCCTGCTACTGGTAACCCGGCTGACCTCCGGCTTCCAGATCTCTGGATGTGAAGTCGCTATTACGCCATCAGGTGTCAGTGTTGCAGAAGGGAAAAGTCAGGGACTCTGTCGGTGCCTAACTGATTCATCTCGTTTGTGAGGTACTTAGTTTGCAAGCTTAGTTAGCCAAAGATTTTTATCAAATACCTGTATCATGGGCTTTGAAAAACTTTTTTCAAAGTTAGAAATTTGGAGAAATTAATGTCTTTTAATTCCATGTGATATTTAATAAAATAACGTCCTTAAGTAAAAAAAATAACCTTTAAATTTGATACATCATTTAATACATACTTTCTCCTTTTTTTGAAGTTTATTTATTTCTTTGGGGAGAGGCAGAGAGAGAGGGGTGGGGGGGGTGGTGGGAAGAGAGAGAATCCCAAGCAGGCTCTATGCCCAGTGCAAAGCCCAACATAGGGCTCTGTCTCACCACTGTGAAATCATGATCTGAGCCAAAATCAAGAGTCAGACCCTTCACCAACTGAGGACTGAGCCACCCAGGCACCCGTAACATATATACTTTCTAAATTTTAAGTGTTCATTTTATTAGACCCCCTATTATGTTATTGAACCTCTGAAAATAACGTATGAAGACTTGAATGACAAGGTGTCATTAAAGTAGAATACAGGAGATAGAAATAAAATGTCATATTATCAAATTATATGCTTAAAGCAGAAATACGCGTGACTTACAACAGTGGTTTATCTGTAGAATTTGTGGATAATTTTTATTATGCATTTCCCTACTTTGTCGATTTTCTTTAGTGAACATGTATTCTAATTTTAGAAATCAGAAAAAGCTTTAAAATTGTGTTTTGATTTTTTTAAAAATTCTATTCTCCATATTTAAGAGTAAGACAAAGTGTGTTTCTCTAAAGAGCGTGTTCTTTTGTGTAACAAACACAGCCCAGTGGATAAAAGAGATCTAGGCTCCAGATCCCTGAACTCTCATAATTATTATTGTCCCTAGATTCTGGTTCGTCAAAGACCTTTCCAAGAAAAGTTGTCAAGGAAGGTGGACCTAAAATCACACCTAAGAACTTCGAGAAATGTGCCACAAAACCCGGGAAAAAAGGTGTAAAGCAGTTCAAAAATAAGCAGCAAGGGGATAAAATACCAAAGAACAAATTCCAGCAGGCAAATAAATTCAACAGGAAGAGAAAATTCCAGGCGGATGGTAAAAGTGATGGTAAGCACTGGTTCCTTGAGCATCGTCTTTGTGGACAGTGTGGACACCGTTGTGCCATTGGTAGAGACCTTCCATTCTTGTTCCTTGACAGGCAGCATTTGGGGTGGGGAGTAGATGGGGTTAGATAAACCCCAGAAAGCACCTTCCCTGGGCACAGTTGTCTTCCGGTGCTTGGGGTGCCTAATCTCCTAGGCTCTTGCTCAGTTATCCTGGCCATGGAGTTCAGCTGAGCTGTGACAGCTTTCTGCAGTAGAACCTCAGTGAAACGTCCCTTTCTGTAGGCCAGATTTTACTGACTGATTGAATGGTTCAACCAAGAAACGTGAGTTTTCTGCGCACCTTGCCAGGAGATGGGGACGAAAAAGTGTAACAACCAGTAAGGGTATAGGCCCCGAATCAGCAACATAGAAGCTTACAGAACCAGTGTGTTTCAGCTCAGTATCTCCCTTGGCTAAGGATGCCTTGGTCCACAGGAGGCGTGTAGAGCCTGCCCTCTGGGAGCTTGGGCCCGTCTAACAGAGTCCGCCCACCAGGCGGCTTGGATCCGGAGCACGGTTCTGGAGACGGGGCACGGCCATCGTAGTGGACACATGGCAGGTTGAGACTCAGGACCAGCTGCTGACTGATGAAAGCGTTGGCAGGGCTCCTGTGCCCCTTGAAACAAATCGTTCTCTTCGTCGTTATGTTCAAGGGATGGTTCCTCACCCAGAGCTCTGCTGGCTGTTGTTCAGGGCGAACCCCCCCCCCGCCCCCCACCTTCCGCCACTTGTGCGTGGTTTGGTCCTGGCCTCAGACAAGCCGTTCCCGGATGTCATGTGCTGACAGACATGCGCCCTTCTCTGCAGCGTCACGAGGATCTCTCCAGTGTCCTCATTGTCCTCAACATGGCAACTCTAATACGGCTCCTTTGCTGCCAGCTGAGACCACTGCGGGGAGCCTTCTGAGTCTGGTGTCCCAGCCCGGGTCCTGGCTCTGCTCTGTGGAGCACTGCTCACCGGGGGGCGGGAGGTGGGGACAGATGTGGAGGACCGCCCACGAGGGGGACGGGGAGGTGGGGACGGAAGAAGGAAGGGAAATCCCATTGTTTCTCATTCGGCTGGCAGGATCCTTTTATGCTCCAGCAAGCCTGTTTTCTCTCCATCCCTGTCTCTTCATCCTTCTCTCCACCCTGTCCGCCCCCCCAGAGTTGCTGTTTCTCGTAGCCTCTCTAGCAGGTGCTAAGTCTGTTTCCCTGCTAGAGTTCTCGCCACCGCATTTTGAACACGTGCCTGCTCCCGTGAAGACCTGTGGCCCTGGTTCCTTCTGCTGTGGGAGATCGGCTCCTGACTCTGATTGGGTTTTCTCATGTTTTTATATCGGCAACTGAGGGAGGTTGGGTACTAGAGATCCCGGAAGTTGTGAACGTGTGTTGCAACCTAGTGTGGCAGGTGTCAAGGGCGCCCAGAGCTTTGTGGAATTACACGAGCTCCGGAGCAGCCCTTGCCTTCTTCCATACAGTGCACCACGAACAGTGCACCTAGTATGAATGGGAAATGCGCCCGCTCTTTCCTGTCATCTCTGATTACCAGGCAGGGAACAAATAAGTAAACAGTAAAGGAAATAATTAAATACATTGTCGTAAATTGTACGGGCCGTTAAAAATTACTACAAATTACGTTCTTGAGAAATAATTTTGTTTCATGGAAGAATGCTTACAGTATAATAACGTTGAAATGAAGCAGTAAGATCCGGAATTTTTAAAGATGAATATAAAACAGGCATAGGGAAATGGCAAGAAGAAATAGAAGTTGCCGGTCATTGTGTAGGTTTTGAGGTGATAGGATGTTGTTGCATTTTCTAGGTGTTTTATGATGAGTGCATTTTCCAATCCTAGAAGGGAAGAGGTTTAGAAGTCAGTAATTCTCCAAAGGGTTCTTTGCAGGACACTTGCGTAAATAATACCTGTTTTATTAAATTGTTCTTTGTTAGGCCTTATGGGGTTTTTTGATTCAGTTGATAAGTTCCTTAGATTTTGAAGGAAACAAAATACTCATTGGAAGATAAAAGATTTACAGAGCATTACTCTGGAGAAGACTTAGAAATTTTGATTATGCATAGGTCTGAGTAAGAGGGAGCAGGGCAGGAAGTTTGAGAGCGGTCTCTCGGGTTCCCACTGGTTCTACCACTTAGGATGTGCCTGACCTTGGACAAGGAACGGAACTATTTAGTGCCTTTGTTCCTCTGATGGGAAAAAGGGCATATTAATAGTGTTCTCCTCACAGCATTGTTGTAAAAGTTCAAAGGTACATAACAACCCTCAGAGTACTGAGAATGTTAATAATTTTTCCCCCCCTGTTTTAGTTTGGACTGAATTTTGTTTACATTAAGAACTGATTATACCTGAAGTCCAATGATTGTGGTGTTTTAAAGTAGAATTTTTATTTTATAATTGAAAAAGAAGCTTAACCCTTTTCAGTTCCTTTTATAGTCCTTTTGGTTTTGTTTTATTCTTAATAGGTGTCTTGTTAAGAATCGGTACAAAGCTGGTGACCGAATGGTTGATTGGTTTCAACTAAATTTACAATGTATAAACTGCTCAGAAAGTGAAGGAAAGTATAAGTTTACGGGGAATGACGTTTTTCCCCTTTTAGTTTTTACAAGGAGTGTTGATCCCGATAAGTGATTGCCCTGTGTACCTGACTGATAGTGGTCTGTGGCACTTGGAACTAATGTAATTGAAAATAATTTCTCTACTGACCAGAATCAGCGGCCAAGAAACCGAAGTGGGATGACTTCAAAAAGAAGAAGAAGGAACTGAAACAGAGCAGACAGCTCAGTGATAAAACCAACTATGACATCGTTGTTCGTGCGAAGCAGATTTGGGAGACCTTACGACGGTAGTGCCACCTGACGGCCTCTTCGTTAGTCCCTCTGAGAGGGTGGAGGGTTGTGGGCACCCCTCGTTCATAGCGAGATGTCCTAAGGTAAACTGCGCGGCGCTTGGGATATTCGCGGAGAACCCAGCGCTCCAGGAGAGACCTCGGTATCAGATGTCTGCCCACGGCACACGCGTGTGGGATCCATAGGATGATGTCACATATGTTTATGAAAACGTATGAGAATTAGAATGGGTTGGAAATTTCTTCCTGGGAGAGTTCTGAGAAAATGAAGGACAATTTCCTACCAGCTAGGTTTTGAGATACTTAAGCCTTTGGTGTCTTGGACTTGTTTTATTGTTTTCTTGACATTTGAGGTTTGGGCCATGAAGATGTAAGCTGATGCATAAAATTATACCTTGTGACATGAGTTCTTGTCTTTGAGAAAATCACTTTTCTCCAGTTGCTCTGGAATAGTAATTTTCACCTCGGAGGTCCGCTGCCTCCGGAGAGAAAAATCCCTCTAACTGGGCGGCCGTACCCTGGCGTGGTTTTTAGTTTCTTGTGTTGGAAATAACGTCTTTACTTCAGCCGTGATTCCTCCTCCTTTATTCTCGTTTGTAGAAAAGACTGTGACAAAGAAAAGAGAGTCAAGTTGATGGGTGATTTGCAGAAGCTGATTCAAGGGAAGATTAAAACAGTAAGTAGGGCAGGCTGGTAATGGCATTTGTAACAACTGAAACCAGCCCGCTCTCAGTAAAGGCTGGGTGACCGACCGTTCACAATAGGCGCGATACAGTTTTAAATGTATTTGGGCCCAAATTTCAAATACCTTTTATGATACTGAGTAAATAAAACCTTTCGTAGTGAGGGACCTTACTCCTGGGGAGTTAGTAAAATATCAATGATCTTTTAAAAATTCATTTTCAAAAATTTTACTTAATCAACAAGCCTGGCATGGGTCTCGAACTCACAAACCATGAGTTCATGACCTGAGCCGAAACCAAGAGTCAGACACTTAACTGAGCCCCAGGCACCCTGAAAAGTTGTATTTCATATACCACCTCCACCCCCCTCACAACTACTGGATAAATCAGATCCTCACCGCAGGACTCGTGGATCAGTAACCGTAAATAATCAGTTATGCAAAATGATTCTTTACTGTGCCATGTTATTTGCTTATTTTAATGTTTACTTGAGAGAGAGAGAGAAAGAGTGTGAGCAGGGGAGGGGCAGAGAGAGAGGGAGACACTGAATCTGAAGCAGGCTCTAGGCTCTGAGCTATCAGCGCAGAGCCCGATGCGGGGCTCGAACCCAGGAATCGCAAGATCATGATCTGAGCTGAAGTCAGATGCTTAACCAACTGAGCCACGTGGGCGCCCCACCAGTCTACTTTAAGAGTGCTTTTTAGGGGCGCCTGGGTGGCGCAGTCGGTTAAGCGTCCGACTTCAGCCAGGTCACGATCTCGCGGTCCGGGAGTTCGAGCCCCGCGTCGGGCTCTGGGCTGATGGCTCAGAGCCTGGAGCCTGTTTCCGATTCTGTGTCTCCCTCTCTCTCTGCCCCTCCCCCGTTCATGCTCTGTCTCTCTCTGTCCGAAAAATAAATAAACGTTGAAAAAAAAAAAATTAAAGAGTGCTTTTTATTTGTTGCTCATTCTGGCTTTAAAATTTTTTAGTTCCAACAAGTCAGAAAATGACTTGCTACTCGTGTAGCAAGGCTTTTAGATCAGTCTTCTGTCTATACCTTATGTTGCCAAGGCCAGACATTCTTAGATCACTTACGTAAACAAAAAAAATCAGAGAATAATAAAATTTTTGAATTGGAAAATTTCCTTTAGGCAAAGTAACTTTCAGAGCCATGGGAAATAATAGTATGTATAACCATTAAAGAGGTTTGGTTTGATTTGCTTTGTTTTTAATTATAATGGTAGGAATCTTGCAAGATGGTTAAATCTGTCCCAGTGTTGGACGGTAAGCGGCAGAACCAAGGAATGTCATTTTGTACAATTAAAACGAGCATTTGTACTCCCGAGTAACCTAGGTTTGATTTTGTCCATGAAGACCCTCCCTTGTTCCTGGGAAGGAAAGTAGCAGCAAAACAGAAGTGCTGTGATAGAACTCTTCAGAGAGATCCGTCTAACAGCCCGAACTGTCTTCCCTGCAGATGGCATTTGCTCATGACTCCACTCGTGTGATCCAGTGTTACATTCAGTATGGTAACGAAGAACAGCGAAAACAGGCTTTTGAGGAGCTGCGAGGTAGGTCTCTTCTGTTGAGATTAATCGTGATGCTTTACAATAAGTCACTTTTTCTCTTGAGATACCTGGGACTGCCCTGGAAAATCATCCTTGTTGAGGGAAAGCAATGTGTTCTCTGCAGGACCTCTTTTTGTTTCTATGTGTTCTTTGCGTGGGGCGAGTAAGAGAGTTGTTTGTTCCCAGGATTGTGTGTTTACACAGTTCTCTGATACTGGAGGGCCGACGTGAGCTTGTCAGCTCATGATAATGTATTTTGTTTTTCAGATGATTTTGTCCAATTGAGTAAAGCTAAGTATTCCAGAAATATTGTTAAGAAATTTCTCATGTACGGGTGAGTTTTGTTTATAACATATATTGTCGTTAGTCTTTTAAAGGCGTGGACAACACTTGGGCACTTGGTCTGGGATCATAATCACCAGCCCGGGGCAGATGCTTGTCGTGTTGCTGGGGAGCATGGTGTGAAAAACAATTATCCAAGTAATGTGAATGATGATACTGCCTTCTCCACTCTTATTTTGACATCCTGAAGGAAGAGAAATTGAATGATTAGCTTAGAATTCATTACCCGTATTTAGAAGGTGCAGGGCTGGGAGGGGAAGGGGAGGAGGCCCGGCGGGGTCAGTAGGTTAGGGAACGTCCGGATGGGAACACTTCCTAAAGTAGCTGGAATTGCGGCTTGCCCTGACTTCTCTGTTTGAGCACCACGTGCCCAGATGTGCTAACCATAGAAAAGTTCAGTTGACAGAATTTTCAAAAAATGTGTTTCTGTCTATAATTATCAGCTGCTTGATCATGTTAGAATGTAACGTAAATACTTATAATGACGTCCTTTTTTTTTTTTTTTTAAGTTTGTTTATTTTGAGAGAGACGGAGACAGCACAAGTGGGGAGGGGCAGAGAGAGGGAGAGAGAGAATCCAAGCAGGCTCCATAGCATTGGCACGGAGCCCTGTGTGGGGCTTGAACCCATGAAGCTTCGAGATCATGACCTGAGCTAAAATTAGGAGTCAGACGCTTAACTGACTGAGCCACCCAGGCACCCTGAAGTCCTGTTTCAATTAGACGATCCTGTTTCCTGGCCTCTTGGTCTTTCACCTTCCCTTTCTCTCCGTCTCCCCTACTTTTTCATGCCAGACAGTTTAATACGGGCTCCTGGCGCTAGGAACACAGTGCTGGCCACAGTTCTCTGTGCATTTAAGTCATTCACCTCTTACCTCGACCATGTTCTGTCTGTGACGTGACCAAAGAAGCTGAGTCACAGAATTCAAGTAACTTGCTCAGGATCTTTCAGCTGCTTGGCAAAGTCAGGTCTCAGCGGCCAGGAGCAAGTTGGCTCCTGAGCAGGCTGGGAGCTGGGGAGTAATGGCGGGTGGGTGAGGCAGCTCCTGAGCAAGCTGGGAGCTGGGGGGGGGGGGGGGAGGACAAGGCCAGTAAGGGATAATGGAGCGGGGGGAGGAGGCGGGTGGCTCTCCTGCCCCAGGTGGGCCGCCCCGCGTTCTAATGGGCCGGTTTCAGGAGAAGTTGGGTTTTGTGGCCGCCCCACTTCCTCCTCCTGTCGCTGATGTTCTCCCGCCATCCCCGGCTTTAGGAGTAAGCCGCAGATTGCAGAGATCATGAGAAGTTTCAAAGGGCACGTGAGGAAGATGCTGCGGCACGCGGAGGCGTCCTCCATCGTGGAGTACGCGTACAATGACAGGGCCGTCTTGGAGCAGAGGAACATGCTGACGGAGGAGCTCTACGGGAACACGTTTCAGCTCTACAAGGTGACCTTCCAGAACATTCTCACTGGCGCTTTTACTTTTTCCGTGTGCCGTTCCTGACCTTCCAGTGCCCTGGTCTCAGAATGTTCTATTTTTGCTTTGTCTGGTCCATTAAGAGATTCTCCTACTCTTCGTTCTCTTGGATTATTTTGTCTCTGGTGTGATGAGCAAATGATCAGACTTCCATTTCCCTTTCTTCCGGGGCACGATGTCTGAATCCCCTTTAAATTAGACTGCACTGTTCCTCTCTCCCGAGTTCCCTGCGTAATGCTTCAGGACATCCGTTTCTGCTGGACTGAGGTAGAGGTCTCTTCATAGTTAGCAGAGCTTTGTAACCACCCCCTAACCAGCTTGGGCTCACGTGTATCGGGCTCCCTGTAGCTGCCTTCTGTGTTTCTTCCTGTGTGTGGACTGTCCTTCTCTAGGTGGAATCCAGGGAGGAAAGGGAGTAGAGAGAACCAGCCTTGGGCACGGTACAGGGTTGAATCCGTTAGAGGCCAATGAGGGGACTAGGACGATGAAAGGGTCTATTTCAGACCTTGGGACCTAAATGTACCCATCTCTCTCCAGAGATTGCTTCCCCCAGTCAGGTCCAGCTCCTAGCTCGTTTCTTTTGTAACTGTCACTCTGGAAATATCCATGGTGGCAAGGATTTGTGAGCTGACTACCTGATCTTACGATGAAGTACGTGCCAGGTAAGGTGCCTGTTGACTGGCTGAGTTGGACGGTTGTTTAAATACGTTGATGGGTGTATAGAGTGGGAACCAGAAAATCAGGTTACTCTGTGAGGGTATCTACAGCCGGGCGTTCGTTATGTGAATGTGGGAAATCGGAAATTTATATTGAGTTTACTTAAAATAACTATAATTGATTTGTCTCTGCTGTGATGTTGAAGAAACTCGATTAAATTTAAAGGAGTTTGATTTTTTTTTTTTTTCTCATTGCAGTCTACGGATCACCCAACTCTGGACAAAGTATTAGAGGTACAGCCCGAAAAGCTAGAGCTTATCATGGATGAAATGAAGCAGATTCTAACTCCAATGGCCCAAAAGTAAGAAAGCTATTTTTGTCTTTTCTTAACAGATGGCATTCGAAGGAAGAAATTGTTCTATAACCCTTGCAGAGGAAAGGTAGATAGTTACCCAAATAGATTCAATTATTTGAATTGGATCATAAAACTTAGATGCTCAGGCATATGGCCTCCCTGGAGTTTGTACCATAGTGGAGTGGTTAAGGGGTATCCTTTGCGACCCAAACTGCCTGGTTGTGAATCCTGGTGCCCCCCTCAATTATTAGCTGTGACGTTGAATAACTTAACCTCTGTGTGCCTCAGTTTCCACATCTACAAGATTTGGGATAATAGTAGTACACGTTTCGAGGAGGATTATGAAGATTAAATGGGTTAATATTTCCAAAACACTCAGAAGCAGTGCTTTGCCCATAAAGGCCACATGTGTTTGCCAGCTGCGTAGATACTTCTTATCAGCTCCAGGTCTTTGGTGCCTTGACCGTGAGCCTCCACCGTACGTCTGAATTCAGCACGTGTTGCGCTAAGAAGCTTAGATCGATTCGGTGTTGTTGAGGTCACTGATACTGTTTCCTTCTGTTCATGTTTTAATTGTGCTAGGATTATTTTATGAAACTAAGCGTTGTGAAGGGTGGTTGACAGAAAACAGCTATAAAAAAATAGATGCACATAGGGATTCCTAATCACAAGTCCATTGTTGGGTAAGAAAATGTAGATGTCCTTATTGAAGATGGGAGAAAGTTATTTGGAATGATGATTTCTTCTAGAGATACTGGACATTTGTGCTCTGGTTTTGGTTCTAGTGGACGACACTAAAAGATTTTTATCATCTAAAAGTTTGTTGTTGTTGTTGTTGTCGTTTTTAATTCTTAGTGTATTACTGAAAAGATGCACTCTGTCTTGTGACAGACAACATTTTCTAAAACCATTTTACTTTGAGTATTTTAGGACGACTGAGGTTATCTGTGTCCCTATTATTGTAGTGCCAGATCTGACATATTCTCTTCTCCTTGTCTGTCTTTCAGGGAAGCTGTGATTAAGCACTCATTGGTGCATAAAGTATTCTTGGACTTCTTTACCTACGCACCTGCCAAGCTAAGATCAGTAAGTTCTTGCCTTTAGTTTTTAAACCAAACATAGAGGAAGAGCCACATTAAAATGTAAAACACTGCTTTGATGGACATTGTCTTTTGGAAATTTTAAAGAGTTGTTTCCTTATTTAGAGAAGATAAAGCACTAAACTCCCTTTGAACGAGTCTACCAATTCTCTGTAGATATTTGCCAGAAGACTGTGGAATTGACTGTAGTTTTATGAATTTTGTTGGGTTTTTATATTTTAATTATAAGCCAGATACTTTAATTATAAGCCAGTCCTCCAGCTAACCACACTGAAAATTAACGGATAGATACTTGGCATTCAAGTAGTTTGAAATTCACCCGTGCTGATACAAAATTCACGTCGACCTGAAAAGGTTAGGGGAGGACACTCATGTAAAACTAAATGGACCATGAGAGACTGGACCTCATATGATAGAAGGTAAGGAACAGAGCGGGAAGGTAATTTGTACTGCCCTTCAGGTCAGCGATGGGAATACAAATGAGAATTCATCATTTACTCCCCTGAACTTTGCTTGCCTCATCAAACCGTGACCACATTGCCCATTCGTCCTCATTTTATTAGTAAGGGGTAACTAAAATAATAACCCTGACTGCTTTTTAACAAATACGCCAGATTAAACATTCATAGGAATTTTGACCCTCTCACAAGTTGGCATAGAGAAGAGAATTTTCCAAGAGTAAGCTGCTCACCTCAGCTTGTGGTTCAACGACTGTAGCAGGTGCTGCTTCACTTTTGGGGATTTCTCTCTTTTCTGCAGGGCACAGTATCTCACAGTCCTGGATATTTTAAGGCGGGACAGTACTTTGAGATACGAGAATATGAGCACTGGAATATAGTCAGTGGTGGAAAATCTTTGTCATTATTATTTATTTTTTAGTGTTGAATGTATTAATCACAGAACATCATTGGGAACTTCGTGTGAATGTACAGTAATGGGACAAATCTTCCCTGGCCCTGGGGGCATTAACTCTCCAACTGGATAGCTTTGAATAGATTCATAAGTTTAGATATGTAAGCTGAGCGCTGTATTTCTGGGACCCATCCTGGGATAAGATTACAAAATCGTGGGGCGCCTGAGTGGCGCAGTCGGTTAAGCGTCCGACTTCAGCCAGGTCACGATCTCGCGGTCCGTGAGTTCGAGCCCCGCGTCGGGCTCTGGGCTGATGGCTCAGAGCCTGGAGCCTGTTTCCGATTCTGTGTCTCCCTCTCTCTCTGCCCCTCCCCCGTTCATGCTCTGTCTCTCTCTGTCCCAAAAATAAATAAACGTTGAAAAAAAAAAAATTAAAAAAAAAAAAAAAGATTACAAAATCGTTACAGATGAAATCACGTATTTCTTATTGAAGAAAATAGTCTCTTTCCTGGTCGGAGACTTTGTATATGTTTTATTTATTTAATATAAATTTTTAAGTCGGGAACAGACTAACGTGAGGCCTAGCAGAACTGTCAGAACTCATTTACCTCTATGTGCTAGGCTTCCCAGATACAATTAAGAAATTAGGTACATTGACCATGCAGAAAGATTAAAAATCCGCTAAATTACCTTGTAAAGCATTAATAATTGGGATTTTACTAAAGGGGTCATTGATAAATGAGGACCTAGTCTAACAGACTCATTATTCTTAGGGAAATATCAGTTGAGTGTTTTTACGGTGAATGACGAAAATGATTTCTAGAAGTAATCCAGTGACAGACTGAAAAAGAGAAACTTTTTCAGCCCAAATTAGTGTTTTGTTTTCTGCGCATTACACACACGACCGTTTTAGGGAATAATATTGTATCTTTTTTATCTGGCTTTACTATTAAAAACTCCCTCCTTCTACAGCCACTTCGTAGCTTTATTTTTCTTGAAAAATCTTTTAGAATATACAACACACATACATACTTTTCTGAATAGATATTGGTAAAACTCCTCGGGTATTTTAATAGAAATCGCGTACCACCGGTATTCACTGCCCTCGATGACGAAAAAGAGGTGTAGGAAAAGGTTGTGTTTTCTGCACGCGTCTCTATACGATTAAAAATGAAATTGTTCTCCACCTCTACTCTCTGTGATTCTCTGTGTATAACTGGTTCTCAGTAGAAGATTTTAAAAAGGCAGGAGGAAAGGACAAAATAAAGCCGTGGTGGCGTTTGTTCCCCAGGAAGTGATCGAAGCCATCCGCGAGGCAGTAATATACCTGGCACACACACACGATGGCGCCAGAGTGGCCATGCACTGCCTGTGGCACGGCACGCCCAAGGTGAGTGTGTCGCTCGCGGCTTGAACCGCCTTCCCCTCCACTTTCCCGCTCCTTTGGTCTTTGCCCTGATGTGTATCAACATTATCTTTGCAAAGTTGAGCCTCAGGGCCTCCCAGGAATTGGATTTTCTTAGGGCCTAGTGTTTCTCTGTTGGAGTTTTCATTAAAGTACAAAAAGCTTGGGGCGCCTGGGTGGCGCAGTCGGTTAAGCGTCCGACTTCAGCCAGGTCACGATCTCGCGGTCCGTGAGTTCGAGCCCCGCGTCGGGCTCTGGGCTGATGGCTCAGAGCCTGGAGCCTGTTTCCGATTCTGTGTCTCCCTCTCTCTCTGCCCCTCCCCCGTTCATGCTCTGTCTCTCTCTGTCCCAAAAATAAATAAACGTTGAAAAAAAAAAAAATTTAAAGTACAAAAAGCTTGAGTTGTCTTTATTTGGGAAGGGACCTGTCAAGCAAGTAGAAACAATATGTATATCAGGCTTACCCGTATAGAAGTTTTGGTACCTGTCAGGTTCTTTGATTCCTCATTCAGTGATCTTAGTGGGGGAGGGAGAGGCGGGAGGAGATGACGAACACGCGAGATGATGCTCTCGTGGGTGTTCAGTACTTTGAGGGATGAGGTAAAGATCCGTGTTAGTTGCAGGAGTTCAACACGAAATGATCCACATTTCCTTGATCAGTATAATTTTGTCTTGTAAAAGTGTTGTGCTTTGCCCACTTTTTAAATGAATACCACTTGAGTTTCTGGTGAACCAATAAGTATTGAATACTGTCTGTATGCTGCACCCTTACACATTTCCAGTCAGTTCACACGCTGAAAGAGATCTCTCCGTTCTCCCTGTAAAAGAAGGTATTTCCACTGGGTTTGCCTCACAGCTAATAACTTTAGGGTTCCGTACTTAGGTCACGATGGATTGTCACATACAGGTCTAATAGGATTGGAATAGCTCTGGAAGGACTTAAAGTATATTGCCGTTTTTTTGGTTCTGGCCATGTACCTGTTTTCACTCATGAGAAAAGTGTGTCAGACTGGTGGAAATTTAGCATTCTAGACATTTTTGGCCATGTAGTTTTTAATCCATAACTACAAGAAATTAACTTTTCTCTTTTAAGGACAGGAAAGTGATTGTGAAAACAATGAAGACTTACGTTGAAAAGGTGGCTAATGTAAGTATAAGAAAAGTACAATTTCTGTTATTTTTTGTTTGCTTTTTGTCTTTTTGTTATTTTTAATGAAATGAAATCACGTCTATTGTAGAAAATTTGAAAACTTCAGAAAATTGCCAACAAGAAAATTATTCATTATTTTAGTACAATCTCTTTCTGTGCATCTGCCTTTTTATGGCATTAAGTTTATACTAAATGAGATTTCTCCTTTTTGCATTTAATTTCATACTGTGACAACTTTCCATTTTTATTAGATATTTTTGAAGACCTGATATTTAACTTCTTTAATGAATCTGTCCATTTATGTTATTAAACGTGGAAATTACTGTCTAGAATAAATTTGTAAAGTCAGCAGAGAAAATTCCAGTTGTTAAGTTTTGTGGTTCTTTGGAACCCTTTGGAGATGCTATAAAAGCTCTCCTCATGAAATCATAGAGGGTATGAAAAGTTTTTTCCAGAGAGATTAATCGCCTCGAACGATAGTATTTCCATGTATTTAAATACTTACTAGTTTTCCATAGTATTTCTAGAATATACATAGTAGCAAACATATGTTAAAGCTTCTGATTTACTGGGGAACTAAAATTGGCCACAACAACTGTATCCTATGAAAAATGCAAAGAGAACTCCTAGCAGCTGGTGGCCACTTTGGACACCGATAAATTGGCACTCTGTGCCTATGGACGTTTGCAGCTGGAGACCGGGGAGGGAGTATAAGGCCATGTAAGGCAGGTAACTTTTCTGTAACAAAATGAAAGAAAAGATTCTCTAGTGAGTTGTTTCCAACATATGAGATTTTACTCTTTGTTTTTCATCGTGAAGTAAATCTTCTAACATTTTAATTTGAATATTTTAAATTAGAAATGAGTAAAAACCGAATGTTAGTAGAAAATTCTGAAAGGTATTAATAGTAAAAAACATTTCTTTTTTCTTTCTTTCTTTCTTTCTCTCTTTTTGAGAGAGAGAGTGAGGGGAGGGAGGGACAGAGAGAGAATCCTAAGCAGGCTCTGTCCTGTCAGTGTAGAACCCGATGCAGGGCTCGAACCCACAGACCATGAGTTCATGACCTGAGCTGAAATCTAGAGTCTAATGCTTAACCGGCTGAGCCATCCAGGTAGCCCCAAAAGTAAAACACATTCTTAAATAATAAAATTAGATTTGTTTTAATTTTACAGTTGTATAAACAGTTTTGGGGTTTTTGTTTTTGTTTTGTTTTGGAGAACCTGATCCCAGCAAGGCGTTGTAATGGTAACAAGAAATGGACAGCGCAGTGCCTTTTTTATCCCACGGAGTTGCTTCTAAAGAGAGGAGATAAACTAGTAACTGCCCATGGATTTAATTTATGGTTATTTAGACATGTTTAATTTTCCACATATTGGGGATTCTTGACATACTCTCTTATTTCAGTCCTTTTACACGTATAAAGACTTATCATCTTGTGGCCTGGCCTGTGGTCTGTCACAGGATCTTGAGGAGAGTTTGTTTTGTGGAATTGGTGCGTGTGGTATTCCATAAATGTCAGATCAGGGTGGTTGACAGCGTTGTTCATCTCATCAGCGTTTTTACTGATCTGTTTCTCCTTGGCTGCTTCCATCAGGTGCTGAGAAAAGTGTACTAAAAATCTCCAGCTGTAATTGTAGAGGTGTCTTTTTGCCACTGATGTTCTGTTCCAGTTTCTTTTGTATTCACCCAGAGATCCTGTGTATGTGGGCATGCTTCTGTGTGTGGGACTTAAAAAATCAGAGACTGGTGGTTGTGTGCTGTGTACACATTGTTATGCTTTGTTTGCTTCTCTTAATTCACCTCAGGGTCCTTTTATTTCTACACACACACACACACACACACACACACACACACTTTGTACCTCCCTCGTTCTTTTTAATGACCGGATAGTGTTTCATTATAGGACTTCCATAACTCAGTTAACCAGGCCCGACTGTGGGATACTTGGGTAGTTTCTAGTTTTTTGTTATTTCTAGTACTGCTAAAGAACATGCCCTTTGTGCCTCTGCGGAAGATAAATGCCTGGAGATAGAATTGCTAGATCTGAAAGTATGTGCATTTAAAGTTTTTATGAATGTTGTCACTTGGCTTTTCAAAGAAGTCGAATGACTGTACATTCTCATCAGTGACGAGCACGCCTGTTTTTCTCAAACCTTTGTCAAGTTAGTATATTAGCAAGAGTTTTCACTTTTGCCTATATGATAGGTGGAAAATGGTATTTCGTTGTTTTAATTATTGTCCTTAATAAGTATTAATTAAGCTGGCTATGCTTAAAGCCAGCTGTCCCATGTTTTCTGTGAACTATGTTCTTTGCCCATTTTTAGTAGGGTTGGTCTTTATGGTAACGATGTTAGACTTTGTCAGTTTTCTCCAGTTTTTTCTTTTTTAATGTTTAGTTATTTTGAGAAAGAGTGTGTGTGTGAGCAAGGGAGAGGGGTAGAAAGAGAGGGAGAGAGAATCTTAATCAGGCTTCACGCTCAGCATGGAGCCCTAAATGGGGCTCGATCTCATGCCTGTGAGATCGTGACCCTGAGCTAAAATTAAGAGTCAGAAGCTTAACCCACTGGGTCACCCAGGCGTCCCTCTCTGGTTAGTTTCTAACTGAAACATTATTACCTGCCATGTTCTTTATACGTGGCTCTGAATGAGTACTTTCAGAAGTCACATACCCTCTCCAAGTAAAAATGATTGATATCATTACCTAGGATACAAAAAGAATATGCCACAAGCTGTGAAAACGCTTTTTTTCATAAAGTAGAAGTTCTTAAACTTTGGAACAGTGTCAGCATCGCGGAAGTAATTCTCTTATTTCAAGAGGTGACCTTTAAGTCACCACGGACATGTTTTGATCTTGTGCTGCTATATTAAAAGCAGTTATTTTTACCTAATTCTCGTATTCATTATATAAATATATTTTTTTAGTTTACTTTTTTAGTGTTTCTGTTCTAATCAAACAGGATTATTTTAAAGAAATTAGACAATAGGGGCGCCGCCGTGGCTCAGTGGGTTGAGCATCGGACTTCGGCTCAGGTCATGATCTCGCAGTTTGTGAGTTCGAGCCCTGTGTCGGGCTGTGTGCTGACAGCTCGGAGCCTGGAGCCTGCTTTGGATTCTGTGTCTCCCTCTCCTCATGCTCTGTCTCTCTGTCTCAAAAATAAATAAACGTTAAAAAAAAAAAAGAAAGAAATTAGACAATATACAAAAGAAAATGAAACTATTACAGTGTCCTTCATTCCAGGATTTTCTATGTACACATGTGTATTTTGTATCTTATATGTGATTATATCTGAGTTTATATACTTTCTTTTTCATGATTGAAATTATATATACGTAGTTCTACATTCTTGGGGTTTTTTCCCACTTCCACTTGAACTTTTTTGAGTTTAATTTCAAGTAGTAATTTATTAACAGGATACTTATTTTTGAGAGGTGTTACATCCTGGTTAAAAAACAAGTGAGTCTCGCCTATTTGATACTGAAGAATGTGCTTTTGCTTTTCTTTGTTTCTTGTAATCAACCTAGAATATCATTAACTAAGTCCTGATAAGAGGGGAAGTTCCTTTGAATGGCTTTTATCTGTCTTGTTTCTATCACTTTAGATAGTCGTTGGGTTGATAATCTTTATAAAGTGACTCCACGGGTATACTAAAGGGGAGAGGCTGTACAGGTTTCTGACCTTTCCTGGCTTCCGTTTCTTACAGGGCCAGTACTCCCATTTGGTCTTATTGGCGGCATTTGATTGTATTGATGATACTAAGCTTGTGAAGCAGATAATCATATCAGTAAGTAATTAATTCTGATGGTCTTGGATAGAACTTAAATTTGTGGCTGTGTCAGTTTGACTTCATACCTGTAAGTGTAAAGACCTGGAAGTGTGCTTTCTGCCAGTATTTTGTTAGTTTTATTTATTAATTTGTTTGTTTGTTTAGTATTTCATTTGTTTTTATTTGTTTTTCTGATTTTAATAAGATATAGTTGACGTATAACATTATGTAAATTTAAGGAATACATTGTGTTGATTTGAGATACTCATTTATTGCAAAATGATTACCACCAAGTTTTTATTTATTATTTTAGTTGACTCAGTTAAGTCTGTTTTGGACACTTGCTTCTTTCCTGTATAAAACAACAATACTGTAACTTGATATTAATAATATTATTTTAAATTTGCAAAAGACTGGTTAAATTAGGATAACATGGCTGTCAGACCACAGGACATGCTAAATGAAAAATTAGCAACGCAGTGCTCGGGTTTGCTCAGAAATTCATTGCCATAGTAATTCTGCAGTTAGTCAGGAACCCACAGGGAGCGGATGCCCATGACCTTTCTCTCCTTCCTTTGGAGAAACGACCTGTGCACAATTACCCAACTTATCAGTGCCCCTTCCTGGATGGAGCTGATAAAACTCCCTCGATTGCAATACTCCTTAGAGCTTCCGTGAAAGCTTTGTCGGAGTCCTATTAAAAATTCTCAGAAAATTCCTTTTCATTTCAGCAGTTCCTTGTAGCCTGGTCCAGCAACCATGAAGTGGTAATAAAGAAATGCAGTTCATTTAACCCTAAGTTTGCCTTCAGGAAAACTAAGTTGTCCTTTTGGCATTCTGCGATGCCTGCCTCTTTTTCTGACTTCGGACTATGTGATCCTTTCTTCCCTTCCCTTCCTTTCTTTCTAGTGCATAAACGGTGTGGGGTACATGACAGAGGTCACGGGGGTAGGGATGAGCAGTTGCAACATTGGTAGCAGTGACCAAAATTAGAAGCCTCTTAAAACAGTATGATCTGTATAGACTTGGATTACACGAACCTTTGTTTCGTACATACAGGTGGGGCCCTTCGGCCAATCTTAGTGACAAAAGCAGCTTCTCCCTAGTGGACGTTCAGAAAGAGACTTTACCTGTTGGCATGCGGTGGTGCTGTGGCCTCTCTGTGCAGCCAGTCTGGACCGGTAGAGCTGGTGTAGTAGAAAAAAGGGACCAGCTGGTCCAGGGGTAGATGCCAGATGTCGGTCCCAGTGTGTGTGAATTTCTCATGCCCTCGCTGTCATGTTGCGACTTTCCCCTTGACTGTTTTAAGATTGCGATGACTTTCTTTGGGGTAGGATTGTGGGAAGAAACAAGTTGGCAAGACTTTCATGTCACAAACTGAGTATTTTGGCATGTTCCTTGTGACTTTATTACCCTTTTGACTCCAATCAATAATGATTGTTTTTCATTCCGGTGACAGAGATGTGAGGCCATAAATTGGCAAAATGAATAAAGTTGTTTCACGAAAATGGAAACAGGCTGGGCTATTGAAAGTTCGCTTTTGTTTTAATATTTTCACAACAACTGCAATTTGCATAAGTGTTCCAAATGGATTTCAAGAGAGGCCAGGCTCCCTTCAGGATTTGCCTCCGTTGTCTGCTAGATTAATTTTTGCCCAAGCATTCATCCCACTTAGAAGTTGCTTGTGAAACAGTGTTGATTCCTTGTGCTTACCGGTTTGATTCCCATAACTACTTAAGCTACATTCCTGATGACTTGCTCATACTTGGGGCAGCTTTCCCTGAGAGTGGCCTCATGTGCCGAACTCTTGCTTCTAACTGACGAAACTGTGTATCCTTACGCTCTGTTATAGCTAGCGACGGAACTCGGGAATGCCGATACCACCACGAAACCTGGTGTGGCGTTCAGTGCTTTTCACAAATACCCAAGAAAGCGTAGTGTGGCCACTAAGCATTCTTCTGTTCAGGGGTAACCAGACTTCCTGAAACGTCAGGTTGAAACCACAGCCCGGTCATCTGAGCCTTCCTCTTTCTCCACCTGCTTTACTTTCCAAAATAAACATGCTTCTAAAATTGATCCGTTTTTACCCTGGAATCGTGGGTGTGGTGCGGCTGTTCTGACGGCACGTTCCTCTGAAAAGGACGTAGGCAAACCGGCCAGTTGCTGTTTGAAAGTGAAGAATATTGATGCATACTTTAAAATATATTATCTTCTAAATGTACACAAAGGTACAAAGGATGATGCAGCAGACACCCAGCCTCCCAGCATCTGACCAGAAGTAAACCTGACAGGCACACTGAAGTTCGAGCCTTTTGTGGACCTGTCCTGACTGTGTATCCCACCCTCCCCCATACCCACTGGGATGAATTCTCTGTTGTTTGGGAGCCTTGCCCTTTCACTGTATGTAAATGTATATGGTACTGTTTTGCATGTTTACAGATTCTCCATAAACGATGCCTTGCCTGTTTTTTTCTGCACCTTGCTTTTTTCTTTTGGCATTGCCTTTGTGCGATTCAGGAGGGGTCGGCAAGTTTTTCATAAAGGGCCAGATTGTAATTATTTTAGGATTTGTGAGCCATTTTATGATCTCTGTTCCCTAGTCTTGGTTTTTTTGTGTGTTTTTTTTTGTTTTGTTTTGTTTTGTCTTTGTCTTTAACAACCCTTCAAAATATGAAAACCACTCTTATCTCCTAGGATATGTGAAAGCAAGCTGCAGGTTGGATTTGACCCACGGGCCATGACTTGCCCGCCCTGTCCTAAATCCCTGATTTTCAGTGCCAAATAGTATTGTACTATGAGTAGAATAATTTTTCCAGTTTTCTGTTGGAGACTTAGATTGTTTATAATTTTAAAAATACTTCAGTTCTCTTTAGATTTTGCTATCCCACGTGATTTTATGAGCATTCGTGTAGGTCTCCATGTTTTTCTAAGGCGTTTACGTAGCAGAATGGATGGGTTGCCAGATACCCTGCACAGATGTTTACAAAGAGTCACGTGTGGTATTTGCCACCCAGACACCACAAAACCTGTTGCATTATGCAGTGCTTTTAAAAATAGCCAAGACAGCTTAGTGTTACTAAGCATTCTGTTCACAGTAACTGGCTTTCCTGAAATGTCAGGTGGAAGTCACAGCCTACGCTCTCCTTTTTTATGACCAAGCCCCAGTTCAGTCTCTAGACAGCGCTCTCTGCTCTCCCAGCCGGACCTGCTCTCCACATCCTTGCAGTTTGTCCTTGCTCTCCATTCATTCAGCGGTTAATCATGACGTGACCTGGGGCTCACAGAGTCAGACGCGTTCACAGACCAGGAGGGCACATGAGGAGCCCGGCCGGGTGTGGGGGGGTGGGCTATGGGGAAAGGAGGAGGTAGCTGCCAGCTTCTAGGAACTTGAGCTCCATAGGGATAGAGGCTCCTGGTTTCGTGTTCTTTTTTTTTTTTTTCCTATTTAATTGCGGTACAGTACACATAATATCAAACTTACCATCCTAACCTTTCCCTTTGTTTTTGCATAGTTTTTTTTTTTTTATTGAAGTAAAGTTGGCATACAATATTATATTAGTTTCAGGTGTATAGCATAATGATTCCACAGTTATTTACATTCCTCCGTGCTCCTCATGGTGATGCGTCCCCATTGGTCCCCAACAAGGTCATGACAATATTGTTGACTCTGTACCCTATGCTGTACTTTATAGCCCTGTGACTTACTCATTATAAAACACAAAACAAACATCAGAAATATACTCAAATACAAAGAACAAACTGGTGATGAGTGACCTTTACCCTTCTCCTGCAAGTCACTTCACTCGTGTAAACCTTGGGCTTCTTATTAGTGAAATGGAAGGAGCCCTAGTACCTCTGTCAAGGTGCTGTGAAGAGTATTTAAGATGAAGGGTGTTCTGCTCACAGCACTGGCTCTGGTTCCTGGTAAGCTCTTAACAAGTGTTAGCTTCTGTTGGTGATCACAGGAAGCACCATACACTTTTGTGCAGATAATGAGGGAAGCTTGGGATCTTAAAAAGAGAACCATGGCTCTTGTGTGGAATCTGGAGCTGGCGTTGCCAATGTCTGGGTCACAGATTTGGTAGCATTGTGATCTCCTTGATGACCAACTTCATCTTTGGCTCGGTTCCTTGCATTAAATTACTAACCTCATTGTAATCAGTAGTTATTTAAGAGATCAGAACATCTAAGTATATATTATCTCACGGAGAATTCCTTTCCATGGAGTCAGAGCCCTGCCACTATCCTCGGGCTGGTCACCTGCCCCGTTTATGGGTTCCTCATCTGAAAACCTCCAGTGTTGGACTGAATTCTTTCTGTGGCCCCAGCCACTTCTGCAGAAATCCCTGCTGCTCAAACACGTATGGCTTTGAATATCTATTAGGGCTTGTTGCAAGAAATAGGAATGTTGGGGTGGGGGGGAACGATTTTTTTCTGTTGCAGATTCTCTCTTAAGAATACAGGAATTTTTTCACAGTGACTTTCCTGTCTGAAAACATCAGGGCATTTATACAGGAGCTTAGTTGGGGTGGGGATGACATTGCCTTTGTTACTTAAATTCAGACAACTAGAAAAGGAGATTATTGTTCTTGGTTAGTTGATTGGAAATGTCATAGAGTGTAATTATTTGTAACTGCTCCGTGGAGTCTTTCTGCATTTATTTCCTTCCCCGCCCATTTTTGTTTTCAATGCAATCCTTAAACAGCCTTCATTTGCCATGAATAAGCAGCTAACTTTAAAAGCCTTTATTCACTTGTGCGATTTAACAGAGTTCCTTTATCTGTCTTCACATACATCTCAGTGGGGAAATTCTAATAAGAATGTTCTTCATCGATGCTGATGCTGCATTTAAAGCAGCTGCAAATTGACTGTATCTGCTCAGTGACCCCAGCAAGCGGTGTCCCTAGTAATAGTGGCCTAAGAACTATTGGTCATGGTGAATGAAGAGAACTCCGTTAAATATTTTTTTTAAGTCCTTGAGCTCGGTCACTTGTATAAATGGATTTGTTCAGTAATGCTAGTCACAGTACAGACTCCAGTCTGTGTTCTGAGTGTAAATCCTTGTGCTTTAATGACATGATTTCAAACTTAGCTCCATCTTTTCTTTTATGTACATTGGGAAAAATAGTGGAGAATGTACCCTTCTGTACCGCTTGGATTTCAAGCGCACATTATTTTAAGCACCTAGATTCATTTTTTGTGTCTTTGATTTCACAGGAAATTATTAGTTCCTTGCCTAACATAATAAATGACAAATACGGAAGGAAAGTCCTCTTGTATTTACTGAGCCCCAGAGATCCTGCACACACAGTGCGGGAAATTATTGAGGTTCTGCAGAGAGGAGATGGGAACGCACACAGGTAAGAATAGTACAGTGGCTTGAGCCCTTTGTTTTCTGGTGTGGTTGCTTATTTTGAGTAGCTTACATTTCCAGAAATCTCCTCACGCATGCATATCCTCTATTGTGCTTCTCTAAAACTTGGAAGGTGAATCCCATTTTTAAGCCTGTAATTTTGGCAGATTCTTTAAAGTTTTTATCTAGAAAAGGAGATAAATGTATTGTGCCAAAAGAATGCCTCTGAGTGCCTGGCACAGAGTAGGCATTCATTGTGTGGTCCGTTTTGGTTTTGCTGCATTTATTTGTTTTAAACTGGAGCAATTTTTTTTTTTTTAATTTTACTTATTTTTTTTTAGCTCTGGTATGGCTATCATACAGTGTTATTTTAGTTTCAGGGGTACACAATATAGTGATTCAGCAATTCTATACATTCTTCAGTGCTCATCATCGTAAGTGTGTTCTTCACCTATTTCATCCACTCCCGTCCCCGCCTCCCCTCTGGGTAGGTAACCATCAGTTTGTTCCCTATAGGTGAGAGTCTGTTTTTTGGTTTGTCTCTCTCTCTTTTTTTTTCTTAGTTGATTTGATTTATTTCTTAAATTCTGCATATGAGTGACATCATATGTTATTTTATTTGTCTTTCTCAGACTTATTTCACTTAGCATTATACTCTGTGACTCCATCCATGTTGTTGCACACAGCAAGATTTTATTCTTTTTATGGCTGGGCAATATGCCATTGTCTCTATACACCACATCTTCTTTGTCCATTCATCTATTGATGGATACTTGAGCTGCTTCCATAGTTTGGCTATTCTAAATAATGCTGCAATAAACATAGGGGTGTATTTATCTTTTCAAATTAGTGTTTTCGCACTCGTTGGGTATATACCCATTAGTGGAATCACTGGATCATACGGTAATTCTGTTTGTAAATTTTTGAGGAACCTCTGTACTCTTTTCCACAGTGGCTGCAACCAGTTTGCATTCCCACCAACAGGGTTCCTTTTTCTCGACATCCTCACCAGCACTTATTGTTTCTTGTGTATCTGATTTTAGCCATTCTGACAGGTGTGAGGTGATATCTCATCGTTGTTTTGATTTGCATTTCCCTAATGATTAGTGATGTTGAGCATCATTTCATGTGCCTGTTGTCTTTCTGTAGGTCTTCTTTGGAGAAATGTCTGTTCATGTCTTCTGCCCTTTTTTAATTTGATTCTTTGTTTCTCTGGTGTTGAGTTGTGCAAGTTCTTTATATGTTTTGGATACTAACCCCTTATCAGATATGTCACTGGCAAATAACTCCTCCCATTCCGTAGACTGTCTTTTAGTTTTGTTGATTGTTTCCTTTGCTGTGCAGAAGCTTTTTCTTTTCATGGAGCCCCGGTAGTTTATTTTTGTTTGCATTTCCCTTGCCTCAAGAGACATATCTAGAAAGATGTTGCTATGGCCGATGTCAGAGAAACTACTGCCTGTGCTCTCTTCTAGGATTTTTATGGTTTCAGGTGTCCAGTTTAGGTTCTTAATCTATTTTTAGTTTATTTTTGTGTATGGTATGAGAAAGTGGTCCAGTTTCATTCTTTTGCATATAGCTGTCCAGTTTTGCAATATCTTTGTTGAAGAGACTGTCATTGTCCCATTGCATATTCTTGCCTTGCAATCCTTTGTTGAAGATTAATTGACCGTATAATTGTGGGTTCATTTCTAGGCTCTCTCTTCTGTTCCATTGTTCTATGTGTCTGTTTTTTGTGCCTGTGCCATACTGTTTTGATTCTACAGCTTTGTAGTATATCTTGAAATCTGGGATTGTGATACCTCCAGTTGTGTTCTGTTTCAAGATTGCTTTGGTCCTTCAGGGTCTTTTGTAGTTCCAAACAAATTTTAGGATTATTTCTTCAAGTTGTGGGGAAAATGGTATTGGTATTTTGGTAGGGATTACATTAAATCTGTAGACTGCTTTGGGTAGCCTGGCCATTTTAACAATTTTTGTTCTTCTAATCCATGAGCATGAAATGTTTTTCCATTTGTTTGTGTCTTCAGTTTCTTTCAGCAGTGTTTTATAGTTTTCAGAGTATAGGTCTTTCACCTCCTTGCTCAAGTTTATTCCTACATATTCTTTTTGGTACAATTGTAAATGGAGTTTTTTTGCTTAATTTCTCTTTCTGCTACTTCATTATTAGTGTATAGAAATGCAGTGGATTTCTGATTGTTAATTTTGTATCCTGTGACCCTAACTCATTTATCTGTTTTGGTAGTTCTTTGCTAGTCTTTAGGGTTTACTCTATATCGTATCATGTCCTCTGTGAACAGTGACAGTTACACGTCTTCCTTACCAATTTAGATTCCTTTTATTTCTTTCGTGTTGTCTCATTGCTGTGGCTAGGACTTCCAGTACTCTTGAATAAAAGTGCTGAGCATGGACATCCTTGTCTTATTCCTGATCTTAGGGAAAAGCTGTTTTTCATCATTGATGATGAGGTTAGCTGTGGGTTTTTGTTATATATGGCCTTTATTATCTTGAGGTATGTTCCCTCTAAACCTGCTTTGTTGAGGGTTTCTATCATGAACGGATGTTGTATTTTGTCACATCCTTTTTCTGCATCTATTGAAACATCTTTTCTCTTGTTGATGCATTATTTTGATTGATTTATGAATATTGAACCACCCTTGCATCCCAAGAATAAATCCCACTTGATTGTGGTGAATGTTTTTTTAGTGTATTATTGGATTTGATTTGCTATTTTGTGGAGTGTTTTTGCATCTGTGTTCATCAGAGATAATTGGCCTGTGATTCTCTGTATTTTTCTGTAGTGCCTTTATCTGGTTTGGTATCAGAGTAATGCTGGCCTCATACAATGAATTTAGAAGTGTTTCTTCTTCTATTTTTTGGACTAGTTTGAAAAGAATAGGTAGTATTAACTCTTCATTAAATGTTTGGTAGAATTCACCTGTGAAGTCCTCTGGTCCTGAACTTGTGTTTGCTGGAAGTCTTTTGATCACAGCTTCAGTTTCATTGCTGGTAATCGGCCTGTTCAAATTTTCCGTTTCTTCCAGATTTAGTTTTGGAAGGTTCTGTGTTTCTGGGAATTCATGCATTTCTTCTAACTTGTCCCAATTTGTGGGCACACAAGTTTTTATACTATTATATTGTAACCCTGTGTATTTCTGTGGTGTCAGTTGTTATTTCTCCTTTTTCATTTCTGATTTTGTTTATTTGAGGCTGCCTAAAGGTTTATCAATTTTGTTCATCTTTTCAAAGAACAAGTTCCTGGTTTCATCTGTTTTATTGGGTTTTTTTAGTTTCTGTTGTGTTTATTTCTGCTCTGTTTATTATTTCCTTCTTTATACTGGTTTTGGGTTTTGTTTGTTGTTCTTATCTAGCTCCTTTGGGTGTAAAATTAAATTGTTGTTTTGAGATTTTTCTTGCTTCTTGAGGTATGCCTGTATTGCTGTATACTTCCCTCTTAGAACCACCTTTGCTGCATCTCGAAGATTTTGGATTGTTGTGTCTTCATTTTCATTTGTCTCCATGAATTTTTTTATTTCCTCTTTGATTTCTTATTGACTCATTCATTCTTTAGTAGCATGTTATTCAGCGTCCATCTGTTTGTGTTCTTTCCTGATTTTTTCGTGTGGTTGATTGCTAGTTTCATAGCATTGTGGTCAGAAAAGATACGTGGTATATGACATCAGTCTTTTTGAATTTGTTGAGACCTGTTTTGTGGCCTAATATGATGTATTAGGGAGACTTCCATAGAAATTTGAAAAGAATGTGTATTCTATTGTTTTAGGATGGAATGTTCTGAGTATATATGTTAAATCCATCTGGTCTAAACTGTTATTCAAAGCCACTGTTTCCTTGTTAATTTGCTATTTAAATCATCTGTCTGTTAATGTAAATGGATTCTCAAAGTCCTCTATTGTTAATGTATTATCAATTACTTCCTTTATGTCTGTTATTAGCTGCTTTATGTATTTGAGTGCTTCCACACTGGGTGCATGGATATTTACAATTGCTATCTCTTCTTGTTGGATTGTCCCCTTTATAATTCTGCAGTATCCTTATGTGTCTCTTGTTACAGTCTTGTAAGTTTTAAAGTCTGTTTTGTCCAATACAGGTATTGCTACCCCAGCTATCTTTTTTATTTCCATTTCGTTGATAAATGCTGTTCCATCCCTTTATTTTCATTGTGCCTGTGTCTTTAGGTCTGAAATGAGTCTTGTAGGCAGCATATAGATGAATCTTTTTTTATCCATTCCGTCACCCTATGTCTTTTGATTGGAGTGTTTCGTCCATTTGCATTCAAAGTAAATATTGATAGGCACGTACTTATTGCCATTTTGTTACTTGCTTTATGATTGTTTTGTAGTTCTGTTCCTTCCCATTGCTCTTTTCTCTCACAGTTTGCTGGCTTTCTGTAGTGTGGTATACTTGGATTCCTTTTTCTTTATTTTAGTCATATCTATTACCGGTTTTTAAATTGGGGTTATCATTAGGTTTATATATGGCATCTTATGCATCTAGGAATCTGTTAAGTTGATGGTCACTTGAGTTTAAACCTATTCTAAAAGCACCAAATTGTTACTTTTCTCCTCTTTCCCTTCCTCGTTTTAGGCATGGTGTCATACTTTACATCCTTTTATTTTGTGACTCCCTCAACTGATTGGTATAAATAGACTTAATTTTGCTGCCTTTATGTTTCCTACTTTTCTTACTCCTGCTTACGGTCTTTCCTTTTCACTCAGGGTGTGTCTCCTTTTGCATTTCTTGCAGGGCTGGTTTAGTGGTGATGAATTCCTTTAACTTTTGTTTGTCTGGGAAACTCTTAATCTCTCTATTCTGAATGATATCCTTGCTGGACCGAGTATTGTTGGTAGCATGTTTTTTTCTTTCAGAACTTTGAATATATCACGCCACTCCCTTCTGGCATGCAGAGTTTCTGCTGAAAAATCAGCTGATAGCCTGAGGGGGCTTCCCTTGTATGTAAATGTTTTCTTTTCTCTTGTTTCTTTAAAAAGTCTCCGGCAAGTTTTGCCATTTTAATTACTGTGCGTCTTGGTGTGGACCTCCTTGGGCTGATTTTGTTGAGGTTCTCTCTACCTCCTGGATCTGGGGATCGGTTTTCTTTGGGAGATTTGGGAAGTTTTGAGCTGTTAACCTCTGTAAGTAAGTTTTCTGCCCCTTTTTCTGTCTCTTTTTCCGGGATCTTTATAATGCAAATGTTATTACGCTTGGTGATGTTGCTGATTCCCTTAATCTCTTTTCATTTTCTATTGTTGTTTGGCCCCTGTGTTAGTGGGCCAGTGTGGGGCCGCCTAGGCTCGATTTGAGTCAGACCAGGTGTCTGCCACGGTGCAGTAGCCCCGACCTGCAGCGGTGCCTTCCCTGTGTTGTCCCTGAGAAGCTTTCCCCGGGGCGGGACCCGCTGTCAGACCAGAGGTCTTCGCCCAGACCCTGCTGGCGCTGCCCTGGACTGCGTGTGGCTAACTCCCCCTCTCCCCCGGGCGGGAGTCGCTGCGGAGTGGTGCCGGCCCCTGTCAGAGCTGCTCACACACGGCCTCAGCTTGTGGCCCTGCCTCGGACGGTCTCTGGGCCAAGAGCGTGTTGGAGGAGGGAGGTCTGCAAGAGGACACGGTGGCGGTGGCGTGGAGCTAGTCTGTTTGGGGGGGGTGGGGCGCGCGGGGGGGGGCGGGGTCCCGGAGCTGAGGCCTAGCCGGGAGGGCTGAGTCTACAGAAGTGCTCAGAGATGGGGGGCGCTGTTAGCAAATCAGGTGGACGGTGTTGCGTGGGCACCGTTCCCACAGGGGTCCGTGTGCCTCGGCCAGGGGACGGGGGAGGGAAGTGGCGCCCTCCAGCTTCTTCTTTCCTGTAGAAGTGTCCCGAAGATCCCTGCCCCTCCTTCCCAGGCTGTGAGCTTAGTAAACGGATTTCCCTCCCGCATATCCCAGGTGCTTTTCGAACTGCTGCTTCTATGTTGTGTATCTTCACAGGCCTTTTTGTCATGCTGTCTCTAAGGCGGGGACTCCGTTTTCTGTCACCCTCCCTGCTCTCCCAGAGCCAAGCATGCTGAAAGTTCTGGGTGTTAAGCCCCACCGATTGATTGTAAGAACCCATGAGATTATGCCCCGCTGATTGTCAAAGCCACATGTTTCATTCCCACATGTTACAGGGATTCGTCTTCCCCAGGCAGACACCCCGTGTAGGGCCCGCCTCTCGTGAGGGGCTGTTTCTCCCTCCTCCACCCCCACTGCAGACAGTCCTGGGCATCCTTTCAGCTTCCGACCCGCGTCTCCTCCCTTCCTGTCCTCACCAGTATGGCCTCATCTCTAGATTGAGCGGTTTAGACGCTGTTCTGCCAGTCCTCTGGTCGTTCTCTGGGCTGTTCACCCTGATGTGGGTGTTATCGAGTGTATCCACGGGAGGAGGTGGGCTTAGGGTCCTCTTCTGCCGTCCTCCCCGGAGATCAGTTTTGCTTTATTTTTAAAGCTATTGTTATCACACAATTCGATATTGTAGAGAGTAGAGTCCATAAAGTAGTCTAATCCTGTCTTCTAACTTGTTGTTGTTGTTTGGGTATTACATCGGGCAAGGTTCACTTATTAAGTGCTAATTCTGTGACAGGCACTGTTCAGATCCTGGAGACACAAAGATGAAAGCGAGGTATCCCACCCTTATAAGTTGCTTACTACCTGCACACCACAGAGAGAGAAACGATTACGCCAAGTTGGACCAAGACTGTTTCTTAAAAATGTTTAGTGTGTATTTATTTTTGAGAGAGAGAGAGTGTGTGTATGAGCAGGGGTGGGGCAGAGAGAGACATGCAGAATCTAGGGCAGGCTCCAGGCCGCCCGACGTGGGGGTCGAGCCCACGAACCGCGAGATCATGATCTGGGCCGAAGTCGGATGCTTAACCGACTGAGCCACGCAGGCGCCCCTGACGCAGATTGTTTAAAGCCCGTAGAGGTTTTTGTGGTGATAAGATCACTGTCTTTCCGTCGCCACTCATCTCACCCGAGTGCCTCGTTCCCCACGCTCCTACAGTAAGAAGGACACCGCCATCCGCCGGCGAGAGCTCCTGGAGGCCGTCTCTCCGGCTTTGTTAAGCTACCTGCAAGGACACGCCCGCGAAGTGGTGCTGGATAAGTCTGCGTGCGTGTTGGTGCCCGGCATTCTGGGAGCTGCCACGGGAGACGTCCAGCCCGCCATGAGCGCCATCGCCGGCTTGGCGGCCGCAGAGTTGCACCCGGGCGGCCAGGACGGAGAGGTAACGTGCTGTCGCGAGACGGGCGGAAAGCTGCAGCGTGGCACAGACGCCGGCCACTGAGATCAGGGCTCGAAGAGAACGCCGATGCTGACTGCCTCCCCTCAGCCCAAACCCGCAGCACATCTGATCCTTCGGATTTGGAACACGGTGCCGCTGCAGGGCTGTCCTTCTCAGAGCTTCCCGTGACTTCCTCTTACTCACAGAGTCGAGACCGTCGTCTTAACGCGGCTCTCTGCGGCCCGTGGTTGGCACCAGGCTGCCTTCCTAGCTTTTGCTGTGTTCTTCTCTCTGTTTTGAATTCACTGTGGAGTCTTGCACCTCTCTGCATTCGTATGCACCTCTTTCCTCACCCTGGATGCCACCTGTGTCCCCGTTTTGCCGTGCTGTCCCTGTAGAAAGCCTCACTCCTCCTAGAAGTTGCCCAGAGTCCCTCTCCTTGAAGTCTTCCCAAGTTCCCTCCCGTTAAAAAAGTCCGCTCTTGCTGACAGCTCCCCTGCCTGCCTGCCTTGGCCCGGGACTCCTTCTGCCTTACCTCTTAAGTTCCTTGATCCACACACCTCATCTGTGCTGGGCGGCGGTCAGCCCTGTTCCCCCATCCCCCAAAGCTTACCGTTTTGCTGAACACAACATAGAGACGAATACGTACCCAGATAATTACCCACTAGAGGATGGAGATACCTGCTGTAAAGGACACGTACGTGTTCTCTGGGGCCGTATGAGAATGGGAGCCAGCCTGTCCCCAGGAAGGCTTCCCCGAGGCAGTGAAGGTTACACTGAGGCCGGAGGATCGTAGCTCAGTGAAGAAAGGCAGAGGGAGGAACATGGGCCGCAGTTGGAAGGAGGGAAGGGTCTCGGCTCATTTGGGGACAGAGGGCTCAGGGGAGGTCAGCCGGCAGAGGGAAGAAGAGGCAGAGGTCAGACCGGGCAGGGCCTGTGTGTTGGGGAGTCTACTATCTCCTGCTGCGGGCCCTGGGTCTGGACCCTCCCCTCACAGGGCAGAGCGTAGAAACCAGCCAGGAGGATGTAGGCGTGATGAGTTTTCTCTGCAAGGGATGGATTCCGTTGTCTCCGTGCTTGATAAGGAGAGATCCTAGGTGCTGTGGGACCCGTGGGGACCAAGTGTCAGTGTTTCTGCTGTCACGCTTCGTCCCACAGGTTCATTTGCACTCAGAACTGCCTATTGCAGCCTGAACAGTGGTTGGCAGGACGTCGGGACGAGCGCCGTGTGGTGCTATTCAGCGTGGAGGTCATGAGGCCGCGCCTGAAGTGCCTTTTAGTGGCTCTGGCCGCGGTGTCCCTCTTCCTCTCAATCTGGGGATTGGGCTAGATCTCTGGTCCCTCCAGGCGTCAGGGCCACTCCCTCCTGAGTGTTATCGAACTTCCAACTTGTCTGAGTCCTCACCTGTGTGCGGTGACAGAGAATGGACTGCCGGCCAAGGCGTGGCTGAAGACCGCTGTTTAAGTCCCTGCCTTCTTGCCCCCTTACAGCTTCACGTCGCAGAGCATCCTGCAGGACATCTCGTTCTGAAGTGGTTAATAGAACAAGACAAGAAGATGAAGGAAAGCGGAAGAGAAGGTAGGCTGTGAAACTTGACCTTCTCCTGCGTCTCATGTGGAATTTCAGTAATTCCTGACGTCCCTGAACTGTATGCCGGTCATTTACGTTCAAGTGAAACTTGCTGAGTGTTTACAAGTGATGTCTATGAACGAGAAGTAACTTAGGGGTTGCAAATAATGCTCTAGTAGATGTTGGAAATTTATGTCCCATAATCCTTTAATTTCCTTTCTCTGTCCACCCTCCCTCACTGTCTCACCTCCCTCGCTACTTCAGGCTTCGGATCTGGCTGGCCAGAGCCCTAAAATGCCATTCTGTTCCTTGAGGGGGTGGGGGCGGGAAGCGGGGGAAGATTTGTGAGTGTCACTACCCCCAGCTGAAAAGTGTATTTATCTCTACTTTGGAGGAAAGGATAAGCAGAAAAAAACTATCCTTCTCAGAATTTTGAGCTAATGCCTGTTTGGCATTGAAAATACATATGACCAAAGAGCAAGCCAGTGCTTGGCCGCTTGCTGCTCTGCAGAAAGTCAGCTTTCAAGAGAAGGACAGCCTCTTTTATCCACCTGAAAAGTGGCATCCCATTCCTGTCTCAGTCCTGTCTTTGACCAGACCTTCTGTTACTGAGTTCGAGCTCCATCCAGTATTGTAGCCACTGAAGGGCTTTCCCAAACCCTCATTGTGTCTGGACAAAGCGACAGATCATGAATTTCTGTCTTGAGGCAAGTTGCAGCCTGACGGCTAGTGGGGCGATCAGTACAGTAGTACAGTTGTCACTTCTCACTCTCCCTTGAAGATCAGAGACTTGGGGCTGTTTTTCATTGCACACTTCCCGTAAAGGAGACAGCTTGTAACACAGTTTGAAGGGAAAATAATGTATTGAATCATCTTTTTCATTATTAAGAATTCAGTGCTCTGTTGAGCTGAGTTTATGTCAGAAAAGTTGTCTGGTTTACTTTTAAAATCCAAAGAATTTTCAAGTGACTTTTGTCCCTAATTCGGTTACACTGGCAGCCTTATAACATGCTTGTGTGGACCTGCCGTGTTCCTCACATTCACGGAGCTCCGAATGGGCATGGCTGGCTGTCTTGGCCCTCTGTCGCCGTGTAACAAGCCACCCCAAAACTTGGTAGTTCTCAAACAACATCTGATCGGGGTTTGGTTTTGTTCTCCTCACTGTCACCTGGGGCAGCTCGGCTTAGGGTCTGAGTATCTCTGCACTTGGGCGATGGCTGGCGGTGGCCAAGTCCAGCAGCCTCGTGCCATCCCGCCAGGCTGCTTGGGCTTCCTCACAACATGGTGGGTGGGCTCTAAGAGAAGAAAGCAGGTGCGTGGTGCTTTTATGATTTAGCCATAGAAGTTACTTAACATTGCCCTTTCCCTTCTCTCTTGGTTAAGTCCGTCACAGACCCACCAGAGTTCAAAAGAAGACATTGATTCCAGCTCTGGGTGGGGGTGGGCGTGTGCAGCATTCTAGAAGAGCACACAGGACAGGGATACTGTCATGGTCAGTCACCTTTGGAAAACACCATCTGCCTCACTGGCCGATTGCTGTCCTTCGACCTGTGCCGGGAAGAGCTAAATGACCCTAGGCCTCTTGGCTTTTAAAGGGTCCTCACATTTGAGTATCTTCTGAGTGAATTATATATGCAACCACCCAAGATACTTACCTTCAAGATAGGTTTGCCTTCACTTCCATCTGTACCCAACCCTAGCTTTCAGAATTTCTGCTTTGTCCAAGAATTAGTTACATACACTTCCATCGCACGGTGAATAAGATAATATACCAAGCCCTTGGGAATCTGATAATGACAAGCAAGCTAATAACACAAGATGAGTAACATTTTTGACGGGTGAATGGCTAGCTTTGTAGACAGAAATTACCAGGTGTCAATCACAATAGTCACGTGACCACTAGTCACCTCCTGAGTGAGCATTTTTCACGAGGGAGAACTTGCTCTCATCCAAGCACGAGGTGTTGCTGTCAAACATTTACTTCCTGCATGCCTTTCAGGTCAGGGTTAAATCATTAAATAGTACAAAGAGAAGCAAGCACGACCAAGTGCTCATTTTATAAGAATTCATTGTTTGTCCTGAGTAATTATTTCTAAACAAAGTCTAAAACCTGGATCAGAGTAGAAGGAAATGGCTGTATTGGAAACACATTAAACAGGGGCGCCTGGGTGGCTCCGTCGGTTGAGCGTCTGACTTCGGCTCAGGTCGTGATCTCACGGCTCGAGAGTTCAAGCCCGGAGTCAGGCTCTGTGCGGACAGCTCGGAGCCTGGAGCCTGCTTCCCATTCTGTGTCTCCCTCTCTCTCCATCACCCCTGCACTCTGTCTCTCTCAAAAATGAATAAAAAACATTTTGTAAAAAAGAAGAGAATTGTAGGACATTAATGGCTTTTTAAAATAAAAATGAGGGGCACCTGGGTGGCTCAGTCAGTTAAGCGCCAGACTTCAGCTCAAGTCATGATCTCACAGTTTGTGGGTTTGAGCCCTGCCCACATCACGCTCTGTGCTGACAGCTTGGAGCCTGGAGCCTGCTTCGGATTCTGTGTCTCCTTCTCTGTCTTCCCCTCCCCCACTCGCACTCTGACTCACTCTGTCTCTCTGTTTCTCTCTCTCTCTCTCTCTCTCTCCGAGAAATAAAAAAATTTAAAAACACACATCAAGTAAATCAGAGCTGGAATTTTTAGTATTAAGGAAGATTGAGTCAGAACTCTCTTTATTCACTTTTTTATTAGAATATTTGTAGATTTAAGGGCAGTAGAGAAGTAGATTGGGAGTTTAAATCTTGGTGTGATGTTCACTAAGCTTCAGTGTATTTTTCAATTTTTCAGGTTGTTTCGCAAAAACACTTGTAGAGCATGTTGGTGTGAAGAACCTGAGGTCCTGGGCCAGTGTAAACCGAGGTGCCATTATTCTTGCTAGGTACGTACGTGTGTGCCTTGGCCGGAGAGGCCCCTCCTCCTGCCCGTTGGCGCAGAAGCCCCTTCCTCCACATTCTTCCTTGGGTCTGTCCTTGGTGTCTGATCGCTGGCCATCGCTCCCGGTCCCTCAGGGTGCATACGGGCACAGCAAATAGCAGAGGCCAGACGTAACTCTTTCAGTCGGTTCTTAAAAGTTTATTTTACGGCTTTGACCAAAATAGAATTGGATTCTCTCTCTTGCTCCCTTGCTCTACTCAGGAAAGCACTTTACCTCTGATTAACGTGTAGGGGTCACTTTCACGACCTTCTTTCCTCCCCAGGTTATGGAGCCCTCCGACACCCGATTATTATAAATTATGTAATTCATAGGATTTGCCAAGTATATACGTTTTCTGGAACATTATTACGGCCATTGGGAATTATAGATCTCAAAAAAAAAAAAGGGATCTGTAGCAACTAGTTCATCTTTTGGCATTTCGCGTTGGTTGGGCTTAAACTGTATGTTCCGAAGTAATAAGCCATCAGTCCGGCCAGCGTCACATCTCCTCACCTGGTCCTTGTTCCTGGAAGGCTGTGTTGGCAACCCCTGGACATTTTGCCTTTTGACCCTCCTCGTGCATATGCACGGTCTCCCCCCTCACACACCCTTCCTGCCTTTGGCAGCCACCTATCTGTTCTCTGTATTTATGAGCTGGGTTTTGTTTTGTTTTGTTTTGCTTTTCTTTTTGTTTTAAATTAGACTCCATGTGTAAATAAGAGATCACACAGTGTATCATTTGATTGTTTCATCACATTTATGGTTTTGACCAAAATTGTAATTGCATTCTTTTTAACGAATTAGTCTTGTCCCTGTGAAAACTGACAAAGTTGCTTTTTAAATCGTGCCTGACTTTACGTGTCATTTTTCTTACTTTGCAGTATTCTTAAAAGGATTCTGGGAGCATTTGCTACTGAAGTCTGCATGCTAATTGTTTATTTCTAATTAAAATGATAGAATACTGATGATTTGTGAATTGAGGCATGTGCTCAACTTGTCTGTTGTTCTCCAGAGTTACTTGGAGTTTATAATTAACAGGTCATTGAAACTTACGTACTTTCTGTTCCTGGATGTGAAACCCTTCTATTAACAGCATTCATTTAAAATAGATTTGTTTGTTATTGTGAAGTAATCACTGCTGATTTTTTTTTTCCCCTGCTGTGTTACTGAGGTTTGGAAAAGGGGATACGTTTGAATTTCCCACAGTATGTCACATGCAGCATGCTGTGTAATTTGATCTGTTTTGTTTGTAAAAGTTAGAAGTCTTTCTTCGGTCTACAATTTGATTTTGGTACACATACACCCATAAACACGGTCCATACAGACATCCGTTACTTCAGGTAGATCAGGATCTCCAAATATATGGGTGGTGCGGTTCATTTTGTTCATTTTTTATGAAAATTAGTTCATTTTCCAGTTGAAGTTGAACAGCCAGAATCCATTAGCCGAAACATGAACTTTTTTAATATGAGTTTCTTTACCAGGCGTTTGGAGTGTTAACACCTACTGACATATTCTTTCATTAACGCTCAATTAACTAAAAATTTCAACCATGCCCATGAAATTAATTTGTAAAGATTGCTCATCAATCAAAGCTGCTCTTGGGTGGATTTCAAACATTAGAAGGATACTACAGATTTATTTTGGAACATTGGCATGTAAGATATTTGAGGTTGTGAAGGGGTGCTGAACTACATATAACCTAATAATTAATATAATAATCAGTTTTAATGGGTTTAGAACAGTCATGTGCTTGACTTGTTTGGTAAAATTCTCTGCTCGTGTATTTTACTTCAAACTTGTGCAGTATTCCCTAGATCTTTTTTTACAGTAAGTGAAAAGGCATCCTTGGTGAGAAAGAGTATCAGCCTTGTCGGCTATCTGAAAAACGACTCGGGGCAGCAGAATCCTCTAGCACTTAGATCATCGTGGGTTCTAGACACCCTGCCTGGGTTTCGATCCCAGCTCACTGTGCGGTCTTGGGCAAATCACTCAGCTTCTGTGGACCTTCATTTTCTTGGTTGTAAAATTAGATTAGTAATAATCATAGGCTGTTATGCAAACTATAGGAGATGGTGTATGTAAAATTCTTAGCTTTACGTCCAGCGCGTGTGTTCAGGAAATACTTTTATTACGTCTACGCGTTGTGTGAGTGCGTGCTTAGCCAGAAACTACCCGGTGAGTCACGAATCTGTTAAAAGGGCACTTTACTTCGCACCTTTGCAAGTGGCAAGCTGGGCCTTGTCCCCCGCCATCGGCAGAGTGCTGCTCGGTGCTGCTGACCTAACCGTCCTCTTTGTGGACATGCCGCAAGTTATCAGGACCAGGGACTTGGGGAAATGCCAAGTGGTTTGTTTCTAGGATGTGTTTCTGAGGTCAGCGTTAAATGTGGTCGTGCAGAAGGGGGGAGCCCTGGTCTTCTACAGTCGGGTGCCTGTGCCCCAGCCCCTATTTAAAGAGAAAGGGGTCTCGCGGGCTCTTGGTAGCAGTCTCCGGCACTCCGTTCCATGTGGGGATAGGGCTCCAGCAGGCTTCCAGGAAGCAGAGCTGACTGGTTTGTTTTAGCGGCTCCCGTTCATGAAGTACTCGCTAAGTGCCGTGCCCTGGCGAGGTGCCTCCCATATGTGATCATTTGAGCCTCAAGAAGTCTCTCCAGTAGGGGGTAGCTCGTGTTGTTGATCCCGTCTCTAGGTCAGGAAACAGACATTTTAAATAGCACGCTCTGGTGGGTACAGTTACCGAGTGGCTGAGGGAGGTTTCAAATCTAGGCCCTTAAGCTCCTCACCCTTTTGGATGTTTTAGCCACGGAGTTTAGAAGGAAGGCTCTTAGCTGCTTCCCTCTCGGGCCCTCCACCTTTCCTGCGTGGCCCCTGGTCACTGGTGCTACGCGGTCACTCACGGAAGTCTTCTCGGTCATCTGTGTGCCCCATGGTACCGTGAAATAGAGAAGTAAAACGCAAGGTTTCTGTTCTTGAGTTCCATCTGGGTAGGAAAGAGGGGCTAGAATCCATGCAGTAAACACATTTAAGACCGGGTGTTGGTCCTAAGATAACCAGCGAATGTAGGACCCATTCTGTACGGAACGGAGTTCCGTGTGATCTGCCAGCAAGATTATAAAACGTTTTCTATTTACGTGCTCTCAGAATATAGGCTCCCAGCCCCCCTCATTCATCTGGTGAATTAAAAAGATGTGTTTATGATTGTCAGGCTTGTCTCACAAATCGGTGAACTTTTTCTACCTTGGGTGGAGATAGTATTGGCAGACGGTTAGGGGTTTTTATGAAATGTCATTTTTTTATTGGTTGATTGTTGTCTCCTCAGCCTTCTCCAGAGCTCCGATCAAGAAGTTGCAAACAAAGTCAAGGCCGGACTCAAAGGCCTCATTCCCACATTGGAGAAAAACAAAAATGCCAGCAAAGGAATAGAAACGCTGCTTGAAAAACTGGCCGCATAGTGGAGATAGTCCAGAACAGGATGGAATCTTCTTTCCTGTTCTCTTTTCCCAGAGCGGGAAAGAAGGGCCAGGGGCCGCCTTCCTGGGAGTCTGGGTGCTCTGTATATGTGCTTCTTCTTTGTATAAGAGTCTATTTATAAAACAGTTTTCTAAAAATGGTCTTTTTTTGTTTTTTTTTTAATCCCAGCCAAGTCTTCTGTCTTCGGAGTGCTGAGCAAATCACACGAGGCTGTGACGTAAAAGGCTTACCCATCGTATACAGGGGGACCAACCAGATACATCCCAAGTAGAAGCAAGAGTTGATTCAAGGGAGAAGAGGTCTCCTTGAGCAGTGGTCTGAGAGGGCTTCAGGGAGGGGGTGGCACTTGGGGACCTTGAAGGAAGTCAGGGTGTAGAAAAAGGGAGCCCTGGGGAGTCTGTTGGGAGCGGTGAGGTGAAAATTAGGCGTTTTGCAGGCACTTCAGGAAGCCTTACGACCCAGAGACAGGATGGCCTGAGGCGACAGCAGCCGCCACATTCCCTGCTGCTTTGGGGATTGGGTTTTGGGTTAGATTTTGTTGGCCAGGCATTCAGATAAGGTCAGGCTCCTGAGAGGAAATGTGCTACAAGAATGAGGGGGTCACAGTGGGGGCTGGGTGAAGGTCAAGGTCACTGGGAAAGTCTCCCTATCTTGGGAGCCCTGCCTTCCCAGTAAATAGCTCCCTGTGATCAGGCGTTTTTCCTTAGGACTTTGCCTTAAGCAGCTGAAGACTTGACAGGGTTCGAGTTAGAAGAAAGGCGATGCAAATTTGTGAACAGTGCAGAAATTTAAATTTAGGTGCAGGTAGATTGTTTGAATTTTAAAACTGTGCTTGGCGTTTAGCAACAAAGTTGAAGGGTTGGTAGACTCATCGTCGCCCCCGCCTGTGACAGCCTGGCTGCCCTGGACACCGAGCCCCAAAGCTTTCTCCCAGTAGCCTGTCCGGACACGCCCTGGGGTCTGTCACTGCAGGGCACCTGCCACCGAGTTGCTGTGCCTTACCTGGCCGGACTGTGGCGGTCCAGCACTGCCCCCCACCGCACCCCCACAGGATGCCAGCATCCCACTTGCCAGGGACAGGGAGTCCTGGCCCTGGAGCCCGAGAGCCCATGCCTATAACTTGGGGGTCCTCTCCCCAACCCCCACCGGGTCTCAGGGTGGTGGGGGATTGAGGTGAGGAGGTAAATACAGAAAAGCCAACAGCAGAGCTTGCTTCTGTTTGACGAACACCCTGGGAGCTTGTGTTGTCCACGGAAAGGGCGTGTTCACCAAGAGGAGGAGAAAATCCCTACTGTTCTGTCTACGAGACTAAACAAACATATAAAATTAGAGTAGAGTGGGGCCAACGCAGCCTGTGTTCCTCTGCCCGCTCCTCCACACCCCTGCTTTTGCCCAGCTGGGAAGGAACTACTTCCCCTTCTTTTCAGCTCCACTGCGTTTTGAACCGCTTTGGAGTTTTTATTGCGGGTTTTATTTGTTCCCTTTCAAATGTTGGTTGTGGGCATTACAGATGGAGACCTTTCCCCAGCCCTGGTCCCCATCTTCTCTCCGTCGTCCCAGGAGAACGGCATCGTTTTGGAGAAGTCCATGTTCAGGTCTTACGTGGTGATGCTGCCCTAGGTTGGTAAACAATTAAGCAGTGAACTGCCCTTACGTGGCCCATACCATTTCAGTTTTCCTGGTGTTAATCAACTTGCTTCCTTCATTTTCATTTGCTTATTTTTCTACATCCTTCCTGGTTTTTCCCAAACTTCTCATCAGAATTGCTTCAACGTTTCTAGCAGGTACCATTTTCCTCCTTTCTTCAGCCTGGAAAGGCTCCCATGTTACTCAGGTGTCCCCACCTTTCCCCGTGGCTCCGGTGTCCTAACTGGTGTGCTTTGGTGCCACTGTGCCACACGTGGGTCCTAGAAGTGCCGAGGTTTTAGCAGCCTCCTCCGTCACTCCGCGGGGCCACGCGAACACTTCGTGGTGTGGCTTGTCCAAAAGAACTCTGGTGTGAACTAATCCCAGGGGCCTATTCCTTGAGTCACTGGTGGATTGAAGGCGTCTGGCCAGTGAACCTTGGAAGTGGGGTTCCTGGGGAAGGTTTCTTAGATCACAGGCCCCCCGCCCCAGGAAGGGTCCCTGTCCTGCCAGCCAACCTTGGATGTGCTCACTGGACGCTCAGAGCAGGTGTGCTATCACAGCCATAGAAGACAGCATGCTGACCATGGCTCAGCCAAAGATGGAAAGTCAATCTTCGGGAGAAATCAACCCTTGGGAGATGCCCTGCTACTGGACTCCTGGTTCCGTGAGGCAATAAGCCCACTCATCAGGCCATTTTGAATTGGATCCTTAGACACCTGCTGCCAAGAGTGTGCTAACCTGACTCCCAGTATTAGTTTCCACACTGCAACACATTGAGCCGACTAGCATTCCCATTTTCCCTTAGAGACACCCCTCCTGGAGGCAGCTGGCTTTCTGGATGTCCTGAGGACCTGCTATACAACCACCATCATCATCCTGGCCATCTCTTCGTTTCTCCTACGGAAAGCCCATTTCCAGGATCCCATGCATTTTTTTCTTGCTTAAGCCCCTCTTGAATGGGGCATAATCTCTAGTAACTTGCTATGAAAGAATGCAGGTGAGAGTGAACGTCTTCATTACACACCCTTTCATGCCTGGGTGCCTAGTTGAGCTGGATATAGAATTTTGGTTGGAAATTAATTTTGCCTCAAAATTTTAAGGACGTGGGTCAATATTTTCTTTGCTTTAGGGTTGCTATGGAACCCTTACACCACCCTCGTTCCCACCCTTTTTTATATGTGCCCTTTTGCAGGGGCAGTGCTCCTCCGGAAGGTGACAGGACACTTTTTAATCCCCAGCTGCCTTATCTTGCAGGTCATTGTATGAGGTGTGTCTGTTTCCCGTCCTTCATGCTGGACATTTGGAGATGTTTTAGAAAATTTCAGTTCTTCCCTTCTGAGAGTTGCATTTGTATCATTTCTGTCTCTGTCTCTCTTTTTTTTTCTTTTCCTGTTTTCTTTATTCTTTGGAATTGCTGTTTACTACCATTTTGAATGCTGGTTTGATCCTCTAGTTTTCTATTTTCATTTCTTTGGCTTTTTGTTTTGCCCAGAAATGAGAGACCTATTTCCTCTCCATCTTCTGCCAGCCTTTCCACTGAAGTGTCCTTTTTTTGTGTGTGCCTTGGATGAACTCTCTTACTTCTCGGGATGTTGTATTTTATGTTCATTTTGCTTTGTTTTGGTTTACTTTGCTTTGTCTCTTTTCTATTATCTGCTCTTTGGTTTACTTTGGTCTCTTGCGTTTGAGGCTTTGCTGGAGAGATCTTTGGTTCTCTGTATATTTAAGACCCTGAAACCTGATTAGAAATGGGCAGGCCTAGCCTGTTATTATAGCACAGGTGTAGGGGCTGCTGTTTCACTGAAGTCCTCCAGACCTCAGGATGTCTAGGCCTTTTGTCTGGGGCCCTTAAGTGCCTCTGGAGAGAAATCCACCTGCCTGCCAGTTTTCTAGTTGCTCAACACTCATTGTGCAGATCTGAATTAACCCATATACTTACCGTAAGGACAGTGCCTCTCCGTCGTGCTGTCTTCTCCACCGGGGCCCTAGCCTAGTGGAATGGAACCAATGCAAGTCCAGACAAAGACTTCTGCCAAGGTTTGGAGTGGTAGTAAACCAGTTTTGAAGCAGTCCCTGGTTTTCCATCCCATGTCTCTCCCCAGTACCTAGAACCTCGAACTGCTGACATGTCGTTTATACCACGGGGAGAATTCACCTGCTCTTCTGCATTCACCTTTCTCAGCCCTGCCTCCTTCTTCACTGCTCTCTGTTCCTCCAGATACTTGTTGCAAGTGCACACTCACCGGTGGCTTCTCTCCCAGGCACTTTGTTCCAGTGAGCGTGTACCGTTTTTATTCTTAGCAGAAATCTACACATGGTTTCAACCAAACTGAAAAGAACCTGGCTGGCTGCAGCGGGGGAGGTTATTTTCCATGGAAGAGCTTGATTTGAGAATGTCTTTCATTGCAAAATTCAGCTTTTTGCAGTTTTCAGATTGCACCAACCCCACGCTTTCCCCAGGGATCAGACTCTGCCTACAAAGAAGGAAGAACCCTGTTTTCCTTTTAAGCCTGGGGTGCCATGCCTTTGTGTAATGGAATCAGGACCCTTACAGGAAACTTCCTGCATGCTTGATCTCAGAGGATTGGCTCTTCTAGGACATGGCGCTTCTGTTACTACGTTCAAAGAAATTTTGAAAAGATTACATCTTAATTATAGCAGGTTAATCACTCTTAAGTCTGAGAAAGATGAGGGTGTGTGCGTATTTTTAGACTAAGAGAGCACAAGGTCTCAAAAACAGCAGTTAATACTGAGCCACTAACCATAAACTTTCTACGCCAGAACTAATGAACTAAACAAACATAAAAATCTGCTGCTTGAGCTCTTTTCTCACTTCTGATCTTGCTTAACCTAAGGAAACTAAATGTATAATAATCTCTACCTGATACATGTTCAATTAAGCCCCTTTGAGTTGGTGAGTTGAAATCCTAACCCCCCTATAAGTCAGAATGTACTATATTTGGAGACAGAGCCTTTAAAGAGGTAGCATAGGTAAAATGAAGTCATATGGGTGTACCCCAATCCAATACGGCTGCCGTCCTTAGAAGGAGATGAGACCCCACTCACATAAGAGAAGACCACGTGAAGACAGCCAAGGAGGGAAGCCACTCAGTGAAACCAACCTTGCTGACACCTTGATCTTGAACTTCTGGCCTCCAGTCCTGGGAGGAGATAAATCTCTGTTGTTTAATGCACCCAGTCTGTGGTATTTGTTATGGCCACCCTAGCAAACTAATTCATCTTTTCTGTTTAAAAAAATTTTTTTAATGTTTATGTATTTTTGAGAGAGAGAGAGAGATAGGGTGTGAACAGGGGAGGGGCAAAGAGAGAGGAAGCCACCGAACCTAAAATCTGAGCTGTCAGCGCAGACCCCCCACGCGAGGTCGAGCCCACGGACCGTGAGATCATGACCTGAGCCGAAGTCGGACATTTAACCAATCGAGCCACCCAGGCGCCTCACATCTTTTCTTAAATTTTAAAACACCACCACTAAAGGGACCTAACCCAAATTCCCTAACCTGCTCCCTGGCGAATTCTTAAGTCTTTTAAATAAATGAACATTCTTTTTTTTTTTTAATTTTTTTTTCAACGTTTTTATTTATTTTTGGGACAGAGAGAGACAGAGCATGAACGGGGGAGGGGCAGAGAGAGAGGGAGACACAGAATCGGACACAGGCTCCAGGCTCTGAGCCATCAGCCCAGAGCCCGACGCGGGGCTCGAACTCACGGACCGCGAGATCGTGACCTGAGCCGAAGTCGGACGCTTAACCGACTGCGCCACCCAGGCGCCCCTTATTTTTTTTTATTTATTTATTTTTTCAACGTTTATTTATTTTTGGGACAGAGAGAGACAGAGCATGAACGGGGGAGGGGCAGAGAGAGAGGGAGACACAGAATCGGACACAGGCTCCAGGCTCCGAGCCATCAGCCCAGAGCCCGACGCGGGGCTCGAACTCCCGGACCGCGAGATCGTGACCTGGCTGAAGTCGGACGCTTAACCGACTGCGCCACCCAGGCGCCCCTTAAATGAACATTCTTAAGCAGGAGACACAGCATGCTCCTTGGATCCCATGTAACTAAAGGGCTCCTCTGTGTGCATTCCCAAGTGTGCAAACACGTTGCCCGCCGTGTCCGTGTTTGTGCCCCAGAGAGTGCCTTGCACGATACGCTGCTGTTCCCACTCCCATCCCTGTAAAGGAATAATGTTTGGACTCTTCTTCGATCAAAACGTTTTATCCAACTTTTAAACATGGGTTCGTGCCCGCTGCTGAATCTAAGTGGACAAAGCTGCAGAAACGTGGCAGTGAGAAATGTTGGTCCGTGCCCTCCTGTTGTTCTGAGGGGAATTAATTATGTCTTGAGGGAAAATGATTAGCGCTTAGTTGTGCCTGTTGTGTGATGACCGCTTGAATGGAGCTGATGGGAACCCGGTGAGGTTATGAGAATCATCTGACTGTGCTCTTGATGGCTGTAATTAAGCATAATGAATAATTCAGATAGTTTAAATGACTTCCAGATGTTTGAAAACAGACTTTCCTTTTAGAAACCCTCGTGCATTTAGAACTCATATTTTTATTGTTAAACCTACCAGTAAAGACATGTGCTGGACTTGCTGTTACCTTCAGCCGTTTGCAGTGGACAAAAGAAAGACCGTGCTTTTTTTTTTTTTTTTTTTTTTTTTTTTTTTTGAGAGAGAGAGAGAACACTGGCAGGGGAGGGGCAGAAAGAGGGAGACAGAAAATCCCAAGCAGGCTTCACACTGTCAGTGCAGAGCCCAATGCAGGGCTCCAACTCGTGAACCGTGAGATCACGACCTGAGCCAAAATCCGGAGTCAGATGCTTAACGGACTGAGCCACCCAGGCGCCCCAAGAAAGATCATGCTTCTTAAAGACGTGTGTGTGTGTGTGTGTGTGTGTCAGCAAGAAAGCCACATGGGGGAAAAGGACAAGTCGGGGCTCATTTCTGTTGCCAAATGGACTCCTCTGCTCTATCTTTTTTGCTTAATACCTAAGTCTAGTTCCGAATAGAGAACTGTTGTGTCTGCTTGTGTCAATAACCCAGCAGATACAGGGTTCCCCTCCCACATTTCACAGTCACCCTCTTTGGGGAAGGTGAACCCATCGTGACCTGCCTCCACCTGGCGCAGATGACCCAGGTGTTGCAAATCACACCACCTTTCTTTCCCTTGGCCACAGTTAGTGGGTGTTGATACTCTTCTGAACTAGCATCTGGTTAGAATGTGGGAGAACGTTAAAACCAGGACGTGGGAGTGTGGCAGGCCTTTGCAGGAGATGCTGCGGAAGCTCCTTCCCCTGGGTCTCGAGCTCTTTCGTCTGCTTGCCTGGATCTTACTGTATTTCATCAGTGCTAAAAATGCACATCTTTTGGGGGCGCCTGGGAGGCTCCGTCGGTTAAGCGTCTGACTTCGGCTCAGATCATGATCTCACGGTTCCTGAGTTCGAGCCCCGCGTCGGGCTCTGCGCTGACAGCTCGGAGCCTGGTGCCTGCTTCAGATTCTGTGTCTCCCCCTCTCTGCCTGTCCCCCACTCATGCTCTGTCTCTCTCAAAAGTAAATATTAAAAAGTGCACATCTGTTTTTTTCCTAGTCTGACAAATCTGAAAGGATGCATCTTAGAGTTGATGGCATCTTGGCCTGGCCATTTTTAACAGGCAGCTGTGTTTGTTAGTGACACGTAAAATCATGGGTCTTAGAATCCAGGCTGATTACAGATGGGAAAATACAACGTCCCATCTTTTCCTCTGGACCTTAGCCTGCTTTGGTTTTCCATAATAGCTTTCCACTGCCTTCAAAACTTTTGTTTATTGCTGGACTCCTAGAGGTGGGGTTAGGGTGAGGTGTCTTCTATATATTTGCACATAAAATACACCCCTTTGGAAAAGGAAAATCCAGTCAAGTTAGAAGCAGTATAGCATAGTGGCTGGGAGCATCCGCCCAGAGCCCCATTGTGATTTGAAGCCTGGCTCGTAGCTGGGCTTCCTCGGAAAAGTCACATAACCTCTCTGCTTCAGCTGCCTCTTTTATAAAAACATAATGCACAGGTCATTGTCACTGTGAGAATTACATGAGCTTATATATGTGAGGTTGGGTTTTTTTTTTTTTTGGCTTTAAAACTTTTTTTTTAAATGTTACATTGAGATCACTGACATGTGGCAGTGTATAAACGGGTTGATGGGTAAATTTATATATTTCCACTGGAGTGCTATTGTAGCATTAGCTAACCCCTCCATCAGTCACACAATTACTATTTTTTGTGGTGAGAAATAGCAAGATCTAGTCTCTTTGCAAGTTGGATGTTTATAATACGAGATTGCTGCCCGAAATCACCATACCATATTTTAGTTCATTTCAGGGTTATTTACAATAGCCAAGATGGAAACCAACTAAGTGTCCGTCAATGGAAGAATATATAAGGAAAATATGGTAGGTGTGTATGCATACATACATCTATCTATATCTAATCTATATCTATATATTGATATCTATATATAGACACACATGGTGTGGCATTATTCAGCCATGAGAAAGAAGAAAATCCCACCATTTGCAACAACACGGATGGATCTTGAAGGCATTCATGCCAAATGAGAGCTGTCCGACAGCAAAGAACAAATACTGTTATGCTACCACTTATATATAAAGTCTAAAAAAGCCAAACTTGTAAAGAAACCGAGCAAACGATGGTGGTTACCAGGCTGGGGGAGGAGGAAAATAGGTCAGAGGTCGTTTAAATATACAAACTCCAAACCAGTGGGTAAGTCCTGAAAGTGAAATAGGTAAAGGAACTTCAGCTGGGCCTGACACAGCCCAGGCGGGGCTCCCTCAGGGCCAGGCTTTGGGCATGGCCAGAAAGGCCTTTGTGACGGCTCTGGAACCTTCCATCAACATCAAACATTTCAGGGGACCCCGGGGGGGCTCAGTCGGTTAAGCTTCCGACTTCGGCTCAGGTCATGATCTCGCAGTTCCTGGGATTGAGCCCTGTGTCAGGCTCTGTGCTGACAGCTCAAAGCCTGGAGCCTGCTTCAGATTCTGTGTCTCCCTCTCTCCCTCTCTGCCCCTCCCCAGCTCACGCACTGTCTCTCTGTGTCTCAAAAATAAATAAACAACAACAACAACAAAAAAACAACAATCAAAACATTTCAGCAATCCTTGCCCTAGAAGGCAAAATATACTTATTCGTTTGGGTATATATTGGCTAAGAAATCACCTAGAAACTTCCATGAACTCATTACCACTTTCAGGTACATATTTTACAGTTTAAAACATCAGCGAGGTTCCGTAGGCAAGTAGTCGCAGGTGTAAGTCATTGTTTTATTTGTAGCTGGTGCCCAGGGTAGGAGGGTAGTAAGATCGGGTTTGCAGGCCCCTTAGTTCATCTCTTCTCCCCACAGGGTGGGCTGAGAGGGAAAATACTTGAGCTCAACTCAGCTGTTAAGATGCAAATGACCTTGATGGGAACAGCACCTTCAGCGGTGACCCCCACCTTCCTGCAGAGTCTATCAGCCAGCTCCAGTAGGAGGCAAAGAGCTAGGCAGGTTGGGAAGGGCTGTTTGTTTGCTCAGGTAGGCAAGAGCAAAGAAGTGGGGGGATTTCAGCTCGTACAGTAGCCTTGGCCTCCAGGGGTGGACTGTGGGTCTGGCCCAGAGACAACACGGCTGACTCCAGGGGGGTTTCTGGAGGGCACATGGGCCCTGCCTGAGTTCTGCCTTTGCTGGGGAGGTGATCTCCCTCTTCAGTGTCTCATCTACGACACAGGTCACCTGCCTCCTATTCCCTCCATTTACAAAGACTTTTGCAAACAAGATTCCCTACAAATGGGAGGGGATGTGGAGGGTCGTATCACGGAGAAAAAAACGGCTTGGTGTTTGCGGAGGATCTCGCTTTGAGGCTGGGCCCCGGCTCCGACCAGCAATGTAAGTAAATCACAATCTTTGTGAACCTTTGTTTGCTTATGTGTCAGATTCAAGATGATATCTGAAGATAGGAGGGGGTTGGGGTCAGAAGCCCGTGAGATTTGCATGTGAGTGGAGCCTGTCACAGTGTATGTTTATGATTCCTCTGGGTAACACCTTGCCTTGTTTACTTACCAAGTCACAGGGCTGCAGTATACAAAACTATGTTAAGTAAAATTATCAAAAGTCTAGAAGTAGGGCAAAAAAGATGTGCCCCGTTTAAAGGCCTACTAGAGCGTTATCTACAAAACCACAAGATTTTTTGATTTTTCTAGGGGGATATGATGTTGCTTGACACACTGTTAATTAGAGCTCAGATTCGGGAAAGGTGGGTCGTAAAATGTCGAGATCAATATGCCACAAATACTTTCTGTCCAAAGTGGAGACAACTCAAGAGAGGACTTCTATTGCCCTGTAAATGTTGCTGTAACTTTGTCATTTTATTCTAGTAGTCTTTCATTGAACACAAATGCGTCTGTGTCAGAGGAGGGAAAAATAATCTTTTTCTGTATTCTTCTGAGTCCTTCTAAGCTACCCTTTCTGAGCTGGAGCTCCGGTAGCAGAAGAGGAGCAGGGGAAAAGGGCACAAATTGATTTAAGTTCTCCATGACACAAGAGCCTTGGTGAGAAAATTCAGACGCAAAGAAATAGTAAACCTGGGCGTTTTGAGAGGAAAGTCACGGGAAGATGTAATAAAACAAAAAGGACAGGAGCTTAGTCAACTGGGGGAAACAACAAGTCCCGCTCCTTAGGATTTCTCTTGGCGTCCCTCCATTTGGGACACCAGGGTGATCGTTTTCCAGCAGGTGGAGGGAGGGAACCTCTCCCGTGCGGGTCTTAGGACCTGCTTGGAGAAGGTCAGAAAGTCGTCCTATCCCTGCTGTCGCCAGATTCCTCCAGCGCATGTGTGCTGAGCCCCATCAACATACAGAGCTTGACCGTCCTGCTTTTTTCCTCCTTCAATGCGTTCTTCCATACTTGTAGGAGAACCATGTTTTTCCTGTTCCGAAAATATTTCTGACCTGACCCCTTGGCTTCTCGTTTCTGCCTTGCACCTCCGATGTAATGATCCGTTTGTCTGCGACCTTGCAGGACAAAAAACCCTGGGAGATGGATTCCCCCTTTCTAGAAGGTAGCCGTCAGGGGATGCCCATTTCCAAACAGGAGAAACGAGGATAGGCTTTCCCACTCTCTGAAAGTAATGCGATCCTTGTGGAAGCAAAATGGGATCAAGTGGAGAAAGCAGTTACCATTAATCAATCCGGAAGGTTTTCTGAGTGTTTCCAGATCCCTGGAAATAACCGGCCTGAGGCTTTTTTGTTAGGTTAGGACTTGTGCTAAGGGGTGAGCGAAATAAATCGAGGCTAAGCACACCTGCTCGCAGGCACAGTTTAATAAATACTAGGGCAGCCCGCCCGTGGGAAAGGCTGGGTGCTGCTGCCCTGGGCCGGAACTTGGTGGGGGCACTGCCCGCTGCCTGGGTGCCCCCCTTCCACAGAGGCTCGGCACAAACACCCTGAACGCCGCAGCCTTCTGTAGCTTTCCGCTTCCCCAAAAGCGAAATCCCTCTTGTATTTCTTTCAGTTAGCAAAAAACAGGTACTAACGCAGGTCTTCTGTGAGAGCAACGTAGCGTGAGAAAGTTGAGGATGACCGAGATCCCTGCATTTCTGCTTGAATTTTGTCCACTGCAGTTAGGACACGGCCATTCTGTAGAAGACCCTGTTATATTCAGATGGCATTTTACTTTTTAAGTTTTGAAACATTTTTTGAAACGTATTTTTGAGAGAGATTGCAGTTGCAAGAGGTGGGGAGGGGCGACAGGGGTGGGGCGGGGTGGGGGACAGAGGATCTGAAGCGGGTCGGCACAGAGCCCGATGTGGGCCTTGAACTCCCACACCGTGAAATCATGACCTGCGCTGAAGTCCGATGCTCAGCCGACTGAACCACCCAGGCGCCCCTCAGATGGCATTTTAAATGTAATGCGTTTTAAAGAAAGCTTTACAGATACACGGTTGGAGTTAGGGAATACTATGAAGGTTTCTGACCAGCTTGCGATTTTTTTTAAGTTTGTTTCGAGAGAGAGCGTGCGAGAGAGCCCCCATGCAAGGGGGGGTAGGGGGCTCTGCCCGGTCAGCAAACTATGGGATCATGACCTGGGCAGTCTGACACTTAACCGACTGAGCCACCCAGGTGCCCACCAGCTTGCGAGTTTTCAGGGAGATTTAATCACTGAGAAAAGGGCCCGATAAGAGAATTTCCCCTTTGTGATGAGAAGACCTAAGTCGTAGCCACAGAGAACTCCTAGAGACGTGGACGAACCAAGAAAAGTGGTGAAGGACAGAGCAGGCCACTTGATGGGCAAGTGTGTACCCCGAGACTGAAGTGGGCAAAACGTACAGCCATCCTTGAATGGGAAGGAGCTACTTCAAGTAAACTGTCGAGAGAAGTTTCTCGGAGTTCTGCCCAGACCCGAAGCGCAGTCAGGAAGACTTGAAATCCCAGCGAGTAGAGAGTAATCCGTGTGCAGTCTGTATGTAAGTCCACCAGCAATAAAAATCCCAGACCGAAGAGGAAATCTCTATGGTGCCTACGTGCAGTATGTCTTAAATCCTTTCTTTTTTCACGGTATTAAGATAGCTTCTCTCTCTGCTCGTTTATAAGCACACTGGATATTCCTGTGACCCCAGGGTGCCTACTCTTCTTTCAAAAATGCCAACTAAGGCCATTCCCTGCCTCTTGCCTTCCCCCGTGTGTGCCAGGGGGAGAAAGGCCCAGCGGTCTGGGGGGAATGGCCTCCCGGGACCTGAGCAGAAGTATCTGGCCTTCCCCGTCCAGGACTGCGGGGCGGGGAGCTGGGTGTCCTGAGTCACCATTGAAACACCAAGGCAACACCTTGTGCTTTGATTCTATGGTACAACAAATCCTGCACTGGGGACAAGGTGCGAGAGCACTCGGTACACGGTTTTCAAGGGTTGGCCTAGGAATTGAAGAATTGTCATGGGAGAAGGAAAAGATCTGTGGGCAGGGAGGAGTTCAAGTCCCCAGCTTGCCAACCACGAGGTTGTGTGACTTACGGGCTGAGCTCTGTATCTTAACTCTGTCTCCTGTAAGAAGAGGGGCTTGGAAAGTCTCCCTCCCCTGCCCTTCCCCCTCTGTGTGTGTGTGTGTGTCTGTGTGTGTGGGTGCAGGCGTGTCTCGGGGTGTCCTGTCTCTCTCACTCTCTCTCTCTCTCTCTCAAAAATAAAACGTTAAGAACAAACAAAAAGCCCGGGGAGCCCTGAGATGCCTTGGGAGCCGGGATGCGGCGGGAGGTAGGGACAGAGCACATGGGGGGTCCTGATCACCCGCCTGGGCTCCAGTCAGAGCAGCAGCACTTAGATCGGTGGAATGTGCTCAGATGTGGAGCGAGATTGCCGCCTCGAACCGGGTTCAGCTGTTAAAAACAAAACACTGAGTTAGAAAACCGTTGGCCGATGTCCTCTCCAACGGCCCTTCGAAGTGAAACAGTTGGCGATTGCCTGCTGGCCACCCCCCTGCCGTGTGTCCCCAGTGCCACACGGGGTCAGCCAGCAGTGCCAGAAGGGAAGCATTAGGCTGGAAGCCGATTTCTTGTGAAGCCAGTGGGGCTTATGTATCAGAGCCCTTGACCGTTGGACGTTCTCAGGCCTGCTTCTAAATTTGTATTCGTAATCTTCAGGGGAGATGCTAACTTGTCAGGCTTCAGGCCCCACAAAACCTGGATTCTCCTTCCTATTAGGCCTGAGCTGCTTTGTATTAAAAAAAAGTTTTAGGTTTATTTTTGAGAGAGCATGTGAGCAAGGGAGGGGCAGAGAGAGAGAGGGAGACAGAATCCGAAGCAGGCTCCAGGCTCTGAGCTGTCAGCACAGGGCCCGACGCAGGGCTCGAACCCACAAACCACAAGATCATGACTTGAGCCAAAGTCGGACGCTCAACCGACCGAGCCACCCAGGCGCCCCAGGCTTGAGCTTCTTAATGTGCAGACACCCTGTTCACCTGTCCTAGTCAATTGGAAAGTGAGTCTGAAAAAGAAGAAACCAGCATATAGAATAAGGGGAGGGTTGCTATACAAGCTCAACCTCCTTCAGGAATGGCAACACCACAGCTAGGTCGTTGATGCCAATGAGGAATGGATAGGAGGTAAGTTACAACTCCTCTCCTCCACCAACACTTGTATCAGCAGCACAGCTTTGGGGCTAAGAACCGTCTGCTGATGAACTGCCTCGGTTGAAATTCTCCACCCACTTCCTAGTTCGGTGACCTCGGGCACAGGAACCCACCCCTTCAAATCCCAGTTACTGCATCTACAAAAAGAGTAACCATGCCTCATGGAATTAGGATGTTAAACAAGATACTGTCCTAGCATACATCTAATGCAGCGCCTGGACACAGGGAGAGCACCCCTAAGTTTGGGGTTTCCTTAGTATCATTGTTGGGCGCTTAATTAAGGCAGAACGACTAGTTGACTCAATACCTCAGAAACAGAACCCCAAGTCTTAGGTGGATGGTCTGTGCCCAATTCAAAGACGGTATTTCTAAGCTCCGCCACAGAAAAGATTTTTGCCAGGGAGAGGAATTCCTGCTTAAGGTGAGTGCCTGTCTCTGGTCTCTTCTCCGTGCTACTCCTTTCGACTTAGATGTGATGGCTGGGACTCCAGCAGCCATGTCTGAAGCCTGTGGACAAGGTTGGTACCCTTGGGATGAAAATGGTGAGCAGAAGAGAGCCTGGGCCCCTGACGACTTCATGGAGTCACTATTCTAGCCTTGGTCTGCCAACTCTCAAATTCTTTGATGAAGGCAGGGTTCCCAAATCACCCGTAGGGGTTGTTAAAATGGGTTTCTGGGCTCCGTTCACCAAATCTCTGATTCAGTAGGTACGGTTTGGAGCCTAAGCGTCTGCGTTTTTAACAAGTTTCCAGGTGATTGGGATTGTGCTAGTCCCAGGACCATGTTTGGAAAGCCAGGGCTTTATTTATAGGCTAGGGAAATAAACTCTTGGTGGTTGAAAGCACTACTAATTTGGGGGTATTCTGTTATTAAAGAGGTGTCTACTTTAACTTGAGTAACGCACTCCCCTTGCTCTGGTAAGTTAGAAAGAGCAGCAAAATGATGAAAATGCTACTCAAGAAAGTGAAGGAGGTGGGTGGTGCATGGCCAATTGAATTTTTGGCTTGTGGGCCATTCGTGAAATGGGGACCGAGAACCTAGTTAATGTGCTTGGCATGTACCAACCCAACGTGAAGACGTGGGCCATGATTCAACCACAGCTCCCTCCTCACTGATCACTCCGGTGGAATTCAGTGGAGTCCGATTCATCATAACCAGTGTCTGCCGGAGAGTGGTGAGCTAAGCCAGTGATTGCCTGTGACTCAATTAGTCTGGAAATGGGGGGGAGACCCAGGCACAGGGCTGGGGGGGGGTCCTTTGAGACCGTCAGAGGCAGTGGTAAACAGCCTCACCTGCACACTGGCCTCACCTCAGGGGCTTAAACATCCTGACGCCTGGACCCTGTCTCCCTGAATTCTGACGGCATTGGTGTTTGGCGGGGCCTGGGTATGTGGATTGTTGAAAAGTGCCCTTGGTGATTCTCGAGTTGCAAACCTCTGATAGAAACCCCTTCAGAAAGGTGTGGTGACTGCCCCAAAGTGACGGAGGGTCAGAGGCAGGACTCCTGCTATCCCGCGGAGCACTCCTCAGATGCCTGGCTGGGCCTTGGAACCTGCTGGAGGCCGGGTATGCCTCCAGGCTAATTCCCACCCCCCCTCCCCCCCCCACCCCCCCCCCCCCCCCCGGTTATTGGCACTGACCTGGGACGTGGGGAGCTGTAAGCACGTATCAGCTCCCAGCTCGGTGACACAGTTTACTGCAGTTCGTCTGTTTCCCTAACAAGATTTTCCTTGGTGACAGCGAAACAAATCATTTTAATTAGCATTAGATAATGAATTTAAATGGCATTGAAGTAATTCCAAAATCTCCCTTAACTGCCCTAAATAACATCCTGCAGGAGGAATTCTGGAAGGATTGATTGTGGAGAAATGGGTGGTGGGGACCCAGCTGGAGGGTTTCCTTATGTGGGATGAGTGTCCCTGGTTTTCCCTTGTACCGACAGTCCGGTGAGCCCGGAAGCTGCCCGAGCTGCAAAGGATTGGTGTCCTTACTGCCCCCTCCCCCATCACGTGTCTATCCTTGTCCACCTGTCCTTGTGATGTGGCTGTGACCCTCGGCTTACACCATGCTGGTCGCAGGGAGTTCATTCTCTGTCTCCTGAGGAGGACCTTCTCCTTGGAAAGTCCTTCCTTAGGTCAGATGAGACCGTACCCCTGTCACCGTGCCTTTGACTCTAATTCTCCTTAGGAATGGGTTCCCTGCCCTCGAGTGTCAGGTGTGCAGGCAGGAGCCCTGAGTGTCCTAAGGGATAGGAATGGACACCGTGTTTGGGATGTGTGTTGCTGCTGTTAGCTTTTGACTGGAGGGACTGGGAAAAGCCTGCCTTGTCCTTGTGGCCCCAAGAGAGACTGCGAGGGGGCTCCCCCTCACCTTAAATGTCTGTGAAATTGGCTGTGGGTATTTGTGATGCCCATTTCTCTGAAACAAAAAGGGGAAAAGCACAACCTTGCCAACCTTGAAGCCATTGGGTCCTCGATGTACCTACCTCGTTATTACAGTATTAGTGTCTCTCAGGTTCCGTTGTGATTTAGAAAGAGGGGCTGGAGGCGCCTGGATGCTCAGTCATTTAAGCGTCCGACTTCGGCTCAGGTCATGATCTCACAGTTGGTTGGTGGGTTTGAGCCCCGCATCGGGCTCTGTGCTGACAGCTCAGAGCCTGGAACCTGCTTCGGATTCTGTGTCTCCCTTTCTCTGCCCCTCCTGGCTCGTGCTCTCTCTCTCTCAAAAATATTAAAATGCTCTTTGATACAAAAAAGAGGAGCTCTGCCGCCTTTCTCTAATTGGCCAGACCTTCCTGTAGGTGATCGGTTCTGTCACTAGGCTGTCGTTGGTTTACAGTAACATGACGTTGCATGAGCACGAGACTCCTAAATGACAGTTGGGTGGCATCTTTTAAATGTAAAGTTTCTAAAGTGAGATAGCAAAAGACCATTACCTAATGGCTTTTCTAGGGGCAAAGGTCAGGGTATTAATTTTGTCTGGTCCCTACTTTGAAACGGTAGTGTTTCTGGAGTTATGACCCCAGAAGTACTGTGCCCTCACATTCCGTGTTTCTCGAACTTCTGATAGCTCGCACACCAACTGGTATACAACTTAGATGCCAATCACGTGGTGTTAGTGTCAGGCTCCCAACTTGGAGCATGGTTCAAGGGCATGGTTCCCAACAAGATTGCCCTTTCTTCAGATGACAGCCATGTGTGAGGAGTCCCCAGGCCACTGTGCTTCTGACAGCTCCACCCTGTCCGTATACATTCTTATGTTCACCAATCAGGAAGTTCCACTCATTTCCATGTCTAGAGTTCTTACTGGGGTTTTGTTACATGGGCGTACCTGGTTGGATCATTGGCTGCGTGATGCAAGTTGATCTCCGTCCCTCTTCCCTCCTTCGAGGTTGGGCTGGCTCAAAGTCCCAATGCTCTAATCCCATCTCTTATTGGTGACCAGCACCATCAAGGCTGTGGCATCTCTTAGCATAAACTCGGGTGTTTATAAATAACAAAGACACTTGTATTACTTGGGGAAATGCCAAGATTTCAATTCTCCCAGGAACAAACGCTGGTTAAAATTTTTACACAACTGACCGAGTCCGCTAAATGTGCTTTAGAGGGAGGGGTGAGTAGGGTGCTGTCGACAACACGCCCACTATTCTACTCCATTGCCATGTGCCCCAAAGTGGATGTGAAATAGGAGAATGGCTTTATTTGCTCACCATACATTTTTATAGGGTTTTGTGATACTGGTGTTTAAATGACTGTACTCTTCATTAGGTTGTACATTATTAATGTTTGTTGGACAGTGAGAGAGTGCGCAGAGGAGGGCAGAGAGAGAGGGAGAGCAAGAGTCCCAAGCGAGGTCCTCACTGGTAGCACAGAGCCTGATGCAAGGCTTGAGCTCACGAACCGTGAGATGATGACCCAAGTCGAAATCGGGAGTCAGATACGTAACCGATGGAGCCACCCAGGCATCTGTATTATATTGTGCATTATTAAGTACATGATACATTTATACACCTATGTCACATGTATCAGCCCATCGTCTGTATTACCATGCTTCATAGGTAATTTTCAAGGAGACTTTGGCTAGATGTGATTTTTGCCTTACCCACTGACTTGAGAACATAACTTCCATGTAAATTGCCATTCTACTATGCAATATCCACTTCTTCTATAGCTTTCCAGAAATTGGGTCCTTTTCCCCTAAGCAAACATTCGCTAGTTTCCTCAACCATTTTTCGTATGTTTTTCTACATACATCGCTGTAGGACAAACTCCTCATGGATATTCCTGTAAATATCTAATGTCCCTTGTGAAAAACAGTGCCAAGAACTGAATACAATACTCTTAAGAGTGGCTGAACACTTGGAGCATAGCTCTTACATTTCCTGATCTGCCCTTCTAGGCCCATTAACTCTATCATCCTGTGATTATACGTTTTTAGCTGAATTATCATTTCTCTGCCTTCTCACAGATGAAGCAAATGTACTGGGTTGCCACGTGCTCCTTGGACGTCCAGCATCCATCTCCCTTCCTCCTGGTCACTGCATCATCATTTTCCTTTGGCCACTCACTTCCCCATTCTCAGTGTCTCTACCCAGAGATGAAAACGTAACCCAGACTAAACAATCAGTGTTGTCTTCCCCTTACCAAAGTGATAGGATCTTTTGCTCCAAGTATTGAGAAAGAGGAGTTCTCCTTCCACTGGGGCTGCCATACTGCTAGAAGACCCTTGAATTACTACTGGATGAAGCCAGTGTGGTAGGGAGCAGAGGAGGGGGAGAGCAAGAGAGGAAGAGAAACTGAGTCTTGGGATGTCAGGTGCCCAGCCTCCAACTCTGCCTGAAACCAGATCTAACCTGGACTTAACAGTGACTTGAGGTTTGTTTAAGCAAACGGGCAAAAAAAATACCCAACGATCTTATTTTTAGACGAGTCCTAAGTAATCCACCTGTTTTCTATTCAGTGGTTTGGTGGTAAATGTTTAACAGCCAATTCTTGCAGGGAGGAGAAAGGAAAGGCCCTGATTTATAGTGCTTACTAATTTCTGTAGTTGAAATACCCACCATGAACACTTACAAGCTAACAGCATGATGTCAACATCATAAATTTTCTGAGAACTTAGCTATCCGTTCTCATAAGGTAGCTTCACACTATGCTTCTATGTCTGTACTCAAGTTATTAATAGAAACATTGGCCAAGACTAAACAAAGGATTAAGCTCCAAAGCCAACTAGAGAACTTTCCTCTGTGGCCCAACTGGATGTGGACACAGCAATCAACATTCCTTGGGCAAGTCCAACAAGCTACAAATTTAGCTCTTTTTCCCAACATCCAGCCCATGTTTCCACTTTCTCCGTTATCATGAGAAAATGTCAGACATTTTGCTAATGGCAAGTCTTCTGCATCCTTAAATCTCTCAGCTCTGTCCGTTCATTTGCCATGAGAAATAAAGTCACCAGGCCATGACTTGCTCTTAATGACCCATGCTGCCTCCTGAAGATCGCCGCTTTCCTTTCTAAATGGCAAAGCACCTGCTAAATGCTCTGGTAGGATTTTTATTGCTTGCCGGTGGTTTATTGTTTTTGGAATCTGTCCTTCTTCCCACTTGGAAAACTTGGACACTGCCTGTGTCTTCCCTCACTTTTACAGATTATTTTGGGTATACGCCATGGGAGAAATCAGAAATGATTAAGGTCAGAATTTTTCTAACGTTGGTCATTTTCATTTTTGTAATTTTGCCAACATCTCTTTCCCTTCTGATGGGTTAACCCTTAGGGGCCAAGAGGACTGCGTTATGGAAAGGGACTGGAGGTCTTTTCTAATCTGTTCTCCAATCTTGAGATGCATGTGTCTCTCAACAACGTATAGACAGGTTGATCAGAAGCATACTTGTACTAGTAGAATTTTGGTTTCTCTCTCCTTGTGCTTTACCTATATCCTCTTGATGGTCTATTTCAGGTTATGATTTCCAAATAAGACTATACCCTCCAGGCATTTCATGTGATTGCCTTTTCCCGTCTGCTAGAGATTTCTTTCGAAAGATTCAAGTTTCCATTGGCTCTTATCATTAGATGAGAATCTGAACCCACCAAATGTTCTTAATACCTAGAAGACTGGTTTCCATCTTGGATTGAAAATCTGTGATCATTCCTACATATTTTGTGTGTGTGTGTGCATTGATGTAAAGACTTCTGAGGCCACCATCACTGGCTAAACCCATGCTCTAAGGCTTCCTAGTGAGCCATTTTATCTGGCCCTTTTAATTTTGTATTTTCATCTTTCAGTTTAGGGAACTCGTTCTCATGTTAGAAATCACCAACTGGCAAACGCATTCTTCCTGATTCCCTGGTGGTGGTGGTATGCCCACACCCCTGGCCTGGCCCGGCCCACAGTTTTCTCATGGCTTTGTTACAGCCTTTATAGTCAAAATACTGTTCCTGGACATCATCCACATGGCTGGCTCTTCACGTGCTAAGGCCTCTTCGCTCCAGTTATCCTTCGGCAGGGGAAAAGGGCATGAAAGGAAGGCCTCTGGAACCAAGTTCCTCGGTCACCAAACCAGGAAGCAGTAGGGCACGATGGCTGTAACATTCCAAAGGGAATTCTTCGTTATTGTGGGGTTCTTGTTGCACCCTGGCTACTTGCTGACTCTGTGATCTTGGACAAGCACTGGGCTTTGCTTTTCTCATCTGATGGGGGTGGGGGTGGAAGTAAAGTCTGCTCTGCCCTTATCTCAGAAGGTTAAGTTTCAAATGAAGTGATGAAAGAGTTTGTGAGTTGAGCATTATACACAGGGGACAGGCAACATTATTGAGGCTTCTTGGGAAATGCAAGTTGTAAACTTAAACCAGATTGCGGAATTTCAACATTTCCTCCACTTAGGATCAGGAGGTCTTATGTCCCTAATGGAACATCACAATGGAAGGAGAAGTAAGACTTACCAATTAGCTCAACTCCTGAATCTTCATTTGACCTTTAGTTGGCATCTCTACTAGGAAAGCACTCTGCTGAACAGAGCAAGGCAGTTTTGGGACCAGCAGGATTGTCCGTCACTTACAAGCCTCAATGAAACAGTGCCCACTGATAGGTAGCGGTTAACTGCAATGCTTATCACTTTAAATAAAGCTTCTGGCCCTCCCCAGCCCCTGGGGAGAGGAGGAGGGGAAGAGAGAAAAATACTGGCTTGTGTTCTTTGTGGTAATTTAATGTTGGTAATTTATAACCGATAAAAATGTATTGCTGCCCCTTCCCGTGGGTTGTCTAGAAGGTTTGTTTAAAATCCACTGGTGACTCATAAAGTCTCAAGGAAGGGAGAGGTGCCAGGTTGGGGTCTGGCCTGTACAGAATTCCTTACCGATTTGACGTGAAGACTTGGAATCAGGCAAGGGACTTACAAGTTAAAGCAAAGTAACTTAAAAGTTATGGATTACATGTGAATATAATTTGTGAATAATACTCAGAACGAAAAATGATTGTGAAGACCTACCCAATTCTTTTTTTTTCAGTATATGAAATTTATTGTCAAATTGGTTTCCATACAACACCCAGTGCTCATCCCAAAAGGTGCCCTCCTCAATACCCATCACCCACCCTCCCCTCCCTCCCACCCCCCATCAACCCTCAGTTTGTTCTCAGTTTTTAAGAGTCTCTTATGCTTTGGCTCTCTCCCACTCTAGCCTCTTTTTTTTTTTTTTTCCTTCCCCTCCCCCATGGGTTCCTGTTAAATTTGTCAGGATCCACATAAGAGTGAAAACATACGGTATCTGTCTTTCTCTGTATGGCTTGTTTCACTTAGCATCACACTCTCCAGTTCCATCCACGTTGCTACAAAGGGCCATATTTCATTCATTCTCATTGCCAAGTAGTATTCCATTGTGTATATAAACCACAGTTTCTTTATCCATTCATCAGTTGATGGACATTTAGGCTCTTTCCATAATTTGGCTATTGTTGAGAGTGCTGCTATAAACATTGGGGTACAAGTGCCCCTATGCATCAGTACTCCTGTATCCCTTGGGTAAATAAGACCTACCCAATTCTGCTGGTTCACTCAAGGCACCCCCTTTATCTGCTACTTCTTGTATTTTTGTTTGTTTGTTTTTGTTTTTTGGGTTTTTTTGCATAATCTTACTCCCTCAACTTCCAAATAAAAAGCCATATAATGGAGACTTCTGATCATTCTTGATTTTGATCCTGAAATACCAAAGTCACAAAAAACTCAGAGTCCAGAGCATCAAAACTACCCAAAACAAAACAACAACAACAACAAAAAATCAACAAATATTTGGTTATAGTACTTAGGAAGAAGGAAGGAGTGGTACAGATGACTTTTTCATTCTAAGAGGCTTCTATGTTAGCAAAAATCAGTTTTAGTGGCAAAAATTACCAAAATAAATCTGTCATAGACACATAAATGTAAAAATGTGAACCTAACGTTTGATGTCCTGCCTAATGGTTTGAGAAATGAGGCAAAGTGAGAAAGCTGTAGAGGGAAGCCAGCTTGTGGCCAGCGCTAGGCCCTTGGGAGGCCCGGTCTTGGTGATGTCATGAACATTTACAGGTGGTCAGCTTTGTAAATTCTCCATCATTATTCTGTCCTTCTCCAGCGGATGGGTGATCTCGGACTGTTCAACCAGCACACAGAGCCCAGTGCATAAGCCAGAATGTCAACCTACTGATTTGTATCATAAACATTTAACTGTCAGGCAGATCAAAGCTTGTGTAAGGTCAATTAATGAAGATTCATCAAGTGTCTGCTGTGCACCGAGTGTTAGAATATAACTGTGACCATGACAAACAGGGTCTCTGGCCTTGCCTGGTTAGAATCTGTTGGTCATTCATTCTCTCGCTGTAGAAAAGCTACACCAAAGGCCAATTTGTGATCAGAAAGATGCTTTGTGAGCCTGAAATTAAAGGTGGTGAAGCACTTGACCTTGAACAGCCAGTGGTATGTTGATACTCCTGCTGATAGTCTGAGAGTACACCTGTCCAAATGTGGGTCTATGGGTCCAGACCCATTCCTCTGAAGATGCTAGAAACAATGTCTAATTTGGGGTCCCCAAGCTTTATTAACTCTATCCAGACTTCTCATTAAAAATATATACATATATCTGTCCCAAAAATAAATAAACGTGGAAAAAAAAATTAAAAAAAAAATATATATATACATATATTTTAAAAGTCGAAAGATAAAATGATAATCATCCATACCGAGGTTAACCACTTGTACCATTTATTTTCAATCTTCCTTTATTTTCTTTTTATATAATTGTCAAATTGGTTTCCATACAATACCCAGTGCTCATCCCAACGTTCAATCTTCCTTTAAAAGAAAACCATGGTAGGGGTGCCTGGGTGGCTCAGTTGGTTAGTGTCCAACTTCAGCTCAGGTCATGATCTCACGGTTCATGGGTTTGAGCCCCGAGTCAGGCTATGTGCTGACATCTTAAAGCCTGGAGCCTGCTTTGGATTCTGTATCTCCCTGTGTCTCTGCCCCTCCCCACTTGTGCTCTGTCTCTGTCTCTCTCAAAAATAAACATTAAAATTTTTTTTAAAAGAAAACCATTTTTTTTTTAAACATGCTCAATGATGCAGACAAGTGCATAGATACTAAATGAACAGCCACCCTAAATATGTCACCCAGAAATAGCCATCGCTGACATTACTTGAACAATTTCCTATGAATACACACAGTTTGAGGAATATATGGATAGACCGAGAGGAACACTTATTTAAAAATGTCCTGCTATACATGTTGTCTTTGGATGAAAATGGTTAAATGGAAGTTTACTTGAATTAACAGCAGAATAGAAAGACGTAAGCAAAGCTTATTTTTTAACTACAAGAGATAGTATTTCTTGAAAGATCATATACTTTTTTTAAAAAGCAGTTATGAGAAACGTTGAGAATTCCGAGGTATTTTTTAAGTTCAAGGGCCAATTGGGAACAGTGTTGATGGTGTCCCTGTTGGAAACCTAACATGGGAACATCCATTCTTCCTTCTGCTGCCCCTTGTCTAAACTTCTGACTTCTGTTACCTTTGTTGGTTTCTGTTTGAATGTATGGATGCATTTTGTGCCTGGCTTCATAGCTCACATGATCTGTCATTGCCTCTCCCATGCCATCTGGTATTGGCTGCATATTTAATGTGGTTGAGTGTTTAGACCTTTTGTCTTTGCATCCTCATTGTTCTTGATTTTTTTTTTAACGTTTATTTATTTTGAGAAAGTACACCAGAGGGGAGGGACGGAGAAAGAGCATCCCAAGCATACTCCACACCACCAGCGCAGAGCCCTATGTGGGGCTCAATCTCACAAACAGTAAGATCATGACCTGAGCCAAAATCGAGAGACTGAGCCATCCAGATATCCTTGGATGGATTCTTTTTTCTTTTCCTTTCTTAAATGTTTATTTTTGAGAGAAAGACAAAGCATGAGCAGGGGAGGGGCAGACAGCAAGGGAGACACAGAGATCGAAGCAGGCTCCAGGCTCTGAGCTGCCAGCACAAAGCCTGACACGGGGCTCTAAGCCACAAACTGTGAGATCGTGACCTGAGCTGAAGTTGGTTGCTTAAGAGACTAAGCCACCCAGGTGCCCCAGCCTTGGATTCTTTCTTAATTAGCTGGATACTGGTATTGCATTTCTTGACATCTTTCATACATTCAGATACTTTGCCTTTTGCCTTTGTATTTGTGGAATATCCGGGCTGGATATAATATCATTGTGTCACACCTTCTTTTCCCCCCAGACTTTGTAAAAGCTGCTTTGCTGTCTTTAGCTGCGGAGGAAACTGGAGACAGGTTGAATTTCAATCCTTGCAGGTGGTTTGTTTTCTAGCTTTGTGTTTGTGTTCTTTTTTATGTTCAATGGCGTAAGGGGACTGTATCCAGAATTTCTTTAATTACACCATGCCCATGGATCTGAAGATTATTTTTTCTTATTTTTTAACCTGTTTTCTTTCCCATGTATTGGATTTTCCATTTCAGAGAACCAGTCACCTTAATGGTGGATCACCTTTGTGTGTCTTGTGATCAATAGCTTCTGCTCATTGCCTTAATTTCTTTCTCTTTGTATTATGTATTCATTAGCTTATCTGCAGTCTTTGCTTTATTTTATTGTGGTGTGGTCCATTCAAGAGCTTGGTACTCCTTATTTCATTCTAGTTCTCTAGAATAGTTTGAGAGTTTCATTCCTAGTTCTCTAGTTGGTTTTTACAAATAAATCCTAATGTGTTTATTGTCTTATTCCTAATTGTTATAATCTCTCCTTTCATTTTCTTAGATAGCTTAATAAATAAATAACATTGTGAAGATTTATTCTCCTACATAAAGGTGAGGAAATGGGTTTTCCTCTAGAGACACAACACTGTGAACACTTTACTCTTGGCCCAATGAAACCTTGTTTGGACTTGTGAACTTGAGCGGTGTCAGATGATAAATTTGTGTTGTTCCAAGCCATTAAATTTGTGGTAACTTATCAGCTGTGTTGAGAAAATTAATATGCTCCTCATGTGTTTCTTTCTAGATTTTGGGGTGTTTGCGATGGTTTTCTGGATTTTGTGAACTCACTGGCAAAGCTTTTGGAGTAGCATGGAGAAGGTTGAACCCTTCTGAACTCCACGGGACTGTTTTTACATTCTTGGCTCTTGGTGTGCAACTTTCAGTACATTCTGTTAAGACGCTTTCCTTTTTAGATGGCTGATGATTTGTTTGGGGTTGGGTAGCCCACTCTTTTGCTTATTAAGTTTCCTTGGGGAGGGAATATTTACAATGCTGTTCAGGTCTGTTCTCTGAACCCCAAGATCCCCTCACAAACAGGATTCACATACCTTGATATCAGAGTCTAGACTACAGCCCTTGACTTTCTAGTCTGTGAAGTCAACTGTGGGGTTCTTTTCTCCAAATCTTTAACTCTCCCAAATATAGGAGACTTTTTTTTTTTCTCTGATCTTGAGTCATCAAAATGTGGGCCTTCTATTAAGTGAAGATGTAACAACTTGAAATTGAGCATGAGGGTCCTCAGGAAGTGACATGCACAGGGCTGGAAGTTTTCACGGCTTGGTGATTTGCTTTGGGCAGTTTCCACCCCTACTCAAATAGATTTTTAACTATCATTTTAAACTCTTGGTATTTAATTTCTAACTATGCTAAATTTCCAGACTCCATACATTGACTATTTTCTTAAACAAAAAACTCAGAATGGGAAAGGGGAGAGAACAAGTAGAGATAATACTTTTTTTTTCTCCCCTAACACAACATTATTAGAGCCATGGTTAGTGACGTTAAACTTGCAAAATTTAATTGGTCACTTATTTATATTCAGACACGCTCTGCCTGGCATTTTGAAGAAAGATGTATGGGTGGCATTTACGTGGATACTCTGAGATGGGAACGCTAGTTCCTCCCCCTTCCCTGTTTGAGGGATGCTTTGAAGTCCATTTCTCCCCTGAGCAAATAACCGCTACCTCCTGCCTTTGCTTGACCAACTCCCCCCGCCCCCTGCCCCAACCCCCTACCCCGCTGCACCAAAGAGCAATAGAAGTCCTGGGCTTTCTGACCTATATTGGACAGTCAAGACACGACATTGTCATCTTGGTGTCAACATCCCTTGAGACAAACAGCCTCCCTCTACCTGATTCAACTTGAGATGAGAAACTGAATAACTCGTCCTACTCTGGGAGCTTCAGAGGTAGCTGGAAAAGAGATGGGAATTGGAGAGAAAGGCTGTATCTGGAAGTAAGCATAGCAAAATCCCACAAAGTGAACAAAACATGCAAGGTTTTCCATTTTGGCAAAAGATTCCATTTGTCCTGGAATCCTTAAACCTTACAGGCCAACTTCACCTTTATGCCGATGCACAATCAGAAACCTAGGGAGACAAAGGGTCTAGGCCAGTGTATCCCAGCAAGGTCTGGTTGAACGTGCTGAATATAACCAGGTCTCCCTATCTCCGGTCAATTTTAGAGCAGAGAGCAGGGGAAATGAGAGAAACAAGTGTTGCTTTATTTTGATGGAGGGAATGAAATTTGAAAATTCACAGGAAAGTTGCAAGAAACCATATATATACACCTCATCCAGATTCACCCGTTATTTATATTTGCCCCATGTTCTCTCTTTTTTTTTTTTTGTCTAAATAGATTAATGCATGTGCAGGGTATATAGGAGAATTATTTGAGGGCAAGTTGGACATAGGACCTTTTGTCCCTAAATACTTAGATGTGTCTTTTTTTAGACAAGGACATTTTCTCACACAATCCAAGTACAATCCTCAGGGCACCTGTTGGGATGAGCACTGGGTGTTGTATGGAAACCAATTTGACAATAAATTTCAGGTTAAAAAAAATACAACTCTCAACATGAGGAAATAAAGCATGGGTATAATATTTTGTAATCTACCATTCATACTCCAATTTTGTCAATTGTCCCTGTAACATTTTTGATGACTCTCTTTTCTGGCTCAAGGTCTAGTCCAGAATCCCCTGTTGCATTTTGTTGTTTTACCTCTTTAGTATCCTTTATCTAGAATAGTTTTTCACCATTTCTTTGCCATTCTTGACCTTATCTTTAAAAAAAAAAAATTCAACTTTTTTTTTTTAATTCTTATTTTTTTTGAGAGAGTGCTAGCTAGCAGGGGAGGGGCAGAGAGAGAGGAAGACACAAAATACAAAACAGGCTCCAGGCTCTGAGCTGTCAGCACACAGCCTGACTTGCCTGACATGGGGCTTGAACTCCCAAACTGTGAGATCATGACTTGAGCCGAAGTTGGACGCTCAACTGACTGAGTCACCTAGGTGCCCCTCGACCTTAACATTTTTTAAAGAAATGTTTATTTTGAGACAGAGGGAGAATGAATGGGGCAGGGGCAGAGAGAGTGAGAGAGGGAGCAAGAGAGAATCCCAAGCAGGCTCCACACTGTTAGCACAGAGCCCTATGTGGGGCTCAGTCTCATGAACCGTGAGATCATGACAGGAGCCAAAATTAAGAGTTGGGTGCCTAACCTGCTGAGCTCCCCAGGCGCCCCAACCTGACTGTTTAAGAGCACAGAAGAGTTAGCCCAGCATGCCTCTGAACTTGGCTTTGCCCAATTAAATCCAGAGTTGGCATTTTGGGTAGGAATATCAGGGAGGTGAGGTCACAGCAGGAGGCACCTGCTGCTGTTTTGTCCTATTGGCCATGTTAACTTTGATGGCTTGGTCAAGGATGGTCTGTCTGCTCAACTTCAAAGTTATACTTTTCATATTAAATTGATAAGTAACTTGGAATGCACGCTGAGACCATGTAAATACTTTGTCCTCAAACATTTGCTTAGTAGTTGGAGTATCTGCTGATTATTTTTTACCTCCACCATAGAAAAGGGTAGCTCTTTAAGTATATAGCTTGTTCACATTTGAAACATTCCCTGATGTGCTTTTCCTTTTTTTCCTTCCTTTTCTTCCTCTTTGTTCTGTCATCTTTCCATTAGTGTCCAAGAATGGATCCTGGAGACCTTTAATTACAGAATAAAATTCTTGATTGGTGTTCCTAAAGGCAATCTTGAGAGCCACCATGATCAATTTTAAGAGGCTGGCATTTTTATAGGAAGAGACTTGTTGCTGATTCTTAAATCCCTTCTTCTCATTCTCCCCCCTCCTCCCCCCCCCCTTTTTTTTTTTTTTTAATTTTAAAAGCTTGGCTTTGATGATTAGTAGGGAAGCCTAGCCCCAGTGCAATAATTCATTCAGGGAAGAATCATTAATAGATGTCCAACCTATTACAGGGATGGGTGTTTTTTTAATTTTTTGAAATGTTTGAGAGAGACGAATGTGAACTGGGGAGGGGCATGCGTGCGCGCACACACACACACACACACACACGCGGAATCTGAAACAGGCTTCAGGCTCTCAACTGTCAGCACAGACCCAACACAGTGTTCGAACCCACAGACCAAGAGACCATGACCTGAGCCAAAGTCAGACACTTGACTGAGTGAGCCACCCAGGTGCCCCCGATTTTCTTGATGCCAAAAGGATTACATCCCAGATTTCTTACAAGCTTCTTAGGGAAGATGGTCTCTTGGAAGGAGAGATCATGCAGTTGTCATGTTTATCCAAGTAGGCAAACTTTTTTTTTTTAATGGTTATTTTTGAGAGAAGAACACAAGAGAGGCAAAGACCGAGAGGGAGACAGAAGAACCAAAGTGGGCTCCATGCTGTTAGCACAGAGCCCAATGCAGGGCTCCAGCCCACAGACCATGAGGTCATGACCTCAGCCGAAGTTGGATGCTTAACCTACTGGAGCCACCCAGGTGCCCCCCAAGTAGTCAAACTTAATATTACTAGTGGCAAGACCCCCTGAGAGTATATGCCTATTGATCTGATGTACTCACTGCATTTAAAATAAATCACCGAGGAAGTACTTTTGCCAAAATGGATTAATTTGAACATTATTTAGTCTCAATTTCTTTTTTTTTAAGATTTAATTTTTTTAAAGTAATATCTCCACCCAAAGTGGGGCTCAAACTTAAAATCCTGAGATCAAGAGTCATGTGCTTTACCTACTGAGCCAGACAGGTGCCCATTGATTCAATTTCTAACTTACCAGAAACATGTAGGAGAGAGGGGCAGGTTAAATGATCTTACAGGGAGGCAATCAGACAAATTGAGAATGCGAGGCTTTTTTTTTTTTTTTTTAAGAGAAGGGGCTGTACTGGACAGAGATACTAACGAGACAAAACAACCAAATGTAGTTGTTAAACTTGAACTGATTCTGGTTGGCTTTTTCTCTAATCCACAAAATAGATGGTTGGGGTAATGGGAGAAATTTTAACATGGACTTGATATTAATGAATTGTTGGAATTAAGAAATTAGGAAATCAGTGTCAAATTTCTTGTGAGGAGGATAGGGTAACTGTACATGAGAGTACATGTGCTAGAATATTTAAAGGGGTCATGTCTAAGGGGACGATTCTTTGGGTCTCTGCACATCCAAATCTTTGGATTTCTGCACATTATGTGAGCAGGGACATCAACCACTTTTTTTTTAATGTTTATTAATTTTTTTTTAATGGTTATTTATTTTTGGGACAGAGAGAGACAGAGCATGAATGGGGGAGGGGCAGAGAGAGAGGGAGACACAGAATCTGAAACAGGCTCCAGGCTCTGAGCCATCAGCCCAGGGCCCGACGCGGGGCTCGAACTCACGGACCGCGAGATCGTGACCTGGCTGAAGTCGGACGCTTAACCGACTGCGCCACCCAGGCGCCCCTGTTTATTAATTTTTGAGAAAGAAAGAGCACAAGTGGGCAAGGGGCAGAGAGAGAGAAGGAGATACAGAGTCTGAAGCAGGCTCCAGGCTCAGAGCTGTCAGTATGGAGCCCGATGTGGGGCCTGAACCTACAAACTGTGAGATCATGACCTGAGTCAAAGTGGGATGCTTAACCAACTGTGCCACCCTGGTGTCCCTTTATTTTCTTTTAAAAATTTTTTTGTGTTTATTTTTGAGAGAGAGAGAGAGACAGAACACAAGCAGGGGAGGGGCAGAGAGAGAGAGAGAGAGACAAAGAATCCGAAGCAGGCTCCAGGCTCTGTGTCAGCACAGAGCCTGACAGGGGGCTTGAACTCAGGAACTATGAGATCTGACCTGACCTGAAGTCAGATGCTTAACCAACTAAGCCACCCAGGCATCCTGACATCAACCACTTTTCAAACAAACTAACTTAATGTTTGCCGAGCAGACAGCCTTATAAAATAGAGCATCTCTAAGTCCAAGGAAAATGTTTTAGTCACGTAGCATAATAGAAATAGTATCTACTTCGAGGGTAAGAGTCTAGCAGGTTTCCTTACAGCCCATGATAAAACATGTGACTTCCTCAAACTGTGGCCCAAATGCACTGTGTGTGTGGCCCTGTCCAGGCTGAGCTCAGTTACTCTGTGGCCAGGTTTCCTTCTTTTGCACGTAGCTGTTCAGTTTTACCAGCACAACCATTTATTGCAGAGACCATTTTCCCCCACTCTTTATTCTTGCCTCCTCCTCTGTTGTAGATGAATTGCCCATGTAGCCTCGGTTTGTTTCTGGGCTCTCTGTTCTGTTCCATTGATATATTTTTGTGCCACGACCATACTGTTTGGATTTCTACAACTTTATAGTATAATTTGAAATCAGAGAACATGCTTCAGCTTGTTTTTTTGTTTTTTGTTTTTTACAAGATGGCTTTGGCTATTTGTGTGTGTGTGTGTGTGTGTGTGTGTGTGTGTGTGTGTGTGTTTAAGCTTATGTTTTGATTTTGAGAGCCCTAGCAGGGGAGGGGCAGAGAGAGGGAGAGAGAAAGAAAGAATCCCAACCAGGCTCCACACTGTCAGCACAGAGCCTGACATAGAACTCAAACTCACAAACCCTGAGATCATGACCTGAGCTGAAACCAGGAGTCAGAGTCTTAACTGACTTAAGCCATCCAGGCGCCTACCCCTTTTTTAAAATTTAAGTTTCTTTATCTTTTGTGGTTTTATACACATTTTAGTATCACTCTAGTTCTGTGAAAAATACTATTGGTATTTTGGTAGGGATTATATTGAATCTATAGACTGCTGTGGGTAGTATGCCTATTCTGACAATATTAATCCTTCCAATCCACGAGCACAGAGTATCTCTCCATTTGTTTGTGTCATCTTCAATTATTGTTCATCGGTGCTTTATAGTTTCCAGAATGTAGATCTTTTACTTTCTTGGTTAAATTTATTCATAAGTATTTTGCTCTTTTTGGTGCAATTGTAAACGGTGTTCTCTCTCTTTTTTTTTTTTTTTAAGTTTATTTATTGAGAGAGAGGGCTTGCACGTAAGTGCACAAATGGGCAAGGAGCAGATAAGAGAATCCCAAGCAGGCTTTGTGATGCCAGTGCAGAGCCTGATGAGGGGCCTGAATTTACAAAACAAGGAGATCATGCCCTGAGCCAAGTTGGATGTTTAATGAACTGAGCCACCCCTGTGCCCCAGGATTTTTTTTCTTAATTGCTCCTTCTGCTAATTTGTTACTAGTGTAAAGAATGCAACAAATTTCTGTATATTAATTTTGTATCCTGTGACGTCACCAAATTCATTTATTCTAATAGTTTTTTGGTAGAGTGTTTAGGGTTTTCTATACAAATATTTTTACATGGAGAAATGGTAAAAAAAAAAAATTCAGTTATGGAAACTTTGTTTAAAAATTGGGAGGATGAAGTCTGCCTGGGGGGCTCAGTCAGCTAAAGCATCCAATTCTTGATCTGGGCTCAGGTCACGATCTCATCGTTCCCGAGATGGACCCCCCACATTGGGCTCTGTGCTGACAATGTGGAGCCTGCCTGGGATTCTCTGTCTGCCTCTGTCTCTCTCATTCTCTCTAAATAAATTAGGAGAAGCTGAAAAATATTTGACAAAAGGTAAAAGATCTTGAATTAAGCAAAAATTGCCCATAAAACACAAGGCTTTTCTATCAACATGGAAAATAAATTCAAAATTTGAAAAATTCCAATCACTTGACTTTAGCTTTATAGAAGTCATGTGCTTTAAAGCTATTGGTCAATTAACACTTTGGGTACCTTTTATATCAAAGGACTTCCAAATTTATGGGAAAATAGCAATGAGTGACTCTAAATTCATGATGTAGATATTTTTCAATCTTCTACCTGTCTTCCAACAATGGTAAGTTTGTATTATGGTGGATGCTATTCCAGCTATGTTAGGTCCAAAGTCTGGATTTATTGTAATTTAAATACAAGAGATAGAGGTTTTCCTTAGTGTTTCATTCTGCTGTAAATTGACCGTGTTGACATTTATATGAACCCAGTGTTCCTGGAGAAGGCTACCTGTAAAGGACCACCTTCATCTCACCTACTCTGAAATAAGACTCCCCTCCACCCTTCCTCAATGACTATGACTCTTGCTTAGGTGGCTGTCTCAAGGACCCCCTCCCATTCCTTGGAGGGAATTAAATTTCTTTTCTTTCAAAGAAAAGGAAGGGGGGCTTATTTTTTTCTTTCTAGAATGAAGTGTTACCAGAATATGCTAAAAGTTACAAGTGTTGAGTATTCATTGTATCTTCATTCCCCAATCTTTGCATTTCTATAAGCAAGCATCATTTGCATCCTGTTAGACGTGCAGGAGTTAGCTTCTAGCTCTACAGAATTGCAAAATAGTCAGAGACAATGAAAGGTAGGACGGCCTCAGAATCAGATAGCCCTGGAGAATTCATCTAAATAGCTAACATTCTTTCCTAAGGACACTTAATCATCCTTTTGCCCATTACAAACTTTTTCACTATTTTTCCTGACCTATTTAAGTTGTATGGATTTAAAACCTGCAAGGCAAAATTATGTATACCAAGACCTTGGCAGAGAATATAGTCCTCATCAGCTGCCCACTGTCCAATTAGCAAATGAGGGGAAATTCCCCCCTCCCCATATATGTACACGGGCCTATTTACACACACAAAAAAATGCATTCCTTTCATTTTTCTTGCAGACAGATAGTCTAGACTTGGGCTTTGGAGCTAGACAAGCTTACCCAAAGAGAGCTGTGTGTCTGGAACACAGTATTTTGGCCACTGTAGAAATGAACCTACTAACTTGCATCCTCGGCTCACACCCAGGGACACCATAAGCAAGTGTACAAAACTGAAATTCTGTGACCTGTAGGGATGTCTGGTGCTAAAAGGGACACTTGACCTCTGCCCGATCCAGTCCGTTCTTGGAAGACTTGAAATACAAGCAGAAGACTCTGTTCTCTCTCCCACATTGACAGATTCTGGAGGTAAAGACTTCAACATCTTTTGCGGGGGACACAATTCAGCCTGGAACAGACCTCCTCTCCTTTTCTTGGGGACAATCACGCCTGTGTGCAGATGTGTATTGCCTTGTCCCATTAATCCTAGAGTTGGAAATGGAAATCAATGCCCAGGCCCTAGGCAGGTGAATAAAAGGAAACTAGGCTTGTGTTTTCCCTACCCCTTCAGTGTTGCTGGTTGTTATCACTCCATTTCCAGCCCTCAGGCAGTTGAGCTTCCTCAGATCCTAGTGAGAGCAAGGTCAAACCCTTCCCTCCCTGTTGCCTCCTGCTTTGGGATCCATATCCTGCCTGTTCTGAACAAAGCAGAGCTGCAGAGAGGTCTCCTCTATCCACTTGGTGAGTCCTGGGTGGAGGAGGAGTGGGGGACGTGGGGATGCTTCAGGGCACAGATGGCTCCCTGGGAGGAAAGTGACAAGTGGGCACAAGCCAAAAGTCCAGAAACACCTGCCGCCATGATTTTACTTCTTCCTCTTGTTTCCAGAGGTCAGCTTGTCCATAGGAAAAGAACACTACCATTTGTTAACTTGATGTGCTGAGCCAGGCTGGCTCTTGGGCCCACATATACAAGATCTCACTTTGCTCATTATCATACTGTTTTATAGTTGGCAAAACATTTTCTCGTCTTACCTTTACTGCATCCTTTTGGGAATGTAGAAAAGCTGCCTTGCCCATTTTGGAAATGGATAAGAGACTGACTTGACTTCACACCGTATTGATGTAGGTAGGATGTAGGACTCAAACCTGGTTCACAGAAGCAGCCAGACTTTTCCAAATAGGAGTAGCTGAAGGTCCTACTCCACAGAAGGCATTTCATTCCTACCAGTTGTTGGCAACCTTTAAGAATCTGCCTCCTTCGAAAGGCCACGTGGAAGGCAGCCACGACTTAGAGCCCTACCCCCTTCACGATATTCATGTGAGTGTGCGAGTTTTCTCTCACATACGTCCATATAGGCACACAGATGAGCCTTGTGATCTCACTTTGGGGAAGAAATCGTGGCTTGACTTTGGTCAGCTCTCTTGAGGGTTCTGCGTTTTTGCCATCAGTATGGCTTACCTTTCCCCAAGGTACCTATCTCAGCCCAATGCTGTCAAAATTCCTAGCTGGAGCTTCTGTCCTGTGTCTTTGCTACTTATTCTTTGGGGAGCACAGGGCTGGCACACAGTAAGTACTCTATGGAGAATGATGATGATCTGTGTTTATGTGTTAGCAATCTGTTGCTGCGTAACAAATTACCCCAAATTGAGCGCCTTGCAACAACACATACATAATATCTCACTGTTTCTGTTGGGACAAGAATCCAGGCAAGATTAGTGTTCTGGCTCAGGATCTCTCATGAGGTTGCTCTCAAGCTGTCACCTGGGCCTGTGTCCAGAGCTGGTGCATCTGCTCACTCCTAGGGTGTGGTTATTATTAGGACTCGGTTCTTCTCTGGCTATTGACTGGGTACCTCACCATATAGGCTTCTCTATCACTTCATGAATGTCCTCGTGACACAGCAGTTGGCTTTCTTGAGGGCAAGTGGTACAGAAAGATCCCAGGATGCAGTCTTCTGTTACCTAAAGGTCTGGTGCAACCTACCATTACTTCCAGTGTAGTCTATCGATCACGCAGATGAGTCCTGGTACCACGTGGGAGGAAGCTATGCAAAGGTGTGATCATTGGGGGCCATCTTGGAGGCAGGCTACCACAATTTGTCTGTACAAGTATCGTATCTTTTTCAGAGAACTTGTTATACATTCTCTCATTTTTAAACTTGGGTTTTTTGTTGTGTTTTTACATGAATTTATCTTGTTTTCCCAGTAAATCAAAAGCCTCTCCAGTAAAGAGAGTGTTACATTTCTAGGTCACTTGCCCTTTCCCCAACCCCAGTCCTCCCAACCCTCACCAGGAAACAAAGCAAAGATTAAACCAAGCCTATGTGGATTTAGAAATAGTATTCATTGTATGAATTAGGTAGGCTGCTTTACATTCTGGGCCTCAGATTTTGCCTCTGTAAAGTGGGGTACAGAGGAGAAAAGAGTGGACCAGATGTTCTCTAAGGACCTTTAGAGATGCAAGGGCATTTTCTGAAATGGATGGAACTCTCCCCATTTGAGAGACAGGGAAACAAAGTCAGAGAGTGCTGGCATTAACTCAGTGTCACCAGACAGTCTGTGGCAAAGCTGGGGGCATAATACCATTTTTAGGACTGTAGGGCTGGTTAAATCTGGGCCAGCCACAGCTTTATCTGTTGCAGTAGTGTTTCCATTAATAATAGTTTTACCAGTTCTATCCATAACCACCTCTGCCATTCATTTAGCATCCGCTAATTGCCATGACCATTTCAAAGCTCTGTGTTATCCCTGTGAGTTACAACAATCCTATGCCATGGAAACTATTCCCATTATACAGGGGAAAAAAACTAATCCTAAAACAAACTCAGTTCTAGCTGAACGGTTGATTCTAAGGCACCAAGGAATGAGTCGAAGGCAAGAGTTGGAGGTTTGGAGGCTGGGATGAGGGCAAAGTGAATTACGACACCTCACATTCAGGGTGACTTCATTACAGCCACCCACACTGTTTGGCCAGGCAGCTGCACCACCCCATGCGGAAAGGGTGAAGCAACCTCCAGGGACACCTGTGTGCAAAATGACCTTGATGTCATAGCTATCTAACAGCGTCAGGAACAGGCGGGTTGCTAAACTCTGAGCCAAGAACAAGATGGGGGGAAAATGTACCCTGCTTGTGCTACATATGACAGGGTATCCTGGACTTGGAGGCTGCAGAAAGGGCCACCCGTTGGCAGGACTGGAAACAGAAATGAAGACTGAAGGCTTTGTCCCAGGGGCATTCTTTCACGTCCCTAGGTCTGCCTTAGCAGCCACCTGGGCCTCTGCCCTCTCCTTTCAGACCCTGGGCCGCCTCTGTCTCCCATCTCAGGGAATTCAACCTCTCTTTTCCTGGGTTGGGGCTACTCCTAGCCCAATGTCAACACCAAACTCCAGTCTCTGTAGCCATCCAGTTCAGCATGATGCCACCTTACCCATTTGTGGGCTCTAGCCTCCCAAAGGCCTGAGTAGCATCTCTGATCGTACCTTAAGGATTTCCTAAGGCACCTTGGGTGGTACCTGGGAAGTGTCTGACTTCAGCTCAGGTCATGATCTTGCGCTTTGTGGGTTTGAGTCCCATGTCGGGCTCTGTGCTGACAGCTCAGAGTCTAGAGCTTGTTTCACATGCTGTGTCTCACTCTGTCTCTCTGTCCCTCCCCCACTCACACTCTGCCTGCCCTCCTCTCTCTCCTTCTCTCCCTCTCTCCCTATCTCTCTCTCTCTCTCTCTCTCTCTCTGTCTGTCTTTCAAAGATAAACATTAAAAAATTCTTTCTTAATTCTCCCTGGTGCAGGGGAGTCTAGAATACAGAGGCCTTCTGATTGACCTAAGAAGTTGTTAGGGGAAGGAAGGAGGAATTTGATTTCTTATGGTTTGGCCCCTCTTCCAGCCAAGAGAAGGCAAAACTTCTCAGCTCATCACATGATGCTTCCATTCATTCTTTATAGGAGACCAGTGCACTTGGTAGTGTTCTCCCAATGTCACATGCAAGACACTGAAGTTCAGGTAGGTTAAATAACTAGCCCCAGGTCATACCCTTAGTGACCAGCAGATCTCAACTCAGATGTGTGTAACTGAGCCACAGGCCATGGGCCTGATAGCAGGAAGCACCCATCACATGTTGGGCTCTATCTTCTAGATGCTTTCTGGATGTTATCTAATTTTAAGCTCTGCAACGACCATGTGAGATAGGTATTACTGGGCCACTTGATGGATTATAAAACTGGCTCAGTAAGGTTAAATAACTTGCCCAAGGACACAGAGTTTAGACATGGCAGAAATCAAGATGAGTTTGGAATGTCAGTCCTGCCTTCCCTCAGTCTCCGGGGCCAAGAGGGGATTCTAAGCCCCCGGTGCCCCAGATTACATGCTGTTTTGCCCCCACTCCGTGCTTCCATCAGAACGTATGCATGGTGGATCCAGGAGTCTGTCCCTCCCACCTTCCATGCCCACAGCTTCACCACCACCACCTGCCCTGAGACCAGCAGGACTATCTCACCACCTCTTCGTCTGTGTTTGAGAGTTACTGTATGAAGCCTGGATGTCCAGGATCAGCACCTGGATTTGTATTTGGACACCCCCTATTATAACCCCAACTCTTACCTTTGCTAATTTCTACAACTCTTCTACTGGGGGCTTTGGAACTAGCATCAATCATCAGTAATTCTCCTTATACCCTTCACCTCTCCTTTGCATTTTGAATGTACTCCCTAACTCTATTACATGTTTTGTAATGGCATCACCATTGGGTGGGCCGATCAGCTATGGGACTCTTCTATGCCATGTTGCTTGTTTGGTTAAATAACTAGCCCCAGGTCATACCCTTAGTGAGAGGCAGATGTCAACTCAGATACATGTAACTGAGCCACATAACTTGGTCTACCAGCACAGTAAGTTCCTGTTGTGTTCTCCAGTGAAATGATGATACTTATAGGTAATTGACTCTCTTTGGAGGACCCTGTTCTTGGCATTTCTCTCAAGTGGTGGTGGTTTCCATTCCAATAGCCCTTACCTACTAGGCCAGCATAAGATGGGTGTCCTCCTTGATCAGTATGACGGCTTCCAGATCATTCTGCTCTAAACCAAATTGGAATTGCTAATCATCAGACCCCTCTCCCTTCTTATTGCAATCCTCTAGTGATCTCCAGGTCCTCCCTCTAATTGACTGAAGAGTAGGACCCAGCTCCCCATCACTGTCTGCAACACTACTCTCCTCCAGTTCTTGGTAACGTTAACACCTACACAGGTAACACTTCCAATGTCCTGGTCTCCTGGTTCCTTTAATAGCTTTGTCTTCTACTTAAGACCCTCACTTACATATTATTACTGTAGAAGATGTCACTAAGGGAACTAAAGTCCTGCAAGTCTATTTCAAATGTCCTATTTTTCATTCATGACTTCCTATTTTTCCAGTTCACTGTGGCGTCTGAACAAAAACTTTTCCACAGCCCCGGGACCTACAATCCACTGATCCTTGTGCCCACACTAAGTATGCTCTTGCCACAGGCTATTTGTACTTGGGGTTTGCTCTCCCCCACCCAATACCTACAGGGTTCACTCCTCTGTTTCCTCAAAGCTTTGCCCTAGCATCATCCTTTGCCATGGTCTATTATGTAAAAGTGCCCTTCCTCCGACATTGTTGTTCCTTGTGGATTACTTGTCTCAAGGTACTTACCACTAAAATAGTACATATTTTCCTTTTTATTCATTCCTCTGGGATGGAAGCTGTATGTGGGCAGGGAATCTTCTTCACTAAAACCCACTGTCTCCAACAGGGCTTGGCACATGCATGGTTATCAACGTTGGTTGGTTGAAAAAAAAATATGCTAGGGTTGCATTTTAGACACAGGTCAGATAGACTAGAAAGTTCCTCCTTCCCATTATTCTGTGTCCTTTCAAGATAAACCACAGTTGTGAGAACTGTTGAGTTAGTGGCTTTTATGAGGGTGTGGGGGAGATCTCGGGAAAGGAACCTGACCAAACACCCCAGATACGAGTAACTGGCAATATAGTACCAGTTAAAAATTTGAAAACAGATGAAAAATCAGATGGGTTGTTGATCTCCTGAAACCACAAAACTCTTGCTCATTGCTATTCTTTCCTTTCTCTTCCTTCCCATTGTAATCCCCTTCTCTTCCCCTATTCTATGTACCTATTTTCCTTCCCACTTTCCCTCCCTCCATCCTGCCTTGCCTCTCATTTTCTTACCTCTTACTCCTTGACCCCTTTTCTCCTCTCCTTAGCTTTCTCAAAGAACAAAGCAAATTATTTTTTTGAAAGAATTTTAATTTCCAAGGTGTGGGAAAAATGAAATTGTCCCCTTTCCTGAGGTTCCCTTGAGCATCCTGTGCTTTAATGAAATAAATGGCCTGAAGGAAGACGTAGTAAGTAGAGGTCGGTTGGTGGGGCTGTCCGTGCTTGGGTTCCCTCTCTTCCTCCTGATTTGGCCTCAGCAGCTCTAGGGGGATGGGCAGAGCAGGGCAAACTTCTCACTGGTCCCTTGTCCTGTGCTACTTCTGAAATAGAAATAAATGACAGCCTAGAGATTCTGAAGAAATTTGAAGGAAGAGGGAGGAAGAAACCCCTCTTGATAGTGAATCCTGAAGCTGGTAGAGAAACACTTCTCTTCTGAACGCCAAGTTTTAATTTCAATGTGTGCATTGGCTTAGGGGGGAGGCCGGTTTCTCTCTCTCTCCTCAATGAATTAACCTAGAATAGTTGCAAATGGTAGAACCAGGGGACAGGTCTGATGGTAGAGTACCCCTCACCCCACCAGTGGGAAGCAGACGTGTCAGGATAGGACACTGCAGACAATCTGGCAGTCTTTGGTGGGAGATCTATGGAACAGTGTGGAAAGATCAAGGAACTTTGGTTTCAGGTGTACTGTACTTGAGTTCAAATCCTTGCTGGACTACTTTCTATCTTGGAAACCTTGGCAAATAGGGCTTAACTGCTTTGTGGTTTAGTTTCCTCTTCTGTCAAATGGAGATCCCAGTCCCTACTTGACTGGGTTGCATAAGGACTGGAGATGATGCATAGTAATTATGACCATGATGATTAGCATGAATTTGGGTATTTACTAGATGACAGACATTGTGCTAAGTGTACACGTTGGCTCACAAAAGTACCCAGAACGATGCTTGGCACATAATGGGCATTTGATACATTTTAAGTTGATTTTTATCCAGCACTGCCTAGGGCTAAGAAAATGACAGGGGATATGAACTTTGAAGACATATGAATATTTCACGTCCCTTCTCTACTGTGCAATGGAAAAGTTTCAGCTTCCCTGGAACCTCGATAGAAAAAGAAGTATTCATCAAATGGTTTAGTTTATGGCTGCATAAAGAAACAACTCCAAAATCTCAGTGGTTTTACCCAACAAAGTTATATTTCTCATTTACCCTACAAGTCTAACGGGGTCTACCTGGGGTTCTGTTCATCATTGTCACTCACAGCCCTTGGCAGATGAATGCTCCATCTTGACCTCTGTCTCCACAATTACCAATACAGGAAAAAGGGGGGCTGGTATAGAGAAGCAGTAACTAAATACTATGCAGAAGTAACCCATATCTCTTTGGCTCACATTTGTTTGGCCAAAGCAAGACATTTGGCCACATGTAAGTCGAATGTGGTGGAGGAATGCGATCTACCATGCATATATTCAAGGAGAACCAAAATACTTGTGGATAGCCCAATGGCCATGGACCCTAATGATCACCACAGAAGGGCATACTCTGGATGGTGAACATCATCAACGTTCTCTTTACACAAAAGGGATAATAAGAGCCACCATGAGCTGAGTGCCTATTACGTGATAGTTACTGTGCCAGGTACTTTCCATTCATATGTCCATTAATCCTCCCAAGAAGGTCTTAATAATCTCCATATTATAATGTAGAAATTAGGGCTCAGGGAGTTTGACTTACAAAGACTTAATAGTATTAAGTACTGCACGATCAAAGTCTGCAGTTCTCGATTTGTAGGGAAAGCTTTCAAAAAGAGGACTGCACTAGGACACTATGGAACTGATTTCTAGCTCTGCTTCTTAATTTTTGAAATCTGAGCACGTACCAGAATGGCAAATGGGTTTGAGGGTCAGCTCTGACAGATTCGAGTTGGCTGCTAGAGAACTGTCATCAGAAGACTCTCTAATGGGAAGGAGTGATGTGATTGATGAAGAATGTCTTCTCTGGGCACAGGAGTGGGGGTGGCAGCATGGCAAACAGATGTTTGTCATCTCTGAGCATTTTTCTTGTCTTTGGGTTTCTGCTATGTTCACTTATGAAATAAGGTTAATAAAACCATATCAGAATAAAGATATGAGCCTGGCCAAGACAACTTCTTGATGTCTTGAGAAGGCACCAAAGCTTCTCTTGCTGGTGCGTATATTCCCACTTGCTTTATGCATAGTGTTTCCTCCTGTAGTCACGAAAATCCATTAGTATGTATGGGCCGGGGTTGGGGAAGGGAACGCAACAGATTGTCATTGAAAACGAAGGAGAGCAGAGCTGGAGGCCTCTGGTAGGAAGGATGAATCATTTATTGGCACTTAAGGATGCCAATCATCACTGCCCTACCAAACATCCGTGAGCTGGATATATGCTCCTGGTCTATAATTCCAAGGGCTGTATTTCTCCGTCTGGGAGTGATAGGCTGGGGAGGCCTGAATCCTCAGACAGAAATGCCTCATCTTTTCAGCAGTGATGGGAAGAATACAGCAATAATTTTTCTCAAGGTAGACAGGATACACTAATGAGGGTCCCAGTGGGAAATTGCTAGCACACACCAAGGGTTTTTTTTCAAAGAGCTTGTAATGAAGATTCTATTTACAGAGACGTCCTTAGGATTAAGGGGACCAACAGGGACTAGGGAGACCGTCAGTGATTAGCAGCCCCTGGCAGGTCTGAAGCTACAACTAGAAGGGAAGGCGTTCCTGGAGTCTGTGAGTGCCGAGGCCAAACAGAAGGGCGGTTCAACTCTCCGTGGCTCTTGTAACTCGGCTGCTGCCCAGACGACTGCCCCACAGGCAGAGAGAGGGTGGGGGTAATGCCCAGAATGTTCTCTCATCTGACATCCTGTTAAAGGGCAAGGGAGCCAGGGTGGTACAGACCCCTTGGACCCTGCAGCAGGGCAGAGAGGGGTGAATTATGGCTTGAAAAGGACCAACGGAGAAGGCTCAGCACACAAGAACAGACACACGAGCTAGAATACTCCCGAGTCTGAGAGTCACGTCAGAGTTGACCAGGGAGGCGTGGGGAGCCCTGAGATGTAGGGAACCACCTCTATCTTCGTTTGTGGGGCTAGGGCACCAGCCCAAGAGAAGCAATTTTGAAGCGCAGCAAAACTTAAACCTATTTTCCTGGACCTAAACTCTTGGGGGAAAATGGCTGTTTGTTTTTAGGTGATAACTTAATATTTTCCCTTACTCTTTTTTTTTTTTTTTTAAATGTTTGTTTTTGAGAGGGAGAGACCGCGCAAGCCAGGGAGGGGCAGAGAGAGAGATAGGGAGACAGAGAATCTGAAGCAGGCCACAAGCTCTGAGCTGTCAGCACAGAGACCAACATGGGGCTTGAACCCACGAACAGTGAGATCATTACCCAAGCCGAGGTCTGATGCTTAACCAGCTGAGACACCCAGGCCGCCCCAATACTTTGCCTTATTTTAGGAAAGGTTTCTTGTGAACATGTCTGCCTCTATCCTTGAGGCTGAGGCAAAAGAAGAGAAGTGTTTTTGATCCAGTTTGGGTTAGAAGTTGAAGGAGAGATGATACGTGGTCTCGGACTGGCCCAAGTGAGGGAGCCCAAAAGTCTCCCCAAAATCCCTCAAGGGGAAGCCTGGGACCCACATAAATGACAGCGATAATCCTCTGAGAGTTCTCTTTCTGTTGTCCATGCCATGGAAGATTTATCTTCTCTGCTCTTTAACAAAGGAGACCCTTCCAGGCCACCAGTCAGATAGCCTCTGCTTCTAATGCTGCTGTTGTTGTCACGGAAACCCATCCCAGCTTCTGGGCCAGAACCGGGGACAGTCAGGTTTTCTTCTTTGCTCAGAACCCACTCCCCTCCCAAAAGCCAAACGCCCCCTCCAACCTCAGATTAGATGCCCCCATGAGGGCAGAAGAGAAGCCTTACAACTGCATTGCCCAGTAGGGCAGGCTAGAGCCACATGTGGTCATTTAAATTTTAAATGAATTTAAATTAAAAAATTGAGGTCTTAGGGTGCCTGGGTGGCTTAGTCGGGGAAGCATCCAACTTCAGCTCAGGTTATGATCTTCATAGTTTGTGAGTTCAAGCCCTGCATTGGGCTCTGTGCTGATAGATCAGAATCTGGAATCTGCTTCGGATTCTGTCTCTCTTTCTCTCTCTCTCTCTCTCTCTCTCTCTCTCTCTCTCTCTCTCTCTCTCTCTGCCCCTCCCTGGCTTGTGCTGTCTCTCCCTCTCAAAAATAAACATTAAGAAAATTAAAAATTCTGAAGCACACTAGATACATTGCAAATGCTCAATCACTCCAACTGTGTTGTGCAGGACACCAGAAAACATTTCCATCACACTAGAGAGTTCTGTTGGGTCCTTGTCATGGCCCTGGATGGGCAGGGATGGCCAACAGGATTCAAAAGCTGTCTTCACCAGTGGAATCCTCTCCTTGATAACAGGTGACCCTGTCTGGGCTTGTACAGTTTTCTTGTGCAGCCAGCAAGAGAGTGATAATTACAGCCTGTGTTTATTTAGTCCTTGACATGTGTAAAACAGTGTGCTAAGGGTTCATAATACATTGTCATTTAATTGCCACACAGCCCTGACAAAGACACTATTATTATCTTCACTTTAACGGTGCAGAAACTGAGGTCCAGAGAAATTGGCCGTACAACTACTAGCCTATCATACGAAATTGCCAACCTTCAGCCATTTTTGATTCAACCTCGTAGTGAATGGCAGAGCCAGGGTTCAAATCGAGATCCAAAGACTATGCAAGTTCAGTGTGACTGAGCCTCTGTATGGGACCACCTTGAGACCTACATCAGGCTCTAAAGGATTCAGTGAAATAATGTTGGTTCTGTGCCTGGTACCCAGTGGGGCTCATGGAAAGTTCGTTGTTTTTGGTTTTAACTTGCTTCTGTTAGTCTCAGTCTCTAGGAAGGTAGAACGCAGCTGTCTGAGCAGATGTGACCAGTGTGATGGGGAAGGGATGGCACATTGCCATTTACCAGATCTCTTCCAGTGACCTGGAACTGCTTCTCTTCCTCACCAAGCCCGCCCATGCCCACCTCTTCCCACGTGTCTGCATCAGGGCATCTCTCCTGCCTCCATCCCAGGGGAGGGTGATGGACACGGGCTCTTCCTGTTCCCCGTGCCCTTAGCAGCCTAGCAGATATACTTCATCAACGGACCTGTCCCCTAGAGACCTCAGAAGTCACTGGAATGCTGGAGGTGGACCCGAGGGGCTTGCTGCTGCTCTGAGTATGTCAGGTGGTTACCTAAGCTCTGCGTAACCTCCTGCCTGCTGGAACTCTGTTCTCATGATTGTTTCTGGCAAGAAGCCAGGTGCAAAACTCCTCCCGATTTTATTTGGCAAGAGGGGGGCGAAGTGCCCCCCGGCTGAGTGCCCTGCTCTTTGGGTGGGGCTTTAGGACTTGGGAGTAATTTCCATCCATAGGAGGAAATTTTGTGTCTCAAAAGCAGTAGTATAGTGTTTGCTGGATAATGAAAATAGGAGGCTCCTGGTTAGATTTGAATTGCAGGTAAGCAATAGATAATTGTTCAGGATGGGTATATAGGATACAATATTGGGGACACATTTCCAGTAAAAAAAATTTTGCTGTTTATCTGAAATCAAATCGACCTGGACATCCCGCGCGTTATCTTGCAACCTTAGAATAGTTGGGTTTCCGTCTACTCTTCGGCTGCTAGATCATTTATGATGATGTTAAGAACACTTGGGAATAAGGGGGCGGGGGGAAGACCTGTGTCGAGTTTTGCAAGCTGCTCCCTGGAGTCATAGTCGTAGCTCCCTGTGAAGTGATTTAGACTCCAGGTTCTCAAAACATGGTCCCTGGACCAGCATTGTCAGCATCACCTGGTACTTGGTAGAAATGCAAATTGCATGTCTTGCCCCAGACCTCGGAATCAGACGCTCAGTGGTGGGGTCAGCAGTGTGTGTCTGACAAGCCCTCCGGGTGGTGCTGACACAGCTTGAGATCCACAAGTGTAGCCCCTGAGCAAGAGCCTTAGCAATCAGGCAGACCTGGGCTTGAAACCCAGTCCCACCATTTATTGGCTGGGTCAACCTGGCATAATTACTCAACCTCTCTGAGCCTCTGTTTCTTCTGAAACAAAACTCGAATACCTAATTAAGGGATATATTAAGGATTAAATTATATATTAAGAAAGATGACCCACGGTGCTTGTCAATGTAAGAATGCATGAAACGATTACTCTTGCTTTTACCCTACAAATGGAGGTCCAGTCGTTCCCTGAGATAAGTTCAGTGGTCAGTATGGCAAGCCCTCATTACAGGGAAGATCTCTGTTTGCTCAGTTCAAACAAGGCTTTCATTTTCAGGAATTCAGTTTCCATGAGTCCTGTGGAGGGAGGAAGGAGTTAGGAGGAAAGGGAGGGAGCAGGGCAGGAAGACCAGCATTGGTTTCTGACCCACGGACAGACACAGCGTGGAGGGTCACATTCACTTAATTCCCCTTTCAGTGCTCGGTCGAGGACAGTTGTCCAAAAGGCAGGGTTTTTACAAAATTGTTTTTGTATTTTGTGTAGAAAGGTAAGGGGGAGGAGGTCCTGAGGGGATGACACATGGGGAGAGCTACAGAGGGAGGGACTTTAGCACATTTGAGTATGTTTCAAAGGGCAAGTCTGGGGCCTCCCATGATCAGTCTAGACCAGGGTTTCTCTGCTTTGGCTCTACTGACTTTTTGCATCAGATACTGCTTTGTTGTGGGGCTCTCTTGTGCATGTGGAACAGCATCCCCAAACCTCTACCTATGAGATGCCAGCAGCCAGTCTCACACTCCCTCACGGTGGTGACAGTCAAAAGTGTGTCCAGACTTTGCCAAATGTCCTAGGGGCAAAAGGGACTTGGGGTGACAAATGTCCCTGGGCTGAGAACCACCAGTCTAGAGAATATATTTAAGAACACTCACTCAAACAATTTAACAGCTACCATTTATTGAGCATTTATTATTTCCAACCCCCATGCTGATATTACAAGGTAGGTCTTACTACCTACATTTTACAGTGGATGAAACTGAGGCTCAGATATTTTGAGGCTCAGATATTTAAAGCTATGGCCCTAAACCCCACAGCCAGTAGTTCAGGGCTTGTGATTGAGGTTGGTCTAACTCTAAAGCTTACCTAGTTCATGGCTGCGACATTCTCTCTGACTAGAAAATTAAGGATTTTTTTTTTCTTCAAGGAAACTCTTCTCACATCAACTCAAATCCGAAAATATTTATTGAGACACCATGAGAATTTGCAAGAGAAACCTAAGATGGTGCTCCTGTCTAGGAGTGTTGAGGACCGATGTCACTGGAGGGGGGTGGTCATGGTTCCTACACCACAGTGAAAGAAAAAAAATGACAGGGTCCCACTTGGGGCCAAAATGAATACTTCTAGAGCCAGAACTCTGAACTGGATGCCTTTCGTGTATGACTGTTAAATGTGTCCATGCACTGCCAATTCTGACAATATAAAGAAGGAGAATTGAAGCCTTGAGGTTCATAGGGTCTACCAGCCACGTATCCTAGGAAACATCAACTCTCTTGCCTTGGGGTGGGCTGCGGGTGGGTTCGAGCCAGACACTCTGCCATCTTCTTTTTGGCTCTCTGCAGGAACTCTACTTTTCCCCTTTCCCTTCTCATGGCAGTGTACTCATAGGCTTTGAGCTTACTGTAGTAATCAGAGAATTTGTTGTAGAGGATGGAAATTGGCATCCCATTGAGGATAATCCCAAATGCAATGCAGAGGAAGGCAAAAAACCTGCCCAGGATGGTCTCTGGGTACATGTCTCCATAGCCCACAGTGGAGATGCTCACCTGTATAGGAAGGAAAGTGGGAGAGAATGGTTAGCACTGTGATGGAGGAGAAGACAGAGAACCGGGCAGGAAAATGTCCTCTGTCTCCCTGAAGGTACATGTGGGTCATGTAACAGCTCCTGCAGAGCCAGCTTTAGGAGGTAGCAGTAGGTCTGCCTGTAGGACCTGAATCATGGAAAGAAGACCACCTGTGGAGCTGGAAGTCTTGGGCTTAAATTCTGGCTATTCTAAATATTCTTATACACAATATAGAGGAGATCACAGCTGCTTTATAGGGTTGTAAAGAGCACGTAAGATACCTTGTGTAAAGTTCCTGGTGTAGCATGGGCTCAATAAATGTTGGTCTCTGCCTCCCCTCAGAGGGGCCAACTTGGGGACTGGGGACCCTGGGTTTGCCTACGTGATAGGCAGTTCGGGAAGAGCTCAGGCTTAGAGCCTGTCAGACATGGGTCCAAGTCCTAACTTTGACCCTTCCCCACTGAGTACCCGTGGGTAAAACATTCAGTCTCTAAGCCTTGGTTTCTTCATCTAAAACAGGAGGATAGAGACGCCTGGATGGCTCGGTTGGTTGAGCGTCAGACTTCGGCTCAAGTCATGATCTTGTGGTTCCTGAGTTCGAGCCCCACATCGGGCTCGCTGCTACCAGTGTAGAGCCCGCATAGGATCCTCTGTATTTGTCTCTTTCTGCCTCTACCCTGCTTGTGCTCTCTCAAAAACTAATACTAAAAAAAATAAAATAAAATAGGATAATCCCTAACACTAAGGATTCTCCTGAAGACTAAAGAAGAGGAATACAGAGCACTTAACACAGTGTCAGGCACACAAAAGGCATTCGACAACCTTCTCTGGAGACAATTACAATACTTCTCAGAGTTATTATGTCGTTCAAATGAGATATTATAGATGAAGGTGCTTTAATTGCAAATGTCTGGAGAAACACTCTCATTATTTTGCAAAAGGGCTTTTGTAAGACATCACAGACCAAAAATATGTTCACCCTGCATGAAATCTTTCCCATCACTCTTGCACACTGCTTTAAATTCCGCTAATTAGAGATTTATTTAGGTTAACAAGCTTCTGTTTTAAAATGCAGATACCCGTGGGACTAGTTATCAGTCAGTGTAGCCAGAGAAAACCTGGGAAAATCTCTTGGGGCCTGTGTTTTAAGCCTCATGTACTGAGTCTCTTTCGGGTCCCCAGACTGATGGCTAAATTACTTTTAGGCAGGGCTGTTGAATCCTTGCAAAAAAAACCTGTGCATTGCACAACTGCAGGGGGCACTGTTTGCTTCATCAATTTGTGGTGTTGCCATGATTTTCTAGCAGACGGTAGTAAGACATAGTCAGCCCATGGACCCATGCTGGCACAGTGTTTAGCTTAGAAATGTAAGCATTTTTGTTTTGATGATGTAAGGGTTGGCCTGAACTTAGGACAAGTGTGACTGATGAGTTAGAAGGGAATGAAGAAGTGGGCCAGCTGGGCAAATCTGGTGGCGTTAATGAGAGCTACAGCATCCTCCAGACCATACAAAGTGAAAGCTTGACTTCCTCTCTGGGGTAGGTGATAGACAACCTCTCACTGCTCTATCTCCAGTGGGAGACCTGCTGAGGGTGGGCCTCCCCTTCCCATGGGGATGGAATGCAAGCAAGCATCTAAGAGAGGCAGGCTGGTGTGGGTTACCTTAAGGAAACAGAGATGGCATGAGGCTATGTGGCTCTGAATCCACCTCCCAGCGGAGTGTAGACCAATGGGCTGTGGAAACAGGCTCCTGCTTGACACCTGCCTAAGGGGGGGGGGGGGGGACAAAGGGTGGAGGGCACTCTGGCTCCAGGAGAGAATCTCCTTTGTCAGCTTTGTGCAGCAAAGGGTGATGAGAGGCAGTGGTAGAGTGAGAGCGTGGGTGAATCTCGAAGTGTGTGTGGGTGCGTGTGTACGTGTGTCTACATGTGTGTGTCCTGTCACTGGCCACGCCCTAAGGAAAAGAATCTGAGTCAGGTCTCTGTCCAGATACATGAACTGAACCCTGGCTTTCATATGTCATTAACCGCAGCGCTCCTACTTCTGTAAGAATGTTGAGTCACTCAGTCTACTTGCCCTGGAGGAGACTGACAGGGAGTCTGGGGGCAGGGCTAAGTGACACTAAGGGGTAGCTCAGGACAGTAAGCATCCGTGAAAGGTGAGAGCACAGGCTTTGAGGTGAACTGGTTCCTCAAGGGTGCAAGACAGGGGGCAAAGGGCTAGGAGCATACCGAGGGAGATAATTGAGACAAAGTGCCTATTTTTTTTTTCATTTATATATTTTTAAAGTTTGAGAGCGTGTGTGAGCAGGGGAGGGGTAGAGAAAGAGGGTGAGAGAGAATCCCAAGCAGGCTGTGTGCTGTCAGTATGGAGCCCAATGCAGGGCTCAAACTCATGAACCCTAAGATCAAGACCTGAGCCGAGATCGAGAGTTGGACGCCTGACTGAGCCACCCAGGCACCTATTTTAAACTTCTGATCAATCCCTACCCTGGCTTTCTTGCACTCCCAACCTCAACTTCAGTTTTTTGTTTTGGCTGAACTTTGAGTGAAGAGTCAAAAGCAAAGAGAATTGGCTTAAGGAAGATTAAATATTTGATGTGAATATGGTAAAAATATTTTTGTATATCTTGGATCTCTATGTTTAGAGAAAAGATCTCTTCTGCTAGAAGGCTCTGTATGACTGGTCCCGAAGAATTTGTTCAAAATGGATAGCGTATCTTTATATTGTCTGTTTTGTGGATACTTTGACTCAACCAGTGACCTGGTTCGTGCTCCTTGGCTCCAAGAGGAATGCAGAATTCCTTGGCTTTGGGGGACTTGTCTCCCTGTTCCTCAGACCAAACCCATTTCTCCCTGAATGAATATTAAAAATTGAAGGCCCTAGACTGATACATTTCATCTCACAGTGAGTTCTCACATTAGCATGAGTTGGGCTTGGAAATGTGACCAACATTCCTGCAATCCATCTGAGATTCCTGAAAACATTGGCTGGCTCAGCCCTCTGTAAACTGGAAACTTAGCAGTGGAAGGCTTATATATTTTCCCTAGTCTTTGGGTCCCAAAGGCCAGAACGTGACCTTCCCCCAGAAATGCCCCTATTAATCAGCAAATACTGGCCTCCTAAACACGACAAGGAAGACAAGCATCCAGTTTTTCTCTGAAACTTTAGAACAGCTACATGGGAATTTCTCCTCCAACAAGGAATGTTTGTTTCCTTCATAACGAAGGAGGCATAGATGAAATCTCGGCACCTGGTAATCCATCCATCTAGGAATTATGATCCCAGGAAACATAACTGATTTTTCAAAATAATGAGCACCCCTTTTAGCGTTCCCAGGCAATCTGAGGTAGTAAGGACTAATGGTTCCTGGCTAAAAATAGTACATACCTCAATGCTTGTTGTCCTTGAAAGGATTTAGTTCAAAGGCCATACGGAGCCTAACCATGCTGCTGTTGCCACAAATACCTTAGGAATTCCTCTTTGGATTATAATCTGCACAGAGGATTCAGTGGCATGACCTTGAAATAAGTGGTCTTAGCCACCTGGAGGGTTAATGCTAGGTGCCAATCTTAGACTCAGGGGTCTCAACTCTCTTTTAAAATACCAAAGGTGAAGAGCTGGCACCATTACAAAGAAGTAAACGGACATGTCTCAGTCTCTGGAGATAATGCCTCCGTGGAATTCAAAGAATGTTTTGATGGGTGGAAGCATTGTTAGAATGAGGTCATGGGTGAGGAGAGGACCTTGGAGAGAACAGCCAGCCTCATCTGTCCACTGAGGTCCTGACAGGTATGTCAGTTGCACAGTAAGGAGGAAGTGTGGAAAAAGCTAAGGCAAATGTGGGATCTATGCATGTCGCTATAGAAAGGTACACAGTGATGCTGGCGTCCTCCACATCTTCTGTTTACTCGCTACTTTTCCCTGCCCTCTACAACTCCATCGTGTCCCACTCAAGTCCTATTGGCCCTCAGGAGGATCCTAGGTCAAAGACCTTCTAAGGAGGGGGCCACCCCAGAGTCAGGAGTCTACAGGAGCAGAAGTCGTAAAAGTGCCTCACAGCCTTGGCCCCAGTGACTATGGCCCCTCCTGTGCCATTTCTGAAGCAGCTACAACGCCGCCGCCTCCTTTTACTGCTGCCTGTGCCAGACGTGTACCCACTGTCTCTCAGTCCCAAGCGCGACACCCCTCTGTACTCTTTCCTGTAGTCTTGCTGCTTGGGAGTCCACAAACTGCATTTCCCAGACTCCCTTGCTCGCTATTTTCTGGTTGTGCTCTGCTAGTGAGAGGCTGTTGGCACACTGGAGGCGGATGAGGAGGTAAGGGTCTCCGCTCCTGCTTCTGGTCTTTGTCCTCATCCTTCAATACAGCAGACAGATGTAGCTCATGCATCTTTTAGCACATGGGACACTAACCTCATGGTGTCATCCTAGGAGTCCCTCAGTAGCTCCTTCTCTGTACTTCCGGTTCCTTCTATTTGGCCCCCCAGTCCTAGGGCTGACAGCTAGTTGATGGAGTAACCACTTTTTTGGGTTATCTTTGTTTGCCCGTGTTGCTCTTCCAGACTTCTAAACACCTGTGTATCTATAACCCTGTATCAAATTGCCTCTGTTTAAAATATCTACTTTTCTTGGTTTCTTGGTTTTCCTGATTGTAACTTGACTGATGCACCTTCCAAAGGGGTCTTCTTAAAAGCCAGCCATCACTCCATAAGAAAAAAAAAAAAAGAAATCTCAGTGACCTTGTAAGGGCCACCTATTTGCAAGGAAATGATAGTGTACTTTGGGAAAACAAAGATAGGAGCAAGGTCTCTGTGGCACCATTATCTGTTCCCTCAGCTAGACATACGTTTTCTTTTTGAAGAGTTTTTGTTAGCTTATGAAGCAGTGAGTTCATGACATGATTTCCTGTTGGGTATCTCTAGCTTTAACTCACTTTTGAAGCCCAGAAGGAAATGGCCTGTTGAACAGTCCAGTGCCCTCTTCTGCTTTAAAACATGGCCACATTGGAAGCAATGATGACTGCTTCATCAGAGAGCTGATTGTTCTTGCTGAGTGTGCCATGCATCTCCCACACCCAGGCAGCCCAGAGAGCCCCCGACATGGCTGGAACTGCTCGAGGTGGGCATCCCTTTATCTGGAAATGCGGAAGCTCTCCCGGGAGAGAACAGTTGACCCCTACGTATGTGTTAGGGTTTCTCTTCTCTCCAGTAGAGAGGGAATCACTTCTGTTTTCTTTTCCCCCCAAAGAATCTGCAAGCAAAGGTTATGGCTTCTACATGATAAAGACTATCAACTAGACAGATGTAGTAGCTTGTATTTCTTGTGGATTTGCTATGGGTTAGCATTTTACATATGTTTCTTATTACACGAGTGCTTACAAATAATCTTCATTTGACAGACGAGTGGGAGGGGACTATCTTGTATCCTAATGCATGAGCATTTGCAGACATGAATGGCCATGAGGGATTTGTTTTGGAGCTGTAGAAGTATTCACAATCATGAAAACTATTGTATTCCTCTTAAAACCTTGAGTTGAATTACAGAGGAAGGTCGTAGGATCCCTGGCATAGAGAGAGGGAAGATTATGAACAGCAAGTCAGATTCTGGGGCTGTCTGAAAGTACTAAAAACACATGGATGAATGGCTTAGAGAATCTGTCTCCAGTGTGGTTGAATATACATGGAACACAGCACTGCATTCTGGAAGAAAATCTCAATTATGTTTTTCTTCATCTTTAAATCTTCCACATGTGAGTGCATATTTTCCAATGTGTAATAATATGTCTGAGCAGTAAAATCTTCCTACAGGAGAATGATCGTATTACTGACCTAATTTGTTTTTAATTACAGTATAGTTGATGCATAATGTTACATTACTTTCAGGTGAACAACACAGCGATTTGATAAGTCTATACGTTATGCCCTGCTCACCATCTGTCAGCATACAACCGAATTACAATACTACTGATGACAGTCCCTCCCTGTGCTGTGCCCTTCATCCTTGTCATTTAAGGATTCGGTAACTGGAAACCTGGGTCTCCTACTCCCTTTCACCCATTTTACCCCTTCCCCTACCACCCTGCCCTCTGGCAACCATTAGTTTATTCTATTGATGGATCTGTTGCTGCTTTTTCGGTTTGTTCATTCGTTTCAGTTTTTAGGATCCCACATATAAGTGAAATCAGGTGGCATTTGTGGTCTGCATCTGATTTATTTCCCTTAGCATATTGCCCTCTAAGTCCGTTGGTGTTGTTGCAAATGGCAAGATCTCATTGGTTTTTTTATGACTGAGTAATATTCCCGTTGTGTGTGAGTGTGTATGCGTGTGTATGTAGACACACATATCTTATCCATTCATCTATTGATGGACACTGGTGCTGTTTCCGTAATTTGGCTATTGTAAATAATGCAGTGATGAACAAAGGTGTTCATAGATCTTCACAAATTAGTGTTTTTGGAGAACCTGGGGGCGCTTGGGAGCCTCAGTTGGTTGAGCGTCTGACTCTTGATTTTGGCTCAGGTCATGATCCCAGGGTTGTGGTATTGAGCCCCACATCAGGCTCTATGCTGAGCTTGGAGGCTGCTTAAGGTTTTCTCTCTCTCTCTTCTTCCCCTGCTTGCATGCAAGCATGCTATCTCTCTAAAATAAAAAAAAAATTTAATGTTTATTTTTGAGAGAGAAAGGGTGGGGGAGAGGGTGAAAGAGGGAGGCACAGAATCTGAAGCACGCTCCAGGCTCTGAGCTATCAGCACAGAGCCCCACGGGGGTTCAAACCCACAAACTATGAGATCATGATCTGAGTCAAAGTTGGATGCTCAACTAACTGAGCACCCAGGCACCCCAGTGTTTTCATTTTTTTTGGATAGTGAATTTCCTGGGTTATACAGTATTCCTATATTTCATTAGTAACCTCCATACTGTTTTCCACAGTGACTGTACCAATTTACATTCCTACCAACAGTGCATGAGGCTTTTTTCTTCTCGTTGCCAACTCTTGTTATTTCTTGTCTTTTTGATTCTAGCCATTCTGAACAGGTGTGAGGTGATATCACATGGTGGTTTTTCATTTGCATTTCCCTGATGATAAGTGATATTGAGCATTTTTTCACGTGTCTGTTGGCCATCTGGATGTCTCCTTTGGAAAAATGTCCATTCAGTGGGCCTAATTCTTCATAGCTTCCTGTGTCTAAGCTCTTGGCCACAGAACTCACCAATGCTTCCCTACACTGGGTGGGCTAACCTGGTCTGCTCTTGGACTCTGAGTTTGGCTTTGTGACTGGCCTTGACCAGTGGGTTGAGCAAAGGACAGTGCTCACATGATTGAGTCTACATTCTCCCTCTTGCACAGGGCCATGACCGTGAGTCCATGTCTGCTGGAGGATCGAGGAGATATGGTCTCCTCTCCTCTTTGATCTCAGCTGTCAGCCAGTTGATCATAAGACCTGTGAGTGACTGGCACCAGCCCAAATGAGAAAAACCTTCTAGTTGAATCCAGCCTAAATTGCTGACAGGCAAACTCCTAAGCCAAATAGATGTTTGACATTTGAAACCATTAAGTTTGGGTAGTTTGCGATGCATCATTATTATAGCCATGAGTAACCTAATTTGTGCATCAATAAATAACCTAATTTGGGCATAGCTGGAATACACATTTATCATGGGCGTATGCTGAAAAAATTTTAAATCATGAGATGTATGATCAATAAGAGGCTTGGAGACAACTGGATCAGAGCTACTTTGGGGATTCCATTTCTTACTCTCTTCTCTGTTGAGTCATGTCTATAGAGACGGGTTTCTTCTCATTGTTCAAATTTCAGCTGAATGTCATTCTTCTCCAGTGGGGCTTCTCTATCAAAGGTAGATTCTGCTGTGCACGCGCCCCCTCCCCCCCCCCCCCCCCCCCCCCCCGCCCACCCGCCAGGTCTCTCTCTATCCTGTTATGCAAGACACATCAGTATCTGAAATGATACATTCTCTTTCTCCTTTGGAATGTAAACTCCATGAGGGAAAGAAGTTCCTATCGTGTTAATGTTGTTCTGTCACTCAAGATCTCCAGTGTTTACATTACTAGTTGGTTCAGTGAGTGAATAAGATGGATTTTGTGAATCTCACAAAGAATTCATCTACATGTTGTCTCTCTACTGGGCATTTACATCAGGAAACAAGAGGTTTTGTCTACATAATTTTGACAGCGTTCTTTTCTCTTTGCTCTACGGAGAATATGTGCCCTTGATACACAATACGGAATGCCACCACAAGTACAGGGAAGCACCTGCTTGATCTGTATTGTCTGGGGGCACAGAGCAGTCTTTAAATGTTCAAGGGGGACTGTTCTTAATGTTTTCATAGGTTAGTGTGCAAACAAATGCATTAGTCATAAGGATTTTTACTAGTCTACCAAATTCTCAGAGAAGAAATGCACAAAGGCCATTGGGAAAACGTGCAAATTTTGGCCTGTGAAAACAGTGCCAGATGGAGATAATGGCCACAAATAAAACTCACATTGACCAAAGCAATAATTGGTAAAATGTGTTACAGATAAAAACCAAATGATGATACAATTTTTACTGTAAAACTAAGGGAAAACACTAATTTTGACTAACATAATTTGAGTTAAAATAAAAGGGATAATTTGAAGGGTTTGAGTGTCGTTGTACATTAAACAGATCAAGAAATTAGATGCAATCAATAGGCATGCACTTCGGGGAATTTTTTAGAAAGAGAAATCATAAGCAATTGAATTTTTATCAGTTTTTAGATTAATATACAAAGTCCTAAAAAGTTTTGTGGGTTAAAGGTAAAGTATCAAAGCGTCCCTGAGGCCTGGCCTGTATATATGGGAGTCTTCTAAGGTACTTGGATGGATGGAGACCTAGACTCTCAGACTTAGTAGCATATCATCAGCATGTGGATTTGCTCTTTCCTCTTCCTGCTTTTCTCAGCTCCAAAGTAAATGTCATTTGCTGGGGACCAATCATCTTCCCTCAGCTCTATCTGTACACGTGGTTTATCGACTATGGCGACGACCTTTTGTCACTTGGAATATCACCACAGGTGTGGCACTGGGCTAGCTCATGGGGAAGAGCCTCACGCCATCCCCGTTACAAAAGAAGCCCCCCAAATCCTGTTGGACACGTGAGTGCTCTGTTTTTCAGTGACAGAAGACTCTCACTGAGTTGTAGAGCTCAGTAGCCACTCCATTTTAGAGACCAGAAAACTGAGGATGGGGAGTAAGGGAGTGAGGTTTCATAATTACTTAGGGACACAGTTTATTACTAGCAGATCGGGGACTAGGACCCAAATCTCCCATCTTGCGGAACTACAATACTAGCAGCCTGGGCTGGTTCATCTCAGAAATCCGCCCCAGGCTGTGGGTTCTACCATACCCAACATTAGTGTTGAAAATACCTAGTTCCTCACATGGAAAAACCTGGTGACATTTGCCTGATGTTTTTAAGGGCATTACAAACCACCTACTCTTAAAAATAAGGAAATCACACACCCAGTTCTTCCCTCTCTGTACAAATGTCAACTTGTCAATCAGCATTTCCAGTGACTTAGGGATTTTCTGGGGATTTAGCCTAGCACACCAGAAATACAGATACTTGAGTAAATGGCCTAAGAGACTACCAAAAGGCAAATACTAAAGAAAACAGCAAAAATAAAAGACTACTAATTAGGCCAGGCCTGGGGCAGATGTAACGGTTGAAAGGGAGAATGCTGGGTGCAGGAAAGGAAAGGATTTATTGTGCGAGGGGCATGGGTTTCAGTCCTCACTCTGCTACGTTCAGCTGTACGTCTACACCCAAACCCTCTCAGTTCCTCTAGCTGTACAGCGGGGCAAGAATGCTAGGTCCTAAAGGAACTTGAGTGCTACTGGAGCAAATTTCAGTTGTTCGATGCTTCTTTCCACGTTCTGATTGGGCCCAAACCAGGGGGATTTCAGTTAGGGTGGACGCTGGCCGGCTGGGTCTCCCCTTTCCCTGGCATAAACGTACAGTTTGCTTTTTGCTTCAAATCTGAAGCCACTTCCAACATGTCCTCTTAAAGAAACAAACAAAAAACCCATTGATCGTAGCCACCTGACAGGGTTGCAATACTGAAATAAGACAAACTTTGCAAACCGCTTAGGACCACAGGTGTTCCGTAAGTGGCGAGTAACAAGAATGACGATGACGAATGGTCCCCTTGAGGGGGGCAACAAGGAAACCTTCGTAAATTCAGCCTGTCCAGGGACTCAAGATGAAACCTAGATGTGGAGGTGCCCGGGACGAAAGTCAAATTCCGTGACTTACTGAAAGACTGTGCCTTTCCAACTCCGCGACAGCCACCTCCGGTTTTCGTTAGTTGGAGGCGGCGAAGGCACGGATGGGGGTGGGGAGGGGAGCAGCGGCCCTTAAGCAAGGCAGGGGACAGGTCAGGGCACCAGGCTGAAGGCAGGCAGGCGGCTGGTGACCCGGGAGGGGGGCGGGGGCCCGCTACTCACCGCGGCCCACCACCAGGCGTGCGGGATGCTGGTGAAGTTGGTGTTGGGCACGTCGTGCTCCACGGAGTAGACGGCCGCCGAGAAGGTGAAGATGCCCATGGTGATGAAAAGCATGAGGCAGCCCACCTGCTGGTAGCACTGGCGCAGCGTGAAGCCGAAGGCGCGCAGGCCCGTGGAGTGGCGGGCCAGCTTGAGGATGCGCAGGACGCGCATCAGGCGCATGACGCGCAGCACCTGGCCCACCTTGCCCACGCGGCCCACCGTCTCCAGCTCGTGCTCCCGCGGCGCGCCCTTGCTGCGCGCCTGGTCCTCGCCCGTGAGGCACTCGAGCAGCAGCTGCAGGTAGAGCGGCAGGATGGCCACCAGGTCCACCAGGTTGAGGGCGCTGCGCGCGAAGCGCCGCAGGTCGGGCGTGGAGGCGAGGCGCAGCAGGAACTCGAGCGTGAAGAAGGCGATGCACAGCATCTCCACGTGCTCCAGGATGGGCCGCGGGTCGCCGCCGCCCGCGCCCTGCGCCGCCCGGTGCTGCATCTCCTCCACCGTGTTGAGCGCCAGCGCCACGACGGACACGAGCACGAAGAGGCTGGAGGCCACCCCGATGGCCTTGGCGGCCACGGACGAGAAGGGCTTCTCCAGGAGGTTCCAGAGGCGGCGGCGCTGCGGCCCGTAGAAGCGCATGTCGCGGAAGAGCTCCTCGGCCTCCTCGGCCTGCGCCTGCGCGCGCAGCTCGCGCTGGATCTTGAGCTGGTCGCTGAGCTCGTCGCGCCGCTCCTCGAAGCAGATGCGGCAGCAGCGCGGCGTGTACTTGAGCCGCACGCCCCAGTAGCCCAGCTCCTCCAGGAAGCAGCGCGGGCACAGCTCGTCGCGCACCAGCAGCACGCCCGACGCGTAGAAGTTGTAGACGAGCTGGAAGACGGCCGGGTCGCGGTCGAAGAAGTACTCGTCCGTCTGCTCCTCGTAGTCGTCGCACAGGCCGAGCTGGCGGCTGCGGCTGGTGGACGTGGCCAGGCGGCCCAGGCGCGTCTTGGGGTAGCAGGCCAGCTCGCAGCAGTCCAGCCGGTAGCTCTGGCCGCCCACGTTCACGTTCAGGGTGGACGACGCGGCGGGCGGGGCGGCGCCGCTGTCGGGCTGCGCGCCGGGGGCGGCCTCCGGCCGCCCGTCCTCCTCGCCTGGGTCGTCCTTGAGCTCGTCCTCCTCCCCCCCGTCGTCGTCCTCCTCGATGTAGTAGTTATAGTTGCCCTCGGTCCACGGCGGGATGCTGGCCAGGGAGCCGGAGCGGGCGCCCACCGAGCAGACGCTCCTGCGGTGCTGGGTGCTCCCGGCCTGGGGCGCGTCCCCGCTCTCTGTAGTATTCCAGGGCCTGTAGCCCCACGACCGCCGCCTCTCGCTCTGCTTCAGCATGGCTGCGGCAGGTGCACCCGCTGCTCTGCCTGGGGACTGCCACCGGGAGGACGGATCCTAACCCCTGCTCTGTCTGAGAGGGGCCTGCGCCAGACGACCGACGTGCCCAGCCCAGCCCCGGGGAAACTCACCAGACGCAGGCAGATGGCTGATGACTGCTGCTCTAATCTTGCTGATAGGGAAGCAGCAAGTGTTAGGAGGGATTTAGAGCCTCTTAGCCACTTTCCTCCCCCCTCTCCCTGCCCTGCCTGACGTAGGGGTTGACTACGTGGTCTTAAATCTGTAGATAATCAGAAGGCGGCAGAGGTGATTGCTAATAAAAATGTCGCCAATCCTCAGGCCCGCCCTCAGGAAGTGCTCAGCGAGTTTGGACCCCGGGGGAATCCGTGAATTAGCTGTAGTTGCATGGATGGCTGTGTTTTGGTCTAACTGATGGAATTGGAGCCCCTGTGATCAAGGAAAGAGACGGCAGCAGAATGCTCAAAGCGAGTTGGTCACAAGTCTGTCTTCTACTCCGTGTAGCCCCTTGTTTAGATCACCTAAGACCTCGCATGTTTCCCAGGCTCTTTCTGTCACACGATCACAGTCGTGTTTCCCAATGGATTCTGCCTAGCAGCCTCGCCCTACTGGATTTCCGTTGGCCTGTTTCTCTGTCTCTTTCCCTTCCTTCTCTTGAATGGTAAGAACGTATTTCCAGAAGGAATCCAGGACTGGTGGGTACATGTTCTTGCAGCCCTGCTTAGCTGCTGTGTTAGGCCATATGTAAAGGTGGCCAGACTTGATTCCAAGGAAAAGGTCTTGATCGTTTTCCCAAACCTCAGTTAAAATTTTTTTTTTAGGTTTTCTTTCCAGGGATCAAGTAACGTGCTAAAGGCTGGGGATGGAAACCCGATGGAGACACAATTGCTCATGGTTTTGTAAGTGATGGAAACAGGCGAGCCCAGCTAAAGAGTGGGTGGCAGAGAAAAGGAAGAGACTGGTTTTGAGCAGGGAATTTGTTTTTAAATTCAATTTATGTTGACTAGCTCATGGTTATGGTTAAAAAAAAAATTCAAAAGGCACAGGGTACCTGGGTGGCTCAGTCAGTTGAGCATCTCTTGATCTCAGCTTGGTTGTTGATCTCAGGGTTCTGAGTTCAAGCTCCCTGGGGGGCTCCACACTGGGCATGAAGTGTACCTAAAAAAAAAAAAAATTCAAAAGATACAAAGGTGCATTACAGTGGACAGTTTCTCTTTCCCAAACCAAACTTTCAGTTACTACATGTGCCACTGAGGAAGCAACCACTGTTACTCATCCAGAATACTTTTTGGTTGTTCTTTGAGAACTATTCTAAACAAATACACGCAAAATCCTATCTCCATCCGTCATCTGAAAATCTCTCTATTATCAACACAAATCATAGTACTCTCTACATGTTGCTTTTTCCAATTAACCATGTGTCTTAGAGGTGTTTTTATGTGTGAACATAGATGTCTGCCTAATTTTGAAAATAGTCTGACAGTGATAAACATTCAGATGGTTTTATATATTTGCTCTTAGGAACAATGGAGCAGCAAATAACCCTGTCATGGGCTTTACTTTATATGTGTTTACGATGTGTAGGAAGGATCACAAAGAAATCTGATCAAACGGGGGCAGAACAAATGGGACAGATACCTTGGGGAAAGATTGAAAATGACATCATCTTACACATACATGGAACGATCAGGGTTATTTAAAATAACATTCTGTCCAATAGGAATGTGTGGGCCTTACTTGGAATTTCTGATTCAAACAAAAAGCTTAAAACATTTTTGAGACCACTGGAAATTTGATTTGATGATATTTAGGAACCGTAATGCTTTATGCGCGCGCACCTGGGTGGCTCAGTCAGTTGAGCGTCTGACTTCGGCTGAGGGCATGATCTTCCTGCTGGTAAGTTCGAGCCTTGCATTAGGCTCCCTGCTGGCAGCTCAGAGCCTGGAGCCTGCTTCAGATTCTGTATCTCCCTCTGTGTCTGTCCCTCCCCTGGTGGTGCTCTGTCTCAAAAATAAATAAACGTTAAAAAAAAAAAAAGAATAAGGAATGCTTTTATGATAATGGTCTTGTCATGTAGAAGCGAAAGGCTGTGTATCTTTTATACAAACATACTGAGGTATGTATGGATGGAGTGATTGGATACCTGAGATTCGCTTCAAGATAATACAGGAGAGAGAAAGTGGGTGGACATTGCGTTGAGTCAGGGCACCTGGGTGGTTTAGTCGGTTAAGTGTCCAACTCTTGATTTCAGTTCTGGTCATGATCTCACGGGTTAGTGAGTTCGAGCCCCACATGGGGCTTTGCACTGACAGCAGAGAGCCTGCTTGGGATTCATTCTCTCTCTCTCTCTCTCTCTCTCTCTCTCTCTCTCTCTCTCTCTCTCCCCCTCTCTCTCCCTCTCTCCCTCTGCCCCTCCCCTACATGTGTATGTGCTTGCTCGCACTCTCTCTTTCAAAACTTAACAAAAAACTGGCTGTGAGTCAGTAACTGCTGAGTGTTGGGAATATAGAGCTTGGTTATACTGCTCTCCTTTTGAATGTGTTTGAATTTCTTCCTAATCAGGTTTTATTTTTTTTTTTATAATTTTTTTTCAACGTTTATTTATTTTTGGGACAGAGAGATACATAGCATGAACGGGGGAGGGGCAGAGAGAGAGGGAGACACAGAATCGGAAGCAGGCTCCAGGCTCCGAGCCATCAGCCCAGAGCCCGACGCGGGGCTCGAACTCTCGGAGCGCGAGATCGTGACCTGGCTGAAGTCGGACGCTTAACCGACTGCGCCACCCAGGCGCCCCCCTAATCAGGTTTTAAAAAGACACATGAAGGATACATTGTTAGAGGTGGAATTGGCAGGTCCAAGACCCCACGTTTGCAATTCTGATCGATGATGCCAATGTCCCTGCTAACAATATTACTAATTTAAAACTCATCATCACACTTCTTCAGCTCTGCCCATTTTGTAGGTGAAAAATGACATGTGGGATCATTTTTTTTTTTAATTTGTAAGTGTTTGTTTATTTTTGAGATACAGAGCCGGGGAGGAGCAGAAAGAGGGGGGGTGAGAGGATCCAAAGGAGGCTCTGCACTGATCGCAAGGAGCCCAACGTGGGGCTGGAACCCCCGAACCTAATCGTGACTTGCATCAAAGTCGGCCGCTTAACCAACTGAGCCACCCAAGCACCCCTGACACGTGGGATAATTTTAATTTGTATTTCTCTTACTGTGAATGCAGTTTGGCACCTCTTCATGTCATTAGCCATATTTTTTTTGCTGCGTTTCTTACTGATTTGTGGGAGAGTTTTCTACATTCTGAGAATAGACCCTTTGGTGGGGGCTTTACGGTTTGCAATTTTATCCTTCGGTGGGTTTTTTCCCCCGTGTAAATTGTTTATTTGAGGACTTCTCAGTGTTGTGTCCTATTAGGAAAGTCTTTGCCACTCTGTAATTTCTAAGAATTTTCTTCTTAGGGTTTTACTTCTCACAATTAAGGATTTGATCCATCAAGAATTAATTTTGATGTAAAGAGTGAGATACGGACCCAGCTCTGTTTTCCGGATTTTATCTGGATAAATTACACATTAACTGAATGATTTCTCTTTTCCTCACTGCTGTATAATGCTATCTTCATCACGTAGTTCAGTTTTGATTACGCCTTATGGTTGTTGGGCCAGGTAGCAGTTTCTACAGGGTCCGCACCTGCTGTCACTGTTAACCTTTCAATAGGCCTCAAATCTACAAGCTTAAGATAACACCTAAGCAGGCCTAGCCTTTAAGTTCATAAATGCACTTCTAGTGTTCTCTTACTAGCATACGATATATTTTTTTAAGTTAAATTTTTTTTCGTGTTTCTTTTTGAGAGAGAGACAAAGCACATATGGGGGAGGGGCAGAGAGAGAGGGAGACACAGAATCCAAAGCAGGATCCAGGCTCTGAGCTCTCAGCACAAAGCCCACCATGGGGCTCGAGCTCAGGAACTCTGAGCTCATGACCTGAGCCGGAGTCAGACACTTAACCGCCCGAGCCTCCCAGGCACCCCTTTCTGACATAGAGTATTAGTGTTGTCTCTCCATTCGCACCACGAACTGCTTTCCGGTTTTATCTCTTCTTTATATTGTGCTCCGTTCTGTCAACAAGTACCTTTTCTCTTCCGAATCGATCGTACTATTAGAAAAAATTACCACTGTTTTCATCGTTCTCATTTCCTCTCTTTCCATTGTGGTCATCGACCGCTTCTTACCTAAGCTCTCAACATCGTTGTGGCTTTAGTACTGAAAAGCAGGAGAGGTGGTCATGTTTGTAGGACCTCTCAAAGCTAAACACAACATAACCCTGTCGTGGACGGGGGTGGATGCCCTTGTTGGGCCCCCCGGAATGGTCTCTTACCCCCCAAATGCGTCTCTCGGTGTGGGCGTGTAGCTTGGACTTCACCCTTGGATTTTACCTTTGCAAGGGCGACGGTCACCATACCTGCAAATGCTTTCTACCAAAGAGAACTGTCCAAAAAAAGAACGTGTGTGTTCCTAAAGTGATGAGTTCCTCCTCCTTGAATGCGTTCAAGAAGCTGCAGGGCAGAGGGAAACCTGTATGATCTTCAGGCTGGCTTCTGCCTTGAAATGACTCATATTCCAACTCTTTCCTCGAGGATTCATTTGCCCTGAATTCCCTTCTGCCTTTATTCTCCTACAATCCTTGCCCTTCAGAAGTGAGCTCAGACATCACCCTCCTCTTGGAGCAGTCCTTCTCTGACACCTCTCTCTGTTTCCTCAAGGTAGGTTAGCTGCTCCTTTTCGGTGTTGTCATTTAAGGGAACACACATCACTAACATAGAATGTGAGGCACTTATTTCAATGAAGAGAGACTTAAACATTTTCCCATTAGGAAGTTTTAGAAGTGCGTTAGGGAAAAATTTTTAAAATCGAGTAGAGCGCTAATCACCACTACAACAATAATAGCATGCCCAGATTCTGAACTGTATTAACGCTTACAACAACCTGTTGTGCTATTCCTGTTTTATAGGTAAGGAAACAGGGAAGTTAAATGACTTACTTGCGAGTACACAGCAAGTAAGTGGTAGAGCTGGGTTTTGTTCCAGACTAACCAGGCTAACCAACAGGTTGCAAAATAGCATATACATAAATACTACCTACAGTGTCATCAACCAAAGACGATTACTGTTAATATTTTAACCTGTGTCTTTCCATTCAATTACACATACACACACACACACACACACGGATATATATATATTTAACCTGGTACCTGGTCGTGGTCATATTGAACATAAAATTATATATCCTACTGTCTTCAGCATTTTCACAGGAGCAATTTTAAGCAATTTTTAAAATGTTTTATTTATATTTGAGAGACAGAGAGACAGCAGACGAGCGGGGGAGGGGCAGGAGCGAGGGAGACAGAATCCGAAGCAGGCTCCAGGCTCTGAGCTGTTAGCACAGACCCAGACGCGGGGCTGAGATCATGACCAGAGCTGAAGTCGGATGCTTCACCAACTGAGCCAGCCAGGCGCCCCAGAAGCATTTTTGATGAAAAAAAAAAAAGCCTTTGTAAGCATTATTTTAAAGGCTACAAAATGCTCTGTATTTTGGCTGTGCCATCTGTAACTAAACCAAATCTCTCTTATGGAAATAAATACGTTTTAGTATTCTATTATAAGTAACGATAAAAATAGGTTTGAGAGCTTTTTGTTGTTGTTGTTCTTAAGGTTTTTTTTTGTTTTTGTTTTTTGTATTCTGAGTAATTCTTTGAGACCGTTTGGCTAGATTTTTTTTTTTACACCATTCTCTTTCAATATGGAGGCTTCCCATGTGCTCCTGGGCCTGACGTTTGTTCTTCTGAGGACAGCCTTTCTCCACTCCAGCCTGTCCTCTTTTCCTCCGGCCAACTCCTGTTCGCCTTGGGTAGGCGGAAGGCTAACCCTTCTAGCCTGTCCTCCAGGACGGCCTCCCCGCATTCAGCCCCCTCCCCCTACCTGTTCTGCCCCAACAGCTTCATTTGGCCTAGCAGAGCCCTTAGCACAAATGCTATCTGCCTGCAAACAAGACAGGACTGCGAGTTCCAGAAGGGCCGGACAGTGGCTGCTTTGTTCACCGTTTGATCCCCAGGTTCCAGTCCAGTGCTTGGCCGGTAGCTGGCACTCAGAACTGCCAGCTGAGAGAGTGAAGTATTTGATGTCTATGGCCAGCTTGTTTTGCAGTTTGCCTCACGGTCCACTCTTAGCCCCGAAGAGAGGGAGTGTCTTGCACAGCGGCTTAGTCACAAAGGCTCTGCTCCTTGTTATTTGCTCAATGAGAAGTGAAAATGACATGACCCTCTTGTTTTACCCAAGCCTATACTGTTGATTCACTTCTAGGTTCCCCACTAGCCTCTCACGTCTTCAAGGATGAAGACCGTCTTGTCTCTTTGGCCCCAACACCAAGTGCGGTGGAAGACCTCTCTGTATTAGTTCTTACAACTGCATGTAAATCTGTAATCATCTTAAAAATGTTAGAAACAACAACAGCAGATTGATTGCTCTGCACTGACGTAGCCCGAAGCCCCACTGGGGAGGGGAAGAAAACTAGTGAGCTCTGAGGAAAGTGGTGGGGGTCCTACCTGCTTGTCTTTGGTGACACAGATTGATAGGCAGCGTGGTACAATACGAAGGACACTGAAACTAAAGCACATGGGATTTTGCTTTCTGCTTTCTGGTTCAAAGCTTTGGGAAAATTGCCTCGACCTTGATCATCTGTTTCCTCATCTGTGAAAGGGGGCGCTGGGGGATTTCTTGTTAATATGAAAAGAGAACGCCCCTCTACTTTATCTTCAGTTGGCTTCCCTATGCCAAATCCTAGAACATAGGAAAGATAGCCATCTCTTCTGCATCCGGCCAAGTCCAACCCCAATTCCTGATTATATACCTACGACACAAATAGGTTTCATTTTTAGCTCCTGGAGAGTTTCTCGGCAGACAAATAACCGTCCCATTTGGAGCGCACCATTAAAATGAATTCCTTTATGTTAATGCAGTGCTGACTAATAGAACTTCATATGTTGATAGACATATTTTTACGGCTTAAAACGTGAGTAGTGCCACTGAGGAACAGAACTTAAAATTGTATTTAATCTTAATTAATTTATATTTAATAGTCCTGTGTGGCTAGTGGCTACCATGTTGTACAGGACAGTATTAAAATAACTTGTGCCTGGATTGTCCCTTTTAAAATAGGCACTGGCCCCCAGGAGCAATGCCCTTTTAAGACATTGACCCCTCAGTCACATGAGGTTGCCAGCATAAACTGGCCTACTACTTCTAGGACTAAAAGGGAGTGAGAGGAAAAGTAATTTGGATATGACAATGAATAGAGCTGCGGGATGAGGCAGAGAAGTCTGAATGGTGGGGGGGTAGACTTGGGGGTGGGGCATTTCAGAACAGATTCAGATCCTGGGCGGGGTGGGGGTGGGGGGCGGTGGCTCAGGAAGAGCCTAGAGCACAAGGGGAGTAACTAAGGCAAGTTGTAAGAAGACCACGGTTGCTGAATGCAAACACCTTTGCAATTTTGCCCAGACCTAGTCCTGAGAAAGGCTGAGAGAGAGATTTAGTATTCACTCGAGAAACTGTATTTCCTTTAAGATCTTTGACGTCCCCATCAGTAAATGATTAGGGTTGTAATTGTAAACTGGGACATTCAGATGAAGAGCTGATGATTAATACTCAAGCCAGAACAAAGAAATTATCAAAAAACAAAACCCAACAATCTTCCCAGCTTTCAATAAAGGAAAAAGAGTAGCTTTTTGAGAGGAAAAGTATCTGTTAAGCCTGGTGAATTTCTTCCAATAACTGAATTATTTAAGTATTTGCTCACCTCCTTCTCTTGAAATTTGCCTGTCTCGTCCTAGGTAAAGTGTGCAATGAATGGAAACAGCAAAAGATTGCAGTGTCTCAGTTGTTTGGAATCGTCACTGACCCAGTGAAAATTGTCTGTGGGTTTAGGAAAAAAGAGTGAGGGATGTGGGCGGCTGCTTCTAACAAAACACTTTTGTTGCCAATGTCCTGTAATCAGGCTTCATCTAGTGGTGGGGGGTGCTCCCCCTTCTGTAAGCCCATCCATCCTTTAAAAAAAATTTTTTTTTTGATGTTCATTTTTGAGAGAGAGAGAGAGAGAGAGAGAGAGAGAAAGTGCTTGCACATGCAAGCAGGGGAGGGGCAGAGAGAGAGGGAGACACAGAATCAGAAGCAGACTCCAGGCTCTGAGCTGTCCACATGGAGACCAATATGGGGCTCGAACTCACAAACCATGAGATCATGACCTGAGCTGAAGTTGGCCACTTGAGTGACTGAGCCACCCAGGCATCCCTCATCTGTCCTTCTTAATTACCTCTTTTAAAGGTGAAGAGCCTGTGACTAAGAAGTGTGGTTTCTTGCCTGATGTTGCTCTGAAAGTGGCTGGTAGAACCGGATCCGGAATCTGGGATTCCTCTGTCTGCCACTTGGGCACCTTCAGGTCCTCTGTGCGACCTCTAATGGTGTGTCCCTTCCTTAGAAAACCTCCCCTTTGATTTCTGATCTTCAGTTTTCATTTCCTCTAAACATACATAGACAGTCTTCCAACATGGTTCTTTTTTGTTTTTAATTTTATTTTTAACGTTTATTATTGAGAGACATGAGCATGGGAGGGGCAGAGAAAGAGGAGGAGACACAGAATCCGAAGTAGGCTCCAGACTCTGAGCTGCCAGCACAGAGCCCCCCCAACGGGGCTCAAACTCACAAACTGTGACGTCATGACCTGAGCCTAAGTCAGCCTCTTAACTGACTGAGCCACCCAGGCACCCCAACATGGTTCTTTTTTGTTCGCTTTGCCCCCACTGCCATGACTGATCTTGCCACTTATTCCGCCATTTTGGAAGTGGACGCCATCCAATTCAATGTAAAGTGTAAACATGCTGTGTCTAAGACCCTGTGCTACTTCTGAACTGGGAGGGACCCAGTGGTCGTCTGCTCCCACCATTCACTTTAGAGATAAGGAAACTGAAGTGTCCGATAAATCAGGTGACTTACCCAGCGTCCCGTAGACAGTTGAGCTGGTACCTGCCTGACCTTGGAACCCTGTTCTCATTCCCCCTAACTTGACATTGCTCTAGCATCACTGCATCTCATTTTTCACTTTGGACTTGTGTCCATGTGAAACAAGAAAATTAGCCATCTGGAAAGCGTGCTTTTGAGTAACTTAAATATCAGATCCTGACATTTAATAGAGAGCTAAGGTCGGTGACCGCAGACGAATTGCTTTGGCTGGTCTGATTCCACAGCAAATGTCTCAGTCCTTCATTGTGTGTTGGACGAGGTGTAGTCACAGTTGGACTTCGCATAACATCCAAAACCAACATCCTCTCTTTGGTTCAGACCAGAACCTTGCCTATTTTCTGTGGTAGAGTAGACTCCATTGATCTTTAAAAAGTTGAGCCTTGTATAATTTGACACAGCTTCGCATCTCCGTTCTTCTGGTTTCTAGTGTTGTCCCCTGGTCTCTGCCTCTGGGTGTCTCTTTCTCCTCCACGTACTCTGAGAGGAGAAACTCTCTCTGACCAAGTCTCCAGAAGACCAGAAATGAGGCTACTGAGCCCTGCATTTGATTTAGAGAGAAATTTGTGTTTGAGAATTCTGCCAAGGGAGGGAAATAAACCAGAAACCATGGAACATCTGCTCCATGCTGGTATTACTGTGATGATTGGGGCTCCCTGGAGTCGGGGTGCAGATGAGCCAGTGGATGGTCCTGGGGTGATTTGCCCATTTGAAATGTGGCATCTGTGAAAACCTAGTAAAAATACAAAGAATGTGCCTGAACAGATGGTACGTGAAGAACTCTGGACTAGAACAATTCTCGGGGAACCCTTAAAGATGAATAAATGTGGCCAGGGGAAGGGATTATATATGATTAATAACGACTCTGTTATATTGTTAAAATTGCCTGCGTAGTTGTCCTCCAAAGACGGTTTCGTTTCTGGTTTTTGTTGTTGGTTTGGTTTTTTGGGTACGGATCAAAGTTACCAGTCAGGCCAAATTACATAGTGCAGGTAAGTACTTTCCACCCAGCTTTCTAGAATATAATGTCTCCGCATGACAAAGGTTATTCACAAAATCAGAACAGAAGAGTTAGACCTTGGGTCATGAATGAGTGTGTGGGAGTTAGACTCACTGAAAAGCATAAATAATAGATTTAAGCGAATATATTTGCAGCTGTATTGTTCTTCTATTGATGTAGAAGAAATTCTAAGGCAGTGCAACTGACCTTAGTGAACTCCATGAGAAAAGTCAGTATTCTGGACTGAACATCAGTTTGGAACTTGATTAGCAAGGCATTGCCAAAAAGAGAAGAGATAAAAATTACTTTAATCGACAGAGCAACTATTTGTATGTAACCCTGTGCATGGTGCTGCTAAAAGGCTGGTGATTAATAAGTAGCTTATTCTTTCAAGAAGGGTAATGATTTTCCTTGGCCCCGTAATTTCACTCTTGATTTAAAATTATTTTGGCAAAAGTCAATCTTAGCTTCTGTTATGTGAGAACATCACAAACTATGACTAAATGAAGTTATTTTAAGGGGCTGTGTTTCTTGCATAGGTTATGATTATATTCGGTTTCATGGAACAGAAAGCTAACTTAAGAATTTACATGTAGACATTACTTTGTCCCTGTGACCGAGATTGGCAGTCCAGGGTTGTTGGAAGGTAAGGGTGTCACCAAGGACAAAGACTCCTCATGATTATTTGTAAACTGTAGAAAGGTGCATCATTTGGTCCCAAATACACACTGGTTTTGTCATTCTTTTTTTTTTTTTCTGGATGAGTAGGTTCTGCTGTGATCTTTCTATCCAGTGTCCATGTTCTAACATGAACTTGTATTCCAAACCTCTGGTCATGATCCTGATACCTGGAGTTACTCGGAACAATCTACCTTGTGAATTGTATTGCTTTAAAAAGATCCCAGATCATGTCCGAAAAAATCAGAGAAATGTACGAAGAAGAAAATAAAATCCACCTCATATTTTACAGCCCCAAATAACTACTAACATCACGATGAAACTTCATCCAGAAATTGTTACATTTCTGTATGTCTATATATACATATGTATGTGTACACATGCATATTTAGCCACACATATGTAATTGTATACACATATTGTGTTATTTCCCACTCCTATTTTTATAATTATATATATATATATATATATATATATATATATATATATATACAGGATTGTGTAAAAATTTGCCGAGTGACTGGAAGTGCAGTCTTAGCTGCATTCTGAATTATTCAATTACACCAGGACCCGTTTCCCCGCCCCACCCCCTCGCCATCTTGCTTTTAGCCAAACATGAACGTAAAGGAATTGTCTACAGTAGGTTGTCTTTCCATTTGGATATATCTTGTTTTATGATTCTTGGTAAGGTTTTGTAGATTTATTTACAAAAATTCCAAGCCCACCTTGTTCAATTTTTCCTGAATGCTTTATTCACTTGACCAGCCGTTGTCAATGAGATATTGTCTATGTTGCCATTTCTAGGTACTCATTGCTAGTAGAGAAAAAAAGTTATTGAACTTTGTATATTTATCTTACATTGAGCCATCTTACCAAATGATCTTATTCTAGCAATTTTGTAAAAAAACCTTGTGTTTCTAGAAACAAAATCGTATCAATAAATCAAGAGAGTTACCTCTGCTTTTTAACACGTATCCAAAATATATTCTTTGAATTTGCTCATAGCTCCAAGGAAATATTGAAAAGTTACAGAAAAGAATAGGAATTGAAAATTTACAAAGTAGCATGAGAAATACCCAATTAATATATGCTGCAGATACCTCGGTTGAACCAAGCACATGAAAAGGATGCCAACTCCCACTCTAGTAAGATAAAACATACCATAATGAATGAAAAATACTCAGTTTCATTGTTACATATTAAAGTGACAAAAAAATAAAAAGAAGTATAACAGTTATTGTTGCTGGGGCAAATCCTTTGTTGTTGTTTTTGTTTAGGACGATTGTAAAGTTTATTTAGAGAGAGCACGCAACTGGGGAGGGGCAGAGAGAGCGGGAGACACAGAATCTGAAGCAGGCTCCAGGCTCTGAGCTGTCAGCACAGAGCCCGACGTGGGGCTTGAACTCACAAACTGTAAGATCATGACCTGAGCTAAAGTCGGCCAGTTAACCGACTGAGCCACCTAGACCCCCTGTTTTACTTGGTATTGATATCAAGCTTTATAAATAGTTGTTACATATGTGGGGTATGTTCCTCAATCTGAACTTTTCTTTTTCTAGAGCGTGTTTGCTATTCTTGGGCCTTGGAATTTCCATATGAGTTTCAGAATCTACTTTTCAAGTTCAAAAAACAAACAAACAAACAAAACGTTGGGGGCTTGGATTAGAAATGAATTCATTTGATATGTCATTGTGAAAGAGTTGCTATTTAGAATAGCTAATCTATATCTCTGCATTGATTCAGGTTTTTAAAAATGTCTTTCACCTCAACATCACTTATCAGGGAGATGCAAGTCAAAACTACAGTGACCTATCACCTCACACCTGTCAGAATGGCTAAAATTAACCCAAGAAACAAAAGGTGTTGGTGAGGAGGTAAGAAAAAAGGGAATCGTCTTGTACTGTTGGTGAGGATGCAAACTGGTGCGGCCACTCTGGAAAACAGTATGAAGGATCCTCAAAAAATTAAAAATAGAACCACCCTCTTGTTCAGCAATTGCGCTCCTTACCCAAAGAATACAAAAATACAAGCTTAAAGGGATATGTGCACCCCGATGTTTATAGCAGCATTATAGCAGCCAAACTATGGAAATAGCCCAAGTGTCCATCGACTGATGAATGGATAAAGAAGACGTAGTATAGATCTATACAATGGACTATTACTCCACTATAGGAAAGAATGGAATTTGCCATTTGCAACGGCATGGATGGAGCTAGAGTATGATGCTAAGTGAAATAAGTCAGAGAAAAAGAAATACTATATGATTTCACTCATGTGGTATTCGGGAAACAAAGGAGCAAAGGGGAAGTAGGCAAACCAAGAAACTGACTCTTAACTATAGAGAACAAACTGATGGTTACCAGAGGGGAGGTGGATGGCGGGCGGTAGGGGTGAAACAGGTGATGGGGATTAAGGAGGGCACTGGTGATGAGCACCGGGTATTGGAGGGAAGTGTTGAGTCACTATATTATACACCTAAAACTAATATACTCCATTACAGAATAATATATAACAAATACGCCTTGTTAAAAACGCTCTTTTTGTTGGCTGCTGTATGGAAACCACATTGTTTTTTTACGTTATTTTTTTTTTAGCCGGCTACCTTGCTAAGCTCTCTTACTAATTTAATTAATAATAAGTTGTCTGTAGATGGTGAGATGTGTGTAGACATTTCATATGCACTTCCGGCAGCTTTCTTTCCTTCCATTCCTTATTTTTCCCCCCCCTTAATGCAGGTGGCTTGGTCTTCAGTGTGACGATGACTAGAAACATTGGTAGTGGGTGTCCTTGTTCTGTTCCTGTTTTTAAGGGAGTTTTCTGACGTTTTTCCACTGCTAGAACATCCTTATTGGGTAAGAGAGTTCTTGCTCACTCTCAGTTGACGCCCTCAACACACGAGTACACGCGAACTTGTGCTAGTATATCTGTAGTTACAGATGCAGTTCACATCCTTTGCACGGAAATGATAAATGAGAAGACACAAAGACACAAACACTTAAAATGCTGTTGGATATTGCCAAATCACCTCCCAGCATGTTGCATCATGAGAAAACTCCATTGATAGTATATGTGCATGTACATTTACTATTACATAGTAGGTGCACATTCTCCATGTGTCCTCAACCATCTTCGTCTCCAGTGATAACCTCCCCGTTCTCTTCAAGTAATAATGAAAACGTCCGGTTGTAGAGCAGTTACTGTGTTCTAGGCACTGTTCTCTGGCTTCCTTTATATTAGCTCACCGTTAAAAAGGTGCTTTCATTAACCCCAGTTCACAGTTGAACATCTGTGGCACAGAGAGTTTCGATAACTTGCCCAAAGTCCCACCGCTAGTGAGTGACACGGCCAAGATTTGAACCCAAACAACCAGCCCTGGAGTTCATGCTCTTAAACGTTATGCGACACAGCCTTTTACAGCTGGCAGCTAGTGAGTGTTGGCCCTGTGGTCAGAGCTGTGGTAACTCAGTCGTCACCATCTTAGCAAGAACTGTTATCATCCTCAGTAGGTTGCCTGTCATAACACATGACACCCCTTTGCTGTTGACTGAAAGTATTGATTCGATGGTGTCTTGACTGGATGGTTGATGTTCCTATGCAATTTAATGTCCTAGCTGGTGGCTCCTCCAGGCCATGGAGAGCTGCCCCGGGACTAGAGCTAAACTGAGATTTATTGCATGATTTGGGAGAAGGCATGTGGTTGTGGTTTGAGCACTCATATCTGTATTGAGCAAGAGACGGTCTGAAAAAGTAAGGGCTCGGGAATGAGAAGGACTGGGGTCTCCTTTTGTGTTCCACTTACCAGGTTAGGTTTATTGAAATCTCAGAGCCTTGGATTTTCTCATCTGTGAAACAGGGACAAGGGTAGTTGCTTTGTGGTGGTGGTAAGAGAATTAAGTAAGATGACGTGTGTAGAGTGTGTGGTTGGTACCTGGTATGCAGTACTCGTTCTACAAGTGCAAAGTCCTTTCTTCCTCCCCGAGGGCAGCTGTGTGTCAGGGTCACACATCTCGACGTGTGAGAGTATAAAACTAGCCCCAAACCGAGACCTAAAATTTAGTGAGTAATCCACACCCAGACAGCTGAGACTTGATAACATGTGAGCAGATAGTTTTACTAATGTAGAAGAAGTGCATGAAAACTTCCTGTGAGCCAGGTATAATTCACAATATATTATATAGATCTAATTTTTAAAATCCTCAACAAACCCCATAGGGTATGTATGATGATGATTCCCATTTTGTGGATAAAGAAACTGAGTTACGAAGAAGGCACTTGCCCTTGGTCACACAGCTAGCAAATAGCAGAGCTGGGATTCGCACTCAGGCTATCTGGTTGCAGTCTTTTTTTTTTTTTTTTTTTGAAGTTTATTTATTTTGAAAGTGAGAAAAAGCACAGGTGGGGAAGGAGCAGGGGGGTGGGGAGAGAATCCTAAGAAGGCTCTGCACTGTCGGCGTGGAGTCCAATGTGGGGCTCGAACCCATGAGCTGTGAGATGGTGACCCGAGCCAACATTAAGAACATCCAGAGTTGGACACTTAACCAACTGAGCCACCCAGGTGCTCCTGGTTGCAGTCTTAATCACCATATCGTTCTACCTCTGTGACAGCTCTGAAGAGAAATTCCTGACAAATCTCTTAGGGAGAGAAGACCTACTCACACATTCGCACCTTAGGTTTCTTCTTGGCAATGCATTTCCGGTGCAGTTATTATTTAAGTGCTGATGACTGCTTTGGTGCAACCTTAACAACGTTTGCTAAGGTTTAGTTGAATCTCTGCTATTTTGTTTGTCTCACAGAGGATCTTCCATCCATCGGCCCATCCCATCATTTCATTTCCTCATTCAACAATATTTCTTAGGCCTGGAGGGCGGGACAAATGCATGATCACCCTTGAAAGTACAAGACTAGTTCCACATCCTGTTTGTCGATTTCCGAGCTTTGTGACCTTGAGTAGGCTCATCTGAGCCTCCGCCCCTTTAGCTTAAATGGAGGCAATAATACCCACTTCTCTGGGTTATTCCTTTCTTTAGCTAAGATTGTGTTGAAAGGGAAGGTGATTTGGAAACTAAAGCGCTGTGCAAATATTATTTGATAGAACTATCCCACAAAGAGGAGCCACCCAGAAGTCTTTGCTTACTTAAGCAAAAACCTGGCTTTGGGAATAGGAAGTGCATTAAGTTGCTCACTGTCCTTTGATTGCTGATCTTAGCCAGGGTTTAAGCTTTAGCTGTGGCACCTGTATGTGATGAGAGAAGCTTTGAGGAAAGCTGGCGCAGGGATCCCACTTTGCCTTCATATAAGTATCTCCATGGGAATGTGATAGGTTTGTCAGCAGAGCGTGGCATCCTTTGCGGTCCAGAATACAAATTGAAATATTATGTTACAAAACTGTTAGCATTTCCTTACACAGAAAAGCTGTTAAAAAAATAAGCAAGTGGCTCATGGGACTTGGTAGCAGAGGTGAACTGTACCAAGGAGCTCATGCTGTCACCGCAGAATACGTCTTCAGATCTCCCAGAACCATTTCAAACAACAAGGAAGCCTGATGTCAATTGCAGAGGACTTCGTTCTTCTTCCAGAAAGTTGTTTTGTTTGCCAGTGTCTGTCCAAACAGCTGGTTCCTGGAGTGACTATCTGAATTACACTCAACTAATAATACATATGTGAAAGTCCAATAAATACCACTTTCTACCCCTGCTTTGCAAGGATTCTTTGGATCTGAACCCAGACCTGAGAATCTGCGTTTTTAAGAGCTCTGGAGTAGATGCTCATTCATAACTAGATAGGGGAAGCATGGCTGGAAGATGAGGGTGTGCCCAGCAGTGGGACGGAGGAGTTTCCGGGACTAAGCTGGTGTTGGGAATGCTCTGTTCACTCCCATCATCCATGACCTTTTTCTTTTCACGTTTTTCGAATAGTTTTCTGGACACTGACAGCCTCCCAGTTTTAAGTCATTTTACATTATTTCTTCAAGATTTTACCTAAATTCAAGTAAGTTAACATATAGTATAGCATGGCACCTGGGTGGCTCAGTCGGTTAAGCGTCCAACTCTTGATTTTGGCTCAGGTCATGATTTTGCAGTTGATGAGATCAAGCCCCACATCGGGCTCTGTGCCGACAGTGTGGAGCCTGCTTGGGATTATCCCTTTCCCTCACCCTGTGCCCTTCCCCAACTCTCTCTCAAAATAAATAAATAAACACTTATTTTGTTTATGCCTTGATTAAAAAAAACACACACACACAGCATGGAGGCTGCTTGGGATTCTCTTTCCCCTCTTTCTGTCTCTCCCCTCCCTCTCAAAATGAATATTTATTTTGTTTGTGCCTTTATAAAAAACACATGGAGTGTAGTGTTAGTTTCAGGAATAGAGTTTAGTGATTCATCACTTGCATAGAACACCCAGTGCTCATCACAAGTGTCCTCCTTAATGCCCATCACGCATTTACCCCATCCCCCCATCCATGCTGTTTTAAAGCTATTTCATGACAATATGGATGAATCGTTTTTAAAAGCTTATATGCATTATCCTTTCAACTCATGCCCCCCCCCCCCGCCCCCATCTCCCAGCCACGGCTCCTTAATTGATGTTCAGTAATACCGTTTCATGATAAAATCTCAATGCTCACTTCTCTACTCCTCCACTTTTTGAATGCTGTGAATGGCACATACTGCTGGGTCATTGCGCCCAAGGAGGAGTCCCTGCCCGTTTCCAAGAAAGAAAGAGTAGACGACGAGATGTTCAATGTGTTCTATTTTCAAGAACTTTGGAGGTGGTAGGACATAAGGGAAGGTGTGAAGGCTTAGAATTCACTGTTTCTGCGGAAGCTGACAGACAGACGGGGCCGACAGGCAAACCTGTGACTTAGGGATGCAGGTAGGTGTGTTGGCTGTTTTTGCTGTTGTGGTTAAACACACAACAAAGGATGCCTCTGTACTCCTATCTTGACAAATGGCTTTGCGATCGATCAAATCTTTCTATTTGACTTCCACTTTCCGACCCTGTGACCAACTGGCTTGAAATTGCCTAACCTCGATGTCTTGTATTTCCTCATCTGATAAAAAGAGCTAACATTGCCCAAATTGGATGGTGGTTTGGAAATAGAGATAAGACACGGCCCGTCAGTGTCCAGTATAGAACAAAAGCTAGTTTCTATCCAATTCAGAGCCCACTGTTGTTCCGCCTTTTCACCTCGTACAGGAGTTCTTTGTGGAGGCTGCTGCAAGCTGGGTCCATCCTGTTAGGAAACTCTGTTCAGCTGAACCGATGTGTATCAATGTCCCTTTGTAGAAAAGTAGGATGTGTGTCTGTGCATGTAACCCCATAAAGTACTGTGCAACAACACAGAAAGTAGCAGTTTAGGCATTACCAGAAAAGACGAGGCAACATAGGTTGTTGAAATAGCTGTGAATCCAAGAAAATGTTTCAGTGGTATGACTACTGGTCCACCCCAGGGTATAGTTAATGCTGACGAGTCAGCTGTTGGAGGTCTCGTTACATAGTTGGGAACATGATACCATCATGGGTGAATCCTTGCCACGTAAGAGTCCAGAAGGCAGGGATCCTTGGTTCATACATTTTGGACTAAGCAGGCACAGACCAGTCATGTTTTATGTTTGTGGTTGAAGATAAAACAAACAGCTAATGTTTTGCTGTGAGCCAAATAATCTGAACACAGACTGAAATCACTGGGTTCCAGATGTGACATTCTACCCTTGGAAGAAGGACGTCAGGATCAGGATAGATGCTTGACCCAGAAGGAGCCCCCGGACTGTGTGCTTTGTGGTAAGCGCTTAGACTCGGTGCTTCTTGAAAAGAAGGGACTCTTAGCACAGGTGACTGAGGTCTCATACTTGTCAAAACACTTGGAAAGTTTTTCTCACTTGAGCCTCTCAAGCACCCTGTGAGGCGTGCTTGAAGTCCCCATGGAAAAAAGAAGGCACAGAGCCATTAGGAGACTGGGCCAGGAGGAGACCCTTGACTACTGGACCCTGGGCCCCAGCTTTTCCACCAGGCTGTGCCCTGTAAGGAATGGGGGTTAGATTTGGCTAATACGGTGATGGGACGGAGGCCAGGAGATCCAGAGTACTGACTTCTACCCTCCGGATGGGGTAGGTGCGTGGCCCTTGCGACAAAGAACAATGACCAAGAAAAAGTAGCTTTTTATTTACTGGTGGTTGATCGGGCTTTTCCTTTAAATCCCCAAGCTGGGAACTAGGTGAGATGGATGGGGCCACGCGTCCTAAGCTCAAAGCCTGAGAATCCTCTGTGCTTCCTCTCCCCTCCTCGGCTCTATTCCTTCCTCTCCTGTTTCCACTCACTCTCCTCTTCCCTTAACCGAACAGTGTGGGAAATGCAATGCCTGTATACGGTGAGAAGTTGTAAACTTGTGGCATAACATTTTAGGCTCCTTGCTCTGAATTTAAAAGCGGTATAACCAAAATGACCTAATTATGATGATCATTCCCATATAGACGCTTTGCAACCTTAAAAATGAAAGGTGGATGCAATTAACGCCTATTTTCGTTTGTCAGATTTCGGTGTACATCCCCAACTGGGGATTAAGTAGCTGATGCCCTGTGAATTTGCTTCTTGCACCTATTACTGTCATTTACTTTATTATAGATGGTTCCCCAAACGCTCATTTCCATGGGTTCCAGTTGTTCGAGATAGTAAAACTGCACATAAAAAGGCAGCTTTTAAAAAAATAGTCTAAATCGGGAATGAAATCAAGGGAACCACAGAGTTGCCTCACCAACAACAAATATTGTTCCTGTCTCCTGTGGATTGAGTCCATGACCCATGGAACCACCTCAGAATAGGACACCAGTTGTCTTCTGTTCCCTTGTGGTTTACCTATTCAATCTAATTTAGTTGGATAAATATTGATTGGTACATATGCAGTGCCGGAGATTTGCAGTGTCCTACCACTTGTAAATAGCAGGCACGCTTCGCATTTAGGGCCCACGTTCTCTGACCCCTTGAGCTGGGCCTGAGGAGTAAATGAAGAAAGATATCGGTGGTGGACAAAGGGAAGGGAATGACATGGGCTGAATTTCACCGTGTGCCACACGTGGGGCTGGGTGCATTCTCGGTGACAGAGCTTCATTATCACAGCAATATTCTAAGGAAGGTGTTACTGTCCCCATGAAACTGTGGGGGAAACCGAGGCTTGGAATGGTTGAGTTGTGATAAAACTCATCCTCACCATTTGTTTTGTTTTGTTTGACTTTTTTTTTCATTATGGAAAGATACATAGGACATAAAACTGTCTTAAGCACTATTTTCTTTTAAGTTTATTTTGAGGGAGAGAGCATTGGGAGTGTGCGAGTGGTGGAGGGGCAGAGAGAGAATCCCAAGTAGGCTCCACACCGTCAGCGCAGAGCCCAGTGTGGGGCTCAGTCTCACGAACTGTGAGATCACCACCTGAGCTGAAATCAAGAGTTGGATACTCATTGTAAATTGAGTATCTAAGTTTTAAAATACATGCATATATATATATACACACACACACATAAATATTAAGAAATATAAATAAGTACAAATATAAGTACATAAATATATATATATTATATATTATGCAATATATATGTGCTCTCTCTCTCTCTCTATATATATATGTGTATATATATATATACACACACACACACACATATATATATATATATATATATAAGGGTGCAGGGTTTCAGTGGATTTTGAAAGTCAGAAAAACTAGATAAATTCCTATGTAGAAAATGAATAGTTGTCTGCTACTGAGAAGAACACAGGAGGACCATTCTGGTAGCAAGTCACAAAGATGCACATCAGTTATGCAAAGGCATCATGAGGGGTGAGGGGGCCTCCTCGCTCTGGGGAAGGATCCCGAAATGTAGGTCACGAATCTGGTGTCTAAAGGGAACAAGTTAAGCTGCGGACATTCACATACGCACACAGAACTTGATCCGCTCCTTCCCTGTGCGCGCACGCGTGTGTGGGTGTGTGTGTCTGTGCAGGACAAAGGCATAGCTTGAGGTATCAGGACTGATCGGGCACCAGTCCAAGGGGAAGGAGCTGTGGTCCGTGGAATGACTTAAAAGTAGAATTTTGGTGGACAGGAGGTAAGGAGAACAGAACCTCATGTGCATGTGTATCCAAGCCTCTTCAAGGTGCCACTGAAGGGGTACGGTGGCCCAGGCGTCTCCAGAGTGACAGCTCCAGGACCAGCTAGTTAACAGGAGGCTGTGAGAGTCCAGGGAAATAGCAACATTCCTGCCAAATGTCCTGGCCCAGCCCATTGAAACCTGGCTAAACCTGTGGTCCACTGGAAGCACCCCCGGAGAGAAGTTGATCTAGGGGTGACAGCTGGGGCCACTCCTTACCAGCCAAGTGACCTTGGGATAATAATCATACCTCTCAGAACCAGGATGACAGTAACTCCTGCATAAGGCAAATATGTGGATTAAGTGAGGTAATTTATGTCAACAATACGGGGCCACTGCTTGGTGCAAAGAATACAGTCAGGAAATGTCACTCTCTTAACGACAGAAATAGCTGTCTTTTTTTGTTTTTTAAGCTACAATTAAAAAAAAAATTTAGTTTCTTTTTTGAGAGCAAGAAAGAGAGCAGGGGAGGGGTAGAGAGAAAGGGAGAGAGAGAATCCCAAGCAGGCTCCACGCTGTCAGCAGAGTCCGTTGCGGGACTTGAACCCACGAACTGCGAGATCTTGACCTGAGCTGAATCAAGAGTCTGACGCTTAACCAACTGAGCCACCCAGGCGCCCCCTTCCTTTTTTTAAGCATTCCCCATGTTGAGATAATTGTCAGACGTTTTCTTCTCTACAATGTGCAAAGGAAGCACCATGACCCTGATTTATCACGGAGGAGGAAACTGAATCTCAGAAGTTCAGGGACGGCCACGGTCGCAGCCGGTAAACGACAGGACCAGAATTTGAGCACACCCTTCCTGTGCCCACCCGCCCACCTCCCTTTGCCTTTCCCTCCTCCGATGCCAGTTCTGGCCTCACGCTGTGGACCTTAAAAAACACCATCTTCCCAAAGGCAAGATAGTGATTTGTTAGGGGTGGAGGAGAACGTAGGCCAAGGGACTTGTGTGTCCTGACCTCATCCATTCTTCTCTGGACGGGCGAGGCCTTTGACTTTGATTTCTTCAGACTTGGGCAGTTTGTTCCCACCAACAGGGATAATCTCACTAAATCAGCACCACCCCATCGGGGGAGGGAGCCAGGTGGTGATGCTGAGTAGTGTGAACCCCAGCAGCAATCACGGTTGTTCACCCCATCAGTATCCAAATGAGGACAGGCTGGCAGGCTAGGCGGGCAGAGAGTAGATCACAGAGGGGCTGGGAGGCCCCGGGCTTCTCTTGGGGGCGTCTTCTCGCCCACGAGTTGTTTGTACATTCCCCTGTCGTGTGTGCTGCTGTTCCTTCTAGCAGGACGTGTGGACAGGGTCTGGCACGACGTTGGGACACAGAGTCCACCTTCAAAGCCCTGGTGCTCATCTGATCCCTTGTCCTAACATCCTTGTCACACTACCCCCCTAGGCTGGCTTTTTTTTTTTTTTCTTTAACTGTGGGTATTTCTGAAGATTCCTCCTCGTTCCTGTGGTCCTCTGTTTTCACCCAGCTTTGGGGAGGTCAAGAACTTGAAGTCTCACCTCAGGTTTGGGGTGCTGTAAGTGCCCCATAGCCCGGACTCCTCCTCTTTGGCCCTTCTCTAGGCTTTTCTGCCTTGAATGCTGCAGAATTCTAACCTTGAATTCTAACCTTCAGAATTTTCTTATTGTCCACCTCTTATTCAAAAACTTCTAATTAGTCTCCATTTTTTCAGCTTAAGCCTTTTCAAGTTGGATCTGAGGCCCATCTTTACCCATTTAATGATTATATCTCAAAAAGATCTACAGAATGAAAATTGAGGGCGACCTCAGTCAACCACGCGGAGAATGGGTATAATCTTCAGGGATGGCCGTCTGCTCGTTTGTGTAGCCTCGTGTTGCTGGGGTTGCACAGAAGGTAGAAACCAACCCAAAGGGATTATAATCGAGTCAAGAAGAGAATTTTCTTGCTCATCTAACAGACCCGTTATTGAAGTGATTAAATTATAATGTCAGGAGTTGTTATTGGAAAGAGGATATTCAATAGGTAGCACAGAAAATGTCATGGGCTCTATGTTGTTGTTTTTTTTTTTTTTTTCCTAATGGAGGATTTGGTGTTTGAACGAGACCACACTGGAAGTAATTCAACCTTTTTAAAAGGATGTGACATTTCCTCCCCATTTGCATAGCGGGCGGGGGTTTGGCGATGTTGCCAGAAATGATGGTGTTTCCACAGAGAGCCTGCTGTTTTCTGTGACATCCATTCAGGTGCTAGACACAACCTCCAGCTCAGACTAGAGTGGCAGGCAGGCCCTGCGTCACACAGGGCAGCCCGGGGTTGTTGGGATCAAGCAGAAAGCTTGTTGGTTTTCTTGCAGGAATAGACTAACCAAAGCCTTACTCTCCCAGAACTCAATCAATGCATTCTCAATAACAGACCTCGAGAGGGTGTGTTAGCACAACCTCAAACTTCCTCTGCTCAGGGATGAGAACAGAGAAGAGAGAGTTGGCCCTCTCAGGCAGACAGTGTGGTGTCTGTGGAACACAGTGTCAGCAGGACCAGAAAATGGCCAGTCTTGGGGTGGCTGGGTGGCTCAGTCGGTTAAGCATCTGACTTTGGCTCAGGTCGTGATCTCGCGGTTCATGGGTTCAAGACCCACGTCAGGCTCTGTGCTGACAGCTCAGAGCCTGGATCCTGCTTCCTATTCTGTTCCTCTCTCTCTCTCTCTCTGCCTCTCCCCTCTCTTTCAAAAATAAATGAATATTACTAAAAAAGAAAAAAAAGAAATCAATCTTGCCAACACTGTGGTCTTGGACCTCTAGCCTCCAATGAAGGAGCCAGGAATGGGGCCACCATCAGAAAGCAGACTTGCTACAGGCTTGGCTCGCTTTTCGAGAAACCAACGTGCAAATGGAAAGGTGCAATTCTACCACTCACACTGCATGCCACGTGGAAACAGATTGCTTGGGACATGTAAACCTGTTCCTGCTCTTACCAAAAGCAGTGCGTTTCTCCAGAGAATTATCCAACTGTCTTATGTGGTGGCTGGTGTCTTCAACATCCAGACGGTGGACGAGTGAAGCTTCATGAATGCCCCCACGGTGTTCCATCAAAGCTGAAGTTAAGTCGGTTCTAGGGATGCCGAGCAGTGGGATTCAGGCACAGAGCTCTTTGCCAGGTTCCTGGAGCTGAGAGAAAGGTGTCCTGTCCCAGGCTTTCGAGAAAGAGGGGAGTTAGGTATGCCTCAGGCACTACAACGGTATTGTTCCTTTCAAGTGACCTTTGCCAAATGGCGGGTAACAATGAGCGTGGAATTCACTTTTTGTGCACCTTCTGGGTTGCCCGCTCAATTTTGATCGCTTGCCCTAAAGTTGACCCAACCCTGGAAAAAAGATGCTATCCCATTTGTCAGTGCCCTAAAGCCAAACAGCACCAGGAACGTACCTGGAGTGGAACTGAGTTGGGGTTTTTGATTTGTTTGATCGAGGGAGGCCACAGTCTTCTTCACGACAACTGTTGAGCGTCTCTTCTGGAAGATAACAGAAGGTTGACGTTTCAGGATGTGAGCTTATGTGAGGTGATTTTGGGGAGTGGCCAAGGAAGCAGGGGTTTCGCTCTGGGTCGTGTGCTCATCGGGAGTTTGGGAGCCAGTCTAGGGGTGTCTTCGTTTTTATGTGGAATGCAGGGGAAACAGAACATGGCTAAAACCAGCCTTGGCAAGCAGGGACAGTCCCCCTTCCCAGCCGAGAGGGAGAGATAATTGGTTATTTCGGTGGTGTTCACACCTTGTTTTTGTGCTCAGACATGGTTACAGAGTGGGTTTATTTTTGTCTCACTTTATCACAGTAATGGAATGACTTTGTCTGACATTGCCTTCTGGCAACGATAAAGTCCCTCCTTCCCGGCCAGCTCCCAGCTGTCAGGCTGCCTTTGTCTCTGTCACCCCAGATAGTTGGAGGAACCTGATCGGAATCAGTGCCCACGGGACAAGCGGGCGGAGGGAATGCCTTCAAAGAGGGATGGGAGGTTTCCTTCAGACTTGGGTGTACCTCTGCTCCAATCAAGGCAAATCAGGGCATCAAGGCCTCTTCTATTCCATATAACACGAAAATTATTTTAACCCCCCACAAGTTGTAGGGAAAACTCTTGCCCCTGGAACTAACAGTCTTAAAGATTAATACCGGCATATCGATCCTGGAGCCCTAAATCATCTGGTCTGGCTGCCAGGCTTGTGCTGTTTGTGAAATTTGCTTCAGCATCTATGGGTGATGACCATGATTTTTTTCATGTTACTTACTTAAAATGTAACTCCTTGAAAAAAAAAAAACAATTTCACAGGACTATCGCTTCAGAAGCTGTTGTAAAAAGTTTATGAAACAGAGAAAGAACCCGTCCTCCTATTAATTACTTCAACCCACCAACCATCCTCTTTTAATTCCTTCTATCTCTTCCTGTGCATTTAAGAAGTTGTGAATCACATCACACACAGACTATCAGAATCCTCTATTTTATAATGGGCCACCTTGCGTTTTATCTGTACTTTGCCATGTGACTATAGAATCTGTTTGACATTTTTTTTTCCCAACGGGGAGAGAATTAACATAATACAGTTAACTCGATCTTTGTATAGATTGTGAGACTGACATGGTACGTCTATTGTCCATTACCACATACAGTCACAAAGTTTTTTTCTTATGAGAAATTTTAAGATCTACTCCCTTAGCAACTTTGACATCTGTAATAGAGTATCATTCACTGTAGTCAGCATGCTATTACATCCCCGGGACTTATTTAGTATATAATTGGAGACCTGTGACCTCCTTCAGCCACTTTAATGATTGTTGTTAATGGCTGTATAAAATTTCACATAACCTGATCACTTTCTTAGTTCTACCTCTCTGCATGGAAATGTGTAATTTTTTTCTTCCTTTTTTGCTTTTTATTTGCATTTTCCATTTCAAACAGTGCTGGGATAAAGATTTTTCAAGCACGTAGGTATTTTCTGTACTTTCAAGAAAACTGTCCTTTCTACCTGGATGTTTCTAAGATTATCTCTTTGCCCTGGGAGTTTGGGAGTTTTCCCAGACTATGAATACATGCTTCTCTTCTTCCAGTGATTTTGCCTCAATTCATTAGATTCTCTCAATCTGAAACTTTTTGTTTTCAGGGAAGCTTTTTTGTTTCCTGTTTCTTTTTCCTTCTTTTTCTTCCAGAACTCTACTATCCACATGTGAGTTTGCTGGATCTCTCGTACAAGCCTCTTTACTTTTCCCACAGGATTACTAGATCTTCCTATTTTTGCTTCTGGTTCTACTCACTTTATCCTTTTGATCTTCTGGCCCCTGGAGGTGAGTATCCACAGTTGATGATCTCCTTAAACTCATCTGCTGATATTTTAAGAAACGAAAGTGTGTGTTCCTGGGAAGTCTTCTATCACGTGCTGAACACGAATCTCTTTAAGTGGTCTGGTTAGTGTTGTCCTTGCTCTTTGAAGTTTTTTTAAAAGGTTGCCCTCTGTCTCCAATCAGCTTTATTCCACCAGGGCCTTGTTTATTTTTTGTCTTTCAGGCTGCTGTGCTTTTTTAGTGTTGTTTTTTTTTTTTTGTCTGTGCTGCTTAGTGGGGTTCAGCTGCTGGGACGCCTGACTGGAGATGGACGGGGTGGTGGGGGCGATGGAGGGTGTGCCAGTCTCACCCCGAAAGCTGGCAAGGCTGCAGCAGGAAGCTATCAGCTCCCTATCAAGGCACGGGGGGTGGGGAGAGGGGTGGAGGAGAGTCTCTCCACTGGCTGTCTCAGGGACAGGTGCAGGGAACCGTTGGCCTACCTATTGAGCTCCTCCTCAGGTCTCTGTAGCCTTTGGAGACCGGCCAGTGTCTGGAACACTCAGGTTGGCCAGTGTCAGTTTCCCCATGGGGTCCAGGGATCTCTGTGGGTCAAGCTCTCCCCAAAAGCTGACTCCTTTGGATCCTTGCCCTAGGATTACATTCCACTGCTCCTTGCCCCCCAGGCTCCCACCTGGCTCAGAGGTTTAAAGCACACCACTAGAGTCACTTTACCTATCTGCTGCCTGGACTGGTGCAAGACCCTGGAAAAGTGAGGTGAAGCTGGGTGTGCGGTAGTGTATGTAGGGAAGGCAGGATGCGTTCATGGGCTGTCTTTCCAGAATCTTCTAATGTCATATCTTCCACAGTTATTGTTGGTATTTCAGCTCAGTTATTCTTTCCTATTAATATAGAATCACTTAGTCAAGTTGAAAACATTCTGTGGGTTTTTGTTTGAAGAAACAAATTGGCATCTTTTAAATACTGAGTCATGGAAGCTAGGGCTCTATACTCATTCAAGCCTTCCTTAAGCTTCATTATTTTCTCGGTATGAGGTCACATACTTTTCTCATGAAAGTTGCTTTCAGATACTTGATGATGATAATTTTCTCATTGTAATTTTTTTGCAATTATACTAACATTAATTTTCAAGATGCACTTTCACAGTAAGAGTTCCTAACCCTGGATGTAGCCTAGACTCATTTGAGGAGCGCTATCCCCAGCATTCATAGTCAAGTTCAAACCTTTATTTTAGAATATTATTTTTCTTTTAAATTTACTTATTTTGAGAAACAGAGACAGCTTGAGTGGGAAGGGACAGAGACAGAGAGAGAGAATCCCAAGCAGGCTCTGTGCTGTCAGGGCAGAGCCCTATGCAGGGCTCAATCTCATGAACAGTGACATCATGACCTGAGCTGAGATCAAGAGTTGGTTGCTTACAGGACTAAGCCACCCAGCCCCCCTGGAATATTGTTTAAAAAAACAAAAGCTCACCTGAGAAACAATATAGGGCATGTTAACAGCCCTCACTATTTCTTCTATTGACACTCTACAGGGGACCTTCCTGGGGTTTCTTCTGAATTTCCAGACCCACTTACGGTTCAGAGATGCCCAGATGGGTCATTTCTGGGTTCTTGAATGCCTTCTCTTCCTCTGTCAGTGGAGATGGGAGTTACCTCTGTGCCTGTGTAGCCTGGTCTGGCCAATCACTGGCAAGATTTTAATGTACTTTTTTCAATGTAGCTCCAGAGAAAGGGATCATGAAGTACTGTGACATTGCATGAAACAGAAAACGGCTTTCCGTATACTCCATGAGAAAAAAGGAAATTGAACATTTCTTCCTTTCTTTTCCCCTCATAGCAGAGTTTGATTTTTAAATTTTTTTTTAATGTTTGTTTATTTTTGAGAGAGAAAGAGAGGCAGAGAGAGCATGAGCAGGGGAGGGGCAGAGAGAGAGGCAGACACAGAATCTGAAGCAGGCTCCAGGCTCCGAACCGTCAGCACAGAGCCTGATAAGGGGCTTGAACTCACCGTGAGATCATGACCTGAGCTGAAGTCAGATGCTTAACCAACTGAGTCACCCAGGCACCCCGAAGTGGTTATTTTAAATAGAGTGGTAAAATAGTACAGGACACATCTCGCACATATCCAGTAATAAAACTGTGTATCTCCAGTTCCCTAGTCTCCCTGACACTCACATGGACCATCCTGGGGAGTCATTGGGCCAGTGACAGAATGCCTCAATGAAGAGATGATGTTGATCAAGAACAGACAATTCCAAAAACTTACTGGGTTATTGGTTAAATAGCTTAGGAAAATTATTAATAAAATCATTTATTTTCTTGAATTAGGTCATGCTTGTTCATTACATAAAATTAAGAAATGTATGGAATTGTAGAGAGTAAAACCATTTCTTTCTGTCCTTGCCTTTACATCCCAGTACCTTTCCCAAGAGGAAACTATAATTATTCTTCGAAGCAGGAGTTAAGGGCCAATTCATGAATACTGTACTCTTTGTGGGCAATTGCTTTTCTACCACAACCATTCAGCCGTATTGTTGTAGTCTACAATCAGCCACAGACAATACAGAGGGCGTGTCTGTGTTCCCATAAGGCTTATTTGTGGACACTGAAATTTGAATTTCATGTCATTTTTATGAAATTATATTCTCTTGTTTTGGTTTTTTTTTCACTACTAAAAGGTGTATAAACCAATGCACGACATACCGAAACAGATGGTGGGCTGGATTTGGCCTTTGGGCCACAGTCCAAAATCATCCTTGTTCTAGAGGCATTCCAAGCATATTCAATTACATACTCCTGTTTCTTTGAATATTTACTTAAAAACAGGCTCCATGCTATACCTAATTTCCTGCACTCACCGTTTCCTGTTAAAGTTTTCTGGTGGCCATTGCATATCCATTCATAGAGATACCTCCATTTTATCAGTCAAAACCTCCTTTTATCAATCAAGGATGTTCAGGCCTATGCTATCTATGGTGGTTTGAGGGGCATTAAGATTCTTTCTGATCTTTGCCTTCGACAAGTAATGTGGCAGTGAATATCCTTGCACACTTGTGTCCCTGTGGGATTCTGTCTCAATAAATACACGAAGGTGGAATCAGAGCTAACGATTCAACATAAAGAACAGAAGCAACATTTCTGAGCAGAGTCTTGGCCACTTTCATTAGAGTTCATTACAGGTCATGTCCAGACCAGGCCAAGACCCTGGGTGGTTCTGAATCTTTGCAGGAGACCTTTTTTAATATGGGTCCCAGAGAACGTGGCCTGAGTTTGTAGATGTAGGTGTGTCTTAACTGCCACTGTGCAGAATAGAGGAGGAAGTGGTACACAGAGGACCCGCCCCTCAGAGTACCTGGAAGGCTCCAAATGACCTTTGAGGGGTATAGGTTAGAGGGTCCTTTACCACCCACAGGGGCTGACTAGCATTTCCCAGAGCTGGAGAGGATGGTATGATGGTGTTTGGGGTAGGATACAAGAGGAAGAAATTTGAATTTTGCAAAGAGGTCATCTCCAGAAAATATTATGAACTAATTTTATAAGTTAAATTTTATTTTCATGGCACATAGACATCCTCTAAATGAATCCTGTGGGAATCATTTCACAAAGGAAACTGTTTCCTCTGAAGTGATTTAATTTATCATAAATCCTATTTTGGATTAACATGGCAAGTGGTATTTACACATACAAAAAGCTTTTGCACCCAAGATAATTGGTACCTTAGAAAATACAAGTAGCCTGTAATCCAAAGTCAGATGCATCCTTGGTCCAGCAAATGACTTAGTCACTACGGCCTTCTCTTCTTTCACCTCTAAAACAAGAAGGTTGGGATATTTGTTCTCTGTGGTTCCTTCCAGCTTCATGACTATACAAAACGGGGACAATCAAGAAATGCCCAGTAGATCATTTGGTCCAGGAAATCAGGGACTTGTGTGTATTTTTTTTCTTACTATGGTGCCCTCCTGCTACTTAGGATAGGGCATGGTATATAGCGAGCCCCTGGAAACATTTGTTAAATGAATGAAAAATGAATATACTAAATGCCCATATTGCAGAAACTTGTGCTTTTGCATTTGTAGATGATTCTTGTTGTCTTCCCCAACTGCCATTCCTCTTTTCAGCTCTGTGATAGAAATCTTTTGTTGTTTATTTTTTTAATTCTTTTTTTAATTTTATTTTTAAATTTGTTTTTAACGTTTAATTTTGAGAAACAAAGTATGAGCAGGGGAGGGGCAGAGAGAGAGGGAGACACAGAATCTGAAGCAGGCTTCATGCTCGGGACAGAGAGAGAGGGAGACACAGAATCTGAAGCAGGCTTCATGCTCTGAGCTGTCAGCACAGAGTCCAACATGGGGCTCAAACCTATAAACCGTGAGATGATCTGAGCCAAGGTCAGATGCTTAACTGACTGAGCCACCTAGGCGTCCCTATTCTTTTTCTTCCTTTCTTTTTTTTAAAGTTTATTTGTTTTGAGAGAGAGAGAGAGAGAGAGAGAGAGAGAGAGTAGGAGTGAGTGGGGGAGGGACAGAGAGAAGGAGAGAGAATCCCAAGCAAGCTCTACACCATCAACTCACAGAGTCCAATGCATGAGATCATGGCCTGAGCCAAAGTCAGACGCCCAATCCACTGAGCCACCCAGGTACCTCTAGAAATCTGCTGTGGTTTGAATATCTACCCTCCTCCACATTGCCATAAGTTTCAGGAAAATAGTGATTTCATTTATTTTGCCTGTGATTGGGTTAAGCATGGTCATGTGATTAAGTATTGTGGCCAATGGTAAGTCAGGGGAAAATCAGTGCAGGACTCTAGGACAGTTTGCTCAATGATGAGAAGAGATCCCTTGGATAAGACACCCTCCTAGTTATTGCCATGTCTACTTGACTCCTGGAACTATTGCAGTCAGCTTATAATCAGGGGTGGGCCCGCTGAGGATGGGTGAGAAGCCCAGAGTGACAGCGCAGGAATATGGAAAGATTTTGAGTTCATGATGATGGTGTTGAAACCTTGAAGAGACCAACTGTGGAGGATCCCTGTTTCTCGATTTTTTATTAAGTGGAATGATGAAGTCTTGGTAATTTGGACAGTCAAGTATTTTTATCACTTGAGGCCAAAATCATCCAAATCATGTCACTTTGCTAGTTATTATGCAGATAACTTGGGTGAAAATTAGAGTCTTCATTGCTCATAAATTACAGTTTAATAGGAAGAACATAAAGGTAGGTTTTTCTCATTGTTTCTTCTGCTATAGAAAATTGTAGGAAGCAAAAACTGTTAAAATAGGGAAAAGTCTAGTCTTGTTAAAAAAAAATACCCGTTGCAAATTTTATAAACCTTGTAAATATATTACAGAAATGAGCAGTTTTCACAATTATTTGTTGGGAAAGATGTAGTAGAATATTTCCAATTTAAAATGGTTTAACATTTACAGAGATTTTTTTTTTTGGGGGGGGGAGGGCTTTGATTTTTTTTTTAAGATTGTATGCAAAAGCAATCTGTTCCATATTTTATGTGAAATTCATGGCAAGAACAAGATGCTGGCATTAATAACCCAATTGATAAAACACAGGCAAAGCACCCACAGCTGTGTCAGTATCTTTAAAAGAGAGAAATGTCAGTTCAGTGTTTACTTGGGGTCCCAGCCTAGCAGGGAATTGGGTGCTGAGGCAAGCTTGGTAGAAGTTCAAGCCTCTACGTGATTAGCTATAGTATTATGGGAGCAAATCACAGGATTAGCTGAGGATAAACTATTATTAGACCTGTCAATATTTGTTAATTGCTAGATGATATATACATCTCCTCTCTTCCTCAACACAGAATCTCTCCCTCTTTTGAGCATACACCCCACCCCCTACACGTATACTTTGAACCACAACAGTTGATTGTACGCTGCCCTTAAAGACCGTTTAACTTTTGGTTAAAATGCATTTTTCTAAGATTCTGGTGATAAGTGTCCAAAACCCTGTTCTTAAGCTCTTATTCCGGAGATCACTTTACTTACAGAAGGTACCATAGAGCTCTAAGCATAGACTTCCAAAGCCACACAAATGAAGTTGTTACAGAAAATCAGCAACTGGATGGTTGTGCTAAAAGAAACCTTGAAACCTTGATTGACAGGTTTTACCAGTTCCAGCAAAGGAGCCTTTCCATTAAGTTACGTGATCATGAGATTCTTAGTCATGAGCTGTCCTAACTTTCATGACCTTATACCCACTATTACTTGCTTTGTTTTGCTTTCTGCCCCCTCACCATGTCTTCTAACCCCACTCAGTTACCCACATTTATTCTTTCTTGTAGTGTTGATAGGGCGAAAATTTCACCTTCCAAGAGCACAAAAGTAGTCTCTCAGCTTTCCACAGATAGAAGGTGTGAGGAATTACCACTGGGGCTGGATGGAAGTGAGTGATGGTGGTAGTCATAGGAGATGAAGCCAGGGAATTTGTCAGGAATCCCGTGGAAAAGGACTTTGTGTGCTAAGATGTAAAGTTTGGGCTTACTCAAGTCACTTGGTCGCGTACCCTTGAGTGTTGGGTAGATGTAGGGTGGAAGCCAGATTACCTCAACCCAGGGCTAGGATGTTCTCCATTGTGGCTTGTTCTCTCCTTCAGTGTGTGACCTCAACACATGACCTTAACCTCAGTGCCTGTAGGGGTCATCCATAATGGATTAGTCTGGATTTGAGAAGGTGGAAGGTATAATAGCCCAAGTCTTTCCTTGGGTTGGTGAGGCATAGGCAGATCCACTGAGGTTGTTGGCTGAAGGGTCAATGGCAGGCTTGGACAAGGTAGGTTATCTATGGCTTCTAAAGCAGAGGGAGTCTAAGGTTAGTTGCCAGACAAGAACAATAGAAGGTGTGAAGCCCATCCAAAATAAGGTCTGGGAATTGAGGATGATCCCCATGGGTCAAGCAACAGGTGAACATAGGTACAGAGTAGGAAAATAGGGGTAAAGATTGCAAGGAGGGAAGAGGGTTCAGGACTCTCTCTTCATTTTGAGCTGGGAGGCTCACAGCCCTTTGTTGTATGTTAGGTTTTTTAAACCTCTGGCTCCAGAGAGTGTGGAGGAGCTAGTCAGTCTTGTGAAATGCACAGAATTGGCACAGAGTGAGTTGTAATTGAGCCCATCCATCGTAACTGAGATCACATTTACAGTATATAATTTTAATGCCCCAGTGAGGGTGCTTCCTACCTCCTTCTCTTGGTATCTTAGCATGTGTTTTTTGTTATAATGTCCTTAGGCCCTCCACAGGGAGGGTGCCACTGAATATTTACCTGCTAAACCTTCACTTGAGGATAACTCAGGCTTTAAAATCAATTTAAATACTCACTTGTTGAAACGTCCCTGAGAACATCGTACCACTGTGGTATCTTAAGGAACATCATTGTCCCAGAAAAATCAGGCCAGAGAGAATTTGCATTTAGAGACAAGAAAGATGGAGGAAGGAAGGAGATAGAATGACCTGTGAAAACCCCACTCCAGGTCCTTCCTGGGCTCAAAAGCAAATCCGTTGCATGTTTTCAAGCAGGTCATACTGGTAAACCTGTTTCTATGTGCTGTGCTAGGATTAATTTCCAGTCAAGTTGTCAGGGTATTAGAGTGCTCAGACTTTGATAACTTTGGCTTGCTTTTAGTAGAGGGATTAGTGTTCGTATGTGTCACTGAACAGTTCGTTATTCGTCCGGCTCCCCTTGCCCAACCTAGAGAAGCTTATTTCTTCAATGTCCTTTTTCAGTGACAGTACGTCTTCATTTCAACCTGTAGATGCTAATGCACACTGAATTCTCACTGGTGCCCTAAAATGATCAAGGAACCACTGCACTGCATTGCCCACATACCAAATAGGGCTGCACTCATCCAAGACTTGCTTTTGGGTTGATGACAGTTACTGAACCTTAAACCCATGCCCTCTCGAGAAAAACCTAATGCTCCAGTTGGCAATGGTGCTGATGCTTTTGAAGTTAGTTGAGAGCTAGGAAGAGACACAGCTCTTTCTAAAATAGTTTATGAATTCAGCAGTGGACTACAGACAAGGGCACCAGAAATTTTTTAAAAATCTAAAATAAATGTACAAGGCTATGCCTTTATATGGAACAGAGTTGCAAAAGTTATCTTTTCTAATTTGTTGGAGACTGGAAACTTCTTTTAGAATCCTCATGGGCTTGGAGTCCTGAATTAAAAATACTGCCTGTCATGTACTAGATGATCCAGTAAAACCACTGGGGTCTCTAAACTTTCAAGGGCTGGGGTGCCTGGCTGGCTCAGTTGGAAAAGGATGTGACTCTTGATCTCGGTGTCAGGAGTTTCAGCTCCACATTGGGTGTAGAGATTACATACATACATACACACATATATAAACAAATAAACTTTAAACTTCCAAATGTCATGGTTAATGGATACAAACACACTCATAGCTTGCTCTTGGAAATGGGACTTATCAAAGTAAGATATAGAATAAAGACTCTTGATTCTTCATCTTTTTCCTTCTGCTTTTCTGCTTTGGTCAATGCCTTAGGATGGTGAAAGGGGGATGGGGGGTGGTGTTGGTGAAATAATCATTTTCCTCCTGAAAGGTCCGAAGTTTTTCAGAAGGACCATGTCTTGCATCAATTCACTCATATTTGAGAGTTGCGTTCTTGAATGACCAATACTCCCTATCTTCTCCTGTCCTATGAAATCCATTCCTGTGATTTGGAAATGGTCTGATAAACTTGGGTCAGAAAACCAACAGGTAGAATGAAAGTTTCACAGTGGGCAGAGAGCTTTGTTTTGTTAATTGAAATATCCCAATATCCCAAGCACTTAGAACAGTGTCACGCATGGAATAAGTGCTCAAAATATTTGTTGAATAGTAAAAGAACGAATGAATAAGGATGCAGGTATGTTGGTCATTAATTCAGCAGGTCCAGAGAGTACTAGGAGCTATCGGAAAAGCCGACGTTCCTTTATTCTTTCTTCATGGGCTGAAGAGGTTTGAAGCATGGGATAGGAGTGGAGAATGATTTTAGGGGAAGTTCAAGAAAATTTGTAACTTTTAGAGAAAAAAGTCAAAGGAGAAGAAAAGGCTTAAAAATGAGCAAAGAGTTATACCCTAAAGAATTGAAAACACAGACGTGAGCAGAAATTAGTACATCAGTGTTCAAAATAGCATTTTTACAATAGCCAAATGATGGATGCAACTCAAATAGTTGACCAACAGGTGATGGGTAAACAAAATACGTCCTATGCATACAGTGAACAATTATTGAGCCTTTAAAAAATGAATTTCTGATACATTCCAAACATGTATGAACCTTGAAAGCATTATGCTGAGTGAAATAAGCTATAAACAAAGGAATGTATTGTATGATTTCACTTTGTTGAGGTAAAGCAGACAAATTCATAGACACAACAAAACTAGAGGTTGCTAGGGAAGGGGAAAGAGGGTAGTGGTGTTGAATGAGTACACAGTTTGTGTTGGGGATGATGAAAAAGTTCTGGAAATAGGTATTAGTGTGAAGATGCTTAATGCCACTAAGTTGTATACTTAGAGATGGTTAACAAAGTAAGTTTTGGGGCACCTGGGTGGCTCAGTCGGTTGAGCATCCGACTTCGCTCAGGTCACGATCTCACGGTCCGTGAGTTCGAGCCCCGCATCAGGCTCTGTGCTGACAGCTCAGAGCCTGGAGCCTGCTTCAGATTCTGTGTCTCCCTCTCTCTCTGGCCCTCCCCCCGTTCATGCTCTGTCTCTCTCTGTCTCAAAAATAAATAAATGTTAAAAAAAATTAAAAAAAAAGTAAGTTTTATGTATATTTTGGCTTGGTTAAAAAAACAAATCACAGGGGCACCTGGGTGGCTCAGTTCGTTGAGTGACTGACTCTTGATTTTGGCTCAGGTCATAATCTCATGGTTCATGGGTTTGAGTCGCCAGTTGGCTCTGGTTGAAATTGTGGAGCCTGCTTGGGATTGTCTCCCTCTCCCTCTCCTTCTTTCTCAAAAGTAAATAAACATTTAAAAATCAGTCAGTCACAAAAACTGATATTTTGATATGCCCAGGAAACAAATGAAACTCCTTTTTTTTTTCTCTGTTCCTCTTTCTGGTACCAAGGACTTTGACATCAGACAGAATCAGCTCAAATCTAAACCCCACCATTTAAGGACGGGGGGCTTTGGTCAAACTAGTTGACCTCACAAAATTCCAGCCTTCTCATTGGTAAAATGGAGATCATAGAAATACAGAATTATGATGTGAGAATAAACATCATATGTATAAAATGCTTTAGCACAGTAGCTGACACAAGGTAGGCAGGCAACAAATGGTCAATTCATCTCTCTCCCACTCTCTCCCCTATTCCTATATCCTTACCAGCCTGCCCGGCATCATTCTCCATCACTTTGATTTCTTCCATTTTGCAAAATCGGGTTCCCTGACCTGGGGCCTAGATTTCTATCAGATGGTATTCTCCCTGGGCTGGGCTCAGGGAAGCATACCTAGAGAGAAAGCACTTCTTAATCCAGGTGTGTGTGTGTGTGTGTGTGTGTGTGTGTGTGTGTGTGTGTGTTCTGAAAACTTTATGAACCACCACTTCAACTGGAGCACATATTCCTTTCCTTGTGCCTCGGCGTTGCCAGCCCAGCCTACAAATGGTGCACTGCATCATGGAATTCGGAGTCCAACCTGTTTATTGGAACAACATCTTCTACTCCTTACACCAAAGCGTAAAGGACCTTCCTCGACCCTATGCGTGGATGGCATTAAGGCACTTGATTCACTCTCCACTTCATAGTTATTTTTATTAAGCAATTATGTAGGCATAGTTTTAAAAGTGAAAGAGTTCCGGGATAGAAGGAACATACTTAAACATCATAAAAGCCATTTATGAAAACCCCACAGCTAACATCATCCTCAATGGGGAAAAACTGAGAGCTTTTTCCCTGAGATCAGGAACATGACAGGGATGTCCACTCTCACTGCTGTTGTTTAACATGGTGTTGGGAGTTCTAGCATCAGCAATCAGACAACAAAAGGAAATCAAAGGCATCAAAATTGGCAAAGATGAAGTCAAACTTTCACTTTTTGCAGATGACATGATATTATACATGGAAAATCCGATAGACTCCACCAAAAGTCTGCTAGAACTGATACATGAATTCAGCAAAGTTGCAGGATACAAAATCAATGTACAGAAATCAGTTGCATTCTTATACACTAACAATGAAGCAACAGAAAGACAAATAAAGAAACTGATCCCATTCACAATTGCATCAAGAAGCATAAAATACCTAGGAATAAATCTAACCAAAGATGTAAAAGATCTGTATGCTGAAAACTATAGAAAGCTTATGAAGGAAATTGAAGATATAAAGAAATGGACAGACATTCCATGCTCATGGATTGGAAGAATAAATATTGTTAAAATGTCAATTCTACCCAAAGCTATCTACACATTCAATGCAATCCCAATCAAAATTGCACCAGCATTCTTCTCGAAACTAGAACAAGCAATTCTAAAATTTGTATGGAACCACAAAAGGCCCCGAATAGCCAAAGTAATTTTGAAGAAGAAGACCAAAGCAGGAGGCATCACAATCCCAGACTTTAGCCTCTACTACAAAGCTGTCATCATCAAGACAGTATGGTATTGGCACAAAAACAGACACATAAACCAATGGAATAGAATAGAAACCCCAGAACTAGACCCACAAAAGTATGGTCAACTAATCTTTGACAAAGCAGGAAAGAACATCCAATGGAAAAAAAGGCAGTCTCTTTAACAAATGGTGCTGGGAGAACTGGACAGCAACATGAAGAAGGTTGAAACTAGACCACTTTCTCACACCATTCACAAAAATAAACAAAATGGATAAAGGACCTGAATGTGAGACAGGAAACCATCAAAACCCTAGAGGAGAAAACAGGAAAAGACCTCTCTGACCTCAGCCGTAGCAATCTCTTACTTGATACATCCCCAAAGGCAAGGGAATTAAAAGCAAAAATGAATTACTGGGACCTTATGAAGATAAAAAGCTTCTGCACAGCAAAAGAAACAACCAACAAAACTAAAAGGCAACCAACAGAATGGGAAAAGATATTTGCAAATGACATATCGGACAAAGGGCTAGTATCCAAAATCTTTAAAGAGCTCACCAAACTCCACACCTGAAAAACAAATAATCCAGTGAAGAGATGGGCAGAACACATGAATAGACACTTCTCTAAAGAAGACATCCGGATGGCCAACAGGCACATGAAAAGATGCTCAACGTCAGTCCTTATCAGGGAAATACAAAGCAAAACCACACTCAGATATCACCTCACGCCAGTCAGAGTGGCCAAAATGAACAAATCAGGAGACTATAGATGCTGGAGAGGATGTGGAGAAACGGGAACTCTCTTGCACTGTTGGTGGGAATGCAAATTAGTGCAGCCACTCTGGAAAAAGTGTGGAGGTTCCTCAGAAAATTAAAAATAGACCTACCCTATGACCCAGCAGGAACCCTGCTAGGAATTTACCCAAGGGATACAGGAGTACTGACTCATAGGGGCACTTGTACCCCAATGTTTATAGCAGCACTCTCAACAATAGCCAAATTATGGAAAGAGCCTAAATGTCCATCAACTGATGAATGGATAAAGAAATTGTGGTTTATATACACAATGGAATACTACGTGGCAATGAGAAAGAACGAAATATGGCCCTTTGTAGCAACATGGATGGAACTGGAGAGTGTGATGCTAAGTGAAATAAGCCATACAGAGAAAGACAGATACCATATGGTTTCACTCTTATGTGGATCCTGAGAAACTTAACAGAAACCCATGGGGGAGGGGAAGGAAAAAAAAAAGGTTAGAGTGGAAGAGAGCCAAAGCATAAGAGACTCTTAAAAACTGAGAACAAACTGAGGGTTGATGGGGGGTGGGAGGGTGGGTGATGGGTATTGAGGAGGGCACCTTTTGGGATGAGCACTGGGTGTTGTATGGAAACCAATTTGACAATAAATTTCATATATTGAAAAAAAAAGTGAAAGAGTTCTACAGTGACTTTACTGTAAGACAGTAGTCTCCCTGCTGGTCCCTGACCCTGGCCACCTGGAGACAGGTACTCTTGTTACTGTCCTTAGTGCTAATCTTCCGCTCCCTTTCTACATTATAAGACTTGATGGCTATACCTTGTTTTTTCTTGAGTTAGATATTACCGACTGACTTTTTAGGATAAAAGATGAAAAATTTCCTGACTTAACAGTCTTTCCCTACTTGGTTCCTCCACATTTTCTCTCCCTATAGGCTTCCATTACACACTTTTGGATTATATTAACAGTTGGTGTTTATTTTTTAGAATGATGTAAATCTCATCCTCAACTATAATATTTTTGTTTTCTCATACAGATACTTGTATTATTTCTCTTGTACAGTTACCTTTTGTTTCCTTGGAAATAATAATCACTTAAGTTTGTATTTTTTGGTTAATCTTTTTAAGATCTTGTATATCTGAAAACAGGTTTACTCCACCTTCACATTTGATGAGTAGCTTGAGTATAAAGTTCTAGGTTAAACTAACCTTTCTCCAGAAATTTGAAGCCATTATTACATTTTCTTTTAGTGTCTGGCATTGTTGTTAAGTCTGATGACATTCTGATGTCTGATAGTTTATTGGTGATTATTTTTTTCCTGAAAGTATTTATGATCTGTACTTTGTCAAGTTCCTGAAGTGGTGTGGTGTGGTGTGTGTGTGTGTGTGCGTGCGTGCGCACGCATGTGTGCATTTACTGTGTTGGACCTTCTCTGGGCTTTTTCAAACCTAGAAACTCTTGTCTTTCTCTTCGAGTAAATACTCCTGTTATTTACTTGATATTCTTCATTTTCTCTGAACTGTCTTTCTGGAACTCTTTTTGAATGCTGGATCTCCTATATTGATATTATAGTTGTCATTTATTTTGTCCTCTATTTTCTTCTTTGTTTTATGTTCTATATTTTGGAAATTCTTTTTCAACTTTAATTTTGAGTTCTTCTGTGAACACTTTTACTGGGGTTAGGTCTTTCCATTTGTTTGTGTCATCTTCAATTTCTTTCATTAATATATTTTAGGTATCAACATATAAGTCTTTCACCTCCTTGGTTAAATGTATTTCTAGGTATTTTATTCTTTTTCGTGCAATTGTAAATGAGATTGCTTTGTTAATTTCTCTTTGTCATAGTTCTTTATTAGTGTAGAGAAATGCATCAGATTTTTGATTTTGCATCCTGCAACTTTTGTGTCCTGAATTTGCATCCTTAATCTGTTTATTAGTTCTAATAGTTTTTTGATGGAGTCTTTAGGGTTTTTAATATATAATAGAATAATGTCATCTGCAAATAGTGACCCTTCCTCTTCTTCTTCTTTTTCTTCTTCGTGCTATGTGGATAACTTGTATTTCTTTTTCTTGCCTAATTGTGGCTAGGATTTAGCATATTATGTTGAATATAAATGGCAAGAGTGGCAATCCTTGTCTTGTTCGTGATTTTAGAGGAAAAACTTTCAGTCTTTCACCAGGGAGTATAATGTCAGTTGTGGGTTTGTCGTATATGGCCTTCATTATGTTGAAGTATGTTTCTTCTGTACTTGCTTTGTTGAGGGTTTTTTATCATAAATGGATGCTGAGTTTTGTCAAATGTGTTTTCTGCATCTGTGGAGATGATTATATGATTTTCACCCATTTCTTAAATGTGGTATATCACATTGATTTGTGGATGTTGAACACTTCTTGCATCCCTGGATTAAATCTCACTTGATCATGGTGTATGACTCTTTTTTTTTTAATATGAAATTTATTGTCAAATTGGTTTCCATACAACACCCAGTGCTCATCCCAATAGGTGCCCTTCTCAATACCCATCACCCACCCACCCCAACCTCCCACCCCCCCATAAACCCTCAGTTTGTTCTCAGTTTTTAGGAGTCTCATATGTTTTGGCTCCCTCCCTCTCTAACTTTTTTTTTCCTTCCCCTCCCCCATGGGTTTCTGTTAAGTTTCTCAGGATCCACATAAGAGTGAAAACATACGGAATCTGTCCTTCTCTGTATGACTTATTTCACTTAGCATAACACTCTCCAGTTCCATTCATGTTTCTACAAAAGGCCATATTTCATTCTTTCTCATTGCCACATAGTATTCCATTGTGTATATAAACCACAATTTCTTTATCCATTCATCAGTTGATGGACATTTAGGCTCTTTCCATAATTTGGCTATTGTTGAGAGTGCTGCTATAAACATTGGGGTACAAGTGCCCCTATGCATCAGTACTCCTGTATCCTTTGGGTAAATTCCTAGCAGTGCTACTGCTGGGTCATAGGGTAGGTCTATTTTTAATTTTTTGAGGAGCCTCCACACTGTTTTCCAGAGCAGCTGCACCAGTTTGCATTCCTGCCAACAGTGCAAGAGGGTTCCCGTTTCTCCACATTCTCGCCAGCATCTATAGTCTCCTGATTTGTTCATTTTGGCCACTCTGACTGGCGTGAGGTGATACCTGACTGTGGTTTTGATTTGTATTTCCCTGATGAGTGACATTGAGCATCTTTTCATGTGCCTGTTGGCCATCTGGATGTCTTCTTTAGAGAAGTGTCTATTCATGTTTTCTGCCCATTTCTTCACTGGATTATTTGTTTTTTGGTGTGGAGTTTGGTGAGCTCTTTATAGATTTTGGATACTAGCCCTTTGTCCGATATGTCATTTGCAAATATCTTTTCCCATTCTGTTGGTTGCCTTTTAGTTTTGTTGGTTGTTTACTTTGCTGTGCAGAAGCTTTTTATCTTCATGAGGTCCAATAGTTCATTTTTGCTTTTAATTCCCTTGCCTTTGGGGATGTGTCAAGTAAGAAATTGTTGCGGCTGAGGTCAGAGAGGTTTTTCCCTGCTTTCTTCTCTAGGGTTTTGATGGTTTCCTGTCTCACATTCAGGTCCTTTATCCATTTTGAGTTTGTTTTTGTGAATGGTGTAAGAAAGTGGTCTAGTTTCATCCTTCTGCATGTTGCTGTCCAGTTCTCCCAGCACCATTTGTTAAAGAGACTGTCTTTTTTCCATTGGATATTCTTGCCTGCTTTGTCAAAGATGAGTTGGCCATACGTTTGTGAGTCTAGTTCTGGGGTTTCTATTCTATTCCATTGGTTTATGTGTCTGTTTTTGTGCCAATACCATACTGTCTTGATGATGACAGCTTTGTAGTAGAGGCTAAAGTCTGGGATTGTGATGCCTCCTGCTTTGGTCTTCTTCTTCAAAATTACTTTGGCTATTCGGGGCCTTTTGTGGTTCCATACAAATTTTAGAATTGCTTGTTCTAGTTTCGAGAAGAATGCTGGTGCAATTTTGATTGGGATTGCATTGAATGTGTAGAGAGCTTTGGGCACTATTGACATTTTAACAATATTTATTCTTCCAATCCATGAGCATGGAATGTTTTCCCATTTCTTTATATCTTCTTCAATTTCCTTCATAAGCTTTCTATAGTTTTCAGCATACAGATCTTTTACATCTTTGGTTAGGTTTACTCCTAGGTATTTTATGCTTCTTGGTGCAATTGTGAATGGGATCAGTTTCTTTGTCTTTCTGTTGCTTCCTTATTAGTGTAGAAGAATGCAACTGATTTCTGTATATTGATTTTGTATCCTGCAACTTTGCTGAATTCATGTATCAGTTCTAGCAGACTTTTGGTGGAGTCTATTGGATTTTCCATGTATAATATCATGTCATCTGCAAAAAGTGAAAACAACTTCATCTTTGCTAATTTTGATGCCTTTGATTTCCTTTTGTTGTCTGACTGCTGATGCTAGAACTTCCAACACTGTGTTAAACAATAGCGGTGAGAGTGGACATCCCTGTCATGTTCCTGATCTCAGGGAGAAAGGTCTCAGTTTTTCCCCATTGAGGATGATGTTAGCTGTGGGGTTTTCATAAATGGCTTTTGTGATGTTTAAGTATGTTCCTTGCATCCCGACTTTCTCGAGGGTTTTTATTAAGAAAGGATGCTGAATTTTGTCCAATGCTTTTTCTGCATCGATTGACAGGATCATATGGTTCTTATCTTTTCTTTCATAAATGTGATGTATCACATTGATTGATTTGCGAATGTTGAACCAGCCCTGCAGGCCAGGAATGAATCCCACTGGATCATGGTGAATAATTCTTTTTATATGCTGTTGAATTCGATTTGCTAGTATCTTATTGAGAAATTTTGCATCCATATTCATCAGGGATATTGGCCTGTAGTTCTTTTTTTTTTTTTACTCGGTCTCTGTCTGGTTTAGGAATCAAAGTAATGCTGGCTTCATAGAATGAGTCTGGAAGTTTTCCATCCCTTTCTATTTTTTGGAATAGCTTGAGAAGGATAGGTATTATCTCTGCTTTAAATGTCTGGTAGAATTCCTCTGGGAAGCCATCTGGTCCTGGACTCTTATTTGTTGGGAGATTTTTGATAACTGATTGAATTTATTGGCTGGTTATGGGTCTGTTCAAGCTTTCTATTTCTTCCTGTTTGAGTTTTGGAAGTGTGTGGGTGTTTAGGAATTTGTCCATTTCTTCCAGGCTGTCCAGTTTGTTGGCATATAATTTTCCATAGTATTCCCTGATAATTGCTTGTATTTCTGAGGGATTGGTTGTAATAATTCCATTTTCATTCATGATTTTATATATTTGGGTCATCTCCCTTTTCTTTTTAAGAAGCCTGGCTAGAGATTTATCACTTTTGTTTATTTTTTCAAAAAACCAACTCTTGGTTTTATTGATCTGCTCTACGGTTTTTTTTTTTAATTTTGTAATGTTTTTTTTTGACAGAGAGAGAGAGAGAGCGCGTGCACGCATGAGTGGGGGAGGGGCAGAGAGAGAGTGAGACACAGAATCCAAAGCAGGCTCCAGGCTCTGAGCTGTCAGCACAGAGCCTGATGTGGGGCTCAAACCCACAGACCGTGAGATCATGACCTGAGCTTAAGTCGGACGTTCAACTGACTTAGCCACCCAGGCACCCCTCTACAGTTTTTTTAGATTCTATATTGTTTGTTTCTGCTCTGATCTTTATTATTTCTTTTCTTCTGCTGGGTTTGGGGTGTCTTTGCTGTTTTGCTTCTATTTCCTTTAGGTGTGCTGTTAGATTTTGTATTTGGGATTTTTCTTGTTTCTTGAGATAGGCCTGGATTGCAATGTATTTTCCTCGCAGGACTGCCTTTGATGCATCCCAAAGCATTTGGATTGTTTTATTTTCGTTTTCATTTGTCTCCCTGTATTTTTTAATTTCTTCTCTAATTGCCTGGTTGACCCATTCATTCTTTAGTAGGGTGTTCTTTTTTTTTTTTAATTTTTTTTAATGTTTTTATTTATTTTTGAGACAGAGAGAGACAGAGCATGAACGAGGGAGAGGCAGAGAGAGAGGGAGACACCGAATCGGAAGCAGGCTCCAGGCTCTGAGCCATCAGCCCAGAGCCCGACACGGGGCTCGAACTCACGGAATGTGAGATCGTGACCTGAGCCGAAGTCGGACGCTTAACCGACTGAGCCACCCGGGTGCCCCAGTAGGGTGTTCTTTAACCCCCATGCTTTTGGAAGTTTTCCAGACTTTTTCTTGTGGTTGATTTCAAGCTTCATTGCATTGTGATCTGAAAGTATGCATGGTATGATCTCAGTTCTTTTATACTTATGCAGGGCTGTTTTGTGACCCAGTATGTGATCTATCTTGGAGAATGTTCCATGTGCACTTGAGAACAAATTATATTCTGTTGCTTTGGGATGCAGAGTTCTAAATATATCTGTCAAGTCCATCTGATCCAGTGTATCAGTCAGGGCCCTTGTTTGTTTATTGATCCTGTGTCTAGATGATCTATCCAATGTTTTAAGTGGAGTATTAAAGTCCCCTGCAATTACCATGTTCTTTTCAATAAGGTTGCTTATGCTTGTGATTAATTGTTTTATATATTTGGGGGCTCCCGTATTTGGCACATAGACATTTATAATTGTTAGCTCTTCCTGATGGATAGACCCTGTAATTATTATATAATGCTTGTAGCGATGTCTCTGGTACTTTGTCTCACAGGATCCCCCTTAGGATCTCTTGTAGGGCTGGTTTGGTGGTGATGAATTCCTTCAGTTTTTGTTTGGGAAGACTTTAATTTCCCCTTCTATTCTAAATGACAGACTTGCTGGATAAAGGATTCTCGGCTGCATATTTTTTCTGTTCATCACATTGAAGATTTCCTGCCATTCCTTTCTGGCCTGCCAAGTTTCAGTAGAGAGATCCAACACGAGTCTTATCGGTCTCCCTTTATATGTTAGAGCATGTTTATCCCTAGCTGCTTTCAGATTCTCTCTTTATCCTTGTATTTTGCCAGTTTCACTATGATATGATCGATTCAAGTTATGTCTGAAGGGAGTTCTCTGTGCCTCTTGGATTTCAGTGCCTTTTTCCTTGCCCAGATCAGGGAAGTTCTCAGCTACGATTTCTTCAAGTATACCTTCAGCACCTTTCCCTCTCTCTTCCTCCTCTGGAATCCCAATTATGCGTATATTATTTCGTTTAATTGTGTCACTTTGTTCTCTAAGTCTCTCCTCATACTCCTGGATTTTTTTTTATCTCTCTTTTTCTCAGCTTCTTCTTTTTCCATAATTTTATCTTCCAGTTCACCTGTTCTCTCCTCTGCCTCTTCAATCCGAGCTGTGGTCACCTCCATTTTATTTTGCAGGTCATTTATAGCGTTTTTTAGCTCCTCCTTGCTGTTTCTTAGACCCTTGATCTCTGTAGCAATAGATTCTTGGCTGTCCTCTATACTGTTTTCAAGCCCAGCGATTAATCTTATGACTATTATTTTAAATTCATTTTCTGCTATATTGCTTAAATGGTTTTTGATCAGTTCGTTAGCTGTCGCTAATTCCTGGAGTTTCTTTTGAGGAGAATTCTTACGTTTTGTCATTTTGGATAGTCCCTGGGGTGGCGTGGAACTGCAGGGCACTTCCCCTGTCCTGTATGGAGTAATTTGCATTGGTGGGCGGGGCCGCAGTCAGACCTGATGTCTGCCCCCAGCCCACTGCTGGGGCCACAGTCAGACTGGTGTGTACCTTATCTTCCCCTCTCCCAGGGGCGGGACTCACTGTGGGGTGGTGTGGCCTCTGTCTGGGCTACTTGCACACTGCCAGACTTGTGCTGCTTCGATGGGATCTCACATATTAGCTGTAGTGGATCCGTAAGGTGCACGGGTGGTGGGGGGGGGGCATGCTCTGCTCGCTCTGCCTTCGGTGGTCCACTTCGGGAGGGGCCCTGTGGCACCAGGAGGGAGGCAGACCCGTGGGAAGGATGGATTCAGAGAAGCACAGTGTTGGGTGTTTGTGCGGTGCAAGCAAGTTCCATGCCAGAAACTGGTTCCCTTTGGGATTTTGGCTGGGGGATGGGCGAGGGAGATGGCGCTTCCCAGAGCAGTTGTTCCCCGCCAAGCTGAGCTCTGTCCTCCAGGGTCAACAACTCTCCCTCCTGCTCTCTGAGCAGAGCTGTTGACTTGTAACATTCCAGATGTGAAGTCCCGCTGGCTGTCAGAACACACTCCATCTGGCCCCTCCACTTTTGCAAGCCAGACTAGGGGGCTCTGCCTTGCCGGGTGGGCTGGCTGCCCCTCCACCACCCTGGCTCCCTCCCGCCAGTCCGTGTAGCACGCACCGCCTCTCTGCCCTTCTTACCCTCTTCCCTGGGCCTCTCGTCTACGCTTGGCTCTGGAGAGTCCAATCTGCTAGTCTTCTGGCGGTTTTCTGGGTAAATTAGGCAGATGTGGGTGAAATCTAAGCAATCAGGACACAGTGAGCCCAGCGTCCTCCTATACCGCCATCTTCCTACAATCCCATGACTCTCTTAATGTATGGTGAATGTGGTTTGCTAATATTTTATTGAGGATTTTTGCACCTGTGTTTAACAGGGATATTGACCTGTGATTTTCTTTGCTTATGGTGTCCTTGTCTGGTTTTGGTATCAGGATGATGCTGGCCTCATAAAATGAGTTGAGAAGAGTTCACTCCTTTTCTGTTCTTTGAAAGAGTTTGAGGCCTGGTATTAATTCTTCTTGGTGTGTTTGGTAGAATTCACCAGTGAATCCAATCTTGTCCTAGACTGTCATTTGTTGGGAGATTTTTGACTATTGATTTAATTTCCCTACTAGTGATTGGTCTGTTTAGATTTTGTCTTTCATTGTGTTTCAGTCTTAGTAGGTCGTATGTTTCTAAGAATTTATCTATTTCTCCTGAGTAGTCCAACTTGTTGGAGTATAATTGTTCCTAGCAGTCTCTTATGATTCTTTGGATTTCTGTGGTAAGAGTTGTAACATCTCTCTTAATTCCTGATTTTATTTATTTGAGTCCTCTGGCCTTTTTTCTTGGTGAGTCTAGCTAAAGTCTTGTCAATTTGTTTAATTTTTCAAAGAATCAACTGTTTTATTGATCTCTGTTTTTTTAGTCTCTATTTTATTTATTTAAATTTTAACCTTTGTTATTTTTTTTTTCCTTCTACTAACTTTGGACTTCATTTGTTCTTTTTCTAGTTCCTTGAGTTATAAAGTTAGGTTGTTTATTTGGGACCTTTTTTCTTTGTTGCAGAAGGAATTTATCACTGTGACCTTCCCTCTTAGAACTGCTTTCATCACATCCCACAAATTTTGGTATATTTCCATTTTCATTTGTCCAAAAGTAGTTTTTACTTGTCCTTAGATTTCTTCTTTGACCTATTGACTGTTCAGTGACATGTTGTTTAATCTCACATATTTGTGAATTTTCCAGTATTCTCCAGGTGATTAATTTCTAGTTTCATACTATAGTGGTCAGAAAAGATGCATGTGATATGGCAGTATCAGATTTACAGACCTCAGGTTACATTACAAAGCTGTGGTAAACAAAAACAGTATAGTAATGGCACAAAAATAGATAGGTCAAAGGAACAGAATATAAAACCCAGAAATAAGCCCATATTTAATATACAGTGGGGAAAAAGCCTCTTCACCAAAAGTGTTGGGAAAACTGGACAGCAATATATAAAAGAAGGAAACTGGACCACTTTCTCACACCATACACAAAAATAAGCTCAAAATGAATTAAATACCTAAATGTGAGCCCTAAAACCATAAAAATCTTCAGAGAGAACACAGGCTGTAATTTCTCTGACATTGGCCACAACAACATTTTTCTAGATATGTCTCCTGAGGCAAGGGAAATAAAAGCAAAAAATAAACTGTTGGGACCACATCAAAATAAAAAACGTCTGCACAACAAAGGAAACAGTCAAAACTAAAAGGTAACCTACTGAATGGAAGAAGATACTTGTAAATGACATATCTGAAAAAGGATCAGTATCCAAAGTTTAAGAAGAATGGGTACAATGCAACACCAAAAAATCAAATAATCCAATTAAAAAATGGGCAGAAGACATGAGAACACGTTTTTCCAAAGAAGAGATCCAGATAGCCAACAGACCCATGAAAAGATGTTCAACATTGGCTCATCATCAGGGATATGCAAATCAAATCCACAGTAAGATACCATTTCACCCCTGTCAGAATGGCTAAAATCAAAGACACAAGAAACAAGTGTTGGTGAGGATGTGGATGAAAAGGAATCCTGGTGTGCTCTTGGTAAGAATGAAAACTGATGCAGCCACTGTGGAAAACAGTACAGAAGTTCCTCAAAAGTTAAAAGTAGACCTATCTTATGATCTAGTAATTGCACTACTGGGTACTTACCCCACATATAGAAAAACACTAATTCAAAGGAATACATGCACCCCTATGTTGATTGAAGCAAAAATAACCAAATTATGGAAGCAGCTCAAATGTCCACTGATAGGTGAATGGACAAAGAAGTGGTATATATATTCAATGGAATATTACTCACCCATAAAAAATAATGAAATCTTGCCATTTGCAACAACATGGGTGGATCTAGAGAGTACAAAGCTAAACAAAATAAGTGAGAGAAAGACAAATACTGTGTGATTTCACTCATACCTAGAATTTAAGAGACCAAGCAAATGAGCAAGAGAAAAAAAATCACAAACCAAGAAACAGACTCTTAACTATAGAGAGCAAAACTGATGGTTACCAGAGGGGGACGTAGATGGGGAGAAGAATGAAATAGGTGATGGGGATTAAAGAGTACATATATCATGGTGAGCACTATATGAGTAACATATAGAATTGTTAAATCACTATATTGTACACCTGAAACTAATATACCACTGTATGTTAACTATACTGGAATTAAAATTAAAAACTTAATAGAAAAAGATGCTTGATATAATTTCAATCCTCTTAAATTTATTCTTTTAAGAATAAAGAATACTCTTTTAATTTATTTGTTATTCAATATTCTTTTAATTTATTTGTTTTCTGCCTAATATATGATATAGCCTAGAAAATGTTTTATGTGCTCTTGAGAAGAAAAAGTATTCTGTTGCTTCTGGATAGACTATTCTGTATCAACCTGTCAAGTCCATCTGGTCTAGTATGTCATTTATGGCTGATGTTTCCTTATTGATTTTCTGTCTGGATGATCCACTGATGTAAGTGGCATACTAAAGTCTCCTACTTTTACTATATTGCAATCTATTCTTCTGTTTCTCTTTAGATCTGTTAATATTGTTGGGTGTGTACATATTTATAAATGTTACATCCTCTTGTTGGGTTGACCTTTTATCATTATGTGACACCCATCTTTGTCTCTTACTACAGTCTTTGCTTTAAAGTCTATTTTGTCTGATCTAATTATAGCTGCTATAGCTTTTGGTTTTCATTTGCATAGCATATCTTTTACCGTATCTTCACTTTCAGCCTGTGTATGCCCTCGAGTTTAAAACAAGTCTCTTGTAGGCAGCCTAAAGATGGGTTTTCTTTTTCTTTTTTTTTTTTAAATCCCTTCATCCATTGTCTGTTTTTTGATTGGAGAATTTATTCCATTTACATTTACAATAATTATTGAAGGTATGTACTGCTTTTAAGGAACATAGACTGTGGGCACCATCTTAGTGCTCTCCTTTTGCCTTGCTCCAGTTAACTGGTATTTCCCAGAAAAGAACTTATATACTAACCTGAAGCCCCAATCTTTGTGCCTCCTACCCAGAGGACACTCCCATATTGCCTGGCTCTGGTGACCATGAGGATTTATGTTTGTGGGCCCACAAGACTGTCTGTATTTGCATACTTTTTAAAGCTCCTGCTGGGGTTTTGGCTTCCATTCAGCCTAAATCTAGCTGCTGAGATCCTCCCCTTTGTGGTACTGAAAGTTCTTGGTACATCCTCAATTCCTGTGAGCTATTAAAATATAACAGGGTGCTTGGGCAAGTACAAAGGTTAGAAAACAAAGAGCTGAGGCAAGGTTGAATGACAACGTTCATATATTACACAGGAGCACTCCTTCAAGACTGGGAGAGATAGTTGCTTCATCTCTTGGATACAAATCAACACAGAAGAGTCAAGCAAAACGAGGAAACATATTTGGAATATGTTCCAAATGAAAGAAGAAGATAAAACCTCAGAAAATAAAACATTAATGACATGTAGATAAGTAATTTACCCAATGCATCTGAAGTAATGGTCATAAAGATGCTCACTGAACTAGGGAGAAAAACGGATGGAGAAAGCAAGAACCTCAACACAGAGAAGGAAAATACAAGAAAGTACTGAATAGAAGAAGTCTCATAGCGGAATGATATCATAACTGAAATTATTGAAATAGTTCAATAATGAAATATACACTGGTAGGGTGGGGTACAACAGCAGACTAGATGAAGCAGAAGAAAGGATCAGTCAAGTCAAAGACAAAGTGGTGGAATACACCCAACCAGAGCAGCAAAGTTTATAGGAGTTCATCACCACCAAACCAGCCTTACAAGAAATATTAAAAGGACTTTAAGCCTAAAAGAAAGGGCATTGATTAGTAACAAGAAAACACACGAAAGACTAAATCTTAGTGGAAAAGTAAACATACAGTATAGGTAGTGGATTAATCACCTAGAAAGCTAGTGTGAAGGTTAAAAGATAAAAGTAGTAAGATAACTATAATTATAATAATTAAGGGATACACAAGATAAAAGAATGTGACATCAGAAACGTGGTGGGGAGAGTAAAGATGTTGAGGCTTAGAATGTTAACTAGACTTACACATGCCAGCTGTTACATGTAAACCTCGTGGTAACCACAAAAGAAAAACCTACAGTAAATACACAAGGGTATAATAAGAGAAAGTAACAGAAACATACCACTGAAGAAAGCCATCATACCATAGAGGAAGAGAGCAAGAGAAGAAAGGAACAGAGAATAACCATAAAAACAGCTAGAAAAAAAGAATAATATGGCAATAAGTATATATGGATCAATATTTTACTTACAGTATTTAACTTCTAAGAGCTTTTCATAGTCTGAGTGTTCCTTTTAAGAGCATCTTGTACTTACTTTATACATTGCAATATCGTTTGTCTCCAAGCTATGATTTACAAGGGTTTTTTGGACAAGTTCTTCTGTTTTTTCCATTGACATTCTTTCTTAAGTTTTTGTTTTCTCTTTGTTTAATTTAGTCTCTTTGTGGAATGTTTTTCTAAAAATTTGAGTGATCCTTGGCTTTTTCTTACTTAATAATGGATTGAAATGATGAGTAAAACTGTGCATGAGCAGGGCTTGGTGACTGGTGGTTTTCCCTACCCATGATAGAGTCCAGGGTTTGGCCATTTTGAGTGGGAATTCCAATCATTGGTAACTGCAGATCCTTTTTCTTGGTCGAATCAAAATCTCCAAATTCTGGTCTGGTGTGTATGAAGATAGGAATATAAATTTGGTTGAATCATTCTGGAAACTAAGAAGGATTGGAGCCTTTGAAATGGACGAAGTGGGTTCCCAACTTGTTTGCTGTATTTTTATACAGTCTTTCTCATTGATTACTTCCAGAGTGTAAACTTGTGGACAGCTATCAGGATTATGGGAAAAAATCATCTGGATTCAAAGGAAAAATCTAAGGGGTCTCTTATTTGTTGTATGGGTGGGAGGAGGTGGAAATATTCTTTAAAATGCTAAATTTTAAAAAATTGGATGCCAAATGAATTCCCACTAATAGAGACAAGATTAAGTAACCTGTGGTGCAGCCACATCATGACATATTATGAAGCCTATAAAAGTCATAATGTATACCAGCATACATTACTAGGAAAATGGTCATTACATATGGCAAAATATGCAGCCTATAAGATATGTGTAATAGGTTAGTGTCTTTTCTTTTAAAAAAAATGTTTTATTTATTTTCGAGAGAGAAGAGAATGAAAGGGGGAGGGGCAGAGAGAGAAGGAGACGCAGACTCCAAAGCAGGCTCCAGGCTCTGAGCTATCAGCACAGAGCCTGAAGCAGGGCTCAAACCCATGAACCATGAGATCATGACCTGAGCCGAAGTCACATGCTTAACTGACTGAGCCACCCAGGCACCCCTAGGATAGTGTTTTTTATTTAAAACAACCAAGAACTTCCTCACTCTATAGTTTCTGTCTCCATAAACATTTCAGGAGTAAGACAAGGGATTTGTTGATACGCTACTCCAGGGGACAGAGCTCTTCAGAAATAAAGACTAAAAAGTTATCTTTTTGAAAAAAAAATTGTTTTCCCATGTGATACAGCTATAAGGAAATAGTTTTCCCAGTCATTTTGACTCTTTATTTTCTACTTCTAATATTGTCATCTGTATGGCTCACAGATGTTTTTGCATGATTATTTGGCTAAATTAGGAAGTGTATGGTGCAAGCCCTATGACACCAAGTAATCTAATAGCCTGTAGCAAGTATCTCTGGCATGAACTCAGGGAACCGAAGGACTCTGGTGCCATGAGGCATATAAAATGAAGAGTGAAAGTGAGCAAGTTGGAAACATCTTTGGAAAAAAACCCAGCTTTTTTTTGTTTTATTTCTGACCTTAAAGGGAATGCTTCTAGTTTATATCATGATTGAATATGAAATGGCTATTGGCTTAACATTTCTATATATTTTTATCATTTTTAAGAAATGTCCTTGTAATCCTGACTTTCAAATAATTTTTATTTAAAAATGCTTAATAAATTTTACAAAGTGCCTTTGGGACATTTTTTTTTTCATTGTAAGACTTGTCTCATTTGATCCATTGATATGCCACATTAGATTAGTTATATTAAATTATCCTAACATAGTTTGAGAATTATGATTTGGTCATGGTGAGTTATGTCCTTTATATCATTGAAGTTGATGTGGTAGCATTTGGTTTGGGATTTTTTTCATCTGCATTCATAAGTGACACCAATCTACAGGGGCATGTATGTGATTGTGTATGCATGTACACAGATCATCATTGTCAGTTGTAGAACAGGATTATTTTACTTAAAAGCAGAGCATCAAATACATGAGCCAAAACTGATAGAAATACAAGAAGCAAAAGAGAAGTATACACTTGTAATTAGAGATTTCAATACATTTTTCTCTCGATCATTGATAAGACAGAAAATCTGCAAGGATGTGGAAAATTTGAACAACACTATCAACCAATTTGATTTGACATAAATTGAACACTCCACGTGATAAGAGCAGAATACAGTCTAAGTGCACATGTGACATTTATCAAGATAGATTTTATTTTTGTGGTTTTTTTTAGTGTTGTTGTTTTTTTTTTGAGAGACAATGTGAGTGGGGGAGGGGCAGAGAGAGAGGGAGACACAGAATCTGAAGCAGGCTCCAGGCTCTGAGCTGTCAGCATAGAGTCTGACATAAGGCTCAAACTCACAAACCATGAGATCATGACCCAAGCTGAAGTTGGGCGCTTAACCAACTGATCCACCCAGGTGCCCCTATATTCTTGTGTTTAGATCTTCATATATTTCAGATTTATCCCTAAGTATTTCATATTTTTAATGATCTAAAAAGTACTGTTATTTTAAATTTCAATTTCCAATTGTTGCTGTTAAATATAGAAAAACAATATTTTTATATTGCAATTGTATCCTGCAACTTGGTAAATACACTTGTTAATGTTAGTGGGTTTTTTATGGGAAAATTTCATAGGATTTTCTATACAGATTATCATGTTGTCTGTCAACAAAGAAAGTTTACTTTTTTCTTTCTAGTATGGATGCATTTTATTCATTTTTTTTTCATGCCTTATTGCACTGTCTAGACTCTCCAATACAATGGTGAATAGAAAGGGTGAGAGAAAATGTCTTGTTCCTGATTTAGGAGGAAAGCATTCAGTCTGTCATTATTAAGTGTGTTATTAGCTCTAAGCATTTGGAAAATGCTCTTTGTGAGGTTGAGGAAGTTCTTTTTCTAGTTTGCTGAAAGTTTTTATCAGGAGTAGATACATTTTGTCAAGTTCTACTTCTGTATCTATTAGGACAATCATAGAGTTTTTCTTCTTTTAATCTACTAATGTTATAAATTACATTGATTTATTTATTTATTTTTTTTTAAATTTTTTTTCAATGTTTATTTATTTTTGGGACAGAGAGAGACAGAGCATGAACGGGGGAGGGGCAGAGAGAGAGGGAGACATAGAATCGGAAACAGGGTCCAGGCTCCGAGCCATCAGCCCAGAGCCTGACGCGGGGCTCGAACTCACGGACCGCGAGATCGTGACCTGGCTGAAGTCGGACGCTTAACCGACTGCGCCACCCAGGCGCCCTACATTGATTTATTTTTAAATGTTAAACCAGCCCTGCATTTTACAGTGAACCCCATGTAACCATGATGTATTATCCTTTTTATGTGTTGTTGGGTTTGACTGGCCAACATTTTGTTAAGAATTTTTACACTGATGTTCATCAGGGATATTAATCTGTTTTCTTGTAATGTCCTTGTCTTATTTTGGTATCAGAGTCCCTTGGGATGAGTTAGGAAAGATCCTCTCTCTTTCAGCTTTCTGGAAGAGATTGGGTAGAATGGTATTCTTTCTTTCATAAGTGTTGGGTAGAATTCACTAGTAAAGCCACTCGGAAGGCCTTGAATGACAGACTCAAGAGCTTGGCCTTTGCTCTGAAACCTTCACAGGCTCCAATGGTAAGAAGATGAGGTCCACAAAGTGTGTTTGGGGAAGTTGAATCTGACAGCCTTGGGCAGGAAAGAGGCTGGCAGCTCTAAGTATTAGGAGCAACATTATATTATTACTTCCCAAATTCCTGCATGATAAAGCTCGGCTCACTCTTTCACAGGCTGTAGGAAATTCTCCACACAGAAAGAAAGGGGACTCCATTTGCTGAAAACCGAAAATCGGCTGGAAGATGGTTTTTCTTGATGGAGGGGCAATGAGGGGGCTCCAGCCATTGTCACTTAAAAATGACCCTTGGTGGCCAGGGTTTCTCGTTCAGCTAAATAAATCCAGCCCGGTTGGACACTTGCTTCATGAACTGCTAAGACCACGGTCAGATGGCAGCGTTTTTAAGTGACTGGGTTTTTTTTGTTTGTTATTTGTTTTAGGAAAGGGATTATTTCGGATTTCCCTTACAGGTTGAGAGAGTCAGAAAAGAAACACAAATCTTAGGGACTTTGCCACTTTCCCCCAACACTGGACCTTTGTTGTTTTGAACAAGTCCAGCCACCTGTTCTGGGCATGATAGCCTCCAAATCCCCTTCTGCCCTGTTGATGAGTAGTGAAGAACAGTACTGCAATTTGATCATCTGATGGCAGCAGCCACACTCGGAGAGTTTCATTGTATTGCATCAGTGCTCGGGATAGGTGAGGCCAGGCCAGTGCCAGCCAAAGAGCTTAGTAACTAAAACGGCAAAACGAACGACGTGAATGAATTGAAGACTGAAACCATTGTATTCTACCAGCTCTTTTCAGCGCACGAGGGAACATCTTTCCCCACCTATCAGTCGTATGTGAATAGCTTGAAGTACTTTTCTGCCCTGCAACTCAAACGATGCCTACATATTAGAAAAGCTGGCACACACCTTTCTAATATAATGTGCCATTGGGAGGGAGGCACAGGTGACATCAATGGAAAATTCGGTGGATTGGGGAACGGCTTTCACTTGGCATCCATGTGAGTGACTTAGCATTGTCAACATGGGTGGTGTCACTTTAAACAGAAAATCCTGCACAGTGATTTTCATTGTAAACTACACATCCGTGATGTCAAACTTCCATAAACTCTCTTTCTGGGAAGTCAACCTGCAAATTGTGCGCAAGGGAAATGTCTTTTCTTCCAAACAGCCCTGGGGGGGTGGGGGGTGGGGAACAAAGTCACATACGGGTAGTACACATCTGTTATCCCATCTGGTCCTTAGAACATGTATGTGGAAGGGACTAAGTCAGATTTTTTCATTGACTTATTTTACAGTTGCAGCAATGGAGGCTTGGAGATGAAGAGAATTTCCTAGGATTATAAAGGAGATAAGTGGCAAAGCAAAGATTGGAATTCAAACTTCTGAAGTCTGGCCTCTGTGCTTTTCCCTTTATGGCACCTTGCTTCTCCGGAATGAAAATACGGATATGGTGATTAAGAGCTTACCAGCTTGCGGTACTCAAAACACACATACCTGGTACGTCATAACACAGGGCAAGCCAGTATTACTCCCCTGGATTTGAACATTTTAGAAAGAAATTCCCAAACGTTACATTTCCATAGAGAAAGAACCATTGTGTTTTGCTGGTAAGTAAGATATTATTTTGGTCCATTTAATACACTGTTTGGATGATGTTTCAGAGACCTGATGAATAGAATCTTAGGGAAAAAGGAGATAGTCATAGAAAATGCGAGTTTACTTAAATGTATAAATTAGAAATTCCTAACTTGAGGTGAGGGCATCTTTAAAATCCATACATAGGCACTAGGAGGTACAGGACTCCCTGAAATGAAAAATAAAAATTTGTGCGTATGTATGTTACTTTCTGGGAGTAGTTTTTGGTTTTGGTAGACATTTTTTTTAATGTTTGTTTATTTATTTTGAGGGAGAGAACAGGTGGGGGAGGGGCAGAGAGAGAAGGAGACAGAGAATCTCCAGCAGGCCCTGCACTGTCAGTGCGGAGCCCCACACGGGGTTTGAACTCGCAAACTGTGAGATCATGACCTGAACTGAAATCAAGAGTCAGATGCCCAACTGACTGAGCCACCCAGGCACCCCTGTTCGGTTATACTTTTTTTAAAAAAAATTTTTTTTTTTAACGTTTATTGATTTTTGAGACAGGGAGAGACAGAGCATGAACAGGGGAGGGTCAGATAGAGGGAGACACAGAATCTGAAACAGGCTCCAGGCTCTGAGCCATCAGCCCAGAGCCCGACGCGGGGCTCGAACTCACGGACCGTGAGATCATGACCTGAGCCGAAGTCGGCCGCTTAACCGACTAAGCCACCCAGGCTCCCCAATCGGTTATACTTTTTTTTTTAATTTTTTTTTTTCAACGTTTTTATTTTATTTTTGGGACAGAGAGAGACAGAGCATGAACGGGGGAGGGGCAGAGAGAGAGGGAGGCACAGAATCGGAAACAGGCTCCAGGCTCTGAGCCATCAGCCCAGAGCCTGACGCGGGGCTCGAACTCACGGACCGCGAGATCGTGACCTGGCTGAAGTCGGACGCTTAACCGACTGCGCCACCCAGGCGCCCCTCGGTTATACTTTTAAAGAGGAGTGTGTTTTTTGAAGAACCATTACTCTGATGGGCGTAGACATAGTTCCTTCTTTCTGCTACCAACGCAGTCCCCAAAGATTTTTCCATTTCTTGAGCTCCCTGAGAGCATGTTGTCTGCCTGCCATATTGATCTGTGCCCATTAAACATGGCTTTCTTTGTCTTGTTACTTAACTGCATGTGTAAGAAAGAGGGACTGTGTCTCTATTATCTATGTGTTTTTTCAGAGTACCCGGAACGCTGCTGTGTATGGAGTAGTTGTTCACAGGGGCAGGGGGCACCTGGGTGGCTCAGTCAGTTAAGCATCAGACTCTTCTTGATTTCAGCTCAGGTCATGATCTCATAGTCTGTGAGTTCGAGCCCTGCTTCAGGCTCTGCACTGACAGTGTGGAGCCTGCTTGAGATTCTCTTCGTTCCTCTTTCTCTGCCCCTCCCCTGCTCACACTTGCCCCCCCCCAAAACAAACAAATACACATAAAAAAATCACAGATTGAAGAATGTCAACTTTCAGCACTCTGATCACTAACTCAGATTTTATCATTAACTCATTTTGCAGATGAAGACATCAAGGCCTGGAGATGAAAGAGAATTTACTGGGATTATAAAGCGGGTGAGTGGCAAAATGAAGATGGGAGTGCGGATCTTTTAAATTCTTGTCCTAGAGCATGCGGAGGCTTGTGGGATCAAGAATTTTTGTAGCCATGCTGTATAAGGTATTTAGTTGGCAGATCGAGTCTGAAGACAAAAATGAAGTAACCGGTGTGATTTTCAAGTATCGGGATAGGTTTTCCATGGTCTCCACGGGATATAGAAACTGAGGTGAGTGTTACTGCATTTAGCGTAATCCCCATGGCTGCTTGTGCGTTCGTTTCAGAGATGGCGCCTTTGGCTCTAAGGGTGTTCTGTAAGGTTTTCTTGTTGGGACCGCCATGGAGGGTCTCCAAATGCTCTTAACTGGTGTGTTAAGTTATCGTGTTCCCTGACGGAACACGCAGTGATTTTTCCTGTTCCAAGATATTAAGTCTACCCTCAAGGATGGAAGGTTTGCTACAATGATATGTGTGCCAAGGAGCTTTGTGCTCCCTGAACGTATGTTCACAGAAGGACCTCCAATTTGTGTGGGGTATGGGATTTCATTCCCATAGATAAATGATTTCTTAAGGGAACTTCTTGTGAGAGAAAAGGTGCAATTGAAGGCCTAAACTTTGGTATGCTTGCTAACAAAATATTGCTTGTATTCGTGGGATCAATGTAGCTTAACAAGTAGTATTGGGGCACTTAAAAAGTGCTTAACTTTGCAGTATATGTGCTGTGGGAGGGGCCACAAAGTTTACCAATGCTCCGTTATTTTTTTTTTAATTTTTTAAAATGTTTTATTTATTTTTAACACAGAGAGAGACAGAGTGAATGGGGATAGGGCAGAGAGGGAGACGCAGAATCCGAAGCAGGCTCCAGGCTCCGAGCTGTCAGCACAGAGCCCGAAGTGGGACTCGAACTCACAGACCATGAGATAATAACCTGAGCCGAAGTCGGACGCTCAACCGACTGAGCCACCCAGGCGCCCCACCAATGCTCCATTCTTAAAGCAGTTGTATTTCATTCAGGAAGCCACACGTAAAAATAGGCAATCTCAGTCTAATGGTGTGTGTGTTATTATAGAATGCTGGTTAGGCACGAGACCTGTGACTCAAACTGGGGCAACAGGGAAGCCTTCCTGGAGGAGGTGATACCTGAACAAAACCTTGGAAGGAGAGTAAGAGCCAAGTGAGAAAGACAAAAAGACACTGAGAGCAGAGAAAAGAGCATGAGAAAAGGGACAGTTTTGTGTACAAAGCAGCCCTGTGTTTGAGTTTGGGGGGAGGGGTGGTGTTTAAGGGGGGGTTGCAAGCAGTACAGCATCCAAAAAGCCACCTGATCTCACCTTATAAAGTTAATAATTCATGACATTAGGTGGAGTCACTCTGCCCCCTAAGCACCAGATAGTGTGGGCTGGAACTTCCATTCTCCATCGTGTGGAAAGTCCACTTTCTTCACCAGAGACTTCTGGAAGCTTTATACTCTGTGGATCTGAGCTCTCACAACTCCTAAGTTCATTTGAGTTACTGGATTGTTCTGAAAGTCCCTTCCTTGTTCTGCCGTGTCAGCCCAGACCTAGGCCTGGGCTCCTTTCTAGGACTTTCATCAAAAGCCAGTCACACCAGCCGTCACGGTGCCATAAACTTGACCAGAGGGCAGGAGCCGTGAGAGCGTTGGGTTGGGGGCACAGAGAATGTGACCTGTCCACAGTTGTAGGTGACGTGTTCCTGTGGCCCGCCAGCCTGAGCCTCAACGTCCACGGTGCACCGCCTTGGTCCTTCCCATCCCTTCCCCACCCCTGGTCCAAGCCCTCTCGGGGTACAGCGCCATTCAGCCATCTTTAGAGAGGGGAGGGGGGGTCCCCCACCCTCAGCTGGGGACTCTCTTGGTGAATCCAAAGGTTTTCCTCCTCTATTCGCAATATAGAAATTTCCCTTCCCAAGGATGTTGCCAGCCCTCTCCCAGGACAAAAGGAGCTACAGTCAGTTTGGGTTGAAAGCAACCTTCTCCCAGCCCAACTTCCCTGGATTTCTGAGAGAACTCACTGGTGTGCCACTGTAGGCAAATTGGCACTATAAATTAGGCCCCTTGAAATCTTATCTGCCCCCTAATGGAGACCGTTCGCAGGGGCCTGGAACACAGTGCCCGCTGCCGGGAGGGAGAAGCGAGGAGAAGAGCACGTAGCCTCTGTGCTCAGCCACCTCCTTGTGGGAGGATCCCAGATCCTGAGATAAAGAAGTTTGGTTTTCTTTTCTGAGTGGAAGCAGGTACTGGGGCTGACGTCTGAGAAGAGGCTGCTTTTTCGGTCTCAGAACTGTTTGTCAACATTTGGCTTCTACTCTGTGACATGCACGGGTGCCCTTCAGAGCCTGACCTTGCTTCTTCCTACATAAAGGAAAAAACCAGTATCCTAGGATGCTTTTGATTTTCCAAAACAGTGTTCTCTTTTGTTTTTTATGCTCAAGGTTCACAGGCTGTTGCTGAGTTTCTAGCCTTCTTACGAGAGCGAACATTACGCTGTGGGTGACTTCGGGTGCTGTCTGGTGGATGGGGGTCTCCTTGCTGGGTCACTTGAGATAGACCTTTTCTTCTTCCCCGCCTGGGGCCTGGTACCAACTGTGTCAGACAAGTACCAGCCTCCGTGACCTTAGGGTCTCTCTTGACCCAGGACCCTGAAGTTTCTTAGGGAAAGTGGTTTGGAGAATTCTCCAGTGCCTCTAGGGATAAGGCAGTTAATATGGAAAATAGACAGCAGCTGAATAGATGGAAACTGCTCGATCCCGTCTAAAGCCATTACATAGATGTCATTGGTGCCACCTGCAGAAAACCTGCCTCTAGAGGACATTACTTAAGAGCCTGCACAGAGCTCCGTACCAGAATGACCCTGCCAAGCTGTGACCCCGGGGAGGGCTCTATCCTGAAGGTAGGAAAGAACTCCCTTTGAACGGGTGAAACCCTTGTACTTGGGTAAATTGGGAATTACGCTCCAGGCTCTTTTCTTCTCGATTCAGGCTTGCTTCCCAGCTTCCGTGCAGCCTTGCTGAGTTTGTCCACTGATGCAGGGACGGTGCCTGTCACCCCTGCCCAGGCGGGGGGCAGCCGAACTGATACCGTGCAGATAGCACAGCTGAGCTAGGAACCAGCTAGGTTCTCCTGAAGGAGGGACCACCTGTCATGACAGGTTGGCCACTCCGGGAGAAAGCCTGTGCACATCCCTGCAGGCCAGATGTGGAGTAGAGCTTTCTCGCACCCCCACCAGTCCAGTCCAAGCCATGGCCTTCTACCTGCCTTCCTGCTGTAGCCTGCTAATTGATTTCCCTGTTTTTGCCATTATGTCCCCGCAATCTATGTCAGCAGATCAGTCAACGTGATCCCTTTAAGATGGGAAGTCACTCTCCTGCCCCCAAACCCTCTAACGATGTCCCGTCACTTAAAATGCTAAATTCTGGGGTGCCTGAGCCTGGGGCTCAATTGGCTAAGTGTCAGACTCTTGATTTGGGCTCAGGTCATGATCCCAGGGTTGTGAGATTGAGCCCCATGTAAGAGCTCTGCACTGAGTGTGGAGCTTGCTTGGGATTCTCTCTCTCTCTCTCTCTCTCTCTGTCTCTGTCCCTCTCTCTCTGCTGCCCCTCTCCCCTGCTTGCTTGCTCACTTTCTCTCTCTTTTGCTTGCTCTAAAAAAAAAAGACTTCTAAAATTTTTTTAACATTTATTTTTGAGAGAGCACGAGCAGGAGAGGAGCAGAGAGAGAGGGAGACCAAGGAGGGAGACACAGAATCCGAAGCAGGCTCCAGGCTCCGAGCTGTCAGCACAGAGCCCGACGCGGGGCTTGTACTCACGAACAGTGAGATCATGACCTGAGCCGAAGTCAGACACTTAACCGACTGAGCCACCTACCCACCCCCCAAAAGTCTTAAATCCCAGTCACAGCCCTTGAAATCTACACCACTAGGTCTTTGCTTTTCTCTCCCTCCCTACCATGGCCACTTCCAGCTATGTGGCTGCCTTGCTTTGTCATTCAAGGATCAGGCAGGTTCCTGCCTCAGGACCTCCCACCTGTGCTGTGTCCTCAGTGGCTCATTCCCATACATCCTGGTCCAGCATCTCTGCTCAGGTCACTTCCTTGGAGGGCTTCCTTGACCACTGTACCTAAAACAGCACATTCTGTCATTCTCGGTCCCTTACTCTGTTTGGTTTTCCTTTGTAGCTCTTATCACTATCTGGCATATTAAATGTCTGTTCTGTGCCTGACTCCCAGCTAGAATGAGCCCCGGGAAGTTTGGGGCTTGGGCCTATCACTAGTTCCCCAGAATCCAGAACAAAGTATGGCACATGGGAGGTGTTGACCAAATGAGTGAAGCGAGGACAGATAATGTGGGGAGTGTGTGTGTATGTGCACATACATGTGCACCTTCTGAAGGGTTGGTCCACATACATCCTTCCTCAGTTTCATTAAAAATCCAAGAATGTTTTGCATTAACCCATAATGCACATTCATACTAGGACATGTGAAGTATAAAACCATCTATGATACTTCAGTAACCGTCACTGTAGGCCCCCCAGAGGCCAGTTGGTAACTAGTTATACCTAAAACCATCGTCCAGTGTTGATAAGCCCTCCTCGGGAAATCACGGGGCTATTCTTTTGGGTCGGCCCAAAAGGCAAATGGGCTTTTGGCTTTAAAAGTCCTCATCCTCAGCAAAGTTCACATGTAAACGGGTGAATGTAAGAAAACATAAGCAACCATGGGTGTAAAAATCTGGTCTGTCTTCAATCAACAGGTAGGCAAAAATGTCTCCAAAGGAGAGACTACAGCTTTAGTTAAATGTTCAGAACCCAAATTTAGCATTCTCCGACACGTCCTAGATCATGGGCCCATCACATGATGGAGCCTGATGGATCGAAAGAGCATGCTAACTTGACCTTCTGGAGCAGTGCAGTTTCGCATTGTCCCTTCCCACTGATGAAACAGACCTCTCTGTATAATTGAACCAGTAGCCTGTGCCCTCTAATCAGCAGAGGGCCGTCCACACAAGACTTTCCGCAAAGCTTCCAGAGGCAGGAGGATTCATCTTTCTCTCTTGGGGGTAAAAACCGACGGCCAAATGCTAGCATTTCAAGGGGATACCCTTGCAAATGGGATTGGATGTGAACGTGCAGACCACAATCAGATCTCCAAGAGCGCACAAGTGAAACGTTTTAACTTCTGTTCTTTTTATTTTATTTTTTTAATGTGTATTGATTTTTGAGAGAGAGAGCATGGCTGAGCGAGTGGGGGAGGGGCAGAAAAAAGGAGAAAAGGGATCTGAAGCTCTGAGCTGTGAGCACAGAGCCCGATGCAGGGCTCCAACTCATGACCACGAGATCATGACCTGAGCCAAAATCGAGAGTCGGCTGCTTAACCAGCTGAGACACTCTGGGGCCCCTGACTTACATTCTTTTTAAAATGAACGCTGGCTTTTTGGCATGAGAGAGGAAAACATTAGTTATTTGAGTGAAGCACTTGATATCGGTTGCTTCTCTCTTTTTTTTTTTTATAACGTTTATTTATTTTTGAGACAGAGAGAGACAGAGCATGAATGGGGGAGGGTCAGAGAGAGGGAGACACAGAATCTGAAACAGGCTCCAGGCTCTGAGCTGTCAGCACAGAGCCCGACGCGGGGCTCGAACCCACGGACCGCGAGATCATGACCTGAGCCAAAGTCGGCCGCTTAACCGACTGAGCCACCCAGGCACCCCTGCTTCTCTTTCTTATGAGAAGCCAACGCGAGTGGGTGTTACTTCCACGGGAGGCCAGGGCTTGGATGGCAAGCAGTTAACCTGCGGGTGTAGCTAATTAAGTAGTGGAAGAAAGGTCCAAACTCACTGCTTCCTTCTCACTGCACAGCTGGTATTCACTCAACCTTTCATTAAGTGAATCCTTTTATTCATTAAGGACTTACTCTGGAGCTTTTAAAGATTTTTTTGGTGGGGGGAGCAATTTCTTTTTCCCTCAACTTACTTTTCTCCTCCCTGCCCCCCCCCCTACTGTTTTTGATCGCTTGAGCCAATATCAAGGTTTAGCACACAGTAGGATTTCAACAGGGGCTTACTGCTTGGAAAAATTTCAGATGGAATATCTCTAAGACTTGTAAGCATTTAGGTTTGTCATATGTGAATTTCTTTTACTTTTCTAATTCGAATTTTAGTTAACACACAGTGCAATACTGGTTTCAGGAGTAGAATTCTGTGATTGCATGCAACACCCAGTGCTCATCCCAACAGTGCCCTCCTTAGTATCCTTCCCCCATCTATACCATCTCCTACCCACTTCCCTCCATCAGCCCTCAGTTGGTTCTCTTTTTGTTAATGTTAATTTATTTTTGAGAGAGAGAGTGAGAGACAGAGAGGGAGGCAGAGAGAAAGGGAGACAGAGGAACCAAAGTGGTCTCTGTGCTCACAGCAGAGGGCCTGATGTGGGACTCAAACTCAGGAACGATGAGATCATGACCTGAGCTAAGTCGGATGCTCAATGAACTGAGCGACCCAGGCATCCCTGTTCTCTATCTTTAAGAGTCTCTTGTGGTGGAATTTAAGAAACAAAACAGATGAACATACAGGAAGGGGGAAGAAAAGAGATAAGGAAACCACAGGAGAATCCTAGGTGAGTTTCAACACAAACCACTTAGGAGATGATGGGGATAAGGTATCAAAATGATTTTACTTGTCTGTCAAGACCAGTCTTGTCCTGCCACCCCAGGGGGCTTCCTCCTTTAGGCCACAAAGCACCTGTTCTGTCACGCACAGGGAGGCCTAATATTCCCTGGTAAGAGTAGCTTCGATTTTCATTTCTTTCATGGGAGGAGTGGGAAGGGGGAGTTGGAGAGGGTGAGGCTTTTGCTTCTTCTGGTGAGACACTAACTGTACTTCTAAGTATGGCAAGGAAGGTGACATCTTCCACCCTTTGAGGACGTTTTCCAGAAAGGGGTGACTGAGCTGTCTTCAGTGATTGAGTTGCAAAAAAGGAGAAAGACGTGAGGAAAAGCTTTTTTTGTTTGTTTTAAGTTCTGTAGGAAAAAAGGAAAGGCTTATGACAGTTATTTCAAAAAATAAACTTTTATTTAAGTTACATGTACAGTTTATTAATAAAAGAAAGATGCTTATCTACAGGTCAGCAGGACTGGATGTGTTCCCAACATGAGACTCTAGGAGTTGAGGATCCTGAGCGTTAGAACGTCGTCATACGCTCGACTCCTGAGGCATTACATGCTCTTAAATCGCATTTTGGTATCGAGTGACATTTTAGAAGGGGCAAGACCGTTTTTTCAAAGCCAGTCATTTTATTTTTTCCCCCAAAGAATTCTTTCCCCCAGTGCGTGTGTATAAACTGAGAAAAACCCAGGTGTCAGGGGTGGATTCCAGAATACCTAAGACCCATCAGTCAGTTGAGTTGACCCAAGTTATCGTCCTTCCTCTCTGCTTGGGCGTGTCTTTCCTTAGGAGAACCTTACAGTGTATGACAGGGGGTAGTACAGCTTGTTGGCTCCAGTATCTGTCTACACAGGAGCGATGTTGCATGCCCAGCGCTTCCTTCAGAGAATCTTTACCTCTCACGTTGCAATCCAGTAACCTGCTGCTAGTTGATATAGACGGCCAAGGAAAATAACGCTGGGACTTCTGGCTTCTTGGCTCACAGCATGTAACTGACAATATTCTTCTGTGCTGACCCGAGGGACCGCTAGTTTTCTACTTCCGGCATGCCCCCATATTGGACACCAGCCACGAAGGGCATCTGAGACACCTAGGAAACTGCTCAAGGACCCCAACATCGGTAGTGAAGGGGACTCCGCAACCGTGTGGAGTGACCTCCATCTTAACCTTGACACAGCTCTGCCTCCTTTTCTGAGAGGGGAATGGCAGTAAGCATGTAGAGTTTGGAATCTGCTGTTATCAGTGGCCCCAGTTTTCCCATCTATAAAATGCAGACATTGACCTACCCAGGTCCCATAAAATCACATAAAATACATAAAGATCACATAAAATACATGCCAGCATCGATCTAGCATATTCTTAAGCATACGGTAAGAAGTGAAGGGAGAGTCAAAGTGTGTGAGCTGCCATCCAAACACTGTGCAGGCCACCAAAAACTCGTTTCCATATCCCAGGCAGTAAAGCCAAAAGGTTGAGGCAGATACACACCAGCTCCGTTTCTAGGGTTCAAATCACGTAAGCCTTGAAGACTTTGTAACTGTATAAAGGTGATACCACCACCCGAATTTCCCACCTCGATCTCATCAGACAAGTGTCGCGGGAAACAGTTGGGACAAGGTCTCATGCGTGTTAGGCTCAGTAATGAGTCAAGTTACTGTCACTCTCACCGGTAAAGTCACTTAGCACTTTCGAGATGGTGCCACAACGAATAAATGGAGGCGTAGCATCGAGAGCGATCTCCAGCGGGAACGCTCGCCTTACACCCGCTACGTGCCAGGCACTGTGCTGAGCCCTTCTGTGGACTCTCACTTAACCCTCCCCGTGGCACAGCAACACAGTTCGCACCACGTCCACCTCGAGAAGGGCTTAGCTTGCCCGAACGACCACATCAAGACCGACACCACAGTCAGTGCTTGTGAACCTCCTTGCTGCCAATCTGTGACTTTCTCCTTAAGCAAAGTGAAGAAGCAAACTCGGGATGCTCTGCTCCCCTGCAGAGCCCACGACCCACCTACAGCCTATCTTAGGCTTCCTTCTGAGATCATCGCTAGTAGGTTTACAGGGAGACTGTCAGTCGGTGGTCCCCCTTGGTTCCTGTTTCTTGAATAAGCCAGGCTCAGAAGTGCTCAACGGATTTGGGGGACACAGTAGAGATGAGACACTCCTGTCATCTGTTCTTTAATAGCTTATCTGCAGACCCCCCAAGATTCATGCATAGGACCTCGCTGCTAACTCGTATTCAGCTTTTGATCTGTGAAAGCAGACAAGGATGATGTACATAGAAGGCTTACTCCCCCTCACATGAAACCGTTTTGACTTGGAAAAGTTCCATGCTTGACTTGAGAGAAGTCCCCAAAATGCCGTTGTAGAATCTTGAGATTCATGTCTCCTATATTTGGAAACAAGGTATCTTTGGAGACTATTTCTACTTCTACATATTCCTGAACCTCCACAGTTTAGGTCCATGATGTGGCTGAAACACTGATCATATAATTCCCAGTTTTTCTAAAGAGTCAGGCTGGTTGCTTAATTGTGAAACTGTGGAGCTCAAACTCCATGATCAGGACGAGCAGGTTGTGTTCTAAATTCTCGAACCTAAGTTATCACAGCAAAAGTGAATAAGCCATTTGCAAGTTTCCTGCCCACTAAAATCAGGGATTCTAGCTTCCATTTGGGTTCAAAAGAATAAACCTCTTCACTAGGTAAGAATTTTAGAACATTCCTCTAGTTAGACTAATGAGATGGAACATTCCACCAGGGGGGTGAGAAGAGTTAAAAGGTATACTTCAGTGAGGTCTCCCATTTGTAAGCATTAAACTGAAGAGTTAGTCCTTTTCAATGCCCTGTAGTTTTGCTATTTAAAGCCCATCTTCTCATTTTTTGAGAAGGGCTATCTGACTTCCAAAGATACAAGGAACAGAAGTAAGTGCCAAAGTCGAAGTCTCTCTTTTTTTTTTTTTTTTTTTTTTTTTGCCTTGTGTTCATCAAGAATAGAACACTGGAGGCTTGAAGATGATGCCATGGCTTTAAAATAGCTGTAAGAATGTCTTAAGGGGGTTGTTTGAACAACTGGGGGTACTTGCTTGCCAAATAGCTTGCAAAGGCCACTTAAAAATTTGGACTCAGGGACGTGGCTGGATTTCTTTACCAGGGGCCACAAATGTATTTACTCATTGTTTACCAGTCTTTGCAGCAAGTCCTAAAGTCTCCAGAGGACCCACTTTCAGTGACTGTGTACGACTCACTTGATTCCAAGCATGTTCCTTCATTGTTTGATAAGTTTCATATTTTACCTCTTAACTAATTCTCGCCTTGTCTAGTAAACTCTGTGGACATAGCAAACTTAGGCCGATATGTTTCATGTAGGATTCTTATAGCTCTTATTTGGATACTGAAGCCCAAGGCTCTAGTTCTTCATAAAGTGTCATTACATGCTGAATTGACCAGCCATATTAACTATTCTTAATACGTAGTTGCTTCATATCTTCAGCACTTGAGTTAGAGTTTCTGTCCTTGGCTACTTACAGGGGGTAGGGCAAGGTAAAAGATGGAGGTTGGAGACTCTTAGAAGGTTGGAGACTGGGACCTTGAACCTAAAAGAATACAGGTGGGACTGGAATGTAAGAGGAGATGATGGAGAATAATGCTTGATTTTATTCTTAAAAACTATGGCTTTGGGCCTTAAGGTTGACCTCGTAATGGGGGAAAATACTGGTATCTTCAAGCTTCCCAGGAGGGAACTTTGTGTTGCTCCAATTAAAAAAAATAAATCAGTGGGTTTTGTAGCATGGGGTCAAAGTACCAGGCAACCAAAGGGCCTTCAGAGTTCAGATACGATGAATGCTAACCTACTTATCACACGGGCACTTCAGATACCCTATGTCGGCAGGCCACATCCTGTTTACTGTAGTGACTATTTGAAGAGGAAGTAACAGGTGGACAGTTGAAGAATCCTGCGTTCACGGCTACAGCCTCTTCCTTCTATATTCCGGAATTGCACACCCCCCAACAAAAGCCCATGCCTTTCACCTTGATCCATCTGACCAAAATCACAACAGGTATCTATTAAACAATATGGCAGAAGCAACTTCATCTTGGATTGTTGATCTCTGCTTAAGCCACAACCGAGGTGTCAACTGCCTTACTTATATTCCACGTGCAAGTGGAATGGGAGTCACCCACCGATCTGTCATCCACTTATCTCAAAATACCTCTTCATCCTCTTGCTCCCGCATTGGTCATTTAATCCCAAAAGGAATCCTGCCTTCTGCAGCAGACTCCGCACCTCATTTTGGAATTAGAGCATCTTCCCAGGAATTCACGCCTCCTATCTTCCCTTGCTTGCCCACATCCTGAGACTTGAGAGAAACGAGGCAATGGCCAACCTGATGGAAAACTTATTAAAGCCCCGTGCTACTTTTTCTTCTACCCAAATTCCTTATCTGCCCTTCATACTAAAAATGTCAGACATTTTCCATAGAAGGAATCCATGCCAGCCAGATTAAAAAATTAGAAGGTACTACAGGTTATCCATGAAGTCACATTGGAACAGTGGTTTTTCAAATGTTAGCTTACATCAGAATCACCTGAAGGGCTTGGGGAAACATATTCCTGGACCCCACCCCCAGAGTTTCTCATTCGGCAGGTCTGGGAAGGGACCTGAGAACTTGCATTTTTAACAAGTTCTCAGAGGATGGAGATGTTAACCCCACTGAGAACCACTACCTTAGAGTTCAAGAATGGCACTGAATGTTACCTCTCCAGCCCTCTTCATGGAAGACTGTGTACACGTATAAAAGCAGAACATACTTAGCTCAAGGACAAGAAGCACTCATCCTGGAGCTACATATAATGATAGGACACGGAAAACAGAGACTTAAGCATGAACAAGCAGAATTGGCAGAAATCTTAGCACAGGTTTCTAGATCAGGGAACAAATGAATGAGAAAAGGAACTTTCCCCTGAACAAGAGGAATTCTAGGTATAGGCTAAGTCAGCTTCTTTTACAAAATAAATAATTGGGGAACAAATATGAAGTGGTACCTTGTTCTCTTGGTACTTGGTTGTAAGAGAAAGTAGCCAAATTACAGGCTTAGTTATGCAACGTCAAGGTCTGTATCACGTAGCTCCTATAGTTCATTAGAACGCTTGATTCTACTCAGGCTGTTTATAGAAGTTTATCCTAGAGGAATAGGCACAAACCGTGGGTAAGCTGCTTGGTTTAATTGTTTTAGCACTTGAAAAAAAAATGTACAGTAGTTTGAACACTCAGTCTTTGCAAGCCTCCACTGAGGTCCAAGGTTTCATTCATACGTACAAAATTAGTTTACAAATTTTTTGGCAATTTCATCTTAGTAACCCGTTTTATCCTATTGCCATTGTCCCAACCGTTGAAAAAGTTTACAATAATTTACATAGAAATATTTTCAAAGTGCTTAAGAATAGTGATTGTTTTCTGGGATATTTACAGATGGCCTATACAATGTATGTACAGGTGGTCTACACTATAGCACAAGTGTCATTGCTGGAATATGGCTTTCTAGGGAAAGTGCATATTTGGCCAGATGTGGCAATACTGTCTAGAAGTTCAAGGGTTAGATACTTGGTAACCACATCCAAAGCTGAAGTAGAATGTGGGCAGGGATATTTACAAAAGTCATATAAAAACGGTCAAGTAGACAAGCTTGATCCATGTAAAGATATCTTGATGTTCTTCCAGACTGGAGGAAGAAAGACTTCAGGCGTTGGCTCGGTTACCATTCCGAAGTGGGGGGAGGGTATTGGTCTAGACCTCAAAGGTCAAGACTCGTCTCAGAAGTCAAGCTAGATCGTCATCTGTGCTTACAACTGATATCTGTGGAAGAGAAAGAGTACAGAATGAGCTTGGTGGTCACTCACTGGTAGTAACTCCAGTCTCTGAAATGATGGACCTTGCTTTTGGGCTGGTCATTCAGAGACCAAAGGGGCATCCAAGGAAGTCAGATCTCAAAAAAGTATTGAGTTGTGTCCTTGATGCATTTTAACTTGAATCCATTGGTATCTACTTGGTAGACAGAGAAAACAGTGGAACTGATGCTGCCATTCTACTTAATGATCTTAAGTAGAATAGGGAAAAGACACATGTGTGCCATCAATTGACCACCATTCTTTGTTTTGCCCAAGAGCTTGAGAGAGGGAGTGCTGAGTACTTGTTGGGTTCACATTCTTCCCTAAGTGAAGGCCAAATACTCCAGTTGTGTTTCAACTGAAGAACAAACAGCTGACTCTGCTGCTGAAAGGAAGCTAGCTATAGTAGATGGGATAGGCCACTTCCAAGCATTTGGTATTGATGGCTAAACGAATCTCGCTTAATACACTGACTTTAAGCCAACTCCCCTATATAGGATGTGCTAATTTTTAAGTGTCCGGTAGACAGCGGCCTTAACAGTTCAAATAGGAGCCACTTGGTTCATATAAGTTGGTACATACATTTTCCATAACCAAGAAATATCTCCAATAGTACAGTGATGACCTTAGATCGACTTACTTGTTCTATATGGGGCAGATGCTTAGCAACTGACTGGCATGTGTTCTAACAGGCTAGACTGTCTACTCTCCGGGTGGTAGATGTATTTGGTGGCTCTGTGATCCCAATGGCTCTTTCCAGCCCAAGCAGCCATAGCTTGAGTCAGCCGTCTCCTTTCCAGAAAGTCCTACAGCAAGCCATGGTGTATCAAGACACAAAGCTGACTTACTGCTGGGTACGTGTGTCCAACAGAAGCACTGTGTCTGCCAATGTCTATTGACAAGTCCTCTTCGGTAGTCTTCAAGTACACAGGATTGTCAAAGTTCATGCTTTTCATGTTCTTGTGCTGCCAATTCCGCCACATCAAATAGCCACCCACCGCTGCCATTGCCAAGAGCACTGAAAAAAGTGAGAAGGTGACTAGGCAGCCTCTAGTCTCAAAACATCCAAAAAAAAGGGTCATGTTCAGGGATCGGTGATAGGTGACATGAATACAAATTTTAGGTTTTAGGAAGTTGGCATGGCTAAATGTTGGAAGATAAATGTTGTCAGGAGCTTGAGACAAGTTCAGACCAGCGGTTAAGTGTCACTCCGTGGACTGGTGCTAAGCTCCACACAGCCATGTGGGCGAGTGTGGAGTCCTGGGCCCCTTCCCGGGCCAACTGAATTAAAACTGCACAAGTTTCTGGAGGGCTTTCCAAGTGTTCCCCCAGGCGTGTTAGCTAGGCTTGGAATCCAGTAGTTGAGGATAAAGTGACCCTTTTAGCCCAGTGCTTTAGAATCCTCATGCCCAAAAATTGCTCTAGAAGTTCTTTCCCCGGGGTTTAATAATTCTTAACCATTTTTAATTTACCCTGTACAAGTCCTCCAACTCCTCAGGAAGGCATTAAAGTATCTGTATGTCACCCCTGTGTGACGCATCATATACATTTCAAAGAGGGGAATAGACCTGTGTTCTTTACCTAAAGGGACGGGTTGTGAAAGGGCAAGAGCCAGACTAACAACTGTGGAGTAGAGAGCAATCAGCACCATTCATGGAATAGCTGAGAATTTACCACTGCGAGTCACTGTGCTAAGTATACCATCGAAGAGAAAGGTATGGACTCCGTGTGCCATGCTGGGGACAGAGTGAATGTGGTCAATGTCACGAGTACTGTGACCATGGGAGAGGGGTCTCTAGATGGATGAGAAATGTCCATCTGGTGGGTGGTGAACAAATTCATCAGACCCAGATACGTAGGGAAGGTACTTACAGAGAGGAAGGATGGCCCAGGCAGCAGAAGTGCCTTTCGGAGGAACAGTGACCTCCGTTACCGCTGTGGTCACATTGATCCCTACAGGAGAATAAAAGGAATCGGTTTAGATGGACCTGAATTCAGACTTAGAAATGTATCCGTCTGGCGGAGCACCTCATACCCGGTGCTCGTTACTGATGTTTAGTATCTACTGCTTTGTATACCAGGAGCAACTGGTCTACAAGTATTTGAGAGGCACGTGCTAGAACAGCTATTGCACTAACAGTTTGCTAACAGAAATCTTAATAAGTCAGAACAGGCTAAGAATTGCAGGCTCTAAGTCTTTGGAGTTCAAATGCATGTTACCAATCAGGGGCAGAATGAGTAGTTACAGGCTGCATTCATTACATAAGCAATAAATACAGGGAGTGTGGCTGTTAGTTGAGATTCACAGTTGGCAGTACTGGCCCAGTACCTCCAGGAGCTAGTCCACTAGTTGGCGAACTTTCTACTGTGTTGAAACCCTTTGTCTCTCTGTAAGTCACAGTAGTTGCAGTACCTGAATTACAAAGACCAAGAACCTGGTTAATGCCAAGGTTCCTGAGTGGCGAGCTGTTTCGTCCAGATAAATCATGAGAATGGTTACTTAACGCCACAGGAGACAGACAAATCACTGCTGAGCTAAAGTTGCACGGCCAAGGCTGAAAGAAAGTCTTCATGCGAAACCAAAGACACGTAAGCCTTGGGACGGAACAGTCAGCGTTTGGAATTTGACAATTCGAGAAGATGCACAGCCACACTTAACCTGTCAGCACCGTCCTGGAAGTTACAAGAAACGCTCTCAAAACCAGATTAGCAAACGTACTATTCTTACTGTCAGATTGCCTTGCAATGAATGACTTTCTTAGTAAACTGACCTAATCTCTGCAGGAACTCCTTAGTAAGCTAATAAAAGCCTCACACTGCGAATTCCTTGCTCACAAGAAGTGACTTTAATTTGCCACGCAATGAAAAGCTAAGGACAAAAGATGAAAGTCAAGTTTAAATGTGAGTAGAAGATGGCATCGCCCACTGGGGCCGTAAGGGTTCCTGTAATGATGGCCTCTTGGGAGGAAAATATTAAGACTCGGTTTAGTTATCTGCAAGTTGGCTAGCTCAGTGCTGTTACGGGCCTCACTGGTGCAAATCAGTATAGTCGCAATCACTCTTGAGTCAGCTACAGACTCGCCTGATGCTGACGTGAGTTAGAAGTCAGTTCTGAAGTACAGACATGAAACCCTGGCGTGCAAGTAGCAGATACATTCCCAAATCTATTCCAAGGATCAGAACAGAATTATTTAAAAACCCAGGCTGGTTTTATGGCTAGTGTCTTATTCTGTTGCCCGTTGGTGGTTGTAAAGGAAAAAGCCTTACTGTGGCACTCCCGGCCGTTTTCCTCTAGATTGTACCCATTGGGACAGGAACAGGTATACTTTGGAGAGTGATCGTTAATTTGTGGTGCTGGCAGACACAGGTATTCACATCCTCCGTTCTCCATGTCTTCTTCACACCAATTTTTACCTATTGAGAAATAAAAGTCCCTTAAAATAGGTATCCTGGTGCCTGCTATACATGGAGCCCTGTTCTAGATGCTGAAGACATGAGCCCTTGTCCCCAAGGAGATGAAACTTGTCTATCTGTCAAGCCTTGGAGCTCAACCAGTACAGTGAAGAAAAAATATAAGGGTACAGGAAGCATGCTCTAAAGATACCACAGATCCAAACAAACTTGTGGGAAGTCGCATAAGGATTATGCCTTGAACAGGTGGGTGGTGAGGGAGCAGGCGGGGGAAGGAGGTACCCACTACTGGTCCAAAGCTTATAGTGAAGACTCAAGGGAAGGAGATTAGCATGTTCTCCTTCGTCTTTGCTTTGCCTTGCTCCCACAAAGTGGAAGGAGCCCAGCTACAGGGAGGTTTAAGGCTTTCTGTTACATAGAAACAGTCAAGTATTTTGAGCAGGAGATAGTATGAACAGCTGTGGTTGAGGATCTACACAGAAGATGTGTCATGATGGGGAGGCAGAGAAAGTTTCTGGCATAAAGCTACTTTTGATGATAGTACAATCATCTTAGTATAAGAGATTGACGGCCAAAAGTTATGGAAAGCCTGAAATAAAAGACTGAACGCTGAGGGTTGGAAGGGAACACATGAGTTGAAGTTCTACAGCTCTCGAGGAAGTCAGAAATTTTAAAAAACATCAGCTTTGAAGGGTTTGAAGTGAGGGGAAGGAAGGGAAATTTTCCATGGTAGACCAAGTTGAGTTGCTAAAGAGTTACCGCTACCCAAGCAGGTACTACGTCATGCTGCTGTCCTTACAGTGGCCTTGCCGGGCCGTGCTCATCCACATTACCTGATGGCTGTACAAGTTCGTGATAGACAATGATGTCTTGGGCATCATTAAGGTTGTTAACGAGAGTGGCCAGCTCTGATCCAGTGAATTTATTGGCCCCATAGACTGCTTCATTTTCCCCATCGATCCAGTAGACACGATCCTAAAACAGAACACCCAAATGAACATGTGTACCTGGGATTAACACAAGTCATTATCTGAAGTCATCATCATTTACTTGCAATTTAATGGACCAAATTTATTGAACACTGGTCTGGGACACTGGATGTCCCAGACTATAAAAGATGCAAGTTGAGGCTTCTTAAAGTGCCATAAGAAATCAGCATAGAATTTGTCCCATGTTGTAAGTGTCCAACCCCCTCTTCCCGCGTGCCTGTTCTTTCTCTCCCAGGACGCTACAGTAACTCAGAGGTACACACTTAGACATGAGGCACACATCTCACCTCAAATATCGTTAGTGCGAGAGGATGAGCTAGGAACTCCAGAGACTTGAGGACAATCCTACGATCTTGGCCATTCAAGTCCACGCTGGACAACATGTGCAGCTTGGAGTCGAGCCAATAAAGACGGCTCTTTATAAGGTCTGGGGAAGAAAAGAATTGTCAAGGCATGATAAGCTGTCACGGCTCTGGCTTCCATTGAAAATATCCAAAAAGTCCAACATTCTACACTCATGGGTTCCTTCTCCAGCCCAGTTTCGTAAGGGGGTCCCACAAACCTTGTGAAGCAGCTGGCAGAATCTGTACACATATTCATTCTGGGAGACTAAGGGAGTGCCTGAGGTTCTCCAGGGAGCTGCCTTGAGAAATGTTACATTATATAGAAGTATTAAGCTAGCGTGTTGTTCTGCCCCTACGGGATGAGAGTTTCCAAGGCCCAAGTTCAGACTTCCCTGAATTCCTGTCACCTATTGGGTCCAAATGGACATAAAAGCTAGCGGTGGTGCAGCAAGTAATTTGCTAAGTCCACTGTCCCACTTGAATTGCTCAGTTACTCTCTTCCAAAAGTCCTGCTACGAAGGGAACCATAGAGAACTGTCTGCCATAGTGCAGAATAAACTGTAGAGAGAAGCGAAAACTGCAGAATTGGCGGTCAAGGAAGGAAGAACATACGTACCAAGGGTAATTCCATTAGGCCATTGGATGTCCACTGTCACCAGAGGCCGTCTATCAAATCCATTCATACCAGCTTTTTCTATTTTAGCGGGTTCTCCCCAGTCTGACCAGTAAACAAAGCTGGGAAGAGTTAAATGAGATAAGCCTCAGCGGTGTGGAAGGCATAAACTCGTAGTTTGCGACACACATTTAAAGAATGAATAGAAAACTCGAGAGACGATCAGTGACAATTAAGGGTCTAAGTTATGTTCTGGGGAAACAAAAGTGAACACTGAGAAATCTACAAGCTCATTATGGACTATATTAATCTATATAAGTGTGACACTTATATTTCAACCCCAAGTCACAGGTTAGGTCTTTCTTTTCCAAAAGGCCAATTCTTTCAGAGGACCCAAAAAGAAATATATGCTAAGTTTTAGGGTAGGGGCTGGCTGATTATGTTCTAGTGAGGATTCATGGGGGTCAACAGTGGGTAATACAGGCTCAGTCAACTTCCCCAGCTGCTTCCCTATATTATTTAGTGGCAATTTAGGGAGATGTCTCTGTGAAGTGTTGCTAGACAGGTCCATTTATTTCCCCTGGACTCTCAGACAACTTGGACATGTAGATGAAAGCTTTGAGGTATTGTGGTTACCACAATCCCCCGACTCGTGCTGGTACTTGGGTTTGCTCGTTGGGAGCTAACATGACAAAGAATTCAGACAAAAATTAAAAATCACTCGGAAAGAAGGTGGGTGGCCACAAGGGCTCAGGTACAGCTTTTGGTGCATGTCACAGCAGACCTGTCGTTTCATTAACGTCAAGCAGCGGTCATACAGCCAGGGAGGGCCTGTAGTACAGTCCACCATGACATCGCCGACATCTTGAACTGGATAATTGTTTGTTGTGGGGAGCTGAGTCTACGGCCACACCACCCTGAACGTGCCCCACCTCGTCTGTTGTAGAGAGCTGATAAGTCTTGGGATTTCAGTACTATTTCAGCCACGGGGATAGCTCCTGGCATACACAGATAGCATCCAAAAGGCTGTAAGATGAAAAGCAGACTACAAACCCAGACAGTGGGTCCACAGCTATGGAGGCAGGCTCCCGCAAGTCAGAGTTAAACAGGAACTTCCTCTTGGCTCCATCTAGGGTAGCTACTGAAATAGTCTTAGAAGCCGCATCCGTCCAGTAGATGGTCTTGTACACCCAATCAACAGCAATGGCTGCAGGATTATAGACATTGTCGATCATTTTAACATGTCTACCAACCTTGTCATCAATTGAGGCACTGAAACAGAATAGGTCACAAGAAATTTAAGAGTTTGACACCATCAGAGCCTGGAGAATGGACTTTCTGTTTACAAAATGGTCAACAGCTTTGTTCAGAAGAAACTCTAGTAACACCACAGCTCACCACTCAGATTATTTCACTATGCCTCTTACTGGTCCAACACAATACTGTCCATTATTTAGTTGCTGTTACGTATTCGATATGCAAGAATGACCCATTTCTAAGTGAAGCTATTTGTTTCAGGAACCATCGTCTGCGTTTCCCTAGTTGCGGTTAAGAAAAAGCTGTCACTACCATTTCTAGCTTATAGCAGCTATGAACAATTGTCAGTTAACTAGAGAGAAAGGGGTGAAAATAGGAAAAGTTAAGATGTGCTTTGTGATAATCCTACAGCTATAGCCACCTTGTACTTGACAGATGATTTAGTTTCTAAGGAGGAACTAATAGTCATATAATAGTTGGAGAATCAATCAGCGTTCAGATTTAAGAGTCCCAGCTCATTAGATACTAGATTGGAGCTACAAATTCCTCCAAACCTTCCCAAAGACCAAGTGACAAGGACTTGATGTCGAGACACCATGCACAGAACTGAAGTTACCTGAAGATGGCCTTTTGGCTTAGATCAGCCCAGAACAGCTTCTGAGCAGAGATATCCACATCCAGAGCCACTGTGTTTCTTAGCTGTTCAACTAGTTGGATGTATTCTTTCCTCTCCAAGCCAATCTTCCGGATGTCTCTTCGATTAGTGAAGATCAGACTTGGTTCTTTGCCTGCGAGAGAGGAGTCAGGTTTATTTGGTTTTGCTGTAAGAAGGCAAGGTCCTTCTGAGTCAGCTCCTCTTGGAGGAGGAGCACTTGTAAAGTAAAGCCAATGCTAAACACCTGAGGAATATTCTTGCTGCACTCCGTGTTCCCTGGGACTGCAAGTACTTCCCACCATCGGAAAAAGGCCATCCTGGGGTCACAGCACTCAATGGGAGGGTGGCTGATGGGTAAGTTACTTACTGGGATTGCGCTCAAGTCTGGGAAGTAGAGAGTAAGCAAACCTGGGAGGTGTTCATGGTGTCAGACGCAAAAGAAACTGACTAAGGCAGGTGTCTGGGGAAACGATAGTCTGTTTAACCTATGATACTGCACTGTGAGTCAGTAGCACGGTTCCCAAGTACAGATAGTCCCCAACTTAGGACTTTTTAACCTTACGATGGTACAAAAGGGGTTTGCGTTCTGTAGAAACCACACTTTGAATTCAGAGTTTGGATCTTTTCTCGGGGCCAGGGATAGGTGCTACCAACCTCTCTTGGGATGTTTTCTCACGATACTGTGCAGGAGCTCGGGGTCAGCCCCGCGATTACACGAGTGACCAACCGATCCACCAACGCCCATCTGTACCCATAAAACCATTCTGCTTTTCACTTTGAGTACAGTACTCAATACGTGACAGGAGCTACTCGATACTTGATGATAATACAGGCTTTGTGTTAGATGATGTTGCCTAACAATAAGCTAATGTAAGCGTTCAGAGCACATTTACGGTGGGCTTGGCGAAGCCACGCGACTTGGCAGGTTAGGTATGTTAAATGCATTTTCGACTTAGGATATTTTCAGCCTACAACGGGTTTATTGGATTGTGACGTCATTGTAAGTCAAGGAAGAGCTGCACTGTTTTAATTCCATACTGAGTTGACTCTTGGAGTCACTGGCTGTAGCTTTCGTAAGCACTTGCTCCTAAGGTACCAGAGCAACACGAACCCAAGTCCATTTACCTACTGCCTTGCACACGCCAGTGGCAAGATCCATCTGATATCCTCGACTACATTCACACTTGTAACCGCCTTTTAGGTTGATACAAATTTGGCTGCAGATTCCCGGGTTTTGGCATTCATCAATGTCTAGGAGGGAAATTAGAATCAGTCTTGCTGTGCCTAGATGATACAGAGATACACAGTCTTTTCCAAGCCCCCCCCCACCGCTATCCCCCCCCCCCGACCCCGGCCAGGGCTCAGGCTCCCTCCCTGACTCACCTCCACAGATTTTCTTATCTATCAGTTCAAACCCAGCTGCACAGTCACACGCGTACCCTATAACAAGGTCCTTGCAGATGTGAGAACAGCCACCGTTATTAACCAGGCATTCATTGACATCTGAAATAAAAAGGGACTAGAGTTACTCAGCACCTTACTCCAAATTGGTGTCTGCCCTGATGAACATTCAACCTTGGGGCTTTTTGTGATAAGGTATCTAGTTAGTCGGGCCCAACCCAAGATTTTCCTCCTCAGATCTAATCTGTCTTCAAGGTATGCATCTCGGAGGGTTTCGGGGGATAGAAAACCCGTCTCCTTGGCAAGTTACTAGTTGGCTAAGTATAATTAGTCAATTTCCCCATTGTTGATCTGTCATTTATAAGGAGGTAAGACTGTGTACCAGTTTGTCACTGCTTCGACTTCTAAGGCATAAAAATGCCACCCTGGAGCCCAACAACTGAAGTCGGTTCACCACGAGTGGTTTAAGCAGGCACTGTACGGGTCTGTGTGGCATCATTAACTGTGGGCCAGGTCATTGACCTTCCCCACCCTGTACTCAGGCCGCCGGGGTCCACTTACGACATTCTTTGAGGGGCTCGTCACTCCAGTCCCTGCAGTCCTGCTCCTGGTTACATACTTTACCGATATCTATGCATTCCCCGCTTCTGCACTTGAACTTGCCGGGGCCCAAGCACTGATTGACTACAGAGAGAAACACAAAAGTGAGATTCCACGGTGGGGCCGCTCAGAGCAATCCTGCGACTCACCCCCAGGACGCGAGACCCTTACCGTTTTTGCAGTTGACTTCATCAGAGCCGTCCACGCAGTCTCGGATACCATTGCACTGCCTGCTGCCGTGGATGCAGCTTCCGTCCTCACACTCAAACTGGTCAGGGCGGCAGGTTCGCGAAGCTGCAGGGCGGGGGGAGGCAAGACCGTGGGATGGTCAGCCAAGCTGTCCCAGCCGAGGCATGGAGGGGGAGGGGGAGGAGGGGATAGGCCCTACTGATAAGAAGGCTACGTACGACAGTTGACCTCGTCGCTGCCGTCTTTGCAGTCGGGGTCCCCGTCACACCGCCACTTCTTGTGGATGCACTCGCCCGAGCCGCACTGCGTCTCGCTGGCGGGGCACTTGGTGTGCATCCGCGGCTGGCGGCCGCACTGCTCCAGGGACTCGTCGGACTGGTCGGAGCAGTCGGCGTCGTCGTCACACACCCAGCTGAGGGGGATGCACGAGGACGTGCTGCACTGGAACTCGTGGGCGCCGCACGTCGGGGGCGCGCAGTCCAGCTCGTCGCTGCCGTCGCTGCAGTCGTCCTGGCCGTTGCACACGAAATTCCTGGAGATGCAGCGGCCGCTGGAGCACGTGAACTCATCGGGGCCACACGTGATGTTGCCTGCGGAGAGACAGTGGGCTCCGCTGAGCACGTGTCCCGCGCGTGCTTTCCAGACTCTGGTCCCACAGTGTAGCATGCGGGATCTCAGATCACGAGCCCTAGCTTTCCAGCTTCACTAAAAAGCTAACGTGGATCTCTATCAATATCCAAATTCGTGGAGTAGCTAGCAAGCCGTCCCGGTATGCACAAGAGGCAGGGACTCTTGAATAAGAACAGAAATAAAGGACCAAGAAAAGAGTTGAAGACTCTTAAGTTAATTGGAGAGGAGAACCACAATCTATCGGTAACTTAAAGCGACGGATAACTTGAACGAGAAAGGGGCAGTTCACTTTGAAAGGCAAAGACTCAGTTATCTCTCAATGGATAGACCACGGATCGGATTGTTAGCTAAAACTATTGTGTACCAGGTATACAGGCAAGACACTCGCAATAAGCATTATGACACTGTCACCAAAAAGAAGTCATCATGTTATACTACCACACATGGTTCCTTCTCTGCTGGTCCTTCAAATGAGGATCCGGAATCACGGGTCTTAAATATTTTCAAGTGTTAGAAAGTCATTGCTAGGGCTAGAATCTCAATCTAGCAGCCCGCTAGGCTGATAACGATAAGCCAGGCAGACTAGCCAGTTTGTGCTTGGATTCAGATTCCTGCCGAATGAATCAAGGTCACAGTTTGGTGGTAATTAGGGTAGAAACCACGACTCTCTTGGGAAGCAAAGTCTAGATTAAAGAGGGAAACTCTGGGCAGCTCCCGGGCTTACCAAGCCATAAAAGCTCCATTCTAAGATTGAACACCAAAACTCACTGGACTAGGTGCGGTGATATTGACCTTAGAAGTCGACCTGTACACACGCAAAATGGACGTTTCGACCGCAAACACCCTCAGCTCACTTATTCTGCATCAGGAGGCCCGTGCCCGTCAGACCTGGGAGGTGCAGCTTTCTGGGCCCTATAAAAGGGCGGTAGCTTGAAAGAGTGCTCAGAGCAGTGTTTGTTCAACCTAGGTATTTTCCCAGGGCCTGGCCTGAGACATGCGGCACTTTATTACACATTTTCCAGGAACAGACACGTGAAAGCATAGGAAACCGAGCTCGTTTTTACAGGCAGGGACCGTGAGAAGAGACAAAAGTAGCATCGGTGGGATGGAGTTTTCTTTGGGCATGTGCTGGCAAGATGTGAACGAACGTTTGTGCACCAAGTTACCCTTGGGAAAGGTCGAGCTAGAATCTAGCGTGGGCGTGGGGGGGCTACGAAAGGCTTGTATGATGTTCACGTAATTTATTCCAATCAGCAGACCCACTGGAGACCGAGGAATAAGCTTTCTGGCCCTAGTCCCCTCCTCGTTTCATCGAGCCCCGGTGAGGAAGGCCCACGACTTCCTGTCCTGACGGAGACTGGAGCCCAACGCACGATTCTGTGGCTTCACTGAGCTGCTTCTAAACGCTAGTGCCCTGAATGACTTACCTGCTTCTCGCTATCTGCCTAGAAGAAACCCCGAAGCAAGCCGTGGTCAGTTACCATGGGAACGTGTGGCCGAGTTTCAGGGCAGTGAGGAAAGCCAAGGAGTCGAGCAGAGAGTGAGATCACGGAAAAGCGCGTCAACGGAGCTGTTCTCTTCACGCTCCGGGGAGCTTCCCTGCCCACCCTTGAGAAAAGGGGTCTCTGGGATACAAGCCACTCCACACTGGTCTTCTTACCACAGTTCTCTTCATCTTCTCCACTGTCACAATCGTGTTCACCATCACATCTCCAGGACACGGGGATACACTGAGTGGAGCGGGCGCCACAGCTGATTTCATTAATGCGGCATGTTCTCATATCTGTTGACGATATACAGTCTCAAAAGAGCCTCCAAACTCATCAGGGCAAAGCTGCTGTTCCTGTGCTGCCTGTGAGTGGTCACACCTGCACCTCAGCGGCCTGGCCGGCGGATGCGATCGGACCTACCGTGGCGGAAGCCCGGGGCGGCTCGGGAGCCCTGCCAACCTGTGCCACCTGGCAGTGCACCTGAGAGCCTGGACCGTGTTACTCCTTCAAGGTTCCATGGCGCGCTCAGTCCTGGCTTTTGTTTTACTTGGCATGGTTAGGCTTACTGGCCGGCCTGCTCCTTGACCTTTTTTTTTTTTTTTTTTATATCGGATATCAGATAAGGTCACCCGATGCCAACTTCATTAAAGGCTGGAAGGTCTAACACCTGTGAAGTCTTCCTTTGACTAGATTCCTTTATAGGCTTCTTCACAACCTACTTTAGACTGGCAAAACGGGGACGGCTCCTGCAGGTTGACCTCACCGGGCCATCCTCAGGGCCACGTCTTTGTGGAACCTGTCTTTACCTGTGGGGACTTACCTGCCTTGACCAATGTTCTGATCGCTCCCCTTATTTCTTGCCTAGAAAACTGAGATGGACACATTTAGCTTCCTTTCTGCTTCACTGTGTTTTGTAAATCCTATTCCAGACCTAAACTTCGCTCCTATTGGGACTGCGTGTTCAGTGCTTTCACAGGTCTCTCCTGCTTTGAAATGAACGCCAAGACATGCTTCACCACGACAGTCAAAGGATCCCAATTTATCTGTCCCAAATCCTCCTCTTCTGTGATGTCACAGACCGTTTCCTGAATATCAGCCTAGGGACACAGATAGACCTTTGAATACCTATGAGGTTTCTCTTATTTAAGAACAAGCTGTAAGCTTTACCCTACTTCAATAACCTTAGGTAACAGGTTTGTTAAAAATCACGATGTCCCCCTATATTTAGCCACCTTACCCCATCAGTAATTGATTTTTTTTTTTTTCCAATCGCCTAAGCTGTGCATCTAAAAGCTTATCCTTGGCGCAAGTGGTCCCTCATATAGCTCAGCTTCCAGGACCACAGTGCCATCTGCTCGGAGTCCTGATTACCAAACATTTGCAATCTATGCACCTAGTCAAGGAGTTCTTCATCAAATCTGCTGGCTTCCGTCGTAAATATTCAATAGTGAAGCTACCCAAGAGGACGTGAGTCTTGTTAGACTAGGGAGAACATTCTTTAAAGGACACGGATCGACTGTTCGTGACTCGACTGACCTTGGAGTCAAAGGGCCTACACATCACGGTCGGCAAAGGGAAACTACAACCAAGTTTCAGATGAAACCATACTTGGAGCTCTGAGACACAAACCAGCCTGGAAACGTTAAGGTCCAAAGCAGTCACTCACGGCACTGTTCGGGGCTTTCGTCAGAGCCGTCTTCACAATCGGGATCTCCGTCACACTGCCACCGGCTGGGGACACATTGGCCATTGTTGCAAACAAAGTCCGACTCGGCACATGTCTTCTTCACTACAAAAGTGTATTTGCAGGGTTAAAGTCGAAGTCACCCAAGAGCTTATATTCCCATGGGGGGTAAAAATGAATGCTGGTACGTTGGCTTCTAACAATAAGACTGAGTCAATTGGCTCTCAACTGTGACAGTGTCCAGGAGAACACTAGAAAAACCTATTTTCACTTTTCCAGAGGAGAAAGGGGCCCACTTGAGAGAGCTGGAGGGGACAGAAGTCACGGTAAGGTTGCTCATTACCTGACAGCTCAGGGATACTTCCTAATGAACTTCTTGCAAGTTTCATATTGTTGAGTGTAAGTCATAGTTTCATGCTTTTATGCATTTCTTCCAAGTCATTCAAATAACCTCCTTAAGGTTTAAAAGCCAAACATTCCATCCTATGACTGGATCACAGTACAATTGTTCTAGGGGCTTCTCTAAACAGTCCACGGGTTTAGTGTAGAGTTGGGACACGCTTCAGGACTGAATACTGTCACTCCTACAGGTCTGTTGGGGTGGAGGAACCCGCCCAGTAAGAAACAGAAAAAGCTTAAACACGAGGACAAAAGAAGTCACATTTAGAGTCCTAGAGACAGACTAACATCGACTGACTGAAAGTCACCGAAGCCGCTGTGGAAGCTACCAGTCTCTTTGAGGCCTAGAGTGAAAGTCGCCTATAACAAGGTATCACGTGTCTGTGAATTCCTACTAGGGCAGGACTTTTCTCCTAGAATTTTGGTGACTCAGGTTGTTGTCCAAATAAGGAAAATCTCAGGAGGAAGGGGACACTGTTAAATACCAGGAAGATAAGCATAAACCCGGACTCTCTCCCATCCAAGTACTAACCAGGCTACCCGGACTCTCTTAAACCAGCCGGGTGGCTTGGTCACCTTCTCCACAAGGGAGTCAGAAAGAAAGAGGAATCTCAATAAGCAGCCACACAGGGTGTTCTAGGCTCATCCTTCCCAGGCTATGTTGTCCTTCTCTCATGTGCCTATACTTTCTACCTAAATTTCCAGTTTAAGATCTTCTCGAACGAATATTCTGTACTGGTAAATCAGCATAAACCCCATTAATTTGCTAAAAACTTGAAAGGGACTGCTTCAGGTCCAGGGTTTGAGCTGCATACAACTTGCAGGGTGTAGGGGACGCTAAAGTACAGGGCCGCTCTCGTTTCGCCTCAGACACCGTGTGGCAGGGGAAATCGTGACTACGGTCAATTCCGAGAACTCACATTGTGGTGATGAATCATGATGATCTGAAAAGGATTATTCATCTCCTTGAATTGTGTAGCCAAGGAAACAAGAAAAGCCACATTGGCTCTTGGATTCGCACCTGTTTGTAAAATCCCTGAAATACTCAAACCCCAGTATTAATGGTGAAGGCCATATCCAGGGCCCATGTGCTCCCGCGCATGTAGGAAGGTGCTAGAACATCCATAGAGCTGCTTGCTGCAATTCAACCTGTGATGGTCCTCAGGAAGAGGAGGCAGGAAATGGCTTTAAGGAGACCACACTGGTTTGAAGACAGATTAAAATGGTACAGGGATGGGCAAGAGGGGAGACTCTGCAAAGTGTGACGGCAAACAGGGACAGACAAATTGCTTGAGTTTGTCTCTCTCCATTCTGAACACAGTCTGGGAGGGTCAAGAAAGGCTGTTGGAATGGGACCTGAAGAAGTGGATAGAGATTCAGGTGTGCCACCGGGAAGGAGGGCTACCTGTTTCCTCCTCAGAGAGCTAAAGTTACTGATTAATCAGATCAGCCCAACACTTGTAAAACAATGAGTTACTGAGACCCACGGAAGCACCTGCCTTCTGGAGTCTCCCCTTCAACTGACTGAAAATGCTGGTCGACACGCTGGAAAGAAACAGCCCTGCTGAAATTGCAACCAAGTTCAGCATCAAGAGGCTGGATAGGAAGAATACTACAAGGCTTTCTGAGTTTTAAGCGTTTCTGCTGCCTTTTTCTTCCAGGGAGGAAGATCTCAAAACAAGCATTCAGAGCTTCCCTGAGCAGGGCTCCCATGTTCCTTCTCTACCTTCAGAACCACGAGGCAGAGACCAATTCTGGCCAAGGATATATTTAATTTTTACCACCTCATGTGATTGTGAGTGATAACTACATCTACCTCCTCAAATCTTCTCAATCTTCCTGCTGTGTGTCTGGAAGTTACTGAGGTGGAGACTATTTTTAGGAAAAGCCAGTGGTGACCCCTAAGAGGCCCCAGGTTAGGTGCTACCAAGTTAGATGGTAAAAGGAGGCTTCTGGAAAGAACAATGAAAGACAAAGAACAATGGGTCTTGCCAAATATACATTTGGGAATGCAGGAAGAATTGTTACTTTCCAAAAGAAGAGTTGCCAAGAGTGAGTCCTTGCAGGGAGATACTTCGTGAAGGATTTATATCACCTACGTAACCTAGCAGTGGCAAGAACTCCATGTCTTGTAGGATAGACTAAAATCCCAGTTTTAGGGTGTAAATAGGGGCATATTGATGCCAGGAAGACTCTTGGTCCTGAGACTGGAGATGAGTTTCTTCCCTGAGACTAGAAAGGACTTTCTGTTGTTTCCAAATGAGCTGCTAGTCCCTATTTCGATGTACAAACACCTATGCTATTGCTCGGCGAGCTCAAGCATAAGATCGTCTGCCATGATGCTTAGGCTATGCCATTTTTGTAATGATGCATGAAAAAGCAGAGAAAGGCATAACGAGATGGCAATTGATGCAATCTACATTTGGCTTCTATTTTTCTTGCGTGTTTCTAATTTGTACAGCGGACATGTGTGTATATAACATCTTTTAAGAGGCAAATGACAGTGTTGTCCCCGGCATTCGTACACAACATCGTTTCAGGATTTTTATACCACAGAACAAAGGGATCAAAAAGCAAACTGGGGCATATATTCAGGGTACCTCCGTGCCACCTTGATATGTATTTCTCAGCTGTGGTGGCTCAACACGAGGGTACACAGATTGCATAGGGCCATTTCTCACAATGATCTTTGGATAGATGCTGATCAATGCTTATGATGGTATATCCCCACTTTCCTGGGGAAAGACTGTCTTGCACTCTGCTTAATGCTTTAGAATTACCAGTTGTGGTAGGTAGAGAATTAAAAAAAAAAAATCCTTACCATATTCTGTACTGTGATGTATGATCTGCACTGGCCTGTATTTTCTATGCCAGGAGTTTATTAACCTTATAAAACCTTAGGGGATTTCTTACTGCTCGTGGCTTCCTTTATTTTCAGGGGTGGGGATCAGAGCCATTTGAGAATTAAATAAACGGAAGTCTGTTCCAAGCAAGCTTCTGTCTGTCTCTGCTTCGGGTCCTGGGGTCCCCTCTCCTTGCTTCCTCTACCACATGTTTGCCTGATCTACAAAGCAAGCCTGATCATTTGAAAGCACCTCCACTTTGTCTTCCACGTCCCACACTCAGGTTGATAGCCCCATGTCAAACATTCAACTATATTCCTCTAGACCAGGACGTATAGACTCTTTGGAGTTTTTATATATTTTTAATATATAAAATATATCAAATATATTTAATAAATATTTTTATTATAATATTTTATATTATAATTTAAGTATTTAACATATATGATATATACGAAATATATATTGAATATATTTATATTTATTAACTAAAAAATAAAATGTATTAAAATATATAATTTTTAATATATTTTTAAAAATGTTAATTTATTTTGAGAGGGAGAGAGAGTGCACGAGCAGGAGAGGTGCAGAGAGAATTCCAAGCAAGCTCCATGCTGTCAGCGCAGAGCCTGATGCGGGGCTCGAACTCATGAACCTCAAGATGATGACCTGAGTTGAGATTAAGAGCCAGATTCTTAACTGAGCCCCTCAGGCACCCTATTTATTTATTTATTTATTTACCTATTTATTTATTTATCATTCAATCAATCTATTTCAGGGCAATTCTTAGCCATGGATCATAGTTTCCGAACCTCAATACATTTAGAAAGAGCGTCACGGCAAATGCATGTGTCCTCGTGGGGAGGCCAGTGATGCTGCCAGGCTCTTTACTTACCACAGTTCTTTTCATCGCTGCCGTCAGCACAGTCTTCGTCCCCATCACATTTCCACAACAACGTGATACAGCGGCCATTTGTGCACTGGAATTGGGATGGTTCACATTTGGCTTTTCTTCCTAAAATCAGGAGGGAGTGCTTAGCTAAGCTGGGATACAAGTGTGGTAATTCAGACATGCAAGTTACCCCAAAACCCGTGGATAGGGTCCTTCTTGGAGGGGCAGCTGCAGACTCGGCAGGTAGAACATTCTAGGGGCCAGGGTGGGGTGGGCACTGGAGCAACGACTGACTGCGACTGAGTTCTTAGCTGGGCGCATGCGATCTGGGGAAGACTAGATTTCCCAGCCTGTCTTGCAGTGACGCATAGCCATGGATGGGGCTAAGGTCTGGCTACTGGAATATCAACAGAAATAGTAAATAGGACTTTTGGGAACTGTCCTCGAAGCGATAGGGATCCCATTTTCCTGCCCATTTTTCCTTTCTGGCTCGTGAAAAGTGGCCCCGGTGTCTGCAGTAGTGATCCTGGGCTAATGGAGCCAGACCAAGAAAGAAGGAACCTGGATCGTCCAGAAAACACGGGGAGTGGGGTTGGGCTTCACCTGCCTCTAGCTTTGTTTCCCCTCCTTTAACTCATTCATGTAGCTATAATCACACAGCCAAATCCTAATCCATTAATAGCATTTCTTGGCCATATTCTATACTGTGATTCACAGAGGATGCCCCTTATTACAAGCAGACTAAGGGAGATTTAGAAGGGGTAGCAAGGAAGGGACAGAATAGAGGTTTAGTACATGGCTCTTCATCTTAGGATTTGAGGTCTAATTAGAAAAAGACAAGCTTACAAAATGGCTCAACGACAAAGATCAAGAAGGTACAGTTGAGAGGTGAAGAGATCCTTTTTAGTGACGGGGGCGGGGAAGGGCGGGTAGAACCACAGTCCTGGGGTCTATTTCTCTGAATCTCCATTTTCTGATGGGTATTTACTTCACACAGTGGTATACACTCATACTTGTAAGTAGAGCGTCTTTTTTTTTTTTTTTGCCTGGCATGGGACAGCTAGCATTCAGGTGTTTCCTACCATTATGTCTGTCCTTCTGGAGGATGCGATTTCTTTGAGCTCAAAGGCAAGGATCTGGTTGCTTAATGCAAGTATATACTGCAAAGAGGCGAGAAGACGAGAGGTGCCCCGTGGCTCGTACAGATTACTTAGGGAGGCCTTCCCGGCAGAAAGCCGTCCGATGCCCTGCCACCTTTCAGTATCTGCAGCTGTGGTGTTGCTGGCCTGAGAGCAGATGGGACAGTGCCAAGCACAGACTAGAACTCTTGTGCTGAGTACACAATACTCTCCTTGGCCTCCCTGCGTTCGGCTCCTCCCCACTGTCCGGGGGCATTCTAGACCCGCGTGGCTAATTCCCTGGCGGACACGAATTTTGGTCCAAGTCAGCTTTGCCCTATGAATGTACATTCTTAGCTACTAAATGTATCGGTAGCTGTATGGGCCATTCTGTTGTCAAGGGTCTAGCTAAGCGGGGCCCCAGCTACAAAGCAGTGTGTTTTGATGGCGTTCCCTACCTGTATTTCATACTATGTGTTCATTCCACAAGTAGGTTATTGGGGGTAAGGTGTCAGGGATCCAGCACGGTAGGTGTTGGGGTGCCTGGGTGGCTCAGTCTGTTAAGCGTCCAACTTTGGCTCAGGTCACGGTCTCAGGATTCGTGTGTTCGAGCCCTGCGTCGGGCTCCGTGCTGACAGCTCGGAGCCTGGAGCCTGCTTCGGATTCTGTGTTTCCCTCTCTCCCTGCCCCTCCCCTGCTCCTGGTCTGTCTGTCTGTCTCTCTCTCTCTCTCAAAAATAAATATATATTTTTTAAAAAGTTAAAAAAAGAAGGGTAGATGTTGTTGCCAAGAAGTGGTACCTGCTGATTTTTATACTCCTAACCGATTTGGAGTGGCTGCCTCCCCCCCCACACCAGGCATATAGTCTCGATAGATTGTGACTGTTCCCAGTGCTGCTCTAGGGGCCACTGGCTTCAGTTCTCTGTCCCCACGACTTCTGAGGGCTATAGGACTGGTCAGGATCTACTTAGAGTACTCTATGTGAAAAGCAGACAAAGAACAGTCAGTCATCAGAGAACATCGATAGAAATATGGTTGGGAAGACCAGTCAGGTTGCCATGAGGACGCTGTGGAGACGGGAAGGCTCTAAATTTGTTTCTCAAGGTTTTAGTGCCAAAGGTTGTTGAGTCAAAATGAGCCACAAACTCAGACATGGATATCTACAGCACCCAAAAGGTAACCGCACAATCAGGCTTGGACGGGGAGAAGAAAGTAGGTGTCAAATGTCGCTTTTCCGAGGGCGAGGTACCGAAAGATGGTGACAGTGAGTTTGGAAGCCGCAGAGTACATGGACACCCAAGCTGGCCAGGGATGTGGGACAGGCACGCAGTATAGTAAGGCTGGCGTTGGGTTCACCGGCACCTTTAAGGAGGGTCTCTGAACACAGCTGTAGCCAACAGTCAGTCCTAAGTGACACTAAAATTCCAGCAACGCTGCTTTAAGGGCAGATCCTGAGCAGACTCCGGACAGACATTAGCCTTTTCTTTAAGTTTGTTTGTTTGTTTCTTTATTTTGAGAGAGAGAGAGAGAGCATGCGCGAGTGCACGGGGAGGGGCAGGGAGAGAGGGAGACAGAATCCCAAGCAGGCTCCACGCTGCCTGTGCAGAGCCCCCACGCGGGGCTTGAACTCACGAACTGTGGTACCACGACCTGAGCTGACACCAGGAGTCATAACTGTTTTCTTCGTGTGTATTCCAAGGCCGTAAGACAAACAGAAGTTTACTTTCTACCTTTTGTGATCTCAGATATTTCTACCCCACCCAAGCTTCTGCCCGACTGTCATAAAAGTATGTTTTGCCAGGACATACACAAGATTCTCCATTACCATGGGGGTTAGATGTGGAGACAAGCTATTGACTGTTGCTGCTTGTTTAAAAGGGGAGCAGGGTCGGGGTGGGGGTGGGTAAGGCTGGCTGGCTGCCTTATAAACGATGCCTTCTTTAAAGAGAGGTGAGTAAACACCTTAAGTCTTTTTGGCCCTGCCTCAGTTTCTTGTTATCTAAGCACTCAGTCGTGAGAGATGCCTCCTGGGCAGGAAGTCCTCCCGATTCGGTTTAATCCCCTGCCTTGTGCACAGCAACCAGGGCTTTGACGCCAGAATCTCGACTGCTGTGACCTCAGCCAGGCTGCAGGGCTGTGTGTCTTCTGTCCAGGTTTCAGAAAGATTCTCCCTCACCCGTTTTGGTGCTCAGCTGGCAATGTGGCCGTACACAGCTCCGGGAGAACCGAAAGCACCAAACAAGTTAAGAAGCTTTAGGTTTCCAAAGCTTTTGGGGGATTACAGGATTGTGGACCTGTAGTCTATTTTCATCCATGACAGTTAAGTCTCAGGTTCAGCATTAGTCTTGCATAAAGCGAACGGGGTGAGCTTGCAATCATCTATACCCAAGGTGCTGTTAATTCTTAGGCTAAGCTAAGGCCGCCGATGCCTCAAAAAATAACCCTGTAAGTAGAGGCTCTAGACATCTGTATCCCAGCGTCTCTTAGCTCAGAAAGGAGAACAGTTGGAGTAAGTGTGTTTTTTGGCAGGTTCCTCAAAGCCATGAGGTTTCATGGGAATGCCTTAGCACCAAAAGGGTGGTCGAACCAGGGAGAAAGGCCATGACCGTGGGGAACCTGGTCACGAACCAGGGGAATCCACCTGTTTCCACTGGGAAGGCTTTCTTTTCAACACAGGAGTTTTGTGTTTAAGGATTTAAAAAGGGCTCTTTCTGTTGCTTTAAGACCTCAAACTGTTGGCCTAGATCTGGGTTTTCTTTTAGCTCTGCTACTTAAGAATGAATATCCCTCCCCTTTTGGGTCAGTGGGTAGGAAGTCGCTTGTACGTAGCCACCTATGGACCTAGTCACAGCTGTTTGCATTATCGTGTCATGAACGAAGGCCCAGGAGTGTCTGTCAAAGGCCAGCTGCCTAATTCTGTCACTCGCACACGTGGAATCAGACCCTGCAAACTTAGTTCAAGGCACCCTTGTCCCAGGAACCTCGTTTACCTAAAGAGTGAATGCTGCTTCCCAGACAGGTTGGCAATTGACTGGCTCCAAGAAATTCAGAGTTTTCAATGCCTATAGAAGTCGATCTGCTGTTGTCTAACTTTCCCCGCAAAGGTTAACAGGGAAGAACAGTATGGAAGCTTCATTGAACTGTACAGATCTCACAGTAAATACAAACCCTCCAACGTGGGCTGCGCATTTCCCAAGAGGGCTCCGGGTGGCCCTGAGTGCAGAGGGGTTTCTGAGTATCGGGCTCAGGTATGAATTTGAACCTGCACCTAGGGGCTCAGGATGTCACTGTGCTGGGACCAGCAGGGCCAAGCATTCAGATGTCTCTCTCTCTCTCTCATCGCTAGAGCACAGGGGTGTTATCTACAGGAATTTCTTGAGTCCATTTGTTTTGCTACTTCTGGGGCCACCGAGGGCATTTATTTTTAGTCCCGCTCACTTTCGCTGCTACTTTAATGCCAATCTTTCTATTTACAGGCTAAAACTCCTCTCAGGACAAGCTGACTTCTGAGTCAGCAAAGCAGTTTTCTCTCTCGGGAGAGGAGGCTAGTTAGTGACAGGAAGTCAGGAAAACAGCCTGAGTGTCGGGCACAAATGTTGTGTCCCTGCCCTCGAGTCAGCCTCTAAAGCACTTGCCATAACCAGCAAAAAACTGTTAAATACGTAGGTTAATCCTTCTCATTCACTGAAACAAGTGAATCTTACAGTCCCACTGACCGTGTTTCCATTGACATTAGATTCAGATAATCTCAGGAACTGTGGGTAAATAATTTTTTAAACATCGTTTGCTAAACGCAGCTCTAAGACTTTAGTCTTTTAATTCAGGTAGATTCTGAATCGTATACTTTGAACGTTACGATGCCCCATCTATGTATCAGGAAACCTGTCCACAGAAGGGGGGGAGGTACAGCCCTTGGGTGGTATGAGAATTTGAACCCGGGCATTCGGTCTCCAGACACTGAGCATGCCCACAATCTAAAACACCTAACTCAGGACTACTTCCCGCTAGAATATTTCTGTTGATTTTTGGCGACTCAGGTAGTGGAGTCAGTTGAAAGCAATCCAGAATTAGGCAGTCTCACCTGTCCGGATGACGCTATCCTAACACAGTCTTATTGTTGAGGGATGGTGTTCCATCCCTCCCCCATTTTCATTTAAAAAGAAAAAGCTGCTGGAGTATCTTCAGCGAGGTGGGAGGGGGGCTTCTACAAGGACTACAGAGCTTGGTTCTTGTCTAGGGCACATTGGCCAAGTTGCGGCATATTGGGGAGCTACTAGTTTCCGTGGCGGGTGGACGGCTAAGTCAGCACGAGAGTTCCAAATGCAGTGGGAGCAGAGCGGGGCCCACGCTTGCATTTCTGAGTTTCCAGACAGAACTGGTGTTGCTGGGCCCTGATCACACTCGGAAATCATTCCCTCAAGGTTAGGAGGCTAAGATTCCACCACAGCAGAAGGGACTATGTCATTTTAGGGATTGGACTGCACATCTCTTGCCCCCATAAGCTGTCCCGCCCATCACTGGATGGACACAGGTGACAAATGCTGGTCTTAAGGCTGACAGTATGGTGACAACCTGAGGCAGGTCAAACTCAGTCAAGATGCCTTAACAGCCATGCACCATAAATAAGTTCTAAAGTCTCTCTTTTCTTCCCCAGGAGCCCTATTCTTGAGGGGCTCCCTCCCTTGCTTGAAACCAGTGGTCCGGTAGGGAGCCCCGGTTCTTGTCCCCTGATGTTTCGCCATCAGGCCCTGGCCCTGTCCAGGCTCTCATCCCTTACTTGATGTGAATTCCTCTCCAGTTTCTCTGCCTCCGGGTTGCCACAGTCTCCATCCAAATCGACACGGCGATTCGAGCAGCCTAGAGTGGCCTGAAAAGCCAAGGGTCGTATTGCTTCTAGGCTTCTCACCGGCTCTAGGGCTGAGCCTTGCTCCCTCCCTACTTCACCCAACTTTTCCCTCTTGGTTCCCACCAGCCACCTGCTGCGAGTACACCCAGGGACCCACCCCCTTCCCCAGGCCTGTGTCTTCACTGTTACTCACGGTACTCCCGTCCACTTATCCACTGGATAAGTGTGCACAGAGGTCTGCCCTTGAATGAGGCCCTCAGGTCCTCTCTTGACCAACCAGGTGAGGTCTGGCTGCTTCACCGTGGTCCCCTGTGCCTGTCACATGGGTGTCACGTACTAGGAATACTTGTCCTACCTGCCTGTTTCCATCTCTATATCTTCTAGGCCCGTTAGGAAGGGCCTAGAATTTGTAACTTGGGACCAGGTTCCTGACCTCTAAAGATTCTTTGGGCACTGATGAGTATTCCTGGGTGGAGAGACTCTATGCTATAAAATCCACTCTTCCCTCTGCCTGTGGGCGTACCGTCACCTCATCTTTGTGCCACTTTATTACCTAAAAACTGTGCGCTTTCCACACTGATCTGCGGGGGGGAGTGTGTCAGTGAGGGTACATCGGCCTCATTTCCCTGTGAGCAGCAAGCTTCCAAGACCCAGGGAAACAGTAGCAGCAGCTAACTGGTAAAGTTAGAAATTTGACGTAGGGGACCCGGATTTCACTTTGGACATGTTTTAGTGCTCTTTGGTCACGTTGGTAGCAACCCACTCTTGCTCGAATCTCATCACTTTTGTAAGATCATCTGCAGAGGTGGAACAGTGTCTGGCTTGGTCAGATTCAGGTCTAAGTGCTTGGGGACGATTGGCAAAACATAGGCTATCACACACGTAGCGGGGGAGAACTCCTGTGACCTTTGGCTGCTATCTGCCTGTTGTATGATTAAGCCCTTAATACGGATCTGCTCACTTCTCTCCAGAGCTTGTAGTCCAGGCTGTCTTTGGAGCATTGATTTTCTTTTTTTAAATTTTTTTTTAACGTTTATTTTTATTTTTGAGAGACAGAGACAGAGCCTGAGTGGGGGAGGGGCAGAGAGAGAGGGAGACACAGAATCCGAAGCAGGCTCCAGGCTCTGAGCTGTCGGCACAGAGCCTGACGCGGGGCTCGAACCTACCAACTGTAAGATCATGACCTGAGCTGAAGTCGGACGCTTTACTGACTGAGCCACCCCAGGTGCCCCTGGAGCATTGATCTTCTGATCTGACTTCCCCACTAGACCAAATGCCATGAAAGAAAGGACCAAGTCCGTAGTTACTGTGTCCACCCCCCACCCCCACCCCCTGGCCATGCCTGGTGGTGCTCAGTAGATGGATGTCCAGTGGTTATAAGCAGAAGTACAAGGGACGCCAGTGTGACTCTACCACCTACTCAGGGAACCTGCAGATGAGTTAATAAGTCAGGTCTTGGGAAGTCTCTAGAAAAACGAAAGACTAGGGGCTGTCTACAACTCAACAGTATTTGGTGGGAAGAATTAAGTGGTAACACGTGAAGTAATTTGCAAATGTATTTAGGGGGAAGTGTGAGGTTATAACATCCGAACCCGCGAAGCAATTTGCAAATGTTGTCTATCAGCAAGGTTTTATCATCTCCTTTGCTGGGCAAGTTGCAAGCCCGGCCCCACCCCCCTACCGCCAAAAGCATATACATAAATGGCTATATACATAAAGGCTCCTAGCCAGGAGGGCCAACCCAGAAGACCTGAGTTGGTGGCAAAATCATCCACTCCAGCCAGTGGTCCCCATCTTCTAGTTTCTGTCCCCAAAGTTACCTTTTAAAAACAAGAGCGTGCATGCCCTTCCCTAACTCTATCCACCCATGGAACATTTTTAAAATACAAAGAAGTCAAAGGCTCTCCAAGCAAACATTAAGCACCCCCTTCCTTTTTTTTTTTTTTTTTTGCATAATCTCTGTACGAAGTCTCCCAGCACCCAGCAGGCATCCTTGTGCTTAATTTAGGGCCCCCATATAACCAGCAGGCCTAAGCTTTCCCAGGACACATCGCACGAAGGAAAAAATAGGCTAACTTTAAGGTATCACCTGCCCTCTCAGGGCGTTGCTGCTGCGGGGCTAGTGTATCTAACCAGGTGGCATTAGCCATGCTTAGAGCTTTTACTGCTAAGTCAACAAAACAGGTTAGCCAAGGGACACCAATTCATATTGAAAAGGGCAGAGGGAAATGATCCAGCAAGATTTCTGCTACAGTGAAGTCTGCAAACTAAAAAGCAATCAGTCCTCCAATTTCCTAGCTAAAAATTCTTCAGCTGGGGAGAGGGGGAAAAAAATGTCCCTGGACCACTTCTGCTCAACAGATACATCTCCTCCGTCACCTCTGCAGAAGGTATTTTTGGACCCTTTGTCTTGGAAGTGGTCTTCGTGCTGTGCCCTGAGAACCCTCTTGAGATTGACTTAAAGTAGAAGGGAACACACTCGACCATGCTGAGTCTATCAACTAACCATCTAGAGAGAGGCACACCCTGAACAGCTCTCCTAAGGCAGGTACATGTATCATAAACATCATTACAGACCTTATCACAGCCCTTTGAGGCATTTAACGTCTCCTAGGCTAGTAGGTGAAGGTGGCTTTCCAAAGAACGGTCAGTAGCCACAGTAAACGTAATTATGACTTGACATAAAACAGGTAACCGCCTACCCTTGATCGTTCTTCTTTCTACCAAAAAGGACAGCTTCACTCATGTTCTGTAAGAAATGGAAAACGCTCTAGATATTTACTCTGAGGTACCCATTTACCTATGCTGTGTTCGGAGTCTTCCCATCTTTGGCTCAAAACGCAAAGCCATGTGCCTGAGAGCTACCCACTCCCTTGACCTTACGGCCATGTTTGAGGAGTTCTTGTGGTCTTATCAGTTTGATACTTGTGGAGTAGAAGGGGCTTGGAACTACTTTTCATCGCGTCTCGAGCAGTAGGTGGTAGTCAAACTGCTCCCGTGAAATCAAATTGATGATTATTTGACTTTACGAAAGGCAGAAACACTTCGATCAGGACTTCTTCAAAGCAAGGGGACTGCCGTGCCCTTACTACCTTTGCTTATTGTGGTAAAGTCTCAACAGTTGGCTGCACTTGGCCTTTACGCAGGCATCAGGCATCTGGGGCCGCAGGCTGGAAAAGGAAAGAATCCTAACAACACAGGACAGACATTACAGCCAAATGTCACATGGAGTAGCAACAGGCCACTGCCCGGAAGGGAGGTGCTCCGGCTTGAGGAAGCTGTCACTTGCCTGGTGATCCTCCTTAAGGAGTCCAGACTCACATGTTCATTCCTCGGCCTGAGGCTCGTGATCGCCGTGACACTTTCCCGCGGTGCTACAGGCTGGCTCAAGTTTATTTGCTCCTTGCCCTCCAGGTCTCCTCTTACTGCCGGCTTCCCCAGCCGACTCCCGAAGTTAGAGAAGTTTCTGCCTACTCATTTTCCTGGGTGCTGGCCACATCTGAATACCCCTCATAACACCTTGGTTCTTCCAGACTCTGGCTTGAAAATGTGGTACCCCACAGCCTAATCCTGAGCACCTGGGCTGGAGGAACATGTGCTAAAACTCCCAGGTGTCTGCCATCAGGCATATTACACTACTGAACTTCAACCTCTCTTGTTGGCCTAAGTTCCAGGCCAGGATATCAGGGCACAGCTGCCCCTCCCCCATCCTAGAATATTTTATATGGCTACCGTGAGCATGTATGGATGTGGGGAGGGTTTGGGAAGAAGGGATGTAGAGAAAACGGCCAAAAGCCGGCCCAAATGGCCTGGGACTTTGAACTTCAGACAGGAGCCAGTCTGGGTTGGCTTGGGATCCATTCCTCCTTCGGCCAACCCCAGATTCTATCCAGGTGAAAAATGATGTGCCTCTCTTCCTTGGAAGAATTTAAGTCTTGCATGGGCTCCTACTTTTCACTACTCATGGCTCCGCACGTGTTTCACACGTGGACGTAGGGGAGCCAAGGGGACCCTCACCTGCCTCTTCCAAGGTGAACATAGAGCTTCAGCTAACCCATCTCAGCAGTTCAAGTGCATCCCCAGCTTCCTGTAGGATAAAGTTAACCCCACATGGAAAGCTATCACACGTTAAATTAAAAGAATAGGAACAGAACATGCACCAAAAATGAGTCTGTCTCCCACCTCCTGGCCGGTTAGCAATAGTTTCTGGCATACCTCAGTCTTTTGAGATGTTACGGAAAGTATAATGCACCGCACTATTGTGAGAAATCGTTGAATAAGTTGGGATTGCTCATCCATTAACGATTCATGTTCCAGTCTGCAAATTCTTGTAGGCAGGACTTTTCCAGGCCCTTAACGTGTGTGGCACATTAGAGGCTATCTCCAGGACTCGCCTTTTTCAAGGGGAAAGCATTTCAGCGAACAGTCCGGGGGAGCCTGTCGGGTCTTGTACATTCCCTTAAAGATAATACTCCTCTGGCTGCTGTACGCGGAGACATGTGACCAACCCAAACGTGCTCGGGCGGCCAGCCAATCGCGGAGGGCAGAAAAGCCCGTCCCTGCTTCACATGCTCGCTCGGGACAGCTGGACCAAAGGGCAGGGGGGCGGTCGGAGGCTTGAAGCCCCCACGTACTGCCCTGCCCGAAAGAGGCTGCTTGACCGCACACTGTAAAGTTGGCTCACTTTAGGAGACACGTGACTGCAGGCAGGCCGGCCTCCTAGGCCACCGGGCTGCAGGAGCTAGGGACTCTGAAATGGGTACTCGGGACGGGGGCACCTTCCTGTCCCACTGCCGTAGAGCTGGCCAGCAAGCCCCGTGCTGTCCTGTCAAGATCACTCCGGGGACCCGCCAGGCTTCCCACGGAATCCTTAGAAGGGCTTGCTGTCGCCTGCCCAGCAAAGTTGTGCGGCTCCAAGCGGAGCGTGGCTGAGCACAGGGCCCCCGGGCCCAGTGCGGCAGACCCTGGGGACTCCACGGCCGTCACCACCGCCACTCGCGCTCCTCCCTTTGATCTATTGTCTGGAATGAAGGCTAATTACACAGTCACCAGATTAGGGCTCAATTTCTCTCGAGGAAATCTCACCGGGAACCAAGAGCAGCAAACTAACCTGATTAAGTCTTCGTTCCGCTCCCCTCCCCCGTTCAGCTGTACGCGAGACCCGAGAGGTTTACAAACACTGCGCGAAGGGGAGCGAGCAGGGGAGGAACACCCAGTGGGGAGTCCTATTTGAACCCCTACTCCAGAGCGACCACCGGGCGCCGGGGGAGTCGCAGTCCGGGTGAGCAAGCTGTGCACTTGTAGTGGCTCCCCGGGAGCCCGCCCGCTGCCGCCCATTGAACGTGCGCCCGCTCCCCGCCGCCGCCAGGGTCTCGCTGCCAGGACCTGCACCCGGCGCCCCGCGTCCCCGCACACGCCCACCTGCGTCCATCGCCCACTCACCCCCCCCCCCCCCACCACCTCAAGTCCCAGGAGCGCGCCCCCGGCTCCCGAGCGCGTCTCGGCCCGACCCGGCCCTCTGCCTCCTTCCTAACACTCCGCCTGGCAGACAGAACCATTGTTCAGTGGCTCAGAAGCCCACATTCCCCAGCCCCGACCCAGCAGGGTGAAAAACGAGGCAAAGCAGTGGCTCTGGGGGAGACAGTGTTAGGGAATGAAGAGTTCAGGCCAGGCTTTAGGATACCCCAAATCCCGCTGTCCGCCCGCCCCCCCCCCCAGCCCGGCTCCCCGTAGCCGCGGCGATGACAGTCGGCTCAGAGGCGCCACCAGGGTTGGGAGGGAAAGAAGGCGAGCTGAGCGGAGAGGCGCCTCCTAGGAGGGGGGTGGGCAAAAGGAGACCCGGGCCTCGCCCCCCCCCACCCCCCACTGGCGCCCAGGCTGGGTCCGGGCAGCCAGCGGAGGGGCGCGTCCTCACTCACCCGCTCCGGTGGCGCGGCTCTCCCGGGGCGCCCAGCACAGCGCGAGCAGCAGCCAGAGCGCCCAGCGCGCGGACGTGCCCATGGTGCCCGCCTGGATGGTGCCGCCGCTCGCTCCGCACAACAAGTTACCAGCCCTTCGCGAAGGAGGAAGGAGGTGGGGGCGGGGAGGGGGGAGGGGGGAGGAGGAGGGGAAGGAGTTAGCAAGGGGGAAAGGGAGCGGGGAAGAAGAGGGCACCCCCCCTCCCCTACAACTTGCACAATCTCCTCCCCACCAGCCACCCACCCACCCACCTCCCCGGGCTGCAGCACCAGTGCAAGCCGAGCCGGCGGGCAGAAGATAATGCAGGCGCTGCAGAGGAGGGGAGGGTACAGGAGGGGAGGGGAAGGAGGGGGTGGGGTGGGGAGCCGAGAGCAGAGGAGCGAGGCAGAGGAGAGCGGAGCCGGCCGCGGAGCACCCACACTGGCGGCTGCCTCCGGAGCGCGGGGTGAGCTGCGAGGAGGGGGCAGGAGGGGGAGTGGTCAGCGAGGGGTGAGGGGGGTGTGAGGGGGTGGGGAGCGGCGGCTCCAGCCCTCCTTTCCCCTAGACGCGCCGCTTTTATAAGCTCCGGGCAGCCAGGTGCCTGCGCAGGGGGTGTGCGAGTCTGAGTGCGAGCGTGTGCGTGCGTGAGTGGCCGTGGCCGTGGCCGCCGCCGCCACCGGGACTGCTCCTGGGGCCCGGCGGCTCCGCGCGTCCGCCCGGGGCTCACGGGGGCCCGGGGCGGCCGCTGGTTGGCTCGCGCGCCGCCCTCGCCTCCAATCCCCGGTGCCTGCCCTAATTTCCTGATCCAGGGAACCTGCCGCCGCAGCAGCTGCACGCTCCCTGCGGTCGTTACTGTACCCTCCCGGCGGCCGGCGGCAGTAGTTAGCGCTGATGCAACTGCTGCTGCTGTTGCCATCGCCTTCCCGCTAACGGGGCTGGCCGCCCGGGGGGACTTGCGGCTTCCAAGGGCAACACGCATCTCTGTCTCTCTCTCTCTCCCTCTCTCTCCCCCTCCCCCCTCTCCTGCGCCCCAGAGAGGCTGGTACTCTAAGGCTGGTAGGTAGCGTCTTCCTCGGGCCTCCTGTCTCCACCCGAAAGTGATGGAGCCCGGGGGGGGGGGGGGGTCTCAACTGCACGCCGAGGTGCCATTTTCGCCAAAAGTGAAATGTGCCTTTAAGCGAGAGCGTGTGTGTGCGCGCGAGGGTGCGTGCGTTTGTGGTTTGTTCTCGGTAATGGAACGGGACTGAAATAACCCAGCCTGGGCGGACGGAATTTGCTAGCGCAGCCCTGCCTTCGCTCATCCACGATTATAGTTAATTGATAATTGCACAGAACGGTAGTTTGAGGGCCTGTAATTAAAAGCTTAACCTTTTCTTGTTTGGGGGAAGGGGGGAACCTGGGTTGGCGGTTCCTGATACACTTTGTAACATTCAATTATGAGGCTTAGGGAAAGAGAAAAAGGAAGTCAAGGCCAGGATTCCTTTTAAGGACTGATTCTTGTTTGGTGCCCGGCGGTACCTGAGCTTATGATTTGTTGTTTGGGGTGCTTCCTCTTTCTCGCACACTTTCCCCTGGTTGAGGTGCGGGGTCTGCTGCGGTCTTTTAAGCACTTCATGAGAGTTGCAGGGCGTACCAAGCTATTTGGCTTTTAAGTTTTTATATGGGATGACCCCACATTCACAGGTTTCGAGGGGATCTCATTCTAGCACGAGTCTCTTGGTGATCTGGTGGGCACTGCTTAGCTATATTCTCTTTGCCCCCAGTGCTTCTGGACTTTTGTCAAGGCTGGCCACCAGATGGGACGTTCGTTAGGAACTTCCTGTCTCCAGGAGATGGCCAGAGGGGAAAACTTCAGGTCAGGACACACTTTGCCGGGGCCAGAGGATGTCAGGGTGGTGACTGATCAGCCTTCAAGGGTTCCATCCTGTGTGTTGGTGGAGTGTGGCACTGTAGGGCTTTTTGCATGCTGTCTTGCCCAGCCTCTGCTTGCGCATTCCGCACGAACTGCAGCAGCCATACACATGGGGCATGTGAAACGGAATCCAAATTTGTTGTAGGCCGTTCAGCAGTGAAAACGCATGCAAGGGTCGTTCCCCTCGTCGGCATGAAGGTGTACACAGCCTTCGGGGCACATCGTCTCCGGTATCCTCAGGGTTCTGAGAGGCCCTCTGAGAGTGAGCTGTGTCACTTTCCAGAGGAAGAGATGAGTGGAAGCGATATGGAAAAAGCGCCACGTTAATAAATAGTCATGGGGCTTGTTTCTAATAGTTTGCTCGGAGATCAGTGCCTGGGTACCACGACCTAAACACGGGTATGACGGAGTAGGCTCACGGCTGACACACACGTATTAATGATGTCTGCCTCTCCAAGGGGTATAAATAAACCGCCGGTGAATTTAGCTGAGGCTCTGGGCTCCATCGTGGCGCTTTATTGTTGCTTCGAAAGGAAGCGTAACTCTTGGCTCTACCTCTGATTGGCTGTGCAGTGTAGGAAAATCACGGTGCCTCCCTGTGCCTGCCTTCTGCCCTGTAAACTGAAAACAAACCAGTCCACATAAAGTCAGAGTGCTCTCTGGTCTCAGGGACCAGCTTGCTGCAAAGCATTGATGGTTAGAAGAAAACAGCTATAAGAAGAAAGGAGTTTGACGAAGAGAGAAAAGGGCTGGATAACCAAGATGGTGATGTTTAGCACAAGTGGAGACTGGTGTGGTTGAACTAGCTGGTCTCAGAAGGGTTAACACTGCTAGCTCCAGGAGCCTTCGGGGAAATGCAGAGGCAGCCATTCACTCCCACAGTCCATCACATTCATTTTTGTTGTTGTTGAGACAACACACATCGGGCATCCTTGGCTCGTGGTCCCTGTGTTATGCGGTGGGCATAGGGAGATGCCTCCCCAAGGAACTCAAGGTCTGCCGGGGAAGGCAGAGAAGCAGCAGCTCCGGCATCCTCGGCACAGCCCAAGGAATGCTCCAGGTGCTATAAGATGACAGGGGAAGAGTAGCTAATCTGGCTGGGGAACGAGCGTGTCCAACAAGGCTTTCCAGAGCAGGTGTCTTGGGGCTGAGTAGACGCATCATGTTTATTCCACGTTTATTCCAGTTCTTAGGACTGCTGGGCACGTGCTGGGATCCCACCTTCCGGCTCCCCTGTTGGTTGGGCGGGACTGAAAGACGAATTTTGGCCAATTATTTGTGAGAAGTCACAGGGCGCCACTTGGGGACTGGAGCATTTCATGGCTTGCAGTGAGACCCCGTCTTTTGTCTGCCGTCTGATGACCAGAAATGCTCAAGATAGGACTGCTTCGTGAACCCGATCTGTGGATGACTATGTGAGTAATTCTCTGCTGTCTATATGGGTCTGGCAGTGGTCACGAAGAGTAGAGGTCAGCAAATGGCCAGCGGCCTGCTTTTGGAGGGCTTAGGGATCTAAGAACAGTTTCTACATTTTTAAAAAAGGATTATACCAAAAACAACCACCCCCAAACAACAAACGGACAAAACAAAGAAGAAAAGTATGTAACAGAAACCCTATGTTGCTCGCAAAGCCTGAGATATTTGCCACCTGGGTCTCGGGAGAAGCATTGACTAGCATTAACCCTGGCTGACTCCCTGGGAGAATGGAGAAGGAAGGTGGGGTTGAGCAAGTTAATAAAAAGGCAAAAGAGAATCAGGTGTTCAAGGCCATACCAGGGATGCATGATGTTTCAAGGGTGGGTTTCAAGTGCGCCAATGGGGTGAAAGAAGCCTGCGGAGGAAAGGTCAGGACTGGATTCTGTGGAGACCTGTACGTCATGGTGACTTTGCTCTCCATCCTGAAGGCCGTGGCGAGGTGATGGGCTTTTTTTTCTTTTTAACTTTAAATAACTCTTTAAAATAATTTTACTTTAATTCAGTAAGCCATATAATTCACTAAGGAGTAATTATAAAATACACAGGAAAAAAGTGTTTTAAACCTTACTCTGAGTATTGAGAGAGATTAACATATTCCATCTCTTAACTTTTAAAAATATATTTAACTTTATGCTCAGGGCACAAATTATATCAACATTCCTATCATCGGTATAGTTATGGCTCTCTTTATTTGCTAATTTACTTCTGTAAATATAAAAAAATATCCACGGGCCCACTGCTGCTCCCTAGTAACAGAATATTGACAATAACACCTATCTATGGAGGTCATTCCCTGTGAACATATCTAGTCCACTGTTATTTTGAGTTTTGATTGGAGCCCTGATATCCAGTGCAGTCTAGAACATTCACACTGGCAGTGGTATGAAGAATGACATATTTGGGAAGCAGGTAAGATGAGAAGAAGAACACTTAGGGGCCTTGGTAGTGAGGGGAATGTGTACGCAAGAGGAAGAAACTATTTTTGTGCTCAGTCGTGTTCATATAATTTCTTTGTGAGATTTTTCTTTTTATTTTTTCTTTTATTTTTCTTAAAAAAATTTTTTTTAATGCTTATTTATTTTTGAGAGAGACAGAGACAGAATGTGAGTGGGCTAGGACAGAGAGAGAGGGAGGCACAGAATCGGAAACAGGCTCCAGGCTCTGAGCTGTCAGCACAGAGCCCGACGCGGGGCTCGAGCTCACAAGCTGTGAGATTATGACCTGAGCTGAAGTCGCACACTCAACCGACTGAGCCACCCACATGCCCCAAGATTTTTCTTTTTTAAAAAATTTTTTTAAATGTTTATTTTTGAGAGAGAGAGAGAGAGCACGGGGGAGGGGCAGAGAGAGAGGGAGACACAGAATCCCAAGCAGGCTCCAGGCTCTGAGCTTTCAGCACAGAACCAAGATGTGGGGCTCGAACCCACGAACTGAGAGATCACGACCTGAGCCGAAGTTGGGCGCTTCACTGACTGAGCCACCCAGGCGCCCCTGTGAGATTTTTCTCCTCAGTCCTTTGCTTGTATCTCTTAGAATGGAGTTTTCCAAAAACACATAATTCATGAGGCTCCCTAGCAATGGCGGCTGAAAGCGCAGGTTCCCAGATCCTCCCTTGGAGATCCTGACTCAGTGGATCCCAAGAGGGCCCAAGAGGGCCGTGTGTGTTATCTCAGTCCAGTTGATTCTTAGGATGGACTGTGGTTAAGAAACTTTGTTAGAGAACGTCTCCTTCGCTGCAATTTGAACAGCCGGGCAGCTTCACTGTTCTCAGATATGCGTACACGTCTTTGTCCAATGTCTCCAGGGCCGGCAGGGTGGGGCCCCAGAAAATGCAAGTGCGAGCATGGGACGTTTCCTTTTCTTTAAGCCCTCTGCACTAGCAAATAGGGACAGCAGAAGGCATCCTCGAACTGATAGTTTGAAGCACTAATTACTGTGTTTTCTCCCCCGTAGCTGTGCCATAGGGAGAAGTGACGTAAACTTTCTCCCTTCAAAGGATTTTGTAACTTCTGGGGCCTCCGCCAGATCCTTTTCTGATCGAGTGACAGGCCAGTGACGTGCATGGGATTCACCCCACTCCAGGCTCTGTGAGCGGGGCCTGGTGGTCTAAACCCGTGGGCATGAACCCCAGCTTCTGTCAGAAATGACCCGGAGGTCTTATGAAAACATGGATTGCTGGGCCCCACCCCGGACTTGCTGTTTCAGCAGGTCTGGGACGGGGCCTGAAGATTTGTATTTGCAGCAAGTTCCCAGGTCATGCTGATGCCACTGGTCAGGGAACACACTTTGAGAACCAGTGTTCTAAACCCCTCAACATAACTTACCCCCCCTCAGCCCCTGTGATTGACTCAAGGGCCTCAACCTGTCAGCCCATGGCCTTCTGGCCACGCTGTTGGGATGATTCAGCCCTAAGCATCTAACTCAGGCCTGTCTCCTTGCAGCGAAATACAAGACTTTTCTTGGCTAGAAAGGCACCCTCTTTAGAGCAACGTGGTGTATGGACATTTGGCCGGAACATGTACAGACATTGTGCCACCGTGAAGGAAGCCGGTTTGAAGGCCAGCCTGACTCACGGAGAAGAGGAGGCTGAGAAAATCAGAGAGACGGCCCTCAAACTTGACCCCCAGCCTGAGGCCAGTCTCCTGCAAGTTGTGATTCTGTAGGACTTCCCGCTTACCTGAGCCCGTGAATTCCCTTTGTTTGCATTAGGCCTTTTGGATTGAGTTTTCACTTGGTAAGAAGTAACTGACTGACAGAGGTGCCCTCTTTTTAAAAATTTTTTAATGGTGGGGCGCCTGGGTGGCGCAGTCGGTTAAGCGTCCGACTTCAGCCAGGTCACGATCTCGCGGTTCGTGAGTTCGAGCCCCGCGTCAGGCTCTGGGCTGATGGCTCAGAGCCTGGAGCCTGTTTCCGATTCTGTGTCTCCCTCTCTCTCTGCCCCTCCCCCGTTCATGCTCTGTCTCTCTCTGTCCCAAAAAATAAATAAATAAATAAAAAAAATAAAAAAAAAAATTTTTTAATGCTTATTTTTGTGAGAGAGACACAGTGTGAGTGGGGGAGGGGCAGAGAGGGAGACCCAGAATCCGAAGCAGGCTCCAGGCTCTGAGCTGTCAGCACAGAGCCCGACACGGGGCTTGCACCCATGAGCTGTGAGATCTGAGCCGAAGTCAGACGCTTAACTGACTGAGCTGCCCAGGTGCCCCTCGAGGTGCCCTCTTAAGGGATGTAGTGGGCATCCTGTAAAGCACTGGGCAAAACTCCATCCAGTGAAGGTAACTTGCTCATCCTGGAGGGAATTCAGAGGGTAGCGTACTAGGAAAGACTCTGCTAAAAGCTACCTTCTTGTGCATCATGGTCAAGTCAGCTCCCCACCCCTCCCTCAACCCAAATCAAATGCTCAGTGCCCCTACTGAGGATTACCTTCTCGCAAAACCTCGTTAGAAATCCCAAGGCCGAATGCTGTTTGGCAGGCTGCTTTTGAACAATTTCAGAAAGTGAAAATGTAGCCAAACTCGGTAAAGAGTTTACAGCCGGAATAAAACTCCAAATAGGTTGAGGATGAGGTTAGACCAGTGGTTCTCAACTGCCAGTCATCTTGTCCCCACGTCCCCTGCTCCCCCCACCTCTCCTCCACCCCCCCCCCCCCCCCGGAACATTTGGCAGTGTCTGGAGTTTTAGTTTTCATGCCTCCGGGACACGTACTAATGACATACAGTGGATAGAGCCCAGGCTGCTGGTCGACAGACAGCCTACAAGGCACAGAACAGGCCCCCACAACAAAGAATGATCTGTCTGGTCCAAAATGTCAGTGGTGCCACGGTTGAGACATCCTGAGCTACCCAGAGAAGTCAGATGATTCTGTAATGTGCTGTATGTAATGAGTAGGGTCAGGGGACATTATTTGGAAATTGGATGGCTTGGTAGAAAGATGTTCTCTCTCTGAACAAAGAAAGCACGATTGGGGGTTTGTTCCGTAGAAAAACAGATGTGAATGCAGCATCAGAGGGGGGATTTACCGACCTGGGAAAAGTAAAGTGAACCACACGAAGTTTATGTTTCAAATTGAAGTAGACTAATACAGGACATCCACAGCCTGGTTGCATTGTGACACAGCTGTCCTGTATTTTCAGGGTTCGGGGTTTTGTTTTGTCTGTTCTTCAATCAAGGAACGAAGCGCTGGACCAGTTTTAAGTTTATTTTCCAGAAACTCTTGATATTTAATTCCTAAGATTCTGGCCTCGAATTTGATTGGTCTCCTATGTCGTAACCGCAGTTTATAGGAGGTTTTGGGACGTAGTGCTATAGCATTTAAAACACACGAGGGGCGCCTGAGTGGCTCAGTCGGTTAAGCGTCTGACTTCGGCTCAGGTCACGATCTCACGGTTTGTGGGTTCGAGCCCCGCGTCGGGCCCTGCGCCGACAGCTCAGAGCCTGGAGCCCGCTTCGGATTCTGCGTCTCCCTCTCTCTCTGTTCCTCCCCCGCTAGCACTCTGTCTCTCTCTCTCTCAAAAATAAAGATTAAAAACAATAATAAGACACACATACACAGGGAGTTTCTAAGGAAATGGGGACTTTGTGGCTGCTGTGGAGCCTAAATGTTCATTAGGGCCTAAGAATTTTAATCTGCAAGTTAGGAGTAACGCAGCAAGGTCTTTAAGTATCTACCATTTCGTCACGATAATGCAACTTTTAAGCTTTTAGGAGTTTTGTGAAAGTGGATAGTTGAAGTATCTAATCTTCTTTCTTTTTTTTTTTTATTTTTTAAATGTTTATTTTTGAAAGAGAGCAAGAGAGAGCCAGAGCACGAGTGGTGGATGGGGCAGAGAGAGAGGGAGACACAGAATCCGAAGCAGGCTCCGGGCTCCGAGCTGGCGGCACAGAGCCCGACGCGGGGCTCGGACTCACCAACAAAAAGCAAGATCGTGACCTGAGCCGAAGTTGGACGCTTACCTGACCGAGCCACCCAGGTGCCCCTAGCTACTATGTTTTTTCAGTTGCATGTATTTGTTTTGAGAGACAGCATGAGCGGGGGAGGAGCAAAGAGAGAGAGGAAGACAGAATCCCAAGCAGGCTCTGAACCGCCAGCGTGGAGTCTGATGCGGGGCTCCAAACCACGAACCGTGAGATGGTGGCCTGAGCCGAAACCGAGAGTCAGGAGCTTAACCCCGAGCCACCCAGGCACCCTGAGCTACTGTTACTGATAATGACATTTCTTGTCAGCAGCAGCCTCCCCTCTGTAAAAGACACGGAAGCGATTGCAGGTGTGGGCCCTGGGGTGGGAAAGAGTGGGTGCAGTGGTCCTGCCCCCTTGCCTGCACATTCAGATCCCCTGGAGAGCCGGTCAGACTATCGACACTGAAGTTCTACCCTAGGCCAGTTGGGAAATGAAGTTTGGAAGTGGAGCTCGGGGTGTGAGCTTCCTAGGCGACTGGCATTCTACGTGTGGATGCCTTGGTGTCGAGCCTGAAGCTGTAGGCTGGCCCAGGGCAGCGTAGAAGCAAGGTGGGGTAGTTGCTGGAACAGGCTTCATCCTCGGGGAGACGGGGAAGTCGTGGCGGCCTGCTGCAGAAGGAACAAAGGCAAGTCCAGTGTTCCAGAATGTTCTCCCAGCCTTCCCTGTGCATCCTGCTCCCGGCCCTGACATCTCTCAGGCAGCTAGATGTGTCATCTGTAAGAGAGCCAAGGACCACGGGAGGTCAGAAGCTCTGCCGAGCCAGACGGTCAGGCCCCCAGCTGGCGTCTACCTATCAGTGACGGATTACGTATCACCGGTCTCAGGCCTGTATGAGTCAGTCTACCAACATGGATCTGCTGTGGGGCCAGCCACTTGCCAGGTGACAGGAGGGCAGAGGCCAGATAGCGATGTGGCTGCTGTTGGGGGTGAGTTGTTACTGTTGTGTTTGCTTTTTCTGCAGGAGCCAAAATTCAGGCTTGTTCAGTGGTAATTGACAGTCCTTTCTTCTAAGGAAGTTTCTCTCGGATTCGCTGCCAATAGGAAGTGTGTTATTCTTCAGAGCACTGTAGCATTCATTTATCGAGTGCCCACTCAATTATGAGGCATGACAGAGTTTGCCATCTAAGAGAGGAAAGGCCACTTAATGATTCCTGGAGTCAGAAGTCGGGAATAAATGGATAGACAGATCAAAGACTTAAGGGGATTCCGTTGTAATTGGAGGAGTACTTTTAGCAGGAGCTGAGCCCTCCCCTGAAATCTTTAAAGGAGCCCTGGAATAAATTGTGTGGGAGAGAAAGTATGGTTTTGAACATACACGAATAATGATTTCAGCAGATCATCGGATAGGATCACAAAGTGCAGGCTGTGGCTTTGAGAACTATGGTGGGAATACGATGAACACCTGCTGGAAACTGGAATCCTATCTTGCAATCTTAAGAATTATTTCCCCCCGTCCCGGAGAAATGGAACTCTCTCAGAAGGTGTGTTTATTACAGCAGTTCTCTGGGCTGGGTCTGATTGTTTTTCTGGATGGATGGTTCTTGCGTGGGAGGGGAATAGAATGCTTCAACCTTTGGGAGAGGCTTCCTTCTGGAGGTGAAGGATCGTTCTCGGTTACTGACCGATATGGAAGGATGATTGATGGTTAATGACCCCAATCAGAGCTTGTTCCTGAGTTGGCTGGGCTTTGCCTTGGGAAGAAGGTAATGGAAGGCTATTTGGAAGCACAGATCAGAAGTCTTTAGAGAGATGGAGAGGGGGGGATAGTACGGGAACTGGGATAAGGGGATTTGGGAGAAGACACATACCTGAGACCTGCACTAAATCTAATGCTTACGTTTCACCTCCTTAACACTAACACACCGACATCCCCAACATCCTTCTTTGCAATCAAAACTTACTCCTTTCCTGCCCCCAGATATAAGCACCTTGAGGGTAAAAGTTATGGTTTAAATATGTGAGGGCCTGCCATGTTTGTGAAATTGAATTAGAGTGAATATACGAGCAGATCTTTTATTCAGGTTCTTTGGTTCTCTCTCTCTCTTTTTTTATGTTTTATTTTATTTTGAGAGAGAGAGAGAGAGCATGAGCAGGGGAGGGGCACAGAGAGAAAGAGAGAATCCCAACCAGGCTCCACACCATCAGTGCAGAACCCGATGGGGGGCTCAATCTCATGAACAGCAAGGTCATGACCTGAGCTGGAATCCAGAGTTGGACGCTTAACCAACTGAGCCACCCAGGCGCCCCTTGGTTCTTTGGTTCTCTTGGTGAACTCCTGAGAGGCACCTTTCTGGGAATAAGTGACTGCAGGGAGGTTGACCACCTGACATTTCTTCATTTCTTCCTTTGCTTTTCCAAAGACTCCAACGAAGAACAGAGAGGTGAGGGAGAGAGGGCTGGTTGGCATAAAGATTATTCAGAATGCCTGATAGAAAATCTGTGAAGGTGATAGAAGGTTGTCTCTTTCTTTTCTGGTATAATCTGTCTAGAGGGGCAGTTTTCTAAAGGTGAAACCAAAAAAAAAAAAAATGAAGGCTCTGTCTTACATGGGGTGAGAAGGATGTCTTGAATTGGCACTCTGCCTTTCTTCTGAGAAGGCTCAAAGCACTCTGCACGCATGACCTCATTACTCCGGGGAGGACCCACACTCAGGAATCATCTCCCTTCAGCAGTTTGGAGGAGCTGGAACACACATCAGTGCCCTTCCTGAGTCAAAGCGAGTCTTTCCAGATTGTTTGGGTTGTAAATCTCACGGAAAGATGGGCGTCCACACTAAAGGCGGCTAGCTGAAGTCTAGGTGAGGTCTCTTGATTCACCCTATGCCACAGGCTTTACAAAGGCACACTGAACATTTTTGTAGTTTCTTCTTTCCCCCCCAAATGGCCATGCTTAGAGTAGGCTTCCACCTAGCTCTTGTTTCTGCAACAAGACAAAAGTAAAAAGACAGAACAAAACAAGAGATACCAAGTAGTATCTGTGTTTTCGTTGGCTCACCTCACACAGAACCTGGAGTCTTAGGGAAGGGTCGTTGAAGAGAGAAATGAAAACATCCCATCTCCCTTTGTTGTTTTGATTAGGATCTCATGGCAGAGAGCAGTAGTGAGAGATTTTGTTGATAACTTGAGGGGGGTGGGGAGCAGTAGTTCTCATTTGTGACAGTTAAATTCCTGTGCCTGTCTTTGCAAGGAAATTTTAATCCCATCCAATAAAATTGCTTATTTGCCTCCCCCCCCTCCCCGTACCCCCTCAATCTCTGCCCTGACTCCTGACTGGCTCTCTCAGGAAATCTCAGGAGGTTCTGCCCATGGAAGGAAATTCAGAGAATATGAAAAGGAATGAAACTGTGTCTTGTAGCTCTAATATTTCCTGAAATCAGGTCCACTTCAGGGGAAGATTCGCTGGAAAAATTATTGGAAATATCACAGCAGGGATTTTTTGGAAAATGAAGGCGAAGGCGGGAACTATTTACATATCAGGTCAAGTCTCTTCCCATTTCCCTGGGCTCTGATGTGAAATGGTGGTAGTTCGTTTATTTCTGCTAACAGGTCTGGTACCCTGTCAGATAGAGGAGAATCTTTATTTTCTTCATCACCAAAGCACCTCTGGAAGGAAATGTTACTGGCCATTTAAATCTTGCTCAGCTATAAATACTTGTTCTGTATCCAGACTTGGCAGTGTGCACGTTGAGTTTACACCATAGTAACAAGGCGACTGTGCCTTTTCATGTGGCTGTCTGGATTTTTGGAGGGCTCTTTGTGTTTTTCTCCTCACATACTCCCCTAATTAAAAAAAATCTTCTTGGGGGTATGGTAGGAATCTTTGATTTATTTGCATTGAATAGGAGACTGTGGGAGCGCCTGGGTGGCTCAGTTGGTTGGGGGTCCAACTTCGGTTCAGGTCATGATCTTCGAGTTCATGAGTTCAAGCCACATGTCAGGCTTAGAGCCTGGAGCCTGCTTCAGATTCTCTCTCTCTCTCTCTCTCTCTCTCTCTCTCTCTCTCTCTCCCCCCCTCCCCCTCCCCCACTTGTGCTCTCTTTCTTTCAAAAAATTGAATAAACATTAAAAAATGTTAAAAAGAGAGTAAAGAGACTGTTTGCGACATTTATTTATAATTGGGCCACCAAATTCATCCTCATAGATATCCTTTTTTGTACACATTACACTTGGTGAGAAATTGCCAGTGTCTTCCCTTCCAAAAGCTAACCCCCCTTAGTCTGGACACTTGGGGTCTTCTGCGTCCGCCTATCTCTGTGAGCTCGTCATCCCCTCTTCCTACTCAGGAACCCCTGCTACAGTCCTGTGTTTTCTCACATTCTACCTTTGACCCTGGTTGCTAGTATCCTGTGCAAAGGGGTATACGACTATTTTGCCATTACGTACATGTTGTCATACCCGAGAAGATTGGGGATCACAAAGCGTTACTATTTTCCACTTAACTCTGCCTTCCATTTGTTGTTCTTAAACTTTTAGGACTCTGTCCAGTCTCTTCAACTGCATTGACCTTCTGATAATTCTGGGGATCGCAACCATGGAGCCCAAACAATTAGGAGGTTCCAGCACGTACCCATATGCAAAGGGCCTTTAAGTGGTTCGTGAGAATAATCTGCATCTTGTGACTGTACCTTCTATAAACTGCTGAAATTCCTACTGGAATCAGATCTCAGATCTAACGTGTTTGAAGTTTTCATGTCGTTCTGTCCTTTGGAACATGTAGCACGGCCCTCTCCTACATGTGATGCTTTATGCTAGAATTCTTGTGTGAGTTGGCAACACAGGGTCTGGGGCCGGACACAAGAGACACCTGTCTCGTACTAACATTGTTTCATGGAAAGAAGTTACCAGTAGAGTTCCACTGTGTGTAATTTTAACCATTGGATGTGATCCGTGGTACTTGTTCAGTGATCTAGATTATATGGAACGTACACCATTCTTGTTAAAAAATGTTTATCCGTTTATTTTTGAGAGAGAGAGGAAGAGAGAGAGAGACTCCCATGCAGGCTCTGTCCTACCAGCACAGAGCCCGACACGGGGCTCGAACTCATGAAACCGTGAGATTGTGACCTCAGCCAGAATCAAGAGTCCGACGCTTAACTGACTGAGCCATCCAGGTGCCCCAGAACATACACCATTCTTAAGGAATGAGCTCTGATGGGTAGACACTGGAGATGGGGCGGGGGGAGGGTCTGTCCTATGCCTGCAACCTGGAGATGCTCTAGTTCATGGTAGTGAGCACTGGTTTAAGGTCTCAGAAACCCATAGCCATTCTCACAGAGCGGCAGGTGCTCACAGATCTGGGTCAGCTCTGAGACGTGTGCAGGAGAGCGATTCCATTAGAACCTGGAGAGCTCTCTGGGAGTTCACAGGTGCCCTGTGAGGAGAAACAGGTGCCCGTGTTTGGTAAGGGAAAGAGAGAATGGCCCTTGTCAAAGCAACATGGGATTTCAGAACACATAGCCCTCCTGCCATGATGGGGAACATACTAAAAAGTGACACTCTTGAAAGTTTTTGCTCTTCCCTGGGTTCTCTAGGGCCTTTGAGTTCAGGAACGTGCTGGGCAATAATCAGTGGTGTTTGATAATTCCAGTATGAAGTATGCAGCCCTCGGATACAATTTTCAGTTGCCTGGAGGGCCCCTGGGTGGCTCAGTCAGGTAAGCGTCCGACTCTTGATATAGGCTCGGGTCATGACTTTGCAGTTCTTGAGTTCCAGCCTTGGATTGGGTTCTGCCCTGACAGTGAGGAGACTGCTTGGGATTCTCTCTCTCCCTCTCCTTCTGCTCGTCCCCTGCTCTCGCTTTCACTCTCTCTCAAAGTAAATAAATACACTTAAAAATTAAACAATTTTAAGTTGCCTGGACATGTTCCATTACTAAGCAGCTGAGTGAATAACAGGTAGGAGATGGTTAAGTGCGTGTGTGTTGCGAAGGATTTCTGGACCCCCCTGGTGATAAGATAATGCCCAGAATGTAAGTCATGTCCTCTCTGCTTGTCTAGAGGGTGACTCCATTGCCTTGTTTAAGAAACAAAGGATACATTTTCAAAGGAGTGTTGTGGAAGGGACTTTTTTTTTTTTTCACTCTGGGATGGCTTTGCAACATTTTTGATTTTATCAGTTTAATGCGACGTGACCCGTGCTGGCATTTGGATTCAGAAACTGGGGTTTGCATCTAGACTCTGTTTGTCCTGAGCTCTGCCTCCTTGAGGAGGCTCCTTAACTCCTGCTGAACCTCACTTTGGTTAGCTGGAGTAGGGAGACCAGTTTCTCCCTCCCTGCTTCCTACAGAACTTCATCTGGCTCCAGAGAGAGACTGTACATAGAAGTGATTGTCAGTGGTTTGCACGGAGCATCGAGTGAAGTTTTCACTGTGACAGTGTATTGATGGTCAGAATTTAAAATTATAAAGGAATATGGCGCCTGGGTGGCTCTGTCGGTCAGGCACCCGACTTTAGCTCAGGTCGTGATGTCACGGTTCGTGGGTTTGAGCCCCACATCGGGCTCTGTGCTGACAGCTCAGAGCTTGGAGCCTGCTTCATATTCTGTGACTCCCTCTCTCTCTCTCTGCCCCTTCCCCACTCATGCTCTGTCTCTCTCTCAAAAATAAACATTTAAAAATAAATAAAATTATGAGGGAAGGAGGGGATGGGGTAAGTAAATCTACGTAAGGACTTTAATGACCCTCCTGGGGAAGAAAAAGGGTCCAAAATCTCAATGCCCTCCTATTGTGTTTCAGGTTATAGAAACGTTCAGGGTGGGGTGGGTGATCAAATAGCATAGAAGGATAAAAAGGCCTCTATTCAAAGCACTAGGGATAGAAAAATGTACTGGAAGAAAGTGGTGCTAGATGGCTTGTTTGAAAAAGCAAGAGATCTGGCCTTGAGCAAATGGCTTGGGTGGATGAATCCGAAGAAATGGCACGTGGGATCCCAGGTTGTTTGTTGAATGGCATCCCAAGTTCTCTCAGCTGAGATAACACTGAATAGGAGGCCCTCTGTCCCTCTAACTGAAGATCTGTGTTGCTCAGACAGGAGTCTGCACTCTGTTTGGTGAGAGACGGGGGTGGTTCTCACTACTCACTTGTTCCCTTTATGTAGTATCTCGAAATGCCCCTTCCCTCTCCTGAAATGAAAATCATAGATAATATTACATATATACATATAGTCCACAAGATATCAGAATAATGTCCTAAGCGTAACATAAAAAGGAATGATAAATGATTTGTCGTAAGGCAATATGACACAACCACACGAGAAGACGCTATCCAGTAGTCAGATACTGTGCACGCACGATATTTGTGAGCACAGTGGTCATGGATGCCAAGGGTGTAGTGAGTTGGAGACTCCTATCACAAGGGCGTAGCTATTAGTTACACGATTTTTTCAAATGGTGAGCCATAAGTAGTCGTGTTCGAAACACAATAAACAGCCATCTTCCCTGTACCGGACCTGGTAGCTGCATTCCTGGAAATTTGGGCATGTGTTAAAACCACGCAGATATGTTGTGCTTACATAGAAAACAAAACCGGGATCTAGGCTCAGATCATTATCAGCAGAGGATAAGCGCTTAATACTTGGTGGGATATCTTTGGATGTTTGAATCATGTGGGCCACTTTTCTTGGTGTGTTCTATATGTCGCCAGCTTGTCTTTGTCTAGAATCCCTGGTCCTTCCCACTAAGGGACAACAGCACACCTCCAGTCATCATGACAACCAAAATGTGTTCTTACAGTCCCCCAACCCCCTCTGGAGGTAGGACCATTATCACTGAGAGGCACTAGGGTAGAGGCCCAGCTCACCACACTCCTCTGAATGTAGCTGGAAGTGACCACGCTTTCCAGTGACGGCAGAGATAGCCAATGGAAGACTTTATATTTAATAAAAATATTTTTATTGAAGTATGGTTGACATGCAGTGGTACATTAGTTTCTGATAAAGCCTAGTCTTTCAACAATTCTGTATATTCCTCAGTGATTACCATAGTAAATGTAGTTACTATCTGTCACCATACAATGCTATTATAATCCCATTGACTGTATTCCCTATGCTTTACATTTTTATCCTTATGACTATTCCATAACTGGAAACCTGTATCTTCCACTCCCCTTCACCCATTTTGCCCATCCCCCCGTACTCCTTCCCTCTGACAAATATTAGTTTGTATTCTGTATTTATGAATCTCTTTCTGCTTTTTGTTTGGTTTTTAGGTTCCACATACATAAGTGAAGTCACAGGATATTTGTCTTTCTCCATCTGACTTATTTCAAAATACTTATTAACAAAATACTGTTTCTGTCCATCCATGCTGTTGCAAATGGCAAGGTCTCATTCTTCTTTATGGCTGAGTAATATTCCATTGTGAATATACCACATCTTCTTGATCCATTCATCTATCAATGGACACATGGGTTGCTTTCGTAATTTTCTATTGTAAATATTGCTGCAATAAGCATAGGGCTGTCTACATTTTTTTTTTTGAATTAGTGTTTTTGTTTCCTTTGGGTAAATACCCAGTAGTGGAGTTACTAGACCATAGGGTATTTCTGTTGGTAATTTTTTGAGAAACCTCCGTCCTGGTTTCCACAGTGGCTGCCCCGATTTACATTCCCACCAACAGTGCACAAGAGTTTTTCAACCTATCCTCGCCAGTAGTTGTTATCTCTTGTCTTGATTCTAGCCCTTCTGACAGCTGTAAGGTGATGTCTCATTGTGGTTTTGACTTGAATTTTTCTGATGATGAGTGATGTTGAGCATCTTTTCATGTGTCTGTTGACCATCTATAGGTCTTCTGTGGAAACCTGTCTCTTAACATCGTCTGCCCATTTTTTAATCAGTTTTTCTTTTCTTTTTTTTCTTCTTTCTTTCTTTCTTTCTTTCTTTCTTTCTTTCTTTCTTTCCTTCTTTCTTTGTTTCGGTGTTGAGTTACTTGAGTTCCTTTTCTATTTTGGATATTAACCCTTATCAGATAAGTCATTTGCAAATATTTTCTCACATTCAGTGGTTTACCTTTCTGTTGTGCTGATAGTTTCCCTCACTATGCAAAATATTTGTATTTTGATGTAGTCCCAGTAGTTTATTTTTGTTTTTGTTTCCCTTGTCTGAGGAGACAGATCTAGAAGAATGTTCCCAAGGCCAGTGTCAAAGTTATCACTACCTATGTTTTCTCCTAGGAGTTTTATGGTCTCAAGTCTCACATTTAGGTCTTTGAGGGTATTTTTTTAACGATGTAAGAAAGTGGTCCAGTTTTATTCTTGAGCATGTAGTCGTCCAGTTTTACCAGCACCACTGATGGAAGAACCTGTCTTTCCCACGTTGTATATTCTTGCCTCCTTTGTTGTAGATTAAGTGACCACATAACTGTGGATTTATGTCTGGACTCTCTGTTCTATTCATCTGTGTGTCTATATTTGTGCCAGTACCATACTGTTTTGGTTATTAGAGCTTTGTAGTATATCTTGAAATCTGAAATTGTGGTACCTCTAGGTTTGTTCTTAAGATTGCTTTGGCTATTTGGGGTCTTTTGTGGTTCCAGACAAATCTCAGTATTATTTATTCTAGTTCTGTGAAAAAATGCTGTAGGTATTTTGATAGGGATTGTACTGAATCTATATATTGCTTATAAGGGGTTCCATTTTCTTCACATCCTCGCCAGTGTTTGTTATTTCTTGTCTTGATTCTAGCCATTCTGACAGCTGTAGGGTGAGGTCTCATTGTGGTTTTGACTTGAATTTTCCTGATGATGAGTGATGTTGAGCATCTTTTCATGTGTCTGTTGGCCATCTGTAGATCTTCTTTGGAGAAATGTCCATTCAGATCCTCTACCCATTTTTAATCAGATTATTTGTTGTTTTTGTGTTGAGTTGTTTAAGTTCTTTATATATCATTGGAAGACTTTTTTTTAAGTTTTTTTTTTTAACATTTATTTATTTTTGAGAGACAGAGAGAGATAGAGCACAAGCAGGAGAGGCGCAGAGAGAGAGAGGGAGACACAGAATCCAAAGCAGGCTCCAGGCTCCGAGCTGCCAGCACAGAGCCCGATGCAGAGCTCAAACTCATGGACCACGAGATCATGACCTGAGCCGAAGTCGGCCACTCAACCAACTGAGCCACCCAGGCACCCCAGTGGAAGACTTTTTGTACTTAATGGGACACCAGGTGTATTAACCAACTTGGGCCACCGTACTAAAAATACCATAAACTTGGTGGCTTAAACACCAAGAATTTATTTCTCCAGTTCTGGAAGCTGGGAATTTTAAGACAGAGTGACTGATTTGGTTCCTGATGAAAACTCTCCTCCTGGCTTATAGACGGCCAACTTCTTTCTGCATCCGTAAAGGCAGAGAGAGAGAGTGAGTGAGAGAGAGAGAGAGCAATCGAGCACACTCTGGTCTCTTCCTCATTGAATAAGAACACTAATACCATCCTGGAGACCCCACCCTCATGATCTCATCTAAACATAATTATTCCCAAAGAACTCCCCTCCAGGGCTTCAACATAGGAATTTTGGGGAGGAGGAGGGACACAAACATTCAGTCCATAACCAAACCAAGTTTCTAGCCTAACTTTATTTTCTAAAGCAACCATCGTCTGTTGGAAGCTATGACGGTCTTCTGATATTAAAGGAGGATGTCTGAGTCCTGGCTTTAGGGGATAACTGGGAGCAAGAAGGACTACTAGGCCCTTTGTCCCTGGGTAAGTGCCTGGGGAGTCCTTAGATCTATTGAGGTGGGCAGGCCCTGGAAAGAGAATTTAGACTTGGGGCTCTTCTGGACAAGCAGAATCCAATCAGGTTATGTTTAAGGGGGTATACTGGAAGTTAGATCTGGGTTTGAAACCTGTTTCTGTCTTCTGGTAGATGTGTGACCCTGGACAAGTTACTCGTGGTGTCAACCTCAACATGAAAATAGGAAAGACCTCCTCCTTCTTTGATGATAAGGAATTGTGACATCTTTAGTAAAGAGCTTTGTAGGATTTCAGGCATATGGTAAGAAGATAATCCATTGAACTACTGTTTCTTATGTGATACGGGCATCCTTTGAGGGCTTATTTTTGTGGGGAATGGCATAGTCACAGTGGAGGCAACCTAGAACAGCCTTGTGACAAGGTACAGTTATATTTCAGCAAAAAGGGATGGGATGGGAGTTTTTCTAGAAAGTAATTTAGGAAAACGTGCAAACTCTGGTTTGTCTTGCATGGAGTGTTTGAAACATGAAAGCAGATATCTTTTTTTAACCCTGAATATGTAAGGGTATTGATTCTTCTTACTTCATACTGGGTCCCAAGGGACCTCTGAGTAAGGCATTATGACAGCCACACAATAATCTTGATACAGCTGGAGGTGAATGCGATGGCCACCATGGTTTCACGGGTTCGTTATCTTATCCTTAACTAGGCCGAGTTAGAATCTATCACTGCTCTGCGTGAAAGGGACCTGGGACAAAAATTCATGTGATTCTCCCTGACCCACACTCTTTTCCTAAAAAGCAAATATTAATGTGTGGTTATCTGGATGGAAAAGAAGCAACCAGGCACTCTCATGCACACACATTTTCCAGGGACAAACCACAGAGAAAAGTTGTTGGAATGTATTCAGTGAAAACATTTTGCTAGCTCAGAAACTTCTTAAAGAGATCCAGCTTTCATACGGAGAGCAGCCCAGGATTCTTTGAGACAATCCTAAAGGTTGAGGAAGTTTCTGTTTTCTTCTATTGGCGTTGTTTTGCCAAAGAAGATGCCGGCTTTTTCTGCTTCCATCACTTCCTGGGCACTTTTTCAAGTTTGTTTTCCTTTATAACATTAAGGCAAGCACTTTTCTTACAATTGCCTTGTTTCATAAAGACGTTAGCACAATGTAAACAGTAAGAGTACAAAATAGAAGGACTAAGGGGAAAGAAAAATAGTGAAAGTTACATATAGAAAATGTGTGCTCGCAGAAAGGAAATTTAGCTCTGGGCTTCCCAGAGACCAGGGCAAAGAGGAAAAATCTCTTTGGGTTACATGATTTTTAAAAATGAGTTTTCTTAGGAGGAGCTCGCTTGTCCCTGCCACTGGAAACAGAAGTATGTGTTCTCCAAGGTATGCATAAAGAGGCTATTCTGAGCTCTGATGATGAATTTCCTCAAATGCCCCACAGTGACTGCCACTGAATTATATAGGACTGCTTTATTGAACAGCCCTCATTGTTGGCGTTTTGCCAAAGTTTAACTCTACAAAGGAAAAGAAAGAACCTCCAGGCAATTCTCCATTTATACTATTCATTTTCAACTGAACTTTTGCAAAATATTGAGCAGCAAAGAGTTGGAGGTCATCTCTCCTAAGTTCCTGGAATGCAGTTCTCTGCAGACCATAGATGCAGAGCCACAGGCTTGTACTTGGTCGATAAGCTGGGGCAGAGAGGACATTCCTTTACAGATAGAAGAAGGAAAAGCAAAGGTATGGGGGCCAGAAGAAGTGCATCAAAGAAGATGGAGAATGTTTGGGGAAGAAAAAAAAATAATCGTATTACCTTAAGATGATTACTGTTAACACTTGGCTATGGTTCCTTCCCTTTTTTGTTTTCGTCATGGATGATGGCAACAAAATCAGAATTTACGTACAATTTTGTATCACTTTTCATTTAAGCAGCATAGAATAAGCTATCATGGTTGATATTATTGGGGCATATGTCGTGCTGTGATATACTCTCCTCCATGGTTTTCAGACCTTCCGTAAAATGTGATATGCCATGAGTCAGCGGTGCCTTGGGGGAAATGAGAAGAAGCTGTTCAAATGGATTGGCAATGAGTAAAGCAACTAGTGGTGGTGGGGTGTGTGGGGTGGGAGTGGGGAGATGAGTGGAGGGGAGGAACTCAGCAGAAACTGAGAATCAGAGGGAGGTCTGACTGTGAAATCAGAAGCCCCCTAAGGATTTATGACCTTCTGAGACCCCCCCCCCCCCCCGCTGAGAGAGGGATTGGAGGTTCAATTTCATGTGTATCTCGCGATGGAACAAGTGCATCTCCTATAGCACTTTATAAAATATACACGTGCTTTTTCATAAAAAGAGATAGAACATTGAATGGGTCAAATAATGTGATAGAGTGGTACTCTTGGGCAAGTTTTTCTTCTTTCTTTACTTTCTATTTATTTAAAAGACCATCTTTTTTTTTTAAGTTTATTTATTTATTTTGAGAGAGAGAAAGAGGGTGTATGTGCCAGCGGGACAGGGGCAGAGAGAGAGAGAGAATCCCAAGCAGGCTCTGCACTGTGAGCACAGAGCTCATCACAGGGCTCAAACCCACGAACCATGAGATCATGATCTGAGCTGATGTCGAGAGTCAGATGCTTAATTGACTGAGCCACCGAGGCACCCCAAGTTTTTCTCTTTTAAATTAGGTTTTCCAGGTGTCCCTTTTGTTTCATGGTCAAGATTTTTCTTTTTTTTCTTGAGGAGAAAGGGGCCAAAAGTCACCTGTTGATTATAGAGGGAGACCCTGGCGTCTACATTCAAACTCGTCCTCATATGCAAACACATCCCAGCAATCGCTCACTCACCTTGTTCAGTTTTGCATTTCTTCCTCCCAGAAATACAACATTGCTGATGCTTAAATACAATCACAAATTCACTGAAGTCCTGTCTTGAATGACCTCTAGGTTCTGACATTCCTTTACTGTAGATTTCTTATTGCGTTTCTTTTTGAATTACCTTCCGTTCCCGGAAGGGAGACCTAAGTGCATTTTCTGAAATTGTGGTAGTTTTGTGCAGGCCAGATGCTGTGGTACAATTCCACTGTCTCCAGGGACTGAAGTGCGACTATGAAGCCAAGAGGCTAACCTTTTTTCTTTTTATCATCTGTGGCTCATAGAAATCAGTCCCACTGTGAATGATTGCTTTGTTCTCTGACAGCCTTAAAAAGTACCGGGAGGGAATCTGTCAGTAGATTCTCAGACAATCCCTTTTGTAGTACAAGACTGTTTCTTCTGAGGAAATTCAACCAAATGTGACTTGGGCCTTCTAAAATCTTCCTTTCCCAATCCACGAAGGCAAGTATTTGAAAAGACACAATAAAATTAGAACCTTTCTGTTGATTTAATTAAGCAGCTAGGATGGATGAGAGAGTAGATTTTGTCCTGCAGCTACGAATTCTCCTCCGTTACCAGTATTCAGTTAATGAAAGGAAACAATCAATACACGTTGGCAATGGTTTCTTCTCTCCAACATGGAAAATTTTTTAAGCCGCTTGTTTTACCCGTGGATGTCAAAGTCTTATGTATACAAAAAAACTACAGTGACCTAACACCCAGCTTTTTTTCTTATTCCAAAAAGGAACCGTTTGTTGTGCATCTGGCACATGTAGGATGTCACCAGGTAGCATGTTTACCGCCCATGCTTGTATTTCAGAAACGTAAATGCAGGAGAGGTGCTCCGTCATGGAAAAGGCCAATTTCCTGACACATGGACTCAGAGTGTAACGGTCAAGTGAATTTTGTCACTGGCTTCTACTCTAAATCCGGAGGGACACTGTGATGCTGCATTACAGGAACCAATTCGAAACGTCTGATGGGAGGTTCACGTGGTTACCAGGTCCCTGTGATTCTGTGACCATCCATGGGATTTACTTGTGGCCTGTAATTCTCTTTTCTCCTTTGGGGCCTCAGGTAGCACTGTTTCTAGAAGGACTTGTCTGGGTCTGTCCCTGGATTCTAAGCATGTCCCTCTGTATTCAGGACTTTGAGAACATCTCCATTCTTCCTTTAGTTTGGGTACTTGTGAGCAGTTAGATGGAGTTGGGTCTCAGTGTCCACTAATCACTGGGTTCATTAGCCTTCACAGAGCCCTTCACCATGACTGTTTCTTCCCTCCCTCTTCTGTTCCCATGGAGCCCTCACCTCCTATTGCCTCACTCTAGTTCTACCCCCTCTTCTTTATCCCCTGCCCTTCTTCCCTCCCTGTCATCTTTTTTTTTGGGGGGGGGAGTGTGGTGTTTTCTTCTTTTTTTAATTTAATTTTTTTTTATTTGAGAGAGAGAGAGAATAAATATCTCAAGCAAGCTCTACACTCAGCACAGAGCTTGACATGGGGATCAATACCACGACCCTGGTATCAGATCACGACCTGAGCCAAAATCAAAAGGGGGAAGCTCAACCAAGTGAGCTACTCAGGCCCCCTGGTTTCTTCTTCTTATTTTGATATGTTAAAAAAAATAGAAAAGCACTGGGAATAACAATTTATTTCCACCACGCAGCATTTATAATCAACATTTTAAGCTCCAAATGTCACCTTTTAGATAAAACAAAAAATTACAGATAGAAATAAAGTTCTTTTTGATGCTTGGTCCCGTATCCTTCCCTGCCTGTCCTAGAGGTAACCCTTACCAGGTGTGTGTTTCACTAATTCAAAGACTCATCCGATGGCCCTTCTTTGCACAGTCATGTCAACTGGAGCTTAGCAGAAGGCTGTCCTCTTGCTTCTGTGAAGGTCCGGTTGACATGATCATTAGGTCCTGCATGCTAGACGGGACTCTATTTCAGAAGCAAATCGAATAAAGGTCCACTTTTACCCAAACTGGGTGGGAAAATAAGCAGATGGAATGGCAAACTCATGAGGAAGAATCTGATGTAGGAGACTGTAGCAGGTGCAGCTGGCCCCTGGAGGCCGCAGGGCCTGTTTCTGGAGCTCTGTCTCCCCAGCCTCCCATCTGTGTAAGCAGCTAGGTCCTTAATGACCTCTCCTAGTCTCCTTTCCATCCCAGAAGCCCTAGCTTGGGCCTTCAGCATTCCTGATGCCACTCTTTATTGTTGTCTTCTTTGGGATTCAGATATCCACATTTCTAACCCTGGACTCCTGGCTGTCTCCTGATCCCCTGGTCGTGTGATGGTTTGACTTTGATATTCTTAAATGTACACCGTCCCCAGGCTCTGCTTGATTTAGTTGAAGAAACCCAGCAGTGGGCTTGATTCACTCTCTTCACCTTACACCCCCTAGTGGGCTTGGAGGGAGGGAGGGGCTGGTAATCCATCTGGCTAAGATGTGACTTCGCCCAGGATCTGCATGGCTTTGTTTCATTACTGCCAATTCTCAAGTCCTCGGGAGCAAGGGGGTACCCAGGAAGCAAGGCACCAAAATTCAGCATTGCCAGTGGCTCTGGAGCCTAGAGCCTAAGCTTCAACATCCCTTGTAACAGGCACCTGCAGCCTACCAGTGCCGATCCGGGAGGGAGGGAGTGGGTGTTGAGATTGGCCATGGTCCCAAGGTTCTCTTCTGGGTCTCCTTGCGGTGTTAAGCCTGGCACCTGACACCTGGGCTTCCCAGAACTGTTGGCAACACCGTGGAGCCCGAGACTGGTCATGCTGGGCCAGTGCTGGGTGTAGGTAGGGGACTTTCTCGCTAGCTTGGCCACCTTTGTCTGCGGGTAGTGGTCAATTCACAAGCCGTTTTGTGACTTTCTTGAGGCTGTGCTCCTCTTAACCCTTCTTCTTCCAGCTTTTTTCCATTAATTTTTTTCTCCTTTTGCCTTGACTTATGGGTCCCTTTGGCTTTCTCCTGCTCCATCCGGTTACCGTGTCCTCTCAGCTGGTGAATTGTAGACGCACATAAAACGGGGAAATAGAAAATATTGATCAGCCCTGTATAAAGCCTGCCAAAATTTTCATCATCCCTTCACACTTTTCTCAAAAACCAGGGAAATAATATGGTGGGTAATAGGCTCCCCAACAGGCATCTGAGATTCAGGACTCAGGCTGTCAATTGTATTTGGTTTACAGGGGTGGGGGTGGGGGGATTCTATTTAGAGTCTCTGATTAGATAATGTTACTAAAGAACAACCCTGTTTTTGCATGTACCATTTTTAGTGGTTTTTTTTTTTTTTTTTTTGGATTCTGTATCTCCCCAATGATGAAACTTGCGGTCCATGAGGAAGAGTACTTAAACCACTTTTTCTCTGTGCTGTAATGGCATCTCTTTTCAAGGTTAAGATACAGTGTTCGAGGACCCTCTCCCCATCCCCGTGCCCCATACTTTTTTAAGGGAAACAAACTGAACAACATAAAACATCGACGCAAAACGAAACTTTCTTCATCCTCCTAGAAATTAGAACATGCTCAGAAATCGAAGCACCAGCCAGACCTCTCAGGGAGCCCCTCTTCCTGAGAGCGGAAGGAGTACTGGGTCCAGCGACACTGGCTGGCTCTGGCATTTACCAGCCTGGGGAACAGAGACAGATCAGGTAACCCCTTTGAACATCAATTTTCTCATGTGTAAAATAGGAGTAGATGAAACAAGCCCATCTTTGGATGCTGGAATAAGCAGATGTAGTGTGTGAAATGTGCTTAGCAGAGAGGGTGGCATAGAATCAGCACTCTGGGGTGATTGCCTCACAATTACTGTTCTTCCTCTACGTCCTCTCCTTCTCTTCCTCCTTGTCTAGTCAGTGGTTCAAAACATGGCTCTGTGATGGGACTGCCTGGGGTTGACCTTGGATCCAACTGTGGTTATGTCACCTGGGACAAAACCTTCCACTTTGCTGAGGTTATTTCTGTATCTGGAAAGGGTGGTGGTGGTGATGATGATGAGAAGGAGGAGGAAGAGGAGGATGACAATAATGGTGATAGTCTAACCCAAGTTCATTTCATGTTTTTTTAATGAAGTTGAGTCTAGAGCGTAGTGAATGTCCAATAACTGTTGTTATAACATGATTAATATTCTCTCAGTGATCAAAGTCTTAGATCCCTGCTGAATTTCTGGGGGTGTGAGCAGACTTGAGGTGGGCATAGGGTAAACTGCTTATAAGGTTTAGATGAGCAGTCAGTGACGTTTCACACAAGACCTACTGTCTTGATTTGTTCATTTAAATTTAAGTGAGTCTCAAGGGATCACTAGGGTCCCTTTAATTCTATCTAGTACAGCCCCCCACTTCACCCCCAACCACAGGATGATGACAGAGAAATGGAGATGCCTTACGTCCCCTTCACAGAAGCTCCTGCTGAGGGGTTGGGAGGACGGGAGCCGCTGGTCCTGCAAGGCAGCAAGTAAGGTCTTTTTTTTCCTGGACTTCTGCACATCCCTTCACTTCTCCCTCCAACATGTAAATAGACATGAAGAGGGTCACCCCTTGCAGTGTGGCCCATCAGCCCATCCGTTTGCTGTTTTAGAGTTAGTGGGAGTTAACTGACAATTGTTTGAAAGCAAAGAAGGGACCTGAGGTGGGTCCTGGGGAGCAGCGTTGGTGCCAGAGTGTAGAGCAGGTGATACCCAAAGACCAGCAGCCTATTTTATAGGATTTACTGAGCTCATTTACACTCAGCTTCTTTGCTGGGACTGCCTAGGATACTATCTAGAGCCCACTGTCTTCACCCTTAACAATTGCAGACTCTTTAACCATCCCTGGCCTTTAGATTGGCCTCTTCTATGCACTAATTTGGCTGAACTGAATCCATGTAAACTAATGTTCCTCTGTGTGTCCAGTGATAACTACACACTTCCCCCCCCCCCCCCCTTGAGCATATTGAAGTCTCCTGGCTTCAACAGTAGCTCAAGTCTGGTTCTCCCAAACCACTGAGAAGCAGCCTTTTTTTTGGAAGGTTGATAAGCAAGTAGCAAGGGGTCCCCACCCTATAATGCCAGCAACGTAGCCAGCTTCCTTTTCTACCATTTCAGCCAACATGGCACCAGCCATCTTCCTCTGTAACGTCGTGACTCAGACTAGACTCTTGTCCACACCCTCCAGAGCTTGTGCATATTTTCTGAAGTGGTTTAAATTAGGGGGTTATAGAAGTCATTACCCCCAAGTCATCAAAACAGCAATTAACTCAGTAACCATGACTTTAGGCCAGCTGGTTCCCTGGGGAAATGTGCATTTGGAGGCCACTGCTGCAATGTGCTTGCCTCAGCCCTGAGCTTCCGTGAGACAAAACTAAACATTCCAAATATTGCAAGTATCATAAATAGTTCAGTTTAGAGGGGGCAGTGAACTACCTCTCTTTTTTGGGGAAACAGTCATGGGAACACAAGAAGGGAAGCAAAAAGAGTATCCAGGTCTGGGAGAACACCTTTATAAATGCATATCCACAGGGGCGCCTGGGTGGCTCAGTCAGTTGAGTGTCCGACTTCAGCTCAGGTCATGATCTCCCAGTTTGTGGGTTTGAGCACTGCATTGGGCTCTGCACTGACAGCTCAGAGCCTGGAGCCTGCTTCGGATTCTGTGTCTCCCCCTCTCTCTGCCCCCCCCCCCACCTCCTGCTTTGTCTCTGCCTCTCTCTCTCTCTCTCAAAAAATAAACCATTAAAAAATTAAATTAAAAAAATAAAAATAAATGACTATCCACAGCCTTCCTGTTATTATTTATTGTATCACGGATTACCTAAACATATTTAACATGTTAAGAATCAGTTATGGTTAAATTTCTCCCAAGAGGTTAATATGTTTGGCAACAGCATAATAGAAAATTGGCCTGAGCTCATCAGACATACTGTAGAGAGTTCCATTCCTTTAAAATTATATTTTTGAAGATTAAATTATACTTGTTATAAAATAGAAGAGCTAATTTTGTAAAGGAGCTGTGGAAACTTTCTTACAAAGTATTTTGAGTACTTCCTTTCCCACTTACTTGACTTGATCATTTCATGATGAAAAAACATGATCGTTTCTTCTTCAAACCAGAAGCCCCTCTACTTAGGGAATGTAGCAGTAATCTAGGGGTTTCTAACCAAATAAGGATCCCACAAATACTACAACCAAAGGCTTTGAAAAGAAGCGCTTTTCCCTCCAGGTTGTAAAATCACTATGTGTACATGTTTGAAAAAATATTGAAAAGTATAAAAACGTAAGTACTGCTAAGGTAATCCCATCATGAGACTATTGTTAATACTCTGATGTTAATACGTTAGTGTGTTTGCTTTCCTGTGTTGTGTGTGTGTGTGTGTGTGTGTGTGTGTGTGTGTATTTTTCACATAACCAGCCCATATATACACTTTCATCCTAACTTTAGATACATCTCATTGGTGGCTGCTTACTTGTGAAGGTTTTCACTGAAGATGTTTTAACACAAATGTGTCAGACTGTTTAATTACACCCATTATTGGATTTTGTCAACAACAACTAATGTTGCAGTGAACATTTCAGTAGATTTATCTTTGATTCTCTGCCCATTTCGTTGGGATCTGATTTTAGAAAGGGAATCAACTCGTTTAGGCATCTGACATCTTGCCAAATTGTATTTTAGGCAGATGATACTAATTTTCACTCATCAGTGTTCATGTGTGCTCTGACTTAACTATATCCTCAATGCCATTGAGTATTATTTTTTGATCCAATTTTTCATTTTCTTTTTAAACGTTTTCTTTTTAAGTGTTTTTAATATTTATTTATTTAGTTTTTGAGAGAGAGAAAATGTGTGTGCATGCGGGGGAGGGCAGAAAGAGAGGGAGAGAGAAAATCCCAAGCAGGCTCTGTGCTGTTAGCGCTGAGCAAGATGTGGGGCTCGTGCTCATAAACCATGAAATCATGACCTGAGACAAAATCCAGAGTCAGAAGCTTAACCAACTGAGCCACCCAGGGGCCCGGATCCAATTTTTCTTAACTATAACTTCGCTTTGGAATGGATGCAGGAGGCTTAAATAAACAAAGAAACAAAATGGGCCTATTCCTGAGCTCTACCCTAGACCAGTTAAATCAATTTCTGAGGAGTTGGGGGCCAAGACATCTGGAAATTTCAAAGCCCTAAAATGAGTCTAGTTAATAGGCTGTGGCACCTGGGTGGCTCAGTTTGTTGAGTGTCTGACTTTTCATTTTGATTCAGGTCATGATCCCAGGATCATGGGATCGAGCCCCGCAGCGGGCTCTGTGTTGAGTGTGGAACATGCTTCAGATTCTCTGCCCCTCTCCTGGCTCATGCTATCTCCCTCTGTCTCTGTCTCTGTCTCTCTCTGTCTCTTTCCATCTCTCTCTCTCAAAAAAAAAAAAAAAAAAAACCCAAAACTTGGCTAATTGTGTAAATGAAAACTACTTCCAAGCCCTTTTACATCAAAGCACATTAAACCCTAAGTAGTGTATATTTGCCTTGAAAAACATACTGTGAAATTACGGTCCTGGCCAGAGTATTTTGCTCCAAGTGGATTTCTATATACTTGGAAAAAAATAAGCCACTTCTGCTTGACTTGACCTGACCATCTCACCAATTAATTTTTAGAAAAGTTTTCTAGGTTGTTTTTCCCCTTTTTCCCATTTCACTTCTAAACTTTCTGTCTCTCAGGTGCTTTTAGAAGTAGTAAGTTTCAGTTATCTTGCCTTTCTCATCCGTATTCACATGTTCTATTTATTTTCACATTTTCGATACCAGGCCGTGCATTGTCAGTGCGAGGGCTTTTACTGTGTCTTACTGCCACATTTATTTTCCCATCTTATTTGTTGTTTGGAAGATAAAAATACTAAAGACTATAAATAGCCCAATAAAAATACTAAAAAAAGCCCTATAAAGAGTTTGGCCGGCCAAGTTTGATGAAGCTTCTGGCATTTCTGGATCCTACTTTTGATTGTATTCGTGCAGGGAAACCCTTTACGCTCTCCCTGTTAGGGTCAGCTGATGTGAAATATTCTGCTCTTTGGTGGAATATTCTCCTGTGTGACCGAAATCCGGGAAGGCAGTGTTTCTTTGCCACCTCTAGCGATCTTACCTCAAAGTCTGATAATCTCTGTCAGGGCTCTGATTTCTTGTTTCTGTCTTGCCCCTGGTGTCACCCTTCACTCTTCTCCAGGACAGTTTCCTTTCCCACTTCCCCATATACTTGCAGCAAAAAGTGGCCATGTGACACAACTTTGTCCAATTGCATATGAAAAAAACTTTGCTGACGGTTTGGGGCAAGAGTCTCATTTTCTGAATGAGGGCACAGTGATAGTGGAACCCTTTCCCTTACTGCCAGCCTTGAATTCTGATGTGATGCCTGGATTTGGGTGGCCATCTTGCAACCGTGAGGTACAAGACCTAAGAGAAAGACCAAGAGCAGAGCAGAACACAGGTTGTGCTGTATTTGAGCTGGTGAACTCGTACTAATCATGGCCTGCCTCCAGCCTTCCTTTGGGAAGAAAACATACTCTAGTTGAGTCAGTGTTAGATGGGCTTTCTCTTACTGTCCGCGGAAAGCATTCCTGATGACTATTGCTTCTCGAATATTAGTCAAGATCACATTTAGCCACAGACCACAGCTTGCTGTTTCCATTTTGTCCACATAACAGCTGAATTACAAAGGTCAAGACCATTCCTAAACGAGGGAAGGATGAGCGATCTCATTACCTCCTTTTCATTCTCTTCTCCCTTGGGTAATGGTGAAATTTGGGCCAGTTCTTGGACTAAGATCCAAGGAAAGTCTCCGCTTTGTTGTCTGTTTCTGATTGTGTTTTTGCCTGCGCTGGTAGGTCAGCTTGCTTCAGGCTAAAGCTATTTAGGCTAATTCAAATAGAAAAACATGGGGAGTTATTATGTGTACTAACTTCTCCAAGCTTTCCCCTTTGATATCAGGCCCATAAACACACATGGTAGTTCCTTGCCCCCTATATGCTATTGTTTCTTGTGGATTCTCATCTTCTGCAATCCTGGTAGAGTGAGGAGGTTGATATCTAAGGCAGAATATCAGTACCTACGGTTCTAAATATCCTCTGTAATACTCTCATTTTGACACAGTTTCTCTCACCCTGATTGATTGAAACAGTTTTGGTAATGAATGCAATTTGAGGTTACGTCTATTCATTCTATTCTGCCAAATGTTATGCCGGTGCCTTAATTGGTTTTGTTAGAGTGAGCTGGAAGCCTGGGGTATATAACGCAATTAAAATCTTTTGCCATTTTGCATTAATCACTGAAGCATCATAAATTCTTGATTGGCTATGTGATGTACATATTTACCGAACGTAAGTAGGTAGGATTTATGTGCATTCAGCTGGGGGTTGGCCAAGAAAATGCAAGGATGTGTGAGGTTAAAGAGAAATCTATCAAATGTTCAGTCGTTGCTACAAGAGCTAAGAGCTGAATTAAGTGGGAGAGCTGAATAAAGGTACATTGAACCTCTTTCCTCTGAGTCATTGTTACAAGCTTTACTGATTTCAAATTTCTGGCCAAGTGATTTTTAGATAGGTTTTGCACTGTTTTCTATCTGTTCACTATTTGTTCCTATTAAATGTGTAGGCATTTATAGAACTGGTCAGTATTTTGCCTCTGCACCTAGATTGTCATAAGGCTATAAAAGTATAATTAAAAAGTTAGGTACTGGGGCACCTAGGTGGCTGAGTCCGTTGAGCACCTGACTTTGGCTCTGGTCATGATCTCACAGTTCCTGAGTCCGAGCCTTGTGTTGGGCTGTGTGCTGACAGCCTGGAGCCTGCTTCAGACTCTGTCTCCCTCTCTCTCTGCCCCTCCCCCACTTGTGTTCGTTCTCTCTCTCTCTCTCTCTCTCTCTCTCTTTCTGTCTCTGAAAAATAAGTAAACATTAAAAGAAATTAGGTATTTCAAGTTCTGGGCTTGAACTGAAATTAAGAAACAAAGGCACTGGTTTATTTGTAACCAGGAATTATCAAATTGATCTTCTTGTTCAAATATAACATGACTAGACCCTGAAAGCAGCTATGAAAAAGAGCCTAATTCATATTGCTTACTCACTGGAGCATCTCCTTCACAGAGCCTGGTCACCGCGATCCAGCTCCATCTGATTGGAAGAGATTGCTCATAGGCAGAAGGAAGCCTCTGTGGAATGTTATTTACTAGCAGAGTGCCCGGGAAAAGGTTGTGGAGGAAAACCCAGGCAGGTCCTTTGCACACTGACGTATGAGATGGTGTAGCGACCTTTTCCAGAGAGAAGGCTCTGATTAATGAGACTCTTTCCTTTGAGTTCAGTCATTCACTTTCAGCTTCCCTTGTGGCCAGACACCTGGGTGTAAGCTTCAGCCACCTGACATCTTGATTTTAAATATATAGAAGGGATTTCTCTGGTCTACCCTGCATGCTGGGCTTACTGGTATAGTCTCTACCCATTTCCAGGTGATAGCGGGCTCAGTTGTCTGTACAATCAGGACGTGGGTGGAGGAGAATATATCCCTTTTTGACTCTTCACGTCCTTGTAGAGATGTTCCGACTCCTTATCATTCCAAGGTGGAACCAAAAAATCAGACTTTATTCTAGAAATCAGCTGTCAAACCTTGAAATCCCCAAAGGTCAGGCTGGGGGGTGACAGTGTTCAACTGCAAAGGGGTGGTGTTCTTGCTGCTAACACTGTAGCCACTAATGAGGCTTCTCCATATTCTTAGGAAGTAGGGGGAATCTTACGCCTTTACAGACAGAGGGCCAAGAGAATGAAATCTCTCCTTTGTGGTGGCTCTCATTCAGACCCCACTTGGAGTTCTCATTCAGGCTCTTGGTCTTTGTTTCTGGCTTGCCATGGAGGAAAACTGTCCGAACTCTATCACTCGGTTGGGCTTAGAGCTCTACCCTCTTTTTCCGAGTTTCTCCTTGTTAATTCTCAGCCCTGACAACCTCCAGTGTGGGAAGACTCAATAAAATCCACACAGGCCTCAAGCTAGGGGGATAAGAACAACAACAACAAAAAAAGTTACCATGGAAGCTAATTATGGGTTTTTAATTAATTGTTCCAATTAGCCCCTCTCTTTTCAGTGATGCTACTCTATAACCATGTCAGCTGGGATGCTTCTGGAAGTAGAACTTGCTATAATGGTCAGGTACTCCCCAATTAAAACTCTTACTCTGTGCAATTAGCTTTCTTCATGCTTTGGTGACAGCCCCTGGGTGGGAGGTGGGGGCACGTGTGACAGCGGTAGGGATGCGGTCCAGCCACCACTAGAATGAAGTTCGTTTCCATTCCGGTCATCCTGATAGCAGGCAGACATTAGAAACGTCAGGGATCTGAGATCGTACAACTAACGATGGCTTAATTTTACAAGACCTAGCTTTTCCCCTTTGTTTATTGAATTTGTTACTTAAAATTTGACAAATAATTAAAAGCAGTGGGCCCTGAGAACAACAATGGCTTTTAAGAATAAGCTCTGGAAGCATCTTTCATATACTATTGATAGGAACGTTTGCGATGAGTAGATTTATTTGCTCATTGCAGCCAGGCTTCCTTTGGGATCAGAAATGAGAAAGATGAAGTTAGGTGAGGTTTAGTTACATACCTGAGACGCATGGAACTGTTTCTCCCCCAAAAGGCAATGGCTTTGAAGAAATCATTCCTTTGACACTTGGCTCTCATTTTTATGTTTTATGTTGGTTTCATCGCTTCTTTGAAAGCATTTGTTTTCTTTTTCTTGCTTGCTTGCTTTCCTCCAGCTGCCTTAAAAAATATTCTTTTTGTTTGCCTTTTAGCAGTTTTACTATGATTTGCCTGTACATGGGAATTTCTTTATTTTATCCTACTTGGAATTCAGAGGGCTTCTGGAATACACAATTTGTTGGTTCTCATCAATTTGGAAAACTCTCAAGAAACTGTTTCTTCAAAGTTCCTTTGGCCTCATTTTTTTTCTCTCCTTTCCTTCCAGGATTCCAGAAGAATGTTAAAACTTCTATGTTTTCTACCATCTTACCATCTTAAAAAAATATTTCTTGGGGCGCCTGAGTGGCTCAGTCGGTTGAGCGTCTGACTTCGGCTCAGGTCATGATCTCACGGTTTGTGGGTTCGAGCCTCATGTCGGGCTCTGTGCTGACAGCTCGGACCCTTGAGTCTGCTTCGGATTCTGTGTCTCCCTCTCTTTCTGCCCACCCCTCCCCCACACTCTGTCTCTGTCTCCTTCAAAAAAATAAATAAACATTAAAAAAATATTTCTCAACTTTCTCTCTCCTCCCTTTCCCTCCCCCCCTCCCCCCGCATCTGCCCTTTCCCTGCTTGCATGCATGCTCTCTCAAAGAAAGAGAAGGAAAAAGAAGGGAAGGGAAGGGAGGAAGGAAGGAAGAAGGGAAGGAAGAAAGAAAAGGGAGAGAGAAAGAATTGAAGGAAATTGAATTGTAATGTATAATGATTACATAGGATTTAATTGATGTCTGTGTCTACCAGGAGGAATTTATGGATCACTGTTTCTGCAAAATGCTTGTTTACCATCAGATTCACTCCTTGTTCCTTTGCCTCTTTGGTTTATATCACAGATAGAGGCTCTCTCACTCTTTGGCTTCCAAGGAGGTGGGACCCAAAGGAGCCACTGGTGAAAAACAGGAGGGCAAGACTAGGGATCACAGAGGAATCAGGGTCTCCTCACCTGTCTTTTTGTTCCTTTGGTGTCTGTGACAGTAGCTGTGCCTCCTGTGTGGTTCCAGCTCTTATCGGAAGGCCCTGGCTTCTGAGCTGTGGTAACACCACTGTCCCATGGTCTCCCTGACCCCAAAGAGAGTGGGGTTGCTAACTTGTGCCTTCTTCTACTTGGCTTCTCAACCCTTCTATAACCCTCTAAGCTCCTACCATGTCTTGACCCCCACTATTTTAAAGACCCAGTTCAGTTACTTTATCTGTCTGTGGATGTTGCTATAGTATGATGTGTATACAATGCAGTCCTTGCCCTCAGGGAAGGTATAATCTTGACAAGGAACAAAAGACATCTCTATAGGAAGAAACAATAGATGACCTTGTGTTATGTGTCGGCCTTAATGACTTACATGAGAAGGCCACGGGAGCTCAGGGAAAGGAGAAACCCCTGGAACCCTCATGACCTTTCCATGGAGGGTGAGCTGGGCTCTACAGGATGTGTGATGGAATAGGATAGAAAATGCTGCAGGTGGCGGATCAGATCAAAGAACTTAAATAAGAAATTCTGGGGAAAAAATCCTGTTCAAAATCGTCATGGAAAAGTAGCTTTTGAAATTATTTTCCACTCACGCTAAAGTCACATATGAGTGATTGGGTGATTCTTAGGCATCCTTTGAAAAATCTTTAAATATTGAAACGCCTTCAAAACTGTGTAATGTGATCGCATTTTCAACCTCACTTTACATATTTGGTCTTGCTGGTCCATAAACTTGAGCTTCCCTAGAAATGACCCCGTCATTCCCTGCAAACAAGCTGTGTTATTTCAGATGCTACCACCAGACAAACAGTTGAAAACTGAGCAATAAATGATAGCCAGAAAGCTTTTGAGCAATTACATGCATGTCTTACAGTGACGGTTCATGATGGACGCGTGATTAGATGGTCTTCCCAAGGGAGGATGTCACTGTCCTTTTGGCTAGAATGAGGTATCTGGAATAAGGTAGGAAATTGAAGGTATTCTGTGAAACCAATGACCTGGATGTGGGTTGTTAACTCTGTGGCTGATTTTCCTGTGCTGCCACACCATGCTGGAAGCCAGTGCTGGGGATCCCCGTGCCTCTCTGGTGTCTATTGTCAAAACATAGGAGTAGGGAGGAGTGTTTACTTTGGAGTCAAGTCTGAGTTAGAAGCCTCTCTTTGATCCTCTTTGGCTATTTGATCTTAGGTAAAAAAAAATTCAACTTGGTGAGTTTTGCCTTCCACATCTGTAAATTAGGAAGAAGAATGCCACGTGTTAAGAGGCTGTTGGAATAAATTAGGGGAAAGTGCACAGCAAACCGTTTCACAAATGTAGCTATTTCGTGCCCGAGTATCTGTCAGCTGCCCTACTGTGTGAGCTACTGTGCCTGACCAGGTTATACAATTCGCTGAGGGACACAGTAGACGCTTCCACATGTGATCTTGTGCTTATCACAGAGACGAGAGAATCCCATCATTTTCTTTCTTGCTTGTCTTAATTTTCATTTTTCAATTGCCACTCCTAAAATTCCGGCACTTGGCCCACAGAATATTTGTATTCATCCTACATATGGCCCGCATGACGCACTTGGCTCTGCTCCAAAGGTGGAAGTTGAAATAAGTAAATGGTCTCTTTATTTGCTTTCTAACTAAGCTCCATTTCCTTTCCTCTCTCTTACATCCTGGAGCCCTCATCCTAGACACATGGCAGAAAACGTACATGAAATAACAAGTCATTACTTGCAAAGCACACTTTTTTCCTCTTCAAGGCCTTATTAGCAACTGATAATCTTAAAATGTCATCTCCTCAGCAGGCTCCTCGTCGGGTATTCCTTGACCCCATTCTCTTGAGCCACCCTAGCCTCTCATTGGTCAGCTGTCTGCTAAATCCTTAGGAAAAAACATCTCAAGGGACCCTTGCAAACTACTAGCTCCCGCTACTCAGAAAACTGGTCCGAGGTCAGATTATGTCCTCTGAAAATAATAATAGCCTTTTACAATTTCTGCTTCTCTTGTCATCTAACCATAGTAGTAATATGTTTGATATGAACTGCATACTAATCATTTTTATTATTTCAGAGGCTTTATGACAACAGCTCTCCCTGGCTCCCCCCCCCCCCAAGATTCCCCAACTCCCAACCATCTAAAAATAACGTCTTCACTGTATCCTTGAAGATGAAACAAATGCTAGCATATACATTTTCCCTTGGCTCTCCGCCCCACCCCCACCACTGCTGAAAGTCAGAAGATAGCATGGCCTCTCACAGGAACTCTTGTCTCTTTGAATTCAAGAGCTTTAAAAGTCTTCTCTTAGCTCAGCCAGTTAGAAGGACAATTAAGCACTTTCTTCTTCTTTCCTGAAATGAAGAAACAAAACCCACCAAATCACGGTCTGTGCTTTTAATTTGGTAAACCAACTTTGAGCGATTAGCAGCCTTGGAAACAAATGTAAATACTGAACGTCTGCGTGCCAAATTTAACTGGGAATTTGAAAGTAAATAGTGAAGATACCAGAGCAGTCAAAATAAATGAAATAGCACCCGTGGATCACATTCAAACTTTTACTTTAAGCAAAAATTGATCAAGCAGTTCACGGCAGATTGGAAGCAATGAACCCAAAATGGAAATGTGGTCCCCCCGTGGCTCAGTCAGCTCAGCCGCCATAACAAAATGCTACAGGCTGGGGAGCTTCAACAGCAGACATTGGTTTCTCAGAGTTCTGGAGGCTCGGAAGTCCAAGATCAAGGTTGGTTGACTTGGTTCCTGGTAAGAGCCTGCTTCCTGGCTTGTAGCCTCCTGTCTTCTCACATGGCTTGTTCTCTATGTGTGTGTGAGGGGAGAGAGAAAGAGAGAGAGAGTGAGCAAGCGAGAGCACACAAGCTTTGTGGTATCTTATAAGAATACTAATTCCATCATGGGAGCCCCATCCTCATGACCTTATCTAAACCTAATTATCTCCCAAGGGCCCCACTTCCTCATAACGTTACATTGTTGGTTAGGATTTCGGCATATGTATTGTAGGGGGACAGTATTCATTCCACAGCACCCTCTAAAGTCACATAGAGCAGCAACAGCCAAAGAAAGTATAAATAAGGCCTTCAATGGGGAGTGATCAAAGAAAAAACTAATACAACATTTTATTTTTAAGAGAGACCATTTATTTATGGAGCATGTCACTTGGTGGAGGTCAGTGGCTCCTGAGGGCATCATGATTGCTAATATTCACAGTAGTGAGTCTGATTCATTAAGAAAAGTATGAAGGGTCTTCAGAGAGTTCTATTTAAGAAGAAAGAAGGTACAGTACTCTATTTTAGAATGATTTTTGTCAGTATACTTTAAATACTGGCTTGTCTACAGGTGGCAATCAATCATGTGAAATACCCATTAATGTGAAATGGCTTTTTATTGATGTATAATTGACATATAATATTATGTTAGCTTCAGATACATAACATAGTGATTGAATATTTATATATTATGAAATGATTATCAGTCTAGTTTTCTGATAAGTCTCACATATTAACAAACATTTTTAAAAAGTATGTTCTAGGGTGTCAGTAGCATGAGCATGCCATTTTCAAGGAAGAATTTCATTTTTTAAAAAAAATTTCTAATGTTTATTTTTGCGAGAGAGAGAGAGAGAGCGAGAGCGAGCAGGGGAGGGGCAGAGAGAGAGGGAGACAGAGGATCGCAAGCAGGATCGAACTCATGAACCGTGAGCTCATGACCTGAGCTGAAGTCGGATGGCCAGTCGACTGAACCGCCCAGGCACCCCGAGGAAAAATTCCTTTCAAACTGAATTATGCAAGAGCTAACACAATTAGCATTGATATTTCAGTCATTGAAAACAACCCATCAGGTTCTCCACTGCTTTGCACCATGGTTAAAAAAAAATTTATCAAAATGCCTTCTTATCCAAGCATGTCTGTGCATGCATGACAAGTCTTAGTGTCCTTTAATTTAAAGGTGATACTGCAAACCGGGGGTTAGATAGAATGGAGGACTTATGTTTGACCACAGTTCTTAGACCTGAGCCAAAAAACAATAATTTGCTGATTTGTCTGCCCTTTGTCTTAGTGCCTTCTCTCCTGTTAATAGCCACCTCCTGGACTCAGTAGCCAAATTTCCCTTCTTACCGCCTGCCATACTTAACCAAATAATCAACATTCATCACCACAATGAGGCTTTTCTTGCCAAAAGTCCAGGATACTCGAAGTCATTTGGCTATAGTTTCTTACATCAATCCCTACAGTAGAGCTGGCTTGGCCAATGGGAACATAATAATTAACATCCCTTGGCAAAGGCTCCCCATTCTCTGGATGGTGTTTATAAAGACACAGGCAGCTTCTGACTCCATAATTTTCTTCTTATATATGTCTTCCTGTTGGAGAAACCTCCGTTTGGCTGGCACATCCCTTCTTTGGCCATATGAAAAGTTTTGAAGTCTGGTCTCCTCTTGCTGGCAGTGGTACTGGATTGTCTTGTTAAGGTGACACAGCAGATCTTGGTTATGAAGGATTCTGCCTTGATTTTAGAGTTTATGCCTGGGTGTAATCTTTTTCGTTCTGATCTGTGTTCTTGAGGAGGATGCCGCCCTGTAGTATTCCCAAATCAACATGACTGAATAATACCGTGTACCACCTACTTAATCTCATGTCTACATCTAACCTGTTAGCAAATCCCAATGGCTCCACCTCAAAAATGTATCCTCCACCCCTATCACTCTAGCCCAGGTCTCTACTCTTAGTCACCTACGCACTACCATGATCTCCAGACCATTCTCCCCGATTCCAGTCTCATCTACTGGTCTTTTTCAATACAGCAGTGATTCTCAGAACGCAGACATATTCCTATCCCTGTCCTGCAAGGCCCTGCGTGATAAAAAGCCACCTTTTTGACCTCCTTTTCTGCCATCTTCCCCTTGCTCATTCTGCTTCATCTACACTGGCCTCTGTATGCTACTTCCAACATCCTCGTCCTGCCTCAGGACTCCTGCCCCAGCTGTTCCCTCTACTATGTGCGTGTCTCAGTCCCATACTCCATCCTGAGCTCTGTGCGTATGTCTTTGCACTGGAAAAGCCCTGCCTGACCACCTTGTCTGAAATAAGAGGCTCTGGAAGTGTATTACTAGTTGTGTCTCCTTGCCCTACTCATGTATATGAGCGTTAATTTTTTTGGCTGTCTCGCCCCGCAATAAAATATGAGCCCCTCCAGGGCTCGCTTACAGTTATATCCTAAGATCCTAGAATGATGCTGGGTACCTAGTGTGGCCCCACTCAGTATTGGTTGACTACTGGACAGAATGATTCGTATCTTATGGGATCCTTACAGTACTGGTAATTCTGATGTTGTTACATACGGGTGTTCTGATGTAAATAAACTGCAACGCAAGCTTGGTACCTTGCTTAAAGAATGTGGTCACTATGGGGCTGAGTTTTGAATTTGGGCCTTTATGACCCTTGGTGCAGTGTTCATGGTACCATACTTTTTTTTTTTAATGTTTTATTTATTTTTGAGAGAGTATGAGTGGGGGAGGAGCAGAGAGAGAGAGGGACAGAGGATCTGAACAGGCTCTGTGGTGACAGCAGAGAATCCGATGCGGGGCCAGAACTCAAGAACCATGAGATCCTGACCTGAGCTGAAGTTGGACGTTCAACCAACTGAGCCACCCAGGCATCCCTATCATATCATACTTTTAACTCCATTTGGTGATGGGAAACCATGTGGCACTGTTAGTTGAGTGCTGGGTGGTGACATTCCAGGACTTGGCATTGATGTTCAGTGCTAGGGCAGAATTACTACATTATCGCTGCTTTTGTGGGTTTTTTTGTTGTTTTTTTTTTTTAACGTTTATTTATTTTTGAGACAGAGAGAGACAGAGCATGAACAGGGGAGGGGCAGAGAGAGAGGGAGACACAGAATCGGAAACAGGCTCCAGGCTCTGAGCTGTCAGCACAGAGCCTGACGCGGGGCTCGAACTCACGGACCGCGAGATCATGACCTGAGCCGAAGTCGGACGCCCAACCGACCGAGCCACCCAGGCGCCCCATTATCGCTGCTTTTGTAGAAGATGAATGCCATTTCTTAAGGAGCTAAGCTGTGACCCATCCACATATCTGTCATTCAAGGCCCTTCAATCTCAGGGGCACCTGGGTGGCTCAGCCAGTTGCATGTTGGACTCTGGCTTTCAGCTCAAGTCATGATCTCACAGTCTGTGAGTTCGAGTCCTTCATCAGGCTCTGTGCTGCCAGTGCAGAACCTGCTTGGGATTCTCTCTCTCTCCCCCTCCTCTCTCTGTCTCTCCTCTGCTCATGCATGTGCGCTCTCTCATGCTGTCTCTCAAAATAAATAAATAAACTTCAAAAAAAAATAAGACCTTTCAGTCTGAATCTGGAGATTATGGGGTTTAGTTTTCTGTTTTCTTGACCACTGTGCTCTGAATTAACAGGGAGAAAACTTGCTGATTAGTCTTTGGGTCAAGTGGCCATTACTGATGTCCTCACCCCATCGTAGATAGAGAAGCAGGTCATAACAGGAACTAGAGTGCATGGAGTCTGGGTCCACAGCTGCAAGACAGGAAGTTAACCAGATCAGAAACATTCGTTCAGGGATCTGAGTCAAAGAGCCAGCCACGGGTCCAAGATACGGTATGTTAGATGTTAGATTTTTAGCAACAGGGCCTTTTATTGATGGATTACAGGCCATCAGAGGAATGGCTGGTTGGTATTAGACGAGGAGGGCCCTGAAGAATAGCCGAGTACCCACATTTTCCTCTGGACGATGCTACTTGGGCCAGGGCAAAGGCCAGATCACGAGTCAAGCTGACCCTGCCAGGTATGTGCCTCTTGAATATGCTGCCTCAGCAGTGATGGAAGTCAAGAGGGCACCATGCATCGCTGCTGGTACATGTATCAGTGGGGTTGGTTCCTGAATCAGCAATGCTGACTGTGTCACAGGTGATGCCATTTGGTTTTTGTTTATGCAGAAGTACGTTTCTGAAGACTGTTAGCTCCTGTTTTAATGTAGATGGCTGCACACACAAGTCTGTTAAACTCCAGGAAGTAAGTGGTTGTACCTAAATGTGGTTTTAAAAAGTTTAAGGGTACAATGGGCTCAACATGAGTCAGCATATGGGAATATTGCTTACGGGGCCAATATTATTCTGGAACTTGAAAACAGGAACCTAGCATGAGGTTCTTTTTCCTGTATGCATTATTTTAACCATGTATTTTTAGAACATGTACTAAATCCCAGGTAATGTGTTATATGCTGGCAACATACAGATACACGTTCCAGTCATTTCTCAAGGAGCTCAGGATCTAGTGGCTTCTCTGCGGGCCACAGCTAGACTCTTGTGTTCAGCTTTCAAGGATTCTGAAAGGAGAAATAACAACTTGAGATAAATGAAAAAGAAATCGATGAATTGGAAGGTGACTTCATTACCAGTTAGAGGAGAGAGACAAAAAATATAGCTTCTAGTTCCGCTCCCATCACACGTAGTGAGGGGGTCTATTCGGTGAGAGAGGTGATATTGACATAGAATACATATGAAGACCTTCCCTTCTTGACCTTAAAACGATGAAAATACTTGCATATATATGATGCATATATGTTATGTGTGTGTATATTTGCGTCCCCCTCCCCCAATCAAATCCCTATGTTGAAGTCTTGACCTCTAGTGTCTCAGAATGTTACTATGTTTAGAGGTAGGGTGCTTTAAAAAGGTAATTAAGTTAAATGAGGTCATTGGGCCGGGCCCTAATCCAATATGACTGGTGTCCTTATAAAAGAAGATGAGCTCACTGGCAGGCACAGAGGGGAAGACCATGTGTAGACACAGGGCAGGACAGCCATCTAGAAGCCAAAAAGGGGCCTCAGAAGAAATGCACCCTGTTGACACTTTGATCTCAGATTTCTAGCTACCAGGACTGTGAGGATATGCCTTTGTATTGTTTAAGCACCCGGTGCCCCCCACCCCGCCCCGCCATGGTGCATTATTATGGCAACCCTTGTGAAATAGTACAAATATACATACACAGTTGGAAGACTCCAGCCCTAAAGATTTTGAGAACTCACATCTGCACATATTTATCAGGGCACGTTTCGAAAGAAATATTCTCAGGCTCTGGGTCACGATGGGCTTGTTACGCTCAATGGTCGGGTGGGAAATAATGCTATCTGGATACTCTAGCTACATGGATGCCAAGTGCTTTGTATGCCTCTATGCTTTCATTTACTCAGCAAACATTTTCTAAGTTCCTGCTATGTACCAGGCATTGAACTAGGTACAGGAGATAGAAGAATGATTGGTACCGGAATCTGTCCTCAAGGAACTAGTTACGGATGGTCCTTGCTACAGTGTGAGAAGGCTTGGGACAAATACTTGAACAGGGCGCCTGACATGGGAGGGTGGTGGTTCTGGCTCTGAATCCCCACAGTCACTGGACTACGTGTAGTCTTTTCCTTATTTATTTCTCCTATTTTATTTAAAAAATTTTTAAACGTTTATTTACTTTAGAGAGAGAGAGAGACAGAGAGAGAGCATGAGTGGGGGAGGGGCAGAGAGAGGGAGACACAGACTCCGAAGCAGGCTCCAGGCTCTGAGCTGTCAGCACAGAGCCAACGTGGGGCTCGATCTCATGAGGCGTGAGATCGTGACCCGAGCCGAAGTCAGACGCTCAACTGACTGAGCCATCCAGGTACCCCTCCTATTTTAAAGTCTTCTTTCTTGTTGACCTTCTCCAGTTCTTTTCTTGCTTTTGTTTGTTGGTTTGTTTTTTTGTTTTTGTTTTGTTTTTCCCTAAATGACTGAGTATTGGATATCCACACAAGATCTGTAGTAGTTTACTGAGGCTCCCATTAGGCTCCCTGGAAATCATTCAGAGAACTTGATGCAGTAAATGAAACTCTGTGTTAACTCTGACCTGGAGTGTTATCATCTGTCTGACTCAATTCCAGAAGAGAACCACCTCCTGTAACCTCTTCCCCTGTATTTCAGGCCATAAATAGGTTCTGGGGCCCTGCCAAGTTGGGTCACTGTGGCTTGTAAGGGACTGTCAGTTCTTCACAAATATTGCACAGCTGCAAAATTACGAGGCTACCCCAAGGTGACCCATAAAATTGGCCCTTCTTAGAAAGGGAATTTTAGAAATGTCACCTGCTGGCTATCACTATAATGCAACTATGAGCTCTCCTCTCAGCTGACTGCCTAGGAGAGTCCTCAGAGGAACAAATGGAAAACCTAGCACTTTGATCTGCCTGGGACAAGTACTGGGAGGCAGCTAGAGAAGAATTTTTAGGGGATATTTTAAATCCAGGACAGTGATTAAAATATAAATGATGCTTGCTAGCTACTTGTATTTTGCCAAGGCTCTCCAAACAGACCAAGACTATCTGTATGCATGTGTGTTTGAGTGTGAATAGAGAGAGAGATTGAGAGAGAAACTGAGGGAGTCTGATTGGCTGGGACCCACCCACAGGGTGGAGACAGATCTGTTTCACTTAAAGTCTACTGATTATAAATGTTAATCACATGTGCCAAATGTTTAGGCTAGTGTTGGACCAAACAACTGGGCACCATAACCAGCCAAGTCAACACATAAGATGACCCATTATAGGGGTACCTGTGTGGCTCAGTTGGTTGAGTGCCTGACTTGATTTTGGCTCAGATTATGATCCCAGGGCAGTGGAATCAAGCCCTGCATAGTTCTCTGCACTAAGCATGGAGCCTGTTTAAGATTCTCTCTGTCTCTTTCTCTTTCTCTCTTTCTCTCTCTTTCTCCCCTTCTCCCCCCTCCCCCTTCCTCTCTCCTCCTCTCTCCTACTCATATTCTCTCTCTAAAATAAAAAAAATTAACCATCATACTACCTTTAACTGAAAGAATCTAAATTTTTCATGCTATTAAATATTAATGAAAGTAACTAGTAGTCACACACAAAAAATTTCTAAACCTCATATTTATCTCTGATTGGACACTTTCAGTCTTGGGGTTTAGAGCCACTGCTTCCCTAGGCAGGCGAGTCTGTCTTCAGATGACTCTTAGTTGCCAAGTCTTTGTTTGACTTCTTTGAGTTCCACTTCCTATCACTGTAACTCTCACGCTTTAAATGCTGTTGTTCTTCTCTCTGGAACAACACGGAAGCAGGACAAAGACCGATTTGCCTTAGATAATGTCCAAAATATGTTCTACAGGATATTCATTTCATGTAATGCTCAGCATGGGGGTGGAGGAAAGTGAAGTTTCTGTGCTCAAATACGTTTGGAAACATTGCTTATAATTTCTTCCTTTAGAAGACTTATCATGGCTCATATTAAAGGCTTTGGAATTCTGCAGCAAAGAAACCAGCTAAGCTAAACTTTAACTTAGCATTTCCCAGATACTTGACCTTGGGAAACCCTCTCTTTCCTTTCTATTACATTCTTTTACATTCCTATGGAATGTAAATTGAAAAGTTCTGCAAAAGTCTCTGACAGCATCAATGTTAGCCTCTCATTGAGTTGCTCTGTCCCCCTGGTGCTCTGCACCAAAGTTTTTTTTTTTTTAATGTTTAGTTTTGAGAGAGAGAGAGAGCATGAGTGGGGAAGGGGCAGAGAGAGAGGGAGACACAGAATCCAAAGCAGGCTCTAGGCTCTGAGTTGTCAGTTTAGAGCCCGACACTGGGCGTGAACTCATGAACCGTGAGATCGTGACCTGAGTTGAAGTCAGACACTTAACCAACTGAGCCGCCCAGGCACCCCTGAACCAAAGTTAAATCAGCCAGCTGTGTTGTGGAACACATCCTCCAAACCCTCCTCTACCTCCACTCCTTACTGGCTTAAAATTATAGCCATTAATTATTTCTCCCAAGTCTATGGTTCACTAGGTGATTCTGCTGATCTGGGTTGGTCTTGATTGACCATAGCTGGGCTTGCTTATGCATCTGCAGTGTTGGGTAGGGCAGAGGCTAGCTGGTCCAGCCTACCCTTGCCCGGAATGACTCCGTGTTATTCTATGTGCCTCTTATCATTCCACTGGGCTAGGCTGGAATATTCTCATTGCAGTGGCAGGGATTGAAGGCAAGAAATGGAAACATGTAAGCAAACACTTTTCCACGTCTCTTCTTGCATCAAGTTTCCTAAAATTCTCTTGGCCAAAGTGTGATGCTTGGGTGCTACAAAGTTACAGGGGAATGGGCAGGGATATGGGGTGGCCATTATTTGAGGCCATGGGTTATATTCATCTAATGCCATGATCAAATTGCAAATCTGAGAAATGGTGTCAAGGTAGCTGCATTCGATTGCCATCGGGAGGGTGCAAGGAGTGTAGCTACCTCATAATTCCTCAGAGTCCACCCCCTCAGGGTAGGGCTAGGTGCCCATGTTTTTAGAAGCTACTCTGGTAATACAGATGATAAGCCAAGGTTGAAAATCCCCCAGTCTAGATCCCTTTTCTGTTTAACAATATTAAGTGCTTATAAGGATAAGTTTCACAAGGGATATAGGGAAGAGGTTTAAATGGACAGCAACATGTGGAAGAATGAAACTGGACCACTTTCTTATACCATATACAAAAATAAATTAAAAGTGGATGAAAGACCTACATGTGAGACAGGAAACCATCAGAATCCTAGAGGAGAAAACAGGCAGCAACCTCTTTCACCTTTGCTACAGCAACTTCTTACTAGATATGTCTCTGGAAACAAGGTAAATAAAAACAAAAATGAACTATTGGGACCTCATTAAGATAAAAAGCTTTTGCACAGTGAAGGAAACAGTCAACAAAACTAAAAGGCAACCGACAGAATGGAAGACGTTTGCAAATGACAGATAAAGGGTTTGTATGCAAAATCTGTAAAGAGCTTCCCACACTCAATACCCAAAAAGCAAATAATCCAGTGAAGAAATAGGCAGAAGACATGAATAGACACTTTTCCAAAGAAGACATCCAGATGGCTAACAGACACATGAAAAGATGCTCAATATCACTCATCATCAGAGAAATACAAATCAAAACCACAATGAGATACCACCTCACACCAGTCAGAATGGCTAAAATTAACAAACGATGCGGAGAAAGGGGAACACTTTTGTACTGTTGATGGGAATGCAAACTGGTGCAGCCACTCTGGAAAGCAGTTTGGAGGTTCTTCAAAAAATTAAAAATAGAACTACCTTATGGCCCTGCAATTGCACTACTAGGTACTTATCCACAGGATACAAAAATGCCAATTCAAAAGGGCAATGCATCCTAATGTTCTTAGCAGTACTATCAACAGTAGCCAAATTATGGAAAGAGCCCAAATGTCCATCTACTGATGAATGGATAAAGAAGATGTGGCATGTGTGTATATATACACATATATCTGCCACATATGCAATGGAATATTACTCGGCGATGAAAAAGAATGAAATCTTGCCATTTGCAACAACATGGGTGGAACTAGAGTGTATTGTGCCATGTGAAAGAAGTTAGAGAAAGACAAGTATCATGATTTCACTCATGTGGAATTTAAGGAACAAAACAGATACACATAGGGGAAGGGGAGGAAAAATAATATAAAAACAGAGAGGGAGGCAAACCATAAGAGACTCTGAAATACAGAGAACAAACTGAGGGGGGTTGCTGGAGGGGAGGTGGGTGGGGGATGGGCTAAATGGGTGATGGGCATTAAGGAGGGCCCTTGTTGGGATGAGCACTGGGTGTTCTATGTAAGTGATGAATCACTGGGTTCTACTCCAGAGACCAATACTACACTATATATTAAATAACTTGAATTTACGTAAATAAAAAATAATTAGGGGCGCCTGGGTGGCGCAGTCGGTTAAGCGTCCGACTTCAGCCAGGTCACGATCTCGCGGTCCGGGAGTTCGAGCCCCGCGTCGGGCTCTGGGCTGACGGCTCAGAGCCTGGAGCCTGTTTCCGATTCTGTGTCTCCCTCTCTCTCTGCCCCTCCCCCGTTCATGCTCTGTCTCTCTCTGTCCCAAAATAAATACACGTTGAAAAAAAAAATAATAATTATAAAGAGGTTCAAGTTGAAGATGGTGCTTCTTCCCATTGGGCTCCCAGTGTCAGGCCTATAAGAATGAAACGTGATTAGTTACATGGCACGAGGTCAGCATTCAGTGTAACTGCTGCCATGATTGTTCCTTGGCCTAAAGCCTGTTCTGGCCCTTGGGATTCCTGCACTTAGATCATTTTCTTAAACTCATCTGACATGTTATATTCCGTGCCTGCCCCACCCTCAGTCAGGGCACAGCTGGGGTTGAGAGGGACTGAGCCAAGAGTAGTGCAAATTTAGTCAGACTTAAAAGGGGCTAGGAATAGATGATTTTTTTTTTCCCAGAAGACTGGGGATGTCAGGGTAGTCAATGGAATTACTGTTGTAAGGGGATTGAAACATAAAAAACCCCACAAAACCTATTTGTCCCGAAGATATTTATATACTGTTATGAATGGTAACGTGGGCATTACTGAAGTCATATCGAATTATTTGTGTGTATGTATGCATTTGTATATAATCTCAGTCAAGAGATAGTGAATATATGACTAACATCTTATGGAAGTTCATATTATTTTTCACATTCTAAAGTTGGGAGCTATGTTAGTTGGCTCAGGTCGCCATGACATAACACCTCAGACTGGCTTATACATGGACATTTCTTTTCTTTTCCTTTAAAATTTTGTTTTTAGTGTTCATTGAGAGAGAGAGAGAGAGAGAGAGAGAGAGAGAGAGAGAGAGAAACAAGCAGAGAGGGAGACACAGAATCCAAAGCGGGCTCCAGGCTCTGAGCTGTCAGCATAGAGCCTGACGTGGGGCTTGAACCCACGAACCATGAGGTCATGATCTGAGCTGAAGTTGGATAACCAACTGAGCTACCCAGGTGCCCAGGCATTTATTTTCTCTTAGTTGTCGGGGCTGGAAGTCCTTGGCCAGCGTGGTTGGTTTCTGTTAAGGGTCCTCTTTCTGGCTTGCAAATGGCTGCTTTCTTGCTCTGTCCTCACCTGTCCTCTTCTCTGTATGTGCACTGAGAGAGAGAGAGAGAACGAGGACAGCTCTAGTCACTCTTCCTCTTCTTAGAAGGACATCAGGTCTGTCAGATCAGGACCCCACAGTCACGATCTCATTTAACCTTATTTACATGCTTAAAGGGCCTATCTCCAAATATAGTCACATGGGGGGTTTAGGCTTCAGCATATGCATTTTGGAGAAACACAGTTCAGTTTATAAGAGGAACCATTGTGTACAACTGCTGAAAACAATAAAATGCCCTCACTCCTTACCACTGGCATTGGGTTCTCCTTCCAGACATAATGGGGCCTCAGAAGCTTCCCTCAGTCTTGAGAGTGGTGTCTCCTAAACATTTTTGGACTGTATTGATCCTTGGTAGCTCCAAAGATCCCTTGGCCTCCCTACTTCCCGGGGTCCAAATAGATTATGTAAAGCAATGGGGCCCAACATAGGTGGATTGTATACTTATTTAAAATCAAATGACAAGCTTATATATAGATTTTATATTGTAGAAAATTGCAGTATGAGCTTAAATGATCAGATCTGCTTAACTTGATCATATGTTGCAATTAAAAAACAAAATTTCTTCACATCAGTAATGAATATACTGCTGTATGAACATAGATTTTACATCTTCTTTAGCAATAAGGGCATGCTTGATTAATATCTGAATTGCAATGCCTTCCTGTCTCAGTATAGCTATTAGAATATTTTAGTCTCCCAATCTGCATAGGCGCTTCACTAGAAGTTAAGAAGGCAAATGTTAATGACCTAGAGGTGAACAGTGAGAGTTCTAAAGCAAGAGTCAGTAAACTGTGACCCATAAGCTAAATCATGCATGCTGCCCATTTTTATAAATAAAGTTTTATTGGAACACAGCCATGCCTATTTGTTGACGTAGCAACCACAGCACAGTTCAATGGAAAATGGCTTACAAAGCCAAAAATAGGTACCATCTAGCCCTTGACAGAAAAAGTTTGCTGACCCTCGATCTAAAGTAAAGATCCTTAAGTTCAAATTCCTAACTGCAATTTCTAGCTGTGTGACCTCAGGCAAGTTATCTAGCCTCTCTGTACCTTAGTTTTTTCACTGTGAAATGAGGGCAATAATAATACCTGCCTCAAAGGGGTGTTAAGAGCAGTAAATGAGCTTATAAACATCTTGGCATAGGGTCTGGACTAACAAAAATACAGTATTTATTAGCCAAACACTCCACAATAAACGAAACTCATAATGAAGATGCTAAACCAAGAGCAATTGATGATTAAAAAGGAATTAATAATTAAATTAACAATAATTAATAATTAAATGAATAATAACTGAAAACCTGACCAACTCACATCTGTAGGGGTGAGGATCCTCCCTAAATATCCTTTCTAAAAATTTACAAGAATTCTATTTCTATGAGGCATGCCCAGTGGGAGCTTTGGAACGTTGGCAAGCATTGCCGGGCACTAAGCCATGTTAGGAGAATATAGAATAAATAAATAGACCAAGTTTAGTTTATTTTTTTTTTTTAATTTTTTTTTTCAACGTTTATTTATTTTTGGGACAGAGAGAGACAGAGCATGAACGGGGGAGGGGCAGAGAGAGAGGGAGACACAGAATCAGAAACAGGCTCCAGGCTCCGAGCCATCAGCCCAGAGCCCGACGCGGGGCTCGAACTCACGGACCGTGAGATCGTGACCTGGCTGAAGTCGGACGCTTAACCGACTGCGCCACCCAGGTGCCCCAAGTTTAGTTTATTAATAACAAATTGAGTAACCCTTAATAATGCATTTAGTAATTTACCAGTAAATAGTCTCTAGCCATTCATAAAAATAGAAGTCCATGGAATTGAACTGGGTATGTGGTTCTGTTCACAGCCTACCGGATCATCCATCTCACCTTGACCCTTTCCTGACTGGATGGGCAGCCATCTGGTTCTCAGAGTAAATGAAATCAAGTCATGGATCCAACCCCTAGTCATACTGCCAATTTAATTTTCTCCTATGGCCACAGGATGTATGCCTTACCATGGAGGCAATTGACTGTTGGGAAAATGGAGTGGTGATATGACCTTAGCCCTGCTGGAAAATACATCCCAGTGATGAGTGGTGGGTAGGTAACGTCACATTTTGTTAAAAGAAGTCTACAATCTCAGAGAGGTGTAGGGGAGGTTACTCCCCAGTCGACCTTGGGGGTTATGTGAGGGTGTTGGCAGTGTTTTCCATGAGGAGTTAGTTTCGTGGAATAGCAGTCATCAAGGATAAAGTGGCTGTTTAATTAGGAGTAGGAAGTGTGAATAAAAAGTTTCTTGTCTAATCTGCTGGTTGTTTGTATCCTTATCGCTGTCAGAAGTCTCTTCACAGAATTTCGAAATCATTGCACAGGTAATGATTAACCTCAGAGGCAGGACTGGAAAAGAGCCATTGATGGTGATGGAGTGGCGCGGCCAGATCCGGTCACCACAGTGAACTCGAAGTAGAGGTTCTTTTTCAGATATTTGACAGATGAAATTAATTATCCTATGGATAGTTCTTGTTCAAAACGCTCCCCATCAGATATCCGGTGCGTCCTTTCTTCTGACGCTCCTTTTGCAACTAATCTGGTCCGTGAGAATTTTGGTGATGCCTCTTCTCTGATTTCTTCCTCTCCTGTGTTGTTATTTCTTCAAGTTCTGCTGCTGCCTCCAGATCTCACTTCTGTGTTCTCCACCTTCTCCCATTGATTTGATCATTTTTCATTTCTGTCCTTCAAGACTCCTTGCAAACCCAGCCTAACTTGGATTAAGTGAAATTGAGCTGTCTACACCCATCGTTTTTCCCGGGTCCGAAATCACTAGATGATGTATTATGGAAAAGACAGGAGAACATAAAATAATGTATATGTGAATTTACAGCTCTTGTTTACCCTGCTTGGTTTTTAAAATAACATTTCCTGGGATGCCTGGGTGGCTCAGTCGGTTAAGCATCTGACTCTTGCTTTTGGCTCAGGTCACCATCTCACAGTTCATGGGATCAAGCCCCGTGTCAGCCTCACAGTGCATTGACAGTGCAGAGCCTGCTTGGGGTTCTCTTTCTCTCCTCTCTGCCCCTCCCCTGCTTACTTTCTCTCTCTCAAAATACATAAAGAAACATTAAATAAAACAACACATTTCCTGATTATGGAAGAAATGCTTGTCCATTTTAGGAAATTTGGCAAAATATGGGATGTTTCCTTTATTAACAGGAAAAGATAATCATCCATAATCCTATTCTGCAGGGTAGACACTTAATATTTTGTTGTGTTTCTTTCTGTCTTCTTCTGTAGTCTATGTAGAGTGCTTACTATGTACTAGATACTGTGCTAAACATTTTACGTGACAACCCTATGAAGTATGGTTATATTTTTGTCATGTTAAAGATGAGGAAATAGGGCCCAGAGAATGAAATTACTTGACCAGGTGAATGAAGAAGAAAACAAATAGATAAGAATCTGTGATATTAACTCCATGCTATTCTGGTTACCATTCTCTTCCGTTGATACTAGATTTCATTATTAAAATTAAATTTATTAGTGATCAGAGGATCAACTTTCAAAACCTGATGAGTTATTATCTTGGAAAAAATAATTAAATGCATATTAATGATGGCTCAAAATTTTAATTTCTTTTTTAAAAATATTTTTTAGGGGCGCCTGGGTGGCGCAGTCGGTTAAACGTCCGACTTCAGCCAGGTCACGATCTCGCGGTCCGTGAGTTCGAGCCCCGCGTCAGGCTCTGGGCTGATGGCTCGGAGCCTGGAGCCTGTTTCCGATTCTGTGTCTCCCTCTCTCTCTGCCCCTCCCCCGTTCATGCTCTGTCTCTCTCTGTCCCCCCAAAAAATAAATAAACGTTGAAAAAAAATATTTTTTTAGGGGAGCACAAGTGGGGGAGGGGCAGGGAGACAGAACAGAGCATCTGAAGCAGGCTTTACACTGACAGGCTGACGGAAGTGAGCCCACTGTGGGGTTCGACCTCATGAGCCATGAGATCATAACCTGAGCAGAAGTCGCATGCTCAACCGACTGAGCCACTCACGTGCCCCCTTTACATTTTAATTTCTTAACAGAGTACCATTTGCCTTCTCTAAAATGGGGTGGGGAATTATTACCCATGCAAAATGCCCTAAACTGAACCCCATTCTTGTCATTTTCCTCGTTTCTAATTCTTTCTTTACTGTTCTGAATGAACTGATGAATTTGTCAGGTGAGAAGAGGAAGAGAAGAATTCGTCTTGTTAGCCCCCAGAGGATTCACATTCAACTTCTTCACTCAGCCCTTCTGCCGCCCTGGCAGAGTGACAAGTACCGTGAACACCACGTTCGTTGCTTTCTCTCTCATTTCACTCTGCTGCTATTTCCCCAGTGGCATTAATCATAAAATGGGCAGAAGTCGAAGTTCTCAGCTGACATAGCAACATCTGACAGAATTTCCTTAATAATAGAAGGTGGATGAAATGTATATAAAACGTTGCTGTTCTGAACGTGATATTTTATCATTATGTGTTGTGCATTTTCTTCTACCAGTGATGGATGTCCTCCTAAATAATATTCTACCAGAGGCTAATTAGAAGTTCTACCTCATCTCCATCTAAAGACACTTGTGTGGAAAATGTTATCGGAAGTCATTATACACGTGCAAATTTTTAATCTGCTTTTCCGCGTAATGGTTGATAGACTTACACATTTGAAAGGAATGCATAATTTTGATTCTTTAGATATATTTATATTGTTTGTGAGCCTGTCAACTTGTATCTCTTTTATAAATGAGCTTCAGAAGGCACTGCTGCAGAATTTCTTCCAACCACTGTCATTTGATTCCTGGATTTCCTATGAAATGTCAACACTACTGCTGATTATTAAGAAAGCAGAATAAATACGCATCCAAAATGGTATTTTTGCAGTTCCTGATTTCAAGTACTGAATAACAAGGTTAATTTAAAACAATAAGATGTTACGTTGTAACAGATATGAGATATAAGGTAAGATGATTCATTTCAGCCTCTTCTTTTTATGGATGAAGAAACTGAGTTTATGGCTGGACCAAGGTTAACAGCTAAGAGGGAAGTCTCCTGCCCATGTGCAACCAAATCCTCTATAATATCTTAAAGCAGAAAGCACTTATTTATTCACTACTTGCCAAAGGTTTTGGATTTTGAAAAACGACCTGGAAAAGTGAACGCTTTGCAAACTCATAGGATCTGAAATGGGGTTGCCCCACTCTCCGACCATTTCTGCAATCAGGGTATGCAAGGCCAGTCAATGGTCAAAATTTTGAACTCCTTACAGACTTACAGAAAATTTGCAAGAATGGTACCAAGAGTTTCTAGATGTCCCCGTCCCAGTATACCCTGTTCTTAACATATTATCTACTGTAATATAATTATCATAACCAGGAAATTAACATTGGTATGGTGCCATGAACTAAAGGCGTCATTTGAACTTCACTTTGAGACGTTCCACTCCTGTCCTTTTCTATCGCTGCTGTTCCCATGATGCAATTCAGAATTCCATATTGCATTTAGCTGTTCTTTCTCTCTGCCCTCCCATAATCTGCAACAGCTCCTCAGTCTTTCATTCTCCTTTATGACCTTGACAGCTTCCAAAGGATACTGATTAGTTTATTTCACCACATGTCCCGCAATTGAGGACTGTCTGGAATCGTAGGGTTGGATTGAGGCCATGCGTCCCCATCAGAAGCACCACACAAGTGGTTCCTCATCCTTCTCGGTACATCAAAGCGCAGCATTTATGATGTCCAAGTTGGTATCAATCGCCTGGTCAAGATGGTCACCTCAGACTTTGCCACTATAAAGTTACTATCCCAATGGCCACAATGGAACAATTTGAGCAAAAGGATAGATAATGATGGTATTAGATTGTGACCCATAAAATAAAAAAATATGAGTTAATGGTGATATAAATAAGTAACTGATAAAATAGGTACAGTCAAGTCTTGTTATTTGCTGTGGTTAAGTTCTATGATGTCACTGTGTGAATCTGAGCTAGCTCATACTGAACCATTGCTCCTAGGGGAAATACAGGGTTAGGTTCCTGTAAGCCTTGGGTCAGAACCTCTTTATCAGCTGCTCCAAACATAACCTGGTTTTATTTTTCTGTTTAAAGACTCTATTTAATTTCATTTGTGGATTCATTCATCAACAGTACCATAACTCATGCCTGAAGGAAGCTCATTTAACTACACATTTTCTCTGTAGGGCACAGAGATAGGGACACCGGACAGCACATCAACACTCTGACTGGGGGACATTTTAAACAATGAAGCTACCAACAAAAAGCACAAAAATGTGAAAAGGTGGCATTCGATTGGTCAGAAAAAGGACACTTCTTTACAGTAGGAGAGCCAAAAGAAAGAGGTAGAATGCTGCCTTGTTGGACCTCAGTGGGGAATGTGTGTACTTCATGAATCTCAAAGTGTTCACTGCTCTGGACGTGCCCATGAAGGACCAAGAGAGTGCCATGAGTACTGATTTTGAGGTTACAAATAAATTTCAGCCTGAAGGCGAATTCTGAAATTCCTAATAATGAGGATGGACTGTATATGGGGGAGAACTGACCACTCTTCTTGGCAGTAGAACTCTAAAAAAAATGAACAGACTGAAGGGCACAGCAAATGGCCAGCCCCACAGGCACCCCCTTCAGTGACCATTGCTGCAGATGGACCACCAAGGGATGCTACAACAGTGGGCAAATCTTGGAAGAACAAAGGGATTTGCATAGTTTCAAGGTATCTGCCCGAAGACACTACAGGGGGAAATGCAGTAAATTTATATTCACTTCAAATTTAATATTGCATTTCTTTATTTTTCTTATATTACATAGCATTAGCAGATGTTGACTACGAATACATATACATAGATGGTACGTGCTCAAGTTCTTCTTTTTTTCTTTTTTGTTTTTTATTAGAGAGTGCAAGCAGGGGAGTGGCAGAGGGAGAGAGAGAGAGAATGAATCCCAAGCAGGCTCCACACTCAGCATGGAGCCCAACGTGGGGCTTGATCCCATAGCCCTGAGATCATGACCTGAGCCGAAATCAAGAGTCAGACACTCAGCCATCTGAGTCACCCAGGCACCCCTCAAATTCTTGATGATAAGGGGATCTCCAAATTTTTACTGTGTTTTCACATCTGGATCATTAGCTAGTATTTGGTCAAAGCTGTTAATTTATGTAAAACTGGAGAAGAGTCACAGAAGCTGCCCCTTCAAGGAGAGATTTGGGACATTTAAGGATCCCTGTGTGATATTATCCCAGGTAGAGGTAAGCACTTCCCCTTTGGTGTTCCCACTGTGTCCTATTTGAATAGACTAGAAATACCTATTTCACACTATAAATTGATGGTGTGCACACCTGTTTCCTGAACAGATCGTTTCCTGAGTACAGCGGCTGCCTTCTCTCCCTTTATATCTCCAGTGGCGAGTGTGAAGTGTATCTCCCTTTACATACTCCACTGGCAGTGTCTCATATATAGTAGGTGCTCAATAAACATTAACTGGAAATGGACAGGGTAGGATCCAAGATGGCTACCTTGGGTCTGCCGGACATCCACCATCCATACTTTTCCACACAAATTTTTGTTCTTGCCATATTTTCAGATGCTAATGTTTATCTCCCACCCATGGTGAAAACAGGCATGCCCTTTGTTATACTAGTTAAAGGTACTTGGAAATGAAGACCTTTGTAAGCAAGCACGTTTGGTTCGCGGGGAGTTTTTTTGTTTTACATGTCTTAGTTCAGATGTGACCTTAGGTATTTTATTTATATATCTACCTTTATCCTATTAATGGTGGTACTGCTGTCTCTAGAGGCAAAACAGATGAGTGGCAGTGTTAGGGATTTTATGAAGCAGCTTCTCTGAAAAAGCTTTTATTCTGAACAAGTGCCATGGTTGGTTCTGAGCACTTGGATGGCTTCACATTGAACCACGTGTATTAGGGAAGCTAACTAACATAGCAGCTCCCCAAATCCAGAGACTTACCATAATGCACTGCAATGCAGTGTTCCTGGTTGGGCAGTTCTCCCTGAGACAGTGTTTCAAGGACTCAGGCTTCTTCTCTCTTGTGGCTCTACCCACCTCCAGGTCCTCAGAATCCTCTCCCTTCAGCTTACAGGCCTCGTCTAGCTCTGATTTGCTGCCTTCTTCCCACATTCTCTTGGAAGTGAAACAATCATGTTTCTACCCTTAAGCGCAAGGCATGCTGGGAAATGTCTAACTTAGTGTGCCCATGAGAAAAAAGGGCAATTGTTTGGTGAACAACTAGCTAGTCTGCCTCACTAGCTCATCCTGGCATCTCTCTCTCAATTCTCATATCACTTGTTTTCCTTTATTCTTCTTTAGATGCTTAACACTTTGCTCATTGTATTTATTCATTCATTGATAAACCCATTGATACCATAATGGGCTCCTACAACATGCCAGTTGATGGAAGTTGCATAGAAAAATCAGGTACAGGGCCCTCCCTGGAATCCAATCTTGCTCAACTCTTAGCTATCAGAGTATTGGTAAGTCATGAAAAAAATATGCGTGTGATTACCTATCTCACCAAATAAGTACTTTAAGCTACTCAGATGTCTAAATTTTGCTGTCCACTCATTTGTTCATATTTCACCTTTTTATAATCTAACTGGAAACAAGCAGAAGCAGATATCTAAGATTTAGGGAAGATGTAACGGTAAGGAACTTTAAATTATCTCTTAGAATTTTGTTATCCTTGAACATTTGAAAAAGTTATCATTCAGTCTTATTAGAGAATTGGTTTTGAGAACCACTGGTCTTGTCTCTGATCATCTTTGGGCATGGTATTCCTTCTTTGTTACTCTGTAAGCAGTTTGAATTTAGGGACCTCGTGTAACATAAAACTTTTTTTCTACCCTTTAAACTCTTAAACACTTAACTGATCCAATTATCTTTTAAAAAATGATTACTTGGGGCGCCTGGGTGGCGCAGTCGGTTAAGCGTCCGACTTCAGCCAGGTCACAATCTCGCAGTCTGTGAGTTCGAGCCCCGCTTCGGGCTCTGGGCTGATGGCTCAGAGCCTGGAGCCTGTTTCCGATTCTGTGTCTCCCTCTCTCTCTGCCCCTCCCCCGTTCATGCTCTGTCTCTCTCTGTCCCAAAAATAAATAAACGTTGAAAAAAAAATTAAAAAAAAAATGATTACTTATATGATTTTTTAAGTAAAGTTTACTTATTTTGAGAGAGAGAGAGAGAGAATGCAAGCAGGGGCGGGACAGAGAGAGGGAGAATTCCAAGCAGGCCCCTCAATGTTAGCTCAGAGCCCAATGTGGGGCTTGAACTCAAACTGTGATATCGTGATCTGAGCTGAAATCAAGAGCCAGACCCTCAACCGACTGAGCCACCCAGGTGCCCCATTACTTGTATGATTTTTAAATGTACTTATCATAGAAAAGATTGAAAAGCCAGATAAACAAAAAGACAAAAATGTTTGTTATCTTACTTCCCATAGAGACATCCTACTGAGATGTGCATTTCCAGTCTTTTTTCTGTACGTGTGTTTAAGTATGACTACAATATACACACACTTTTATAACAACGGGATCCTAAACATAGGGCTATAATTTAAAAAACTCATGTATTAACATATCCATCCTTATGTTGGACATGTTTTTGCTAGGGTTTCCTTTTGAGCTTATTAAGAGTAGATTAAAAGTGAATGAATAAAAAAACACCTACAAGAAACTTACACCTGTATGTAAAACAGGACATCAAAGAGGAAATAATGCAGAATTGAGGAGAATGGCTGAGGGCATTTTGTGTCTGAAGCAGACGTGGTTGTTAGTGCTTAGACCTGAGTTTAAATTCAATCAACCTAATAATCATAATCACAATGTAGATTATTTTGTATGAATAAAATAGTTATAGTTGGGTCACATGTTCAAGTCTTTTTGTTTTGTTTTGTTCTTTAATGTTTATTTATTTATTCTGAGGGAGAGAGAACACAGGGAAGGGGCAGAGAGAGAGGGAGAGAGAGTCCCAAGCAGGTTTCATGCTGTCAGCGCAGAGCCTAACCCTGAGCTCGAACTTAAACCGTGAGATCATGACCTGAGCCAAAATCAAGAGTCAGAGGCTTAACTGACTGAGCCACCCAGATGCCCCCCCAAGTACTTCTTTGTGATAAATAAAAGGCCAACATTTATATATCCTAGCTTTATAGTTTACTAACTGCAGTCTTTCTGGGCTAAGTTTTTCTTCTTTGCGAGACGGGCATGAGGCTAGTATGTACCCCACCGAGCTGTTGGGAGCATTTAATGAGCCGATACATAGGAAGTGCCTGGTGACCAGCGATGCTCAATAGCTATTAGTTATCATGACACCACATATGAATTAAAAAACTGTAGGTGGTAGTCTCCCTTTAAGTAGGCTTTAAGTCAGTGATTCTCAGCCAGGAGTGATTCCCCTCACCTCATTCCCCAGGGGACGTTTGGCAATGTCTGGACACATCTTTGGTTGTTCCAACTGAAGGAGGGGGTGGTAGTGAAGGGGGTGTTACTGGTATCAACTGGGCAGAGGCCATGGGTGCTGTCGCATACCCTAGAGTACACAGAACACCCCCCATAACCAGGAATTATCCTGCCCCAAGTGCCGATAGTGTAGATAACTGCGTTTCTGCTTTAAAAGGATGTATATGCTGGACTGTCATAGATGGAGGGCGTGACTTTGCCACCAAAGTCACACAATTAGGAAGTAACCTCTGATGGTCAATTAACATGTCTGGAAAAGAGGTTAATAGCACTCGATTCACCTGGTGTTTGTGGAGATCAAATGAAAAACTGTATTTAACTCTTCTGTAAACTCAGATACTGTGCAAGTATAGGTTCATTCTAAATTGTTTTCCTTACCTTAAAATTTTTTTTCATTTTCCCACTGAAGTGTCTTTTTAGACATTTTTCCTCCTAATTACTTCCTCCCATCATGACATGTTAATACTACAGGTATGCTGGTTGAGAGCCACAGCCACTATGATATGCAAGGTGTGTGTGTGTGTCAGAAGAACCAATTTCACCCCTCTGTGGCCCTATCCCCACCGCTGAGAATGCATGTCCTAAATAAAAGGGAATGAATCCTGAAAACAGAAGTATTTTTTTTTTCCGTGATGTTGTGATTACTTCTTAAATTAAAAGTAGCTTGTTATTATCTGTTTTGTATTTGGAATCACATTGAGACAGCAATAGGAGACTTGAAAATAATACCGTGGATTTAAAATGCCTGTAGTCTTGGGGCGCCTGGGTGGTTCAACCGATGAACTCTTCATTGCAGCTCTGGTCGTGATCCCAGGGTCATGAAATCGAGTTCCACATGGACCTTCATTCTGGGCATGGAGCCTGCTTGGGATTCTCTCTCCTTCTCTCTGCCCCTCCCCCGTGCGCACGCTCTCTCTGTCTCTCTCTCTCAAAATAAATAAATAAACTTAAAATACGTGCTCATACAAATGAGTGGGGATTTAGTAAAATCTGCAAATGCAAAAATAAGATCTGCTAGAGGACAAATATAGAAGACACACTGAAGAGATGAAAACTTTCTAGAGAGGCTGCTAATCTGAATCTAAGCTTATCGTGGAAAGGAAACCTAAAACGGGGGATTGAGAGGCGTAGAATGGAGGGGATACTGCTGGATAAGGAAGCTGAAGGGAGTCATGTTCTCTTTTCTTTGTTTGTAGGTGACAGGTACTATAATAACTAGGTAGCTTTTTTTTTTCTGATGTGTACGAAAAGGCAGGATTCTGTACAACTGTGTCTGCAAGGCGAGGGGCACGTCTCGTGTCAGGGAACACTGGGGCTTAAGCTGTACGTTAGCTGTCTGGTCATCCCGTGCAGGTCTGGAAGGAATCTTCATGCTGCCTGGCCCGTGTCCATCTACTCCTGCTCTTCCTTACTTCCCCGCCTCCCGTTTGTAAATCCTCTCTTTCAGTCCCATCTCCCAGCCTCCCTGCGATCCTTGTGGGTTCCTACTTCCATACTCTTGCTTGTAACTCCTATTCCATCTGGACTGTCTTCTCATGCATCATTTTTTCCCTTCAGACTCTTCCTTTTCGTCCCCGCTACCCGACGCTGACCCTGAGAGGTAGGTGTGAGCCTCACTTTACAAGTGCACAACCCACCTTGGGTCCCACAGCTGGGGTGTCCAGGCTCCAGGTCTTTGGCCTCGGGGTCGGATGTGCTATCTGCTCTGGCTGAATGGGCCTCTCTGGAAACTTGTCTGAAGCGTTGGAGATGTTCGGTGAACATTTTTTTCTCCCGGTGAGTGTACAGGTAGATACGTTTTACCTTGAAGGCGGATGAAATGATGGTAGATGGAACGGCCACCGTTATCTGCATTATAGGTTTTGCATTTTATTTCCTGCCCACTTGTTGGCATCTGTCAGCAACTGGAAATAAAATTTTGTAGCTTCGCCCCGCTGTCTGCAAAAGTTTTGGCATGGGGCAAGAGGAGAGCTAAGTGTTGGTTGCACGGTATGAATGCCATACGTGTTGGTTCTCTGTAGTACGCTGTGAGTTTTTAGGCATGTGCTGTAGGTAAGTGACCACATATAAGTAGAGGCCAAGGTGTTCACAGGCAGTGCTGGGTGTTATGCTGCTTAAAGAAGGAATTTGCTGCACTTATTTTTGTATCCACAGGCCTGGACTGATCATGGAACATGATTGGCGCTCAATACGTGTTTATTGAAGTAAAGGAGCTATTGTTTCTCTCCTCCTCTATATGGGGTGTCTGCCAAGTCTGTAACAATTCTCCCTTCTCTGTGAACTCAGAATTGGCATTGGCTGTTTCTTCTCCGAATTCCTGCACCCACCCACCCCCAGCCATAGTTCATTGGCCAGGGTCAAACACCTGACCATCGCTGGCTCAATTCCCATCCTGGAGATTTGGAATTGAGACAGTGAGGGACTGAGGGTCAGTCTCTGTGGCAAAACCCAGAGCATGTAAATATGGGGACTGGCGCAGAGCGGTCGTATGGATTGAAGGTTGGAGAAAGCTCAAGTTACATGCTCAAAGTCTGAAGCCACTGTGTAGAGAAGAGCAGACAATATGGAGAGAAATTCTGGGCAGGTTCAGTTTGCCTCTGAGTCTTGGTTGCAGTTCTATTCGATGCCTTGAGACACGATTGTGTTCTTCTTAGTAAAGTTATTTTTGTGTTAAAGTTGGTCCGAGTTGGATTGAATTATTTGTGACTAAAGATCCTCCACCACTATATCAAAATTTCAGATTTCCCATTTCAGTGAAGGAAACCGCACCATGTAGAGAAGCCAGATAAAGGGGAGAGACCAAATTTAGTTTAAAAACTATTAACAGAGGGGCGCCTGGGTGGCTCAGTCAGTTAGGTGTCTGACTTAGGCTCATTTCATGATCTCACGGTCCATGAGTTTGAGCCCCGCGTCGGGCTCTGTGCTGACGGCTTGGAGCCTGGAACCTGCTTCGGATGCTGTGTCTTCCTGTCTCTCTGTCCCTCCCCCACTCACACTCTGTGTGTGTGTGTCTTTGTCTCAAAAATAAACATGGAAAAAAATTAAAAACTATAAACAGAAATCATTTGGAAATTGTCTATATTAAAAACAGATTTGAGGGGATCGGTAGGATAATGCTGAGGGGCTTCCGTGCATTTTTAGTTTTTAAGTAGCAGGAAATTTTTCCTTCAAGGTGAAAAACATGAGGTGAGAAAAACAGAAAGTGCCTAAAATTATAGATAGTAGTCAATGATACAGCCAAGGCCCAAATTGATACACAAGAAACCCAAGAGTCATTCCTCTGTGCTTCCCAAACTTCAGCCCTCCTATCCAACCCACTGCCAAATCCTGTCTCTTTTCCCACTTAGTGGTCTCTTGGTCTGTCTCTGTCCACTCTGAGCAGCCATTATTTCTCATAAGGACTCATGCCATGACCTTCTGTAAGTGGACTGCCAGAGGCCAGTCTTGGCACCATTGTTTCTCCACACTGTGACTAGAGTAGCCTGCTAAACATGCCCAATTGGTGTGTCACCTCCTCGAGGTAAGACTTGGAGAGGCTTTCTTTTGCTCTGCCCCACAAAGCCCTGTAAGGGACCCTGGCTGTCCAGCTACCAGCCTCATATGGCCCTCACTCCCCTCCCTGTCTGTGTTCCTCATGGGCTTCCATTCATTTCCTGGCCCCACCAGTCTTCTTTGGCTATGGGGACTTTGTACACATTGTCCTCTCTACTGGAACCTTCCTTTCTGCCTTCCTTGGCTTCTCTGACTAGACCTGTTACTCCTAGCAGAGCACTGTGTTCCCATCCTTTCTCCCATATGCCCTAGATACTGTTTCTCTTTTCCTTTTTTCTCCTTGTTTTGTTGCGTCTCTGTTGTAGGCTGTAAGCCCCACAAGGGCAGGGAATCTCTGCTTTGATCCTGGCCCCTGAGAGGGTGATCAATGAATATTTAATGAGTGAATACATATGTGAAAGAGGAAAAGAAAGAAAAAGCAAGCAAACCCCAAAAAAGCAGTCCAATTTTCTCATTTTTTTTCAAAGACTTGTTTTCCATAATTCAGTTGTTTGTAACTCAGTTTCTCTTAGATAGTGGGCTAGTGATGAACAATATTATTAACTCTAAGCTCCCTTTACAAGTAGGAGTATAAGGTTATCAGTACCTAAAATATAATTCATGTTAGTAGGACTCCTAGGCCAGCCCATAAAGGCCTGGTTAACCCATAGTGTCTCTAAAACAGTAGTTTTAGGTCCTGAAACCTCCTAAGCTTCTGTGTGTCTTGAGAGGGACACAGGCAATATGAAGGAAAGAGGACTCCAATTACTAGTGGAGGCAAGATGTTCTGAGAGACATGTTCTAAGGTCGGCCATTTTCATGGTAAGTGTGGGATAGGCAGATGGGAATGGAGGGCAGGTCTGGGGACCATCCATGGGATTAAGTTGCTCATAACCGGTTGGAAGGACTGGCTAGGATAGGTCCCCTTTCCTCTTGTGTATGTCCCCTTTGAAAGTGTGTCCTCTTAAGCAGAAGACCCTGCTTGACAAAGACCTTTCTTTGCTCTTGACCACAGAAGTAGTTGTACTTTGGGCTCGAGTTTCCACATGAGCATTTTATCCTAAGAGGAAGAAAAGGGAAGGCATTTCCCAAGGTGCAGGGATTGGCCCAGAAGCCCTCAGAGAGCAGGAGAGTGAAGTCAGTTTGTGGAAGTGATACTAGATATTGTTGGCTGAAGAGGAAGGTGCATGGTGCTTGGGGAATGACAAGGCAGGAAGGGAGAAAAGAGAAAACACAGACTTCTTGCCTGAGAGTAAGGGACACAGATATTCTCTTAATTCAAGAACCAGGTTTTCTGACAAATATTCCCAGAGCGCATGGCTCAGGAGAAAGGCCAGTTACTTCAGATACACCTTTCTAGAGGCTATCACTTTTATTTTTGAAAGAATAATCTGGCTGCAACGTTAAGAAAAATCTAAAATCCAGAAAATACCACATTATAGAAAGAGCTCCATAGCACGAGTTGTTTTCCTGAAATGAGATCATAGAACACTCCGCAAAAGCTTTTTGTGAAAATTCCAGCAAAGAGGATTGCCTGAAATTAAACCCAGTGTTCTTTCCAAAGAGTTTTGCAAATACCATCCGTGCAGTAAAAAGCATAGGAATTCTGATGAGAACACATTTTGCCAGGATTCATCACCCCCTTCTCTTTCACTCCGGAGGTGGCCTCTTATCCGTGGTTGTTGGATGGAACCAGTGAACCAAATACTTGAAACCAATTTGCTGGTTTGAGAAGAAGTTACTGATTCTCACAGCAGGTGTATACTTGGAAAATTGCATTGTTTAACTCTGCATGTGGATGATTCTTGCCTCATACTCCTTTAAGTCAGGCTGACGGAGTGAGGCATATGGATTCTTCTTGCTTTATTGAAGTCTTCAGAGGAGTTGAAAAATACTTAACAGGTCTGAATGTTGCCTTGAGTTTAAAATACTTCATGTGCTTCCCAAAATGTCTTCTTAGGTGAGGGATACTTTTTGCAAGTATCTGCATTATTCGTGGAGGAGGATGTTGCGAGGGAAATTTCTTGGGCATTTTGTCCAGTACCAAGAAGGCAGTGGAGAAGACTACCAAGTTAAATAGATAGATTTCTGGATCTAATTCAAAATGATCACTGCTTGAGCTCTTGGTGATTTATTGTTGTCAGAACTGCAAAGCCCAATCAATGTATTGTTTACATCAAGTTAGAATTTGTTGGTCATATGATCTAAATTTGTATTCTTGAAATAAAAGGAAGCTTCCTCTATCACTGAGGGAAAGGAAGAATAGAGAGGGTATGGTGTTGAGCACACGGATACTCTGTGTATTTGTATTATTTTCATTGAATAATAAAAGCTCAAAGGAATAATCAGTATTCAACTCTTGGGGTGAAAATAAACAAGAATTCAATACATTTTGGGTCAATATTTCTTCTGGATATTGTTTAAGAACATAGGGGTGCATGTGTGGTTCAGTCGGTTAAGCATCCAACTCTTAATTTCAACTCGGGTCATTATCTCACGGTTTGTGAGTTCAAGCCCCACATCAGGCTCTGTGCTGACCATATGGAGCCTGCTTTGGATTCTCTATCTCCCTCTCTCTCTACCCCTCCCCCACTTGCTCTGTCTCAAAAATAAATGAACATTTAAAAAATTTTTCAAAAAGAACATATATAGGGGTTCCTGGGTCAGTTCAGCGTCTGACTTTGGCTCAGGTCATGATCTCGCAGTTTGTGAGTTCGAGTCCCGCATTGGGCTCCGTGCTGACAGCTCAGAGCCTGGAACCTGCTTCAGATTCTGTGTCTCCCTCTCTCTCTGCCTCTCCCTGACTCATGCTCTGTCTCTGTCTCTCAAAAATAAATAAACATTAAAAAAATATGTAAGATGATGAAGCCACATGCTGCTAAATATTCCCCTTTAAATCCTAGAAAGGTGGGTCCCACCCCACTGCAAACCTTCCTCTTATACTTTTTTCCAAGAAACATTATTGACTCAGGGAAGGTTCATTTCAACAGGAGGTCTGCCATTTTGAATTAATTTGAGCAGCCTTTGTAGTAGGAAGAAATGATTTATTGTTCCCAGTCATCATTAATGAGACCATTGTGAGCAAGTCTGCTGATAAATGTACAGCCAAAAGGGAGAGTTTTAATTTGTGATCAGGAAAGTTTCTTTCTGCTAAACGGGGAGAGACATATTATTATATGTTAATGTTTTTATTTTTATTTTTGAGACAGAGACAGAGCATAAGCAGTGGAGGGGCAGAGAGAGAGAGAGGCAGACAGAGAATCCGAAGCAGACTCCAGGCTCTGAGCTGTCAGCACAGAGCCCAACACGGGGCTCCAACGCACAAACAGTGAGATCATGACCTGAGCCGAAGTTGGACGTTCAATCGACTGAGCCACCCAGGCGCCCCTAAACCAGGAGCCTTTTTAATATAGAGTCCTCATTTGGGGTGAGTAGTTGTTGGAGAAAAGAATCCAGTTAATATTTTCTTCAAACATCTGCATTTTTGGCTTTTTTTTTTTTTTTTTAACTGACAAGTTATTTCTCCTTTGGACCTCATGGTTGACACACAAGACTGTCACATGAACCAGAGAGAGAACTAAAACCAAAGAAAGGATCTAGTCAAAGGCATGCCACAGGGATCAAAGGAGAAATTTCTGCAAATGGGCAAGAGACAAGCCACACGTGGACAGGTAGCAGTATGGGAAATAGTGAATCCCCTTGGTGATTACTGGTACAGGAAACTCGGGAAGTACATGGCCCCACATTAAGGATCTTGTGTTATAATTGTCTAAAGAACACACGGGCACACCAGCCATACACTGAACATAAATAAATCATTATATTTCTAAACTGTTTTATGCTTCGGTGATTAGCAGCTTTGGGCTTCTTCTGCATTTCTTGAGAAAACCTCTGGAAAGTCAGCAGTAACTAAGACCGAGGCAGCTCTCAAGGTGTGAGGTTCAGCTTCTTTAGGAATTCAAGTCACCTTGGGATTCAACCTCTAGTCTAGAGCAGGTCACGTGGAAGTGAAATTCTCCTGAGACACAAGAGCAGGAAGGAGGGTGTGGAGTGAGCCTTTCCTTCTTTGCTCAAGGGATGAGCCAAATTTAAAGGCGGCGGTAAGAACACTGATGGAATGACATTTTTAAGATCTTCACTGATGCTCCCTCTCCGACAGTTGCTGTTGCTTCTGCCTCCTCCCCTCCCCCACTGCACCCGCAGGTCCTATATAGGCATCATTTACTGTATGGGGAAAAACGGACTTTTACCAAAGAATGGGGGGGAGGGAAGTCTTATGATTTTCAAAAGCTAAGACCCTAAGGGCACTTAGTAGTTGAGATGAGTTGGAGCAAAGCTGGCCTCTGGTAGAACGTGAAGGTTTGCAGGTGTGCAGGCAGGGAGGTGGGGAGACATCTCGATGCAGGTGAGGCAGGAGCTCCTAGTTGTTGGTAGGGAGGTGAGGGGGAAGGAAAGAAAATGGTGGGGAAGAGGAGCGACAGAGAAAGCTCCTGGAAGTTGGGAGCCCCTCCTTCCTCTGGAAAGAGGCTTTGTGCGGGGAGGAAAGCAGTAGGTACAGAAACCCCAGAGGCCTTGGGTCGCCTTCCCTTTCCTGTAGGGCTCAAGGAGACTGCCAACTCCCAGAACAGAAATGGCAAAGTGGCGTCCAAGGTACAGGTGTCCAAGGAACCTGTGGGAATCGAATGCACCAGCCCAGCATGCAGGCGTTAGAAAGAGTCCCCAGTGCTCACAAGTGCCACTGGCGTGGTAACAAAGACCCCACAGCCTTCCATCGGCCTCTGAAGTGAGGGCAGTCTTGTGAGATTGAGCCCTTAACCTGTGGGCTCTGGATAAGTCCACACAGTGTCAGAAGTGAATTCAGGGGCGCCTGGGTGACTCAGTCGGTTAAGTGTTGACTCTTGATTTTAAGGTCATGACCTCACGGTTCGTGGGATGGAGTCCTGTGTCATGCTGTATGCTAACAGCATGGAGCCTGCTTGGGATTCTCTGCCCGCCCCCCTCAAAATAAGTAAATGAACTTTTAAAAAAAAGAAGTGAATTGTATTGTGGGACATCCAGGTGGTATCAGAGAATTGGTTGGTGTGGAGGGAAAAAAACCCCGTATGTTTGGGGACAGAAGTGTTTTGAGTCAACACTGTTCAGATCTTTTGACTTCTTCCGTGTTCTCCCAAGGTCCAATTCAGATGTCATTTGTTCCCAGCCACCTTTCCATCCTTGTGTTCCTTTGGCACTTTACGCGTTGATTGTGGCCCTTTATCGAAGTTGGCCTCGGGTGGCAGACTGGGTCAGTGTCAGCTGCTGAGTGTGAACCCAGGAGGGTTCCGTCTTGTGTCCTCACGGCACCTGCCGTTCGTGTAGCATTTTAAGCTGCCAGGTATTTTGGGGCCTGGTACATAATAGAGCTTCAATACATATTTGTCAAACTAAATTTAAAATTCCAAAACACATAATTAGAGAAGCATGAGACACATCCTTGAAAGAATGTTTAATTGGCATGGCTTTGATTCCCTCACTGCTTTTCTTTCTCCAAAGCTTTATTTCAAACTTTTTCAGACATCCAAAACAGCAAGAATCACTCACTGAATACCCATGTAACAACCACCTAGCTTGTATAATAGACTCTATTATTAAATGTGTCTTTGCGTATTTATGATATATTTATCCATCTACCCATCCATCAGTCCATATTACTTCTCCCTCACTGCCTTTCCAACGCAACCAGTGTTTGAGAGACCTTCAACTTGGGGATCAGATCTGGGATTAATTCCTAAATTCAGCCCTTATTTGTTGCATGACCCTGGGGGTGTGGCTTAAGTCGGGTCTGTTTCTGTCACTGGGGTGGACCATGCAACCTACTTCATGGGTTATGGTGAGGATAAAATGAGATAATGTGGATAAAGGGCCTGCCACACAATGCGTGTTTCATGTAGTAGCAAGAGAGTAAGTACAATGTAAATATTTATGTCAACCATTAGCACTGATTTGCAATGATGTGTGCCTCTTGTGTTCTTGCTTTCAGCCCCTGCTTTGGGCTGAAATTCACAGGAGACAGAGTCTCAGACTCTTTCATGGTTATAAGCAAGAGGTCCCCAGACCTAAGAGGTCAAGGGTGGTCTGGGCTTTGGTGTGGAAACTGCATTGTGCGTTCCCTGGCACAGTGTAGAAACCACAGATCTAAGAGTGGAATCACTGGGTATTTACTTACCCGAGACGAGAAGGGGTAATACCTTACCTAGAATTCAGAAGAACATTTGCTAAAAATGGAGGTAAGGGGAGAGTGTCTCCCACAGCCATAAACACCTCTTCCTGAGTCCTTTAGTGCAGAGCTTTGCATATTTTCTGGGGAGAGGCCCTCATCAGTACAACTTTCCACTCTAAGGCTACAGACTGTCTCCCCATCAGAGAACCAGAATTATGCTCAGGTTGTTTTTTCCTAAAATGGGCCTATAAAGTTGTGGCCTGAGAATGGAGGATGAGGTCACCTTCCTTATGGCCTCAGACCAGGCAGCATTTGGGGTTGTTGGAAGGTTGGAAAAAGAAAATCTCATCCTTTATTTCCTGCCTTACTGTGACGTGTCCATCCCATGCCGAGTCATTTGCAATATCCTTCCTATCCCTTGGTTTAATCATGTTGAGTACAGGATGCTGTGAATATTATGCTTTGAATAGAATTGGGGTCCATCCATAGAAATTGTTTTCTCCTGCACACTTAGAGTTGGGTCTTCTTGACTGCACATTTGTGTTGGTGGATGTCAGTAGACTTGTCCCTGCATAAACTGAAAAGTGCCTAATGTTCTCCTCCTCCTAATGGTTCACAACCTACATGACATATCACATCAATCTGTGGAACTCTTTTTATTTTTTTTTTTTCAACATTTATTTATTTTTTGGGACAGAGAGAGACAGAGCATGAACGGGGGAGGGGCAGAGAGAGAGGGAGACACAGAATCGGAAACAGGCTCCAGGCTCTGAGCCATCAGCCCAGAGCCTGACGCGGGGCTCGAACTCACGGACCGCGAGATCGTGACCTGGCTGAAGTCGGACGCTTAACCGACTGCGCCACCCAGGCGCCCCTGTGGAACTCTTTTTAAATACAAGTGCCTTCTTTCCCCCAATTCTGCTCCCAACCCTTCGAGTCTGAGTCAGTGGGTCTTGGGATAGCCCACTAGAATCTACTCTTAAAAAATTGTTACAAATTATTTTACTTCACAGCCAGAACTAAGAACTACCTCTCTACTCTCAAGCTGTGGCTTTTCTTCATAAAAACAGACATGAAGCAGGGGTGCCTGGGGGGCTCAGTCCGTTGAGCATCCGACTTTGGCTCAGGTCTTGATCTCGTTGTTCGTGGGTTCGAGCCCCATGTTGGGCTCTGTGCTGACAGCTCAGAGCCTGGAGCTGTTTCGAATTTTGCATCTCCCTTTCTCTCTTCCCCTCCCTAACTTAATCTCTGCCTCTCTCTCTCTGTCTCTCTATCAAATATAAATAAGCGTTAAAAAAAAAAAAAGATGAAGCAGGTCTTTTTTTGAGATGGAAAATCTTGGTTGACCTTTCCATTTTTGCTTTGTCTTGCATCAGTTGATGGGCATAAAACAGAAAGCTAGCTGAAATGAAAAGATTAGGAAGAGTTCCAGAGTAAAAAGTTTGGGTGTAAAGGTTGGGCATAAACTCAGGAGAGCTCTTGAGGAGAATCTTAGCTAGCATAAAGAAGAAGAGAGGTTATCACAGCCAGCTGGGAAAGCAGACTGGGGATGATCAGGGAAAGGGTATAACCCGGGACAGAAGGGCACAGGCAGACTGAGTTACTGCATTTTATTCCATAACATCCAGACTTCACATTGTAAAATCCCAGGCATCTGTTGGCCCAGTGCCATTTGGGATATAGTTGTCATTGTCCATGCAGAGCAGATTTGGTTGTTCTCCATGGTGGCAGAATGGGACAGTGTCCCTCAGAATTTCAGTCAGCAAACAATTTAAGTACTATCTGAAGAAAGAATAAAATCCTGGTTGTTGTGTGAAAACCTACTGTTGTCATTTGCTGGTTAGATAAAAAAAAAAGTAACATCAAACCTTCAGATCAAGTGTTACTTGTTTGGAAGAAAATTCTGGAGAAAATAGTGGAAAGTTTTTTTTTTATAGAAATGCTGCATTCATGATGCTCTTGATGACACAGACATAAATATCATATGGGAAATGGGAGCTACATGCCAATTGTGAGTTGAAAGGTGATCCAGGAGAGATGGATGTGAAGGAGTTTGGAGTATAGTTGAATTGGAGGAGTTTTTTTTCTTTTCCTTAATGGCAGATAATAGTGATACATCTTACAACCATTGGTGTCTTACGTTCAGTGTAATAGGGTGTTTGTGTTGGTTTGTACGAAGGAGAATACTGGATAGAATTCTCCTCTAAATAGTCCCCTGAAAAAGCATATATAAAACTTATAACTACAGAGGGGGCCGAGGGAAACACAGATCCTTGTGTAGCAAACTTGAATAAAATAAGTTTTCTCTCAAAAGAGAGCCGCCACCATATATTTACACAATAATAACACTTTCAAAGAAAAGAAGCTGGGTTTCACTGGACGTATTGCTATCTTCGTGGAATTTTTCAAAAAACAAATAGGCGTGTAAACCAGAAACTGATGGGTACAGGCAGATAGGCTCTCAGAAAGCCTCTTCTGTTGGAAGTCAGTTAGCTACCACTAGGTAACATGGACCCCAATTTGTCCAGGATTCTTCACTGATGCCTATTTTCCAGGCTTAATTTACACCTGCAATCCCTTTCGTTCTAAATCAGTGTCCTGATTAGAACAATATGATGTACGGTCAACCTCCTTAGGTTGAATACACTGCATAATTGTGGGAGGGCCAGGGAAAATTAGAGCAGGGCTCACCCAATCCTAAGTGTAGATACTTCATAAAATGCAGTCAGATGGACGTATTAGTGATTCGGGGCACACATCACGCCCTTGCCTTTGTTGAGCTTGTAGCTGACTGCAGTCAAGCCTCTTCCATGAAGCCACATCTTCCCTGGGCGGTACTGCTTTTGGTGGTTCTGGGGCATCTGTTCCTACTCACTTTCATGATGTTAGAATTCGACCCCTTGTCAAGAACTTTGTCGTCCAAATGCTGCCTTAGCCCTTCTGATCTCCTGCTGTCTGAAGATAGAATCTTGCTTTTCTGTGTCATTTCCATGTTGTGATTAAAGATACTGCATAGGATAGCCTGGTGACGCATCATTTCTTTTCAGTTTGATCCCCATTCACATCCTGGGAGTCATTTCACATCTCAAACTCCCCTGCTTCTTGCCTGATAAGATCTCAGGAGAGGCCAGCAAACGCCTGTTGAAGCTTCAGATGTCTGATGCAGAGTGGCTTTCCCTAATTTATGCATCTAGATCTTGGAACAGAAAGAAAGAAAACACAGTTAAGTGTAATGTGACTGCTTAGTGAGTGTGCCTCTTTTTGGCCCCTGCGGGGCCTTGGAAATGGGATGACTGGCACAGAATAGGTCAGTGCTCAATGAATATTTGTTGATCCAAGCATGATTTTTTATTTAAAAACAAGCAGAAGAGCTTGCTTGTGGCTCTTGCTGTGAATAAAAAGCCTATTTCTTTACACCTGTCAAGGACATCTGCTTAGGGAAGTCCCACACACAGCTTAGGTCCACACTGGAGTATGAATCGACTATTTGCTAATCATGTAAATATTATTGCTGAAACGAAAACATGATTGAAGCTGGAAGTGTGAACCGAATGCAGGAAATGCCAGCTCTTTAATGTAAGCAATTAATTAGACATCATCTTTACGTCTGGTGATGGGTCCCCGGGTGTTAATCAAATCAAGTATCACCAGCTGCCGAGAGAAGAGGCTCATTCAGGAAGCATTCTTTGCACCGAAGGGGAGAGGGAGGTGGCCCTGAGATGGATTTCCTGAGACTCCAATAGCTAAAGACCCCTCTAGAGGAATTCTGGGAAACTGCTTTGTAGGCACATGTGTAAGAGATCACACAAACACTGTTTTGAGTCAGCTGAAGTGGTAGAAAGGGCTAGAAAGAACTGGGTTCCACTCCTGGTTCTGCTTTGTTCTAGCCTCGGAAATCCAAGTGATCTGTCTGAGCCTTAGTTTCTTAAACTGTGAAACGGAGAAGACAACATCAACCTTGTGGGGCTTTTAGAAGGTTAAGAGACGATGTAGATGGCACCCAGGGCAATGCCCAGCCTGTAAGAAGGATTCCCCAAGGCAGTCAGGGTGGTAGTGATGGTGCTGGTTAGCCACCAAATGGGTTCTGATCCTCACTCTGCTGCCGATGTGACTTCTTGGACCTTGGACATACCCTTAACTTTCAGCACTTGCTCTTTAAGTCTCTGGAAAGGCAGGAGCATGCTAGATGGTGCTCCAGGGCTAAGCGCCCATCATCCTGTGACAGACTAGGAATTGGGACAAGTCTGTGATAAGTAGAATGAAATGTGGGGAAAACCCCACTGATACAGGGCAGGGTGGTCTCGCCAGCAAGGGTGATGCTCCGCTGGGTGTTCCTTTTTTTCATTCCACCCCCTGCCCCCCAGAGCCGGCTGGTGGCCACCTGCAGTGAGCCCTCCTCTCTAGTCCTCCCCACCACACCTGCCTGGCTGTCCTTACCAGCAAGGGGTGGCCCTGGAGAATATCTCTGCAGGATTGGTAGACACTCCACACCATGACAGGGCCACCTGGAAGGAAAAAGGAAATTTTGGGAGGGAGGGTCCTGTATTGAACCATTGGAATATTTACTTATTTTAAAAGTTTGTTTATTTTGAGAGAGAGAGAAAGAGTGTACCAAGCAGGGGAGGGGGAAGACAGGGGGGAGGGAGAGAGAGAATCCCCAGCAGGCTCCACACTGTCAGTACAGAGCCTGATGTGGGGCTCCATCTCACAAACCGTGAGATCATAACCAGAACCAAAACCAAGAGTCGGTCGCTCAACCGACGGAGCCACCCAGGCGCCCTGAGCTACTGGGATATTTAAAATAACATTTCCTTTTCTTTGTTTTTCTTAATGCAAATTAATACACGGCTGATGTAGAGAGCTACAAACACAAAATAGTTGAAAGCTGTCACCATCAGCTACGTACATCCTTCCAGCCATTTACATATAAAACACAAATGACCTATAACACTACCACCCTATCTTAGACTATACTCACTCAGGTGTCCCCCCCCCACCCACCCACACTGCCCCCACTTCTACATCATTGCTGGTTTAACTTTTGCTGATCTCTGTTAATAGCAATTCAACAGAGGTTGTCAAAATAGGATGCTTGCCTCTAGGGCATCTACAAAGCAATCGATCTGGGAACGGGAAGAAAATTTTCGAATTTCTCTTGATATTTTTACCTCTTCTTTTTAAAATGGTGTGTGTGTGTGTGTGTGTGTGTGTGTGTTTCAAAACATGTAAGAATATGTCTGGAGGTGGACTGTTCAGAGCTGGGATGGTGGCTCAAGGTTACCATCAGAGACTTGGCTCAAGGTTACCATCAGAGACTTAAAGCTCTTTCCAACTTTCTGCTCTTGTGCCTCATGTACAGGCCTTCATTCTCAGGCTCACAGCCTCATGTTTGCCAGCTGGCTGCTTATGGCCATGCTTGATAATCTACATTCCAGGCAAGAATCACAGGAAAGAATCAAGAGCAAAGGGTGTTCTCCTAGTGAGTCTTTGCTTTTTATTCAACAAAGGGTATTTTCCTTCTCGTTGAGCAAAGCAAGGAGAGGTGGCAAACTGAAAATTATCAGCCTCTCGGCCTGTGTGGCACTGGAAGTCAAGGGCATAGGGAATTGGGAATCGTTGGGGGCGTAGATAATCCATAGGGTCTGCCACAGTCCTCGCTCCAGGAAAACGCACGTACGTGTGCAGATGTGTGTGTGTGTACACACAGCTTCTCCAGGCAATTTTAGGGACAGAAGGAGACATGCCCCATAGGGCCAAACTGAGAATGAATGGAAGCTCTGCTCAGCCAAAGCCAGGGAGTATGAAAGAAGCAATGGAGAAGGAGATAGAAAAGAGAAGAGAAAGTAAAAATATACAAATGGGAGTGGCAGACAGGGAAAGGAAAGTGGTTGTAAGCAGCAAATATTGTAATAGTAAAAAAGAAATACATTGGCAAAGAGAAATGAAAAGGAAAAAGCAATACTATGATGGGTAAAAGATAAACAGTCCTTTGGGTATCTGAAGATACAGGGAGTGTACCCTCTCTGCCCCCACCAAAGCACCAGAAGTCAGCTCTCCAATGAAGAGTGGGAATGATGAAGGTGGTCATGGAGGAGGGGACCATTTAGTAAAAGTTGGGCCAAGTTCTGTTCACTTTTTTTAAATACATATATATATATATATATATATATATATATATATATAGCATACATATATATGTATATTAAGTACATATATGTATTTATATATGTATGTAATATATGTATTATATATATATGTATATGTGTATTATTAGAGACAGAGCACAGGTTGGGGAGGGGCAGAGACAGAGGGAGACGCAGAATCCAAAGCAGGCTCCAGACTCTGAGCTGTCAGCACAGAGCCCAATGTGGGTCTCAAACTCACGAACCACGAGATCATGACCTGAGCTGAAGTTGGACGCTTAACCGACTGAGCCACCCGGGCGCCCATGTTCTGTTCACTTCTATGGAACACAGAACATGCATTAGGACTTCAAACGAGTTCTGTAGAAGGTTTGGTACCTTGGAGAGGTGAAGTCTCATGGGGAATAGTCCAGCGGGATAAGCCCAGGTCTGTAGAATGCAGCCACATGGTGTTCCATCAGGTATTGTAAATAATTTCTAGTGGAGTTGATGGTGGCAGCTTGCAGCTAGTTGCCTGCACATTTGTGGGAACTGATCACAGTGTTCGGATTAGGTATGTTGCAGATAATATGCAATTAAGCAGTAGAATCATTAGCAGGGTCCCTGAAACCATTCCATAGGACCTAGGACAAATTCTTCCCATTTGGGAAAATCATAGACCCTCCAGTATCTTTAGACATTGTACATAGCAGAAGCAAAACATTTTTAAGAACAACACAGGTGTCTGAGCCGCATGTATTTTCCTCTAGGGAAGTTGGTGATATCAGAGGAGGACATCACTTTGGAAAATGAGTTAAAAAGAAAGAAAAGAAAGAAAGAAAGAAAGAAAATCGAGAAAGAGGAATTCCTGATATTTTCAGAGGAAGAAATACCTGATTGCTGAAAACAGTCCATATCCTGAACAGTTTCCTAGAAATGCAACTGGTTGATTTTTATAAGCCATTCCATGCATCAAACAGCAAGTTCTGATGCTTCCGATTGCCCAAAGAGGTAAGCGGTTTAAGTGTGCTGAATACTTTTCCCAGTATCTGACTTGGAAGTCCACCTAAAGTAAATTTTTCTATGTACATGCCACCTACTACCTGTCTCTTGTTACGAGGACACAAGCCTTGGTGAATTTGGGCCCCACACTTAGGATCTCACTTAACATTAATTATCTTCTTAAAGGCCGCATTTCCCAGTACAGTCACGTCAGGGCTTAGGACTTGGATACATGAAATGTTGGGGGCGGGGCACCATTCGGTCCATTGCAATCTGTTGGTACCTGTTTAACTCTGTTTCATAGTGTCTAATAACCCCAGCGTTACCTATGCTCAACATCATGTGACCCTGGTACTGCAAGAAAGAATAATCATGCTGGTCACACAGTTTAAGAAGACAAAGAAATGTGTGCTCATTTTGGAAAACTTATCATTTTCTGCAAATCAGTAAGACAGAGACCCCAATGGAAAAGGGGCCAAGATACAAGATCAAAATTCACAGAAAGGAAAAAGTACAAAAAGCTAACAAGAATATGAAGAGATGCTCAAACGCATTAGTTGCCAGAAAGATGTAAGTTGACAATGAGGTATCTGTTTACATGTGCCAGACTGGCAAAACCGGGATAAGCCCAGTGTTGGCGGGGATACGGGAGCATGGGGGCCCTCACGCACTGCTGATGGGAATGTAAACTGGTGTAGAAATCCTGCGTGGGACTCTGGTGGTAAGAGCAGATGAGGCCTGTGAGTACCTCCTGACTCAGCAAATCCACTGTTGGTACATATCAAGAAGGGATTCTCACGGAGTTCCTAAGGGTCCTGTCTGAATAAGGTGACGAGGCATTTCAGCTCCCCTAGGACGATCACAGGGCGCACCTGCTGTTCTGGTGAAATTACTCATAGCACCCTTGTCACCCTCAAATGTGTTCACTCTGGGTACGAGGATTGCCCTCAAGACATACTTTTGGGGGTGGGTGTTGGAGGCAATTTGGGGAGTGGATGGCAGAGTGTCCTGGGTTCATGCTCTTTAGAGAGAAGTACACACGAGATGTACTGAATGAAAAAGGAAACAGGTTTATAACAAGAAAAGCAACAATGGTTGCATGCCATTAAGATTCATGCATGTAAAACCATATGTTTTATTTTTTATTTTATTTTTATTTTTTTCATTTATTTTTTACTTAAAAAAAATTTTTAAACCATATGTTGTTTTTTTTTTTAATTTTTTTTTCAACGTTTATTTATTTTTGGGACAGAGAGAGACAGAGCATGAACGGGGGAGGGGCAGAGAGAGAGGGAGACACAGAATCGGAAACAGGCTCCAGGCTCTGAGCCATCAGCCCAGAGCCTGACGCGGGGCTCGAACTCACAGACCGCGAGATCGTGACCTGGCTGAAGTCGGACGCTTAACCGACTGCGCCACCCAGGCGCCCCTAAACCATATGTTTTATAAGAACACAAAGTAACAAAAGGGGTTGCAGTATTGAAATGGTTGCCCAGGGGCACATGAAGAATGTCAGGGGAAGAAAAGGAAGGAAGGAAGGAAGGAAGGAAGGAAGGAAGGAAGGAAGGAAGGAAGGAAGGAAGGAAGGAAGGAAGGAAGAAATTGAGAGGGTTCTTCTTAGATTAAAAAATGATAACGAACCATTGAGAAGTACGATAAACTCAGACCACAGTATCTGAAATCGAAAAGACAAGAGTTCCGTCAAGATAGATAAAATTGAAGAATTCTTTTAAGTATTCAGAAAGGTTACAGCTTTCTTGAGAAACTGGCATTTATTTGTTTGCTTATTTATTCTCTTAGGCTCTAAAAAGTATTAAAGTCTGCTTAATAAGTATCTTAAATAGGACAAAATAAACAAAAATAATTGAGTGAGGAAGGCAAAACAGAGAGTCTACAGAGCTAGGAAAGATAAAGCAAAGTTAAGTGTGAGGTTAATATCTAATATTCCTACCAAAAGGTCCTATAGAGTTTCTAGAGCTGAGTCTCTGCTTTGATGTTAAACTGCCCAAAAAAGAGACGGCCGTCACATACGTGATCCATAATATCTGTAATAACAGCCACCACAAAATCACTCCAAGTATTAAACAGCCCAGCTGTTTCCCATTCTGAGAGCAGAGAGAAATTTCTCCCTTGGGCTCTCATAAGGAGGGCATTGTGTAATGGAATAGCGACCTAGAAACTTCATCTCCACAGAAAGATGCATTTTGAAGCCATGTTGAATATCTCAGTGCTAATTTACTCTAAGAGAGTTCGGGCTCCTTGAATTTCTGCAAAAGAACTAGGTTTCATTTCCAGGATACTTCAGAAAATGTTCCCGTGAATGCAGTAAACCTGTGTGGCCCACAGATGTTTGGGCTCCCCCACTTGGATAATAACCACAGAGCCATAAACTTCTGGTTATTACAGCTATAGCTGACGGAAGACAAAAGGGTTCTCTCTCCTCCCAGATTTTGCAAGTGCCCTTGCCTTTCTGCTCCTGAGTAGGGGGCAGGAGAGGAAGAGACAGTGTCTTCCTCTATCTCTTCCTGAAACAGCTTCAGCAGCAATTAAATTTTTATGAACTAAAAACCAGACATAGTAGTTACCGCAGAGGCTGCCAGACGTAAATCTACTACGTGGAAACAGATGCCACCATGAGAGTGAAACCGGCAAAAAGCAATGTATAATGGAAGGGTTTGGTGGCAGGCATCTATAGAAAGAATGCACTGTGAGAGAACAGCTCCAAGTGGACATTTAGGGTGTGTAGGAGGTGTTATGGGGTGGTGGGGGGTGGTGTGGGTAGGAGAGGGAAAGAGGCAATCTAGTGTTGGGTACCTTCTGGGTTTGGAGCAAGTATAGTTCATCAGAGTGCTTGGAAGCCTAGGTGAAATAACCCCTAAGTCGTATCCAATTATATTTGATTTTTTTTAATGCTTATTTTATTTTTTTGAGAGAGAGGGAGCATGAGCAAGCAGGGGAGGGGCAGTGAGAGGGGACAGAGGATCTGACGTGGGCTCTGTGCTGACAGCAGAGAGCCCGATGGGGACTCGAACTCAAGAACCGCAAGGTCATGACCTGAGCTGAAGGTGGGCGCTTAACCGACTGAGCCACCCAGGCGCCCTTCAGTTTGTTTTCATCAAGTGACCTCTGCTTATGAATTCAATTTTTAAGAGCCCCACAGAGGGAGGCATGAAAGATTAATGCCACAATAGCTGTAATTATTGCTTGTATGTGACCCGGCAACTCAGCTTGTCAATAGGTAGAGACTTCTTAACCCCTCGAATATCGGCTGGCTTGTGACTTGATTTGGCTGATAGAATGTGGTGGAAGTCATGACGTGCCAGGTGTTTTTAAGTTTATTTATTTATTTTGAGAAAAAGAGCACGTGTGCTCACGTGAGTAGAGAGAGAGAACCCCAAGAAGACACCATGCTGTCAATACAGAGCCAGACCCAGGGAACCAAGGCCGGACACGACCGGCTGAGCCAACCCGGTGCCCTGTGATGTGCCTCTTCTGAGCCTAGATTCTCAAGAGGCCTTAAGTACTTTCTCCCTCTCTCTCTCTCTCTTAACATTTCGCTGAATATTGCATTGCACAGCCACCATGGAAACACGGCCAGGCCAACTTGCTCAGTGATGAGAAACAAAACTCATTTACTCACACCGTCCTGGCCGATCGCCAGACTGTGCTAGACGCATGTTACATCAGCCAGCCTGTGGCCCAAGCACCAGGTGAGCATGAGACCCTGAGCGAGCCCGGGAGAGATCAGCTGAGCTGCCCTGCTACCCTAGATATGTGAGCAAAACCAAATTCTGATGGTTTTCAGCCTCTGAGTTTGGGCATCCTTCCTCCACAGCAACCGCTAACCGACACAGGACGGCTCCCTGATAATAGCCCAATAACTAACAGAAAAATGTGTCTATTGTAAATGAAAGAATCCAAACAACAATATTAGAAAAGAAAAACACCCAGCGCACCTTGACATTCTGGTTTGTGTTTTGGGATCTTCTCAACGTTTATTTATTTTTGGGACAGAGAGAGACAGAGCATGAACGGGGGAGGGGCAGAGAGAGAGGGAGACACAGAATCGGAAACAGGCTCCAGGCTCTGAGCCATCAGCCCAGAGCCTGACGCGGGGCTCGAACTCACGGACCGCGAGATCGTGACCTGGCTGAAGTCGGACGCTTAACCGACTGCGCCACCCAGGCGCCCCTGTTTTGGGATCTTCTAAGCCAGGGAGCGTGGCAGCCCCTGAGTCTCTGAATAAGTAGACAAAATGTAGTTTCTGGACTTGGAACGTGGAGGACCAGACCCCACACGAGTGATCTTTAGACACTCCGCTTGGGATTCCCCGCATGGCTGCAAGGCGACAGCCATACGTCTCCCTTACAAATAAAGTGTCTGAAACTGAAGTTACCATGTCCCCACCTCCTTCTAGTTTACATGACAGAGGGTTGTTTTCTCTTAGAATATCTTAATTACTCCTAAATTGCTGTGTACCTGCTACTGTGAATTCTAGAACAGTTCCTTTCTTGGGGCACTGTTTTCCACTCGGCTGGTGTATGTCTCATCACCCCAGGGAAAGGAAGGAGGGATGCAGGCAGGCAAAAACACCTGTCACAAGCAAAGCCGGGAAATACCAGCTTTTAATTGGGTTCTACGGTGGTTTCTGTGGCCACTTCTGACCCCTGACATTTTCTCTTTGAGTTTTGTCGTCAGTTTTATTTGGTTCGGCTTAATGTTTGCAGCAGGAAGGAGAGTCACAGCCGGACATGGCCCCTCTTTCCTGTGAATCAGCAGCATGTGCTACACGGTGGCAGATTAGTACTGCTTCTGCTGGGCTGGCAGATTTTTGAGAGGAGGTACGGGGGCTCCGGGACTCTCTAATGACTCTTGGGGAGGTGCCAGAGGAGGGTTACTGTCTTGGGGAGGCCATTGTAAAAATGTGCCTGTCTGTGTCCTGCAAGAAAGGAAAGAATCCTTTCGTTTGAGCCCAGTTACCAGACTTCTTAGGATAGCTATATTAGAAAATTAGTCCAAATTAGGATTCCGCTCATAAAACATCTAGTAATTTGGGGCATCTTTTTTGGAAGTTAAAAATGTTTTCACACTCTTTCTCCTTTTCAGAAATTAAAGAATTTGAGCATCATGGCATAATGGTTTTTGAGATGGGGCCAGGGTGCCTGGTTTTCAGGTATACTTGGATGGCTTCCTGGCTCTGACATGTGAACTGTATGCTTTGTGGCACATGGAGTAGCTTTTCTAAGACGTCGGTTCTTATCTATGCAGTGAGAATGGTATTAAATTTGCCATGAGGATTAATTTGTTTAAACGTGTATAATTCTTAGCATGCTTGGAGCGTAGATGTAGATGGTAAATGAGTTCTTTTATGTTTCCTTCTTATCACCCTTCCTGACTTTTATTTTTTGCTTGTTTGCTTGATTTCTTGCTTACATACAGTATTTTTTACTCTATAGAATAAAGGAAGAGTTTTTTGGAAAATAAGACGTTTATATGAATATCTGAAACTGTATTTTTTGCCCAATAATCTCACTTAGGGGAATGTGTATTGTAACAATGGCCCCAATTATTAAAAGTACAAAGGTGTATAGTCATAAAGAGATCCCATTGTTGCTTCAAAATGTCCTTCCTGGTCATTTTCCTGTTTATTTTTTAAAAAGGGCACTTTCCTCACCCTCTCTCTCTTTTTAATCGTTTGTGCCATTTGCTACTTATTCTCATTATTGTTTCCATGCAGGCAGTAAATTCCTATCCCTTCAACAAATCGTTAAAAAATAGACCAGTATTAATTCCCCATGGGCTCAACATGAATCACTTCCTTCTAAAAAAGATTGTCAAACAGGCTTATTTCTTCAGGCTGCCGGTTTCCGGGGGAAGCAACACTGGATTATAACCCATCTTATATGGTTACATATCTATTGGGAGATATTTCATAATAATAAACTATGCTAGTCCTTCCTAATATTTGGAATGCAATGGTCTAAGAGCACACTAAGAAAACAGTCAAGAAGGCATTGGAAGTGAAGAAAAGGGAAATCATCTTGACCAGTGAATTGCTGCTTGTTCATCCCTATGCTGGGGTTGTCCAAGGTATTGCTTTTATAATAACAAACAAAAAACCCTGCCAGTAAGCATTTTAATCCCCCATTTCCTGAAAAGGAAACTGAAGCTCCAACATTTCAGATGGCTTGCCTGAACACCAAGAATTTAAACAAAGGGCTGCTTGACTTGAAGATCCATGTTCATTTGTTTGTTTTTTTAATTTTTAAAAAATATTTATTTATTTATTTTTGAGAGAGAGAGGGAACAAGTGAGGGAGGGGCAGAGAGCAAGGGAAACACAGAACCCAAAGCAGGCTCCAGGCTCTGAGCTGTCAGCACGGAGGCCAACGTGGGGCTTGAACTCATGAACCGCGAGATCATGACCTGAAGTTGGATGCTTAACTGAGCCACCCAGGCGCCCCTAAGATCCATATTCTTCCTTCTATTCCCAGCTGCCTCCAAAGCAGTGATTCTTACATTGGCTATACATTGGACTCATTTGGAAACCTTAAAAAAAATAGCAATGCCCAACACAATACTGAAAAAGAGCAAAACTGGAAGACTCATACTACCCAATGTCAAGACTTATGGTAAACTTTCAGTAATCGAGACTGTGTTCATTGGTGAAACAAGAGACACATATATCAGTGGAACAGAATAGAAAACCACAAAATAGACCCACACAGATAGAATCAAGTGACTTTGACAAAGGAGCAAAGGCGATGGAATGGATTAAAGATGAACTTTTCGGGGCGCCTGGGTGGCGCAGTCGGTTAAGCGTCCGACTTCAGCCAGGTCACGATCTCGCGGTCCGTGAGTTCGAGCCCCGCGTCGGGCTCTGGGCTGATGGCTCAGAGCCTGGAGCCTGTTTCCGATTCTGTGTCTCCCTCTCTCTCTGCCCCTCCCCCGTTCATGCTCTGTCTCTCTCTGTCCCAAAAATAAATAAACGAAAAAAAAAAAAAAAAGATGAACTTTTCAACAAATGGCACTAGAAAAACTGGACGTCCATGTAACATAAAATTTAAAAAAGTGAACCTTGTCCCAGATGTTACACTTTTATAAAAATAAACTCAAAATGGATCATAGATCTAAATGTAATATACAGAACTTTCAAACTGTTAGAATAAAACGCAGGAGAAAGGCTATGTGACCTTGAGTTTGATGATGAATTTGTAAGTATATGATGCAAAGCATGATTTGTTAAAGAAAAATTGAGAAAGTAGACTTCATTAAAATTAAAAACTGTGAATGCACTGTAAAAGAAAAGCTAGACACGCCACAGACTGGGAGGAAATATTTCCAAACACATACCTCATAAAGGTCCTCTATCCAAACTATTCAAATGACCCTTAAAACGTGACAGGAAGAAAACAATCAAATTTTTAAATGGTCAAAAGAGCCGAACAGATGCTTCACCAAAGAAGAGAAACAGATGGAAAATGATCATGTGAGAAAATACTCAACATCGTTTGTCATTAGGAGATTACAAATTACAACAATAATGAGATAACACTACACATATATTATAATGCCTGAAATTTAAAACCTGGCATCAATTGCTGATAAGGATATGGAACAAGAAAGAAGTCTCATTCACTGCTGGTGGGAGTGCAAGATAGTATAGACCCTTTGGGAGATAGTTTGACACTTTCTTACAGAGATAGGTGTGGTCTTTATCATTTAGTGATTGAATTACCACTATTTACTGATTTGAAAACTTAAGTTACCATTTTGAAAATTTATACCTGGGGATGCCTCAGTGGCTTAGTCAGTTTAGCGTCCGACTTCGGCTCAGGTCATGATCTCGTGGTCCATGAGTTCGAGCCCTGCATCAGGTTCTGTGCTGACAGCTCAAGCCTGGAGACTGCTTCAGATTCTGTGTCTCCTCTCTCTGCCCCTCCCCTGCTCATTCTCTCTCTCTCTCTCTCTCTCTCTCTCTCTCTCAAAAATAAGTGTAAAAAAAAAAAAGAAAGAAAATTTATATCCGTACAAAAAAACATGCATGGGAATGTTTATAGCCACTGTATTTATAATTTCCCAAGCTAGAAGCAACCAAGAGGTCCCTCAGTAGGTGAATGGGTACATCTATACAATGGAATATTATTAAAATAATAAAAGCAATGAACTATCACACCACAAAAAGAGACATGAATGAATCTTAAATGCAACTTGCTAAGTGAAGGAAGCCAGTGAAAAGGCTCCATATTATATGATTCAAATTCTATGACATTCTGGAAGAGGCAAAACTATAGAAATGATAGAAAGATCAGTGGTTTCCAGAGGATTTTTTAGGGGAAGAGGAAAGGGTTGAATAAGGGAAGCACAGAAAACTATTTAAGACAGTGGGACTATTCTGTATGATAGCTATAATGGTGGATATATGATACTCTGCATTTGTCAAAACCCATAGGACTTTATAGGACAAAGAGGAAATTTTATGCAAATTTTAAAAAGTTATTTAGTAGATCAGGATCCCGGGATGAAGTGCAGAATTGTGACGAAACAATGTATTACAAATACATTGAACAGCCTCACTGAAGATACGGAGGAGAAGAGGTGCTGACCTAAATAACCTGGGAAATGAGTGAAGTCTGTAATACTGAAGGCAGAAGGAACTGTCCATAAGTCTGTACTGTAGTTGATAAACTTCCCATGAGGGTCCAGGTTAACAATTCTGATACCACTACATACTGAAATTCATCAGTGAAGTAAACAGACAACGATGGGAGCCAAGTTTCTCAGTGTGGAGTAGGAAATTACAGAAAAGCAAGAGGAAGAGTGGAAACATCCATGTGATAATTGGATTAGAGTTGGAAACATCAATATGGACTCATATTAGCTTAATGTAGAGGAAGACAGTTCCACACAGAAGTACTTACAGGTAAGTATATATGCATCGGTTATTATACACACACATAATTTCCTCGTTTTGTCAATGGAAAGAGTTTAGGAATGATGACATCTCTGTAGCAGTGAGCACACCCAGCATACAGATCTTGGCTTCTAATACCATTCTTCAACAAAAGGAACCAGGACTTAGATAAATGGCTGATTCTAGGACTAGGGTAGGAAATAAATAAGATGAACACAGAGCATCATATAGTGCCCAAAAGTAAGAAAGTGCTCAGAAAAACACCACCACTACCACAAAGGGATATAGGGCCAATGAAAGAACTCCCGATGGCCAAAGATGGAACACTGGAGCAGCAAAATAATTAAAGTAGTATTGGATTGAAATCCAAAGTAGAAAATAAATGAACCTCTATAATATAAATACATGGAAGAAAATAGACAAATTTCCTCTATCAAAGAACTCTAAAAATTTCTTGTAAATCCTAAGCCCTCAAGGAGCTGGAATATAACCCTGAAGTGTGGGTTGCACATGGTGACTTCCTTCAGAAGAGTACAGTAAGAAAAAAGGGACAAAAGACTAACTTTGTCCTGGAGAAGCCTGACAAACACTAGCTCAGCCAAAAGATTAGGGTCAACGTTGCTAGTGACAAGGCAGGTCAACATATGTGCCCTTGATCTGGTGCGATGAGAATGGTTTCATCTCACCGGTGTTCTTCTCAAAAGCACATAACCCCAGTCTGATCATGAGAAAAACATCAGACAAATCCCCACTGAGGGACATTCTGCAAAATATCTGGCCAGTACTTAAAACTATCAGGGTCATTAAAAACAAGGCAAGTCTGTGAAACTCTTGCAGCCCAGAAGAACCTCAGGAAATATGACAACTACATGTAATGTGGCATCCTAGATGGAATCCTGGGATACAGAAAGCAAACTAGGGAAAAACTACAGAAATGTGAAAAAAGTACGGACTTCAGTTAATAAAAATGTATCAGTATTAGCTCAGCAATTGTAACACATGTACCAGACTCCTATAAAATGTTAATAATAGGGGGAAATGGCTAGAAGGTATATGGCCAATGTCTGTAGTCTCTTTGCAATTTTTTCCATAACCCTAAAGCTGTTCTAAAATCAAACGTTTATTGAAAAGAATTGGCTAATGCCTTGTACTACGCTGAGATTCTGATTTCATCTAGTGTGTGGCCCAACCCTCAAGACTTTAAAGAGCTGCCCAGGTGATTCCAGTATGCCTCCAGCAAAGTACTCTAAAGGAAGGGATGGAATTTCCCTTCTCCTTTCTTGTCTAATTGTAATAAATGCTCTGACCTTGTGCTTGGTAGAATAGCAGTGTGCCTTAATGATTCTGGTTGTTTGAATAGAGCAGATCTTTAAGCAGACAGCCAGTGTTCTGGAACTTGGAAAGTGATACTTTTCCTTAAATGAAAAATCTTGTCCAAGAAGCTTTAAGTACCGTAAACAGTTTAGGAAAGTGGTGAAGGGCAGACTGTACCAAACAGATTGTCCATTTAAACGTGGGCACGGTGGGAATGCCTTCCATTTCCTTCTGCTGGGCTGCACCGTGTGTACATGCTGGGAAGCTGTCCCCGAAGTTTTAGGTGCCGTGGGTTTGGCTTTCATGAGATAGCAGGCTTATTCTCCAGGGTTTGGTTGTGACCTGTACGATAAAAGAGTCACTTGCTGGGGAGTGCGGCTTAAGGGCTCAGGGACTGTGAACTGAAGCCACCTGTCTGGTTTTCTTTGCAGGGAACCTGGCAGCAAAGGTTCTTGGGGGGGTCTCATCTGGTGCTGGAGATGATTGGCTCCCCCAGTCGGTAAGGAAGGGATCCTCCTGACCCAGCACCTAGACCAACCTCTTTTGGAAGAGACGGAGCTTGAGAGGCATCCTGTCCTCGTGCACAATCATGGTGCTAATCAAAAATGGTGAGACTTATTTTCAGACTTGCACTGTTTGCTTAAAACCGTAACAGGCCAGGAAATTGCTTCATGTACATAAAGGGATAAAAAGATTTATTTTCCCCATCATTTTTCTTCCTCAGAAATAGTCGTTAGTAGACATTTCTTCTTTTTTTAAAAACCTGTAGAAATATTAACCAACCGGAAAATAATTATTGATTCTTACACTATGCGAGGCACTGAGGGAGACTTGTAAAAAGTTAAAAAAAAAATAATAGTGGCCTTTAAAAAAATGTTTATTTCTGAGAGAAATAGCACACAAGCAGGGGAGGGGCAGAAAGAGAGAGAAAGAGAGAGAGAGAGAATCCCAAGCAGGCTCCACACTACCAGCACAGAGCTCAATGTGGGACTCAAACTCATGAACTGTAAGATCATGACCTGAACTGAAATCAAGCGTCAGATGCTCAATGGACTGAGCCACCCAGGTGCCCCTAAAAAAACTGACAGTGACCTTCTATTCTTTCCTCTAAATGATGCTTCAGTGTGTATTGAGTAACAGTAACTATAGATTTAAATTTTTTTAATGTTTATTTTTGAGAGAGAGAGAGACAGAACATAAGCAGGGGAGGGGCAGAGAGAGAGAGGGAGACATGGAATTCGAAGCAGGCTCCAGGCTCTGAGCTGTCAGCACAGAGCTCAACATGGGGCTCGAACTCACAGACTGCAAGATCATGACCTGAGCTGAAGTCAGACGCTTAACCGACTGAGCCACCCGGGCACCCCTGGACACTAGAGATTAAAAAAAAAATGAAACATAAATCTAGGATTGATTTCCTTTATTACGGCCTATTAAGTAGTCCAAGAACTTACTGTCTAAGAGGTTCCCAACTGGGGATAATTTGCTCCCTAGGGGATATGTGACAGTGTCCAGAGAAATATTTGGTTGGCCCTACTGAGATGGGTGGGGAATGCTACTGGCATCTAATGAGTGGAGACCAGTGATGCTGCTAAATATCTTCTAGTGCACAGGACACCCTCCAACAGCACAGAACCACAATGTTACTAGTGCCAAGACTGAGACACCCTGCAAACCCAATGGGCTCTTCCTTAAGAGCACTCTGCAGGTGCAAATTAACAAAGCAAGCCTTCAAGCCACCCCTTGCCTTCCCTTTCCCCAGTAGGCTTGGAACAGGGGAGGGTCCGTAGCTAAGGGGTGAAGAAAGGGTATGGGCCATGCCATCCAGGCGGGCCTTGGTGGCCCTGTTTCAGAGGATGGTCATCAGTTCTGTCGTCAGGCCCCAGCATTTTAACTGTGACGGCACAGGACAGAGGGCATGTCCAGTTAAGTCTGGCTGTTCCACAGATGACCTGAGCCCTTCTCCTTTTTGCTGCAAGCAGCCAGGTTTCCAGTCAGCCCCCAATGTGCAGAAGGCTAGTCAAATACAGCTGACCTTTGAACAGCACGGGGCCACTTATACATGGATGTTGTCAGTAAACACAGGACAGTGCTGTGAATGTATTTTCTCTTATGACTGACTTAGGACCATTTCCTTCTCTTTAGCTTATTTTATTTATTGATCAATCGATAGATCTATAAAGCTACTTGCTTTATCTATCTGTAACATAGATAACATAAAATACGTGTTCATCGACTGTGTATGTTATCCGTATAAGGCTTCTGTTGACTAGTAAAGTTTTGGGAGAGTCAGAAGTTGCTGAAGGATTTTGGAGTGTGTGGAAATTCTGCCCCCGTAACTCTGCTGTTCAAGGGTCAATTGTAATATTACTGAAAGTCAGTGACACTCTTAAAATGTAAACCTAACATTGGCTCCGAAGTTGAAACTACTATAATACTTTTCTTTTGTTTTACCATGTGTAAGTATTAACTATAAGTTTAAATTTTTTTAATGTTTGTTTATTTTTGAGAGAGAGAAAAAGAGAATGTGGGAGGGGCAGAGAGAGGGAAACACAGAATCTGAAGCAGTCTCCAGGTTCTGAGCTGTCAGCACAGAGCCCTACCCAGGGCTCGAACTCAAAAACCTCAAGATCACAACCTGAGCTGAAGTTGGACGCTTAACTGACTAAGCCACCCAGGCGCCCCAAGTTTAAATTTTAAAAGTGGCCCTGCAACGATGCTGTTCAATATTGCCACTAGCCACATGTGGCTACTTAAAAGTTAAAATTCATTCTGCAACCACACCAGTCATATTAAAAGCACTCAGTAGCCACATGTCCCTACTGGCTACTGAACTGGACAATGTGGACAAAGAACATTTCTGTTACCATAGAAAGTTCTACTGAACAGCCCTGCCTTATAAGCCATTTCTAAAGATCCTTGCCAGTGTATACAGTTACTGCTAAAAAAAAAAAAAAAAAAAAAGTCTTGTTTTCTAGCAGCTAAGGCACCAGGGCAAATGCTTTGCATGATCCTCGTCATTGTCTGTTAGAAAGACAGACATGTTCTGCTGGGAGGGACCATCTTTTGTCAGACAGGCAATTTGGGGAAGGGTTTCTGTAATGGATGCTGGGTAATGTATCAGATGATTGAAACTGATTTTCCAGAAGGCGTAACGATGTAAAATTCAAGTAGATAACCTCTGTAAGGCATTTCTGATCTAAGTCAAGTGTGTATTGTTAAATATTAATTCCATTAAGGTATGTCAGCAGGGAATTAAGATATGTGACCCAAATATATTTCTTTCTAGTAATTGAGTGTAATAGCAAGCTAACACTCAGTGGATCTTAACTGGGGGTAAGTCAGGGAGGAGGGAGGATCGGAAAGTCCTGGGAGCCCCTACAAAATGCATACGTTGCCCCCACGTAGGGTTTGCCAGAATGGTGGGGCGGGTGGTTGGGGAGGGAAGGTCTTGCACACGTATATTTTCACAATGTTCCCCGTGTAAGTCCACTGTACCCAATCTAGATGAGTATTCTTTAGAGATATTAAAGATAAATAATTGGGGCACCTGGGTGGCTCAGTCGGTTAAGCGTCCGACTTCGACTCCAGTCACGATCTCACAGTCTGTGAGTTCGAGCCCCGTGTCGGGCTCTGTGCGGACTGCTCGGAGCCTGGAGCCTGCTTAGGATTCTGTGTCTCCCTCTCTCTGACCCTCCCCTGTTCGTGCTCTGTCTCTCTCTCTCTCTCAAAAATAAATAAACATTAAAAAAATATTTTTAAAGATAAATAATTAATTTGCCTCTTTTCCCTTGTGTGATGGGGGGGTGTGGCTTAAAAAAAGATCTCTGGGCTCCACTTCTAGATAGGATTCTGTGCCCTTTGGGTGAGCCTGTTCTCTCTCACTGTCCTTCTTTCAAAAGACTCACTGGTTGTTCCTGGCTACCTCTTCCCTCTAAGACCTTTAGGATGATCCACTGGCTTTGCAACAACTGCCTGGGACATTTCCTTCCAGTATCAGGTATCTGTCTCCAGCAAACCTGTGCAAGCTGAGTATCACCATCTGGTCCTGGATGCATTTTGTTATCAGTGCTGGAAGTGATGATACGGTATGCCGCTGTCATGTGCCCAGAGGATGCAGGGGCCAGAGAGGACACTCACATAAGGAAATTCAGGAGCCCCATTTGTATTTTTTGCTCAGGTTTGAAGGGAACACTTCCACAGGAAGTTGGGCCCTGGGTGTGTGAATGGGGCTAACCATGTTCTCGAAAAATACCCCTTGCACACCTGTTTACATTGAGAGTTCAGAGTTTGGTCCTAGACTTCAGCTCATTTTTGTTAAGATTAGAAGGCTATTATTAACTATAGAGAAGCCTAACACTCCATCAGATTGAGAGCCAGCTCTGATGACGGATGGAAGACATCAACACCCTTATCCTAACCCTCTTTTAAAAGGGAATTTAAGGGGCTCCTGGGTGGTTCAGTTGGTTGAGCAACTGACTCTTGATTTTGGCTCAGGTCATGATCCCAGGGTCATAGGATCGAGCCCTGTGTTGGGCTCAGTGCTGAGTATGGAGCCTGCTTCAGATTCTCTCTCTCTCTCTCTCTCTCTCTCTCTCTCTAAAAAAAAAAAACAACTGAAATTTCACTCCAATTTTCAAAGCATATTAGCTCTGAAGGAACCTTTGTGCGTTTTTCACTTTTGTTTTCTCTGGGAATGCATTTATTTATTTATTTATTTATTTACTTACTTACTTACTTACTTAGTTATTTTGGGGGGGGGGTGGTGGGTAGAGAGAGAATTCCAAGCAAGCTCCACACTGTCAGCAAGGAGCCCTACGTGGGCCTCAACCTCAGGAACTGTGAGATCATGACCTGAACCGAAATCACGAGTTGGATGCCTAACTGACAGAGCCACCCAGATGCCCCGATGCATATAAAATAGCCCTACTCCAGTCCGTATTTTCCTCATCCTGGAGTTCAGATTTTCCTTTGGCAGAAATCCCGTTTTCCCTATGATAAGTAAAACGCTGATCACTTGGGATTTTGAAAGCATAAGGTGGGACTCCTATCACTGGGAACCTATCCAGAATATGAAGTCCTTTTGATGGCATGTTGCACAACATATGACATAAGCAAGAAACCTTCCAGCAGCCCCGGCAAATGTCCAACCCTACCTTCCTGCATCCCTTTAGGGCAGCAGCACTGTCGTTTGTGAAAGTGAAAAGAAGGTATGAAATCAGGAGACAGGAACAGACTGTAAATCAGCAGGTTTGGTTCCTTCTCTACGGAGTCTTTGTGGTTGTTTCTCCTTTGAGTTTTCCAGGGCTGGAGACGTCAGAGGCATGAAATGCCCTAAGGTTGTAGAAGCCCATCAGGGTTTGTCTTTTTAGAATACCCAACTAAAAGGGGAAGGAGAATCTTAAAGCATGTATAGTTTTGGCTTAAAAATTTCACTACTCTCTTGGAAGGAAGGAGGGAAGGGAGAGAGAGAGGGAGGAAGCATGGATGGAAGGAAGGGGGGGAGGGAGGATGGATGGGAGAGAGGGAAGGAGGAAGGAATGAAAGAAGGGAAAAGAACTCCAGAGTGGCTTGCTGAAACTACGTCATTCATTAGCAAATGTAACTGTTATGCACCAGACAATATGGTAGGCTGTGGCGATGTGGCATGAAAACAAATATATTTGGTCTTTGTCCCCATCCTCGGCACAGGGCTCCTAAAATCCTTGCAATTGCGTTCCTTTGGCATCACTATACTAAAATCCTTGGAATTTCCTGAGTGCTAAGTGTCTTTTGTGTGCTAAAGAGGTGACTAAATACGGGTCCTTAGATAGCATGGGGGTGGGGAACCCACCAGTGAGAGAGCTCCAGCTATCAGCCTGGCCTCCAACCCCAGGCAGAAGAGAGGGGCTGGAGGTTTAATTCAATCCCCAGTAGCCTGTGATTTAGGAAATCCAAAACTAGAGTTTCCAATTTGGAGCCTCATAGCCTCCGAAACTATGAGGCTAGAGGTGCTCTGAGGTTGGACAAGACATTGATTTGCTGGGAGGGTGGGCACTCAGAAGCTATAGAAATTCTGGATCCCGCACCTCTCACCACTGTCCCTCTGTACCTTGCCCAATGCACCTCTTCCATTTGGCTCTTCCTGAGTTACATCCTTTATAATAAAACGGTAATAGAAAGTAGAGAGCTTTCCTGAGTTTTGGCAAATGACTGAACCTGAGCAGGAGTCATGGGACCTTAACTAATAAAAGCACAGTTCACTTAAATAAATGCCGGGTTTATGTTTGTCTGGTAGGTTGATTTTTGTTTTAATAGAGTGGACGCTAAACCAGCCATTTAGCTGTTGCTTAAGAAGGTTGCCCTGGTTAGCAATGACAAAATCACTGCATAGAATGCTTATCTTGGTAGCTCCATTGGCAGGAGAGTGTCTACTCAGTGAGGGAAAGAGATGGGGAACTGGGACATCAGGTCTGTTTAATAGCATTTGGAATTGCAATTTCAGTTGCCAAAGCAGTCTTCTTACCCATTACAGTTCTGGCATTAATACTATATTCCAGGCTTTGAAGATGCATTAATAGCCCAGGATTTAATCCAACAGGATACATGCTGATGAGAGACTGATATATGTTGCAGAAAGTCATTGTCATTACCTTGTTTTATGGGTGAGATAGAACAGGATAGGAGCACTTGGAAGCTGCCTAGAACATGTTTCCTTTCATGACCAGCATTCGTTCGTTACTGATCTTTTCATGTGAGCCCACCCCAGCACCTCCCCAAAAATCTGTCACAAGCCAAGTTTTCCTGTTGATGAATGTCTTGTAAAAAGATATACATTTATAAGTTTGTGGCCTTTCCTAGGAGTTACGTTGAGCCTCCTTTCTTCCTCATTTTGCTTCCCAAAGCCATTACTGAAATAAAATTAGGATGGCCACACCAGACTGTCAGAGATAGTTTCAGCCTGTATATTCATTGATCCGTAGGTACGAGGGAAACTTTTCTCCAAAGATAGTGTGTGATGACCCCTCAGGGGAATTGGTGAGGGGCGCCTTCATCCTTGATCATTAACCTTTAGAGATAAAAGCAATTTCAAAGGTCATTTGCCCCCTAATGCTATAGGAGAGGAAACTGAGACCCAGAGATATTAGATGGGAAACTTTGCTGAGAACACAGCTTGTGTTCGTATATTGGGGCTGCCATAGTAGAGGACAGCATACCGAGTGGCATAAACAACAGAAATTTATGTCTCTCACTTGCGGCAGCTAGAAGTCCAACATCAAGGTGTTGGTAGGAATGGGTCCTTCTGAGGGCGAGAAGGGACAAAGCTGTTCCCGGTGTCCCTCCTTGGCCTTGTCAATGGCTGTCTTTTCCCCATGTTTAGTCACATCATCATGACAAAATGATTTGAGGAGAATTAGATGCAGGATTGGCAATGGCTCTACCAAAGCCTCATCACAGGACATCTAGAAGGAAAGGTGTGTCTGTCCAATCTTCTCTTTTTACAAGTATATCAGTCAGACTGGAGTAGAGCCCATCCTCATGACCTCATTTTAACTTGATTACCTCCATAAAAACCCCATTTCCAAATGAAGTCACATTCCAAGGTGCTGGTGTTTAGGACTCCAGCATGGGAATCGGGGTGGAGGGGGTTGGGGGTGCACAATTCACCCCATAACAAGAGCTGCCTAAACAGTAGCTAGAACCTCGGTCTTCTGATGCCCTTGTCCGTTTCTTCCCCTCTTGCACCACGTGCCCTTTCATATTGTCATTCCTGTGGAGGAGATGTTTGCTTTTTGCACAGAGGCAGGATACAGGGGTGTGGTCAGAAGCTTCCATCTTCTCAGACATTTCAAGTGATTCAGTTTAGGAGAATATCAGGTCGAGTTACATTCAGAGGAGTGAGGATGCTTATTAACACAGCCCAAAAAGAATCATCTTGGGGGTAAGCAATGAATTTTTTAGTATTCTGTGGCTGATGGTGTTGAACCTTTTCAGCGAGAGATGAGGTTCTCCCAGACTTGTTCCACAAACTGCAGCTGATACTATCACACTGTGATGATAAATGTGTTTGTCCAGTAATTTTCCTCTTTGATGTGGATCTCTCTGTCCCTGGAGCAAAGGCTTCCAGGGAGCAAACTTTCCTTCTGGAGGTCCCATGACGAGGCTTTGGTAGAACCATTGCCAACCCTGCATTTAATTCTCCTAACATCCTTTTGTCAGTGTCAAGATGCTGAAAGCATCTAAATGTTATGAGGGAGCCACATTGTTGCCAGATATCTTAGGGAAGTGTTTGCACATTTGTAGGCAAGATATTTTTGTTATGTTTTGCCAAGTGGTCTTTTAGAGAAGACAGATCTAAACAAGACAAATTAAAAAATAACAATAAAAACTTAAAAGTTTTTAGTTCGTGTTCTGTGTCACCAAGGTCAGTGTGGCTTGCGTTAATGAAAATTGCTTTCGTTAAAGGTCAGAACAGAAGAAAAATGGCAGGATGCTGGACTCTTCCATAATGACCACATTTTCCCTGTTGTGATGTGGCCCACCATGCTCATTTTGAAACAGAGAAAAACATCATCAGCTCAGATGTCCTCCTTTCTAGACCAGGGTGCTTTTCACCCAGGGCAGCAACGGTGATGTATGACTCTGACCCAGTGGACTAAGGGGCCATTCTAACTATCTAGGACCTTCACAAGGGGTATGCTTAGGTTTGGACAAAGCCTACTTAACCAAGTCACAGAATATGCCTCTTGGCACTGAAAAGAGGTAGTAGTTTCTAGGACTTGCCCTCTATATCCCTCTGATTCTCAGTGTTTCCCAAAGCATCACCAGCCTTTCAAAATATACCAAGGGAAAAAATTTCAGTGTTTAAATGAATTTGGAAGATGTCATATTCTACACCCCCCCTCTTAGCTATTCATCGTGCATATTGGGATTTTTTTAAATTTTTTTAATGTTTATTTTTGAGAGAGAGCGAGAGAGAGTGAGCACAAGTAGGGGAGGGGCAGAGAGAGAGGGAGACAGAGAATCTAAAGCAGGCTCCAGGCTCTGAGCTGTCAGCACAGAGCCTGACGCGGGGCTTGAACTCACAAACTGTAAGATTATGACCTGAGCCAAAGTCAGATACCTGACTGAGCTAACCAGGCACCCCAGAATATTTTTTTTAAATGTTTACTTATTTTGAGAGAGATAGAGCAGAGGGGAGGGGAAGAGAGAGACAAAGAGAATCATAAGCAGACTGCACTGCAGCACAGAGCCCATTATGGGGCTCGAACCCACAAACTGTGAGATCATGACCCAAGCCAGAACCAAGAGTTGACTCATCATGCATACTGGAATATTGAAGGCTTTTGTGATGCCTTGTGATGAAGAAGCCATTTAACTGTCTTTAATCAGGTGTTTGCAGAGTCATCTGATCATGGGACCATTTGTTCACGTAAAACCTATAAGTTGCACACAACACATTTTTGAGAAATACTGTCTACGATTTACGTAATTGAAGAGATCTATTGAAGCACCATGTATATACTGGAAAAGAATGTAGATAAGTTCGTAGATGATCGAGCAAGAGCTTTGCAGAGATATCCCTGTAGATACTCGTGTGACAGTCCTTATACTCGCCCACAAAAGATTCCTTGTGGCTGTTGGTGGGGATGGAACACTAGGCTGGGCTGGCCAGGCTTTTCATTCATTAGGTTCTTTCTTTATTGTGAGGGTGTGGATGACTGTGTGTGTGTGCGTGTGTGTGTGTGTGTGGACTGGATAATCAGATGGCTTACAAAAGAAAAAAGTATCGGGATAACAATCAGAAGGCGTGAAGTGTTTGTGGCCTTTGCCATAGATTTGTGATGTGACCTCTCACAGTTCTATCCCTTCTCTGGTCAGGGTGGGTGCCACTGAATAGCCTGGTACCCCTCAGACATAAGGCAGGCCTTCCGTACCCAGCAGGCCTGCCTGAAGGTGAAGAGGGGGAGAAGGAGGTTGTCAGGCTGATGACATCATGTCTAAGTGTCTGGGTCACCTCCGGAGGCGCAGAGTGTTGGGTATAAAGGGCTGCGACGTGGTTGAAGGAGGTGTGAATAGACTGTCGGATGTCCTAGAGCAGCCACGCATCCCAGCCTGATTGGGCAGGATGCTCATAGTTAGATGCGGCTACAACAAAGACCCTCAGAAGTGATTTTTAGCTAGCTTAAGGAAAAAAGAAAATATTTTGGGTAGGTATTTGAGCACATGATGGAATTGAAACGGTTTGAACAGCCACATCTTAAGAAAGTTCAGAAGCATGAGAGCTCCAGGGATCTGCCTTTAACTCTGTTTTTGTGAGGCTCAGCTCTCATTTTGGGTAGACGTCCACTCTGGTCCATTTAGCTATGACACATCTGTTTGTTTGGGAGAGAGTGGCAACACTTTGATCTTGAGGGAAATTTGTCCTCTCTCCAGCCCCAGGGGATGAATGGTGACAGTCTAAACCAGTCACAGTAATGTAATTTCCCTTTGTCAGTAACTGGTCTAGGGGTGGCCATGTGACCCAAGACTAATGTAGATGTAAATAGAAAGAGGCTGGATACGGATGCCGGAAAAGCTTTTGTCTTCTCAATAAAAAGGAGCAACAGAATCATGGGACATGGCTCTTTCTTCCTTTGCTTTGCCCCGTCTCTGGCATTTGGACCCAATGCCTGGTGATGCAGCAGCCATGTTGAGACCATGAAGTGACAAGCACCGGATGAAAGTTCTGTGCTAGGAACAGAGGGTGCAAAGGAGAAAGAGCAAGGTCCTTCTACAGCGAAGCCGCCACAGTGACGCTGGACCGAACACCTCCTGATTTGTGCTTATTCGAGAAAAATGGTACCCTGGTACTTGAAATCACAGTACACTTTACCTAATATACTTGCAACCAAAACCATTTCTAGGTGAAAAATTAGTTAGTATAAATACAGATGGTGGGAGCCAAGTCCCCATGATCAGAGCAGGAGTCTCAGATCTTTAAGGGAGAGAGAGTCAAAACTGTCTACGAAAGCCACCTGGAGCCTTGAGATCTCACCACGGCTGCAGAACCCGGAACACCTGTCCTAGATAGAATTATTCAACTCGTTAATTAACTAATTGTACTGATTTTATTGATCCCTTGCTATCTACTAGGTGTTTTTCCAGGTACTGGGGATAGACTGGAGAAGACAGAGAAGGTGCTGACTCTCATTAAGCTGACATTCTAAAGGGAAAACAGGCACTAAACAAGAATCATAAACCAAGGGAGTCCTTCGAGGAAGCGGGAGATGCTGTATGAAACGGGAAAGGGGTGTCACGATGGGAATTTATAGGAGGTGTGTGCGTGGCAAGCCTGAAGTGATGATATTTGAAGTGAAAGTTGAGTTGCAGAAAGGAGCCAGCCGTGTGAGAAGAGACCCAGGCTTCGGGAGGGATGCTGGTGCAGAGTCCTGGGCAGGAGCAAGCATGCCTGCTAGAGACACAGAATGCATCCTTAACAGGGGTCCCCTGGGCTGCCCGTGTTCTTCTCTTGCCAACCCCTCTGGCCGCTGGATTCTCGGGCTTGTGATATATCTCAAGGCTGCCGACAGGATTTCCTGTGGCACAGGTGACTTTTCCCATTGCCTCTGCTTCAGGCTGTGAGAGCCCGGGGGATGGGATGGCTGGGGAGGGTCTGTGTAATAGACTGTGATCAGAGGGACTGCTGTCCTTTCCCTTCGAGAATGGACCCGTTGTGCTTGGCCACAGCACTGAGGCTCCCCGGGGGCCCGACTTCCTTTGGAGTGGGGTCCACCCCATTCTGGAAAGACTGGCATAGCATCCAGAGGGCTCATAGCTGCTTCAGCACCATGCCACGGTCACCTCGAATTACCGTCACCACACTGGACGTTTCCCTGTGGAAAGGCCAATGCAGAGAAGTAGGAAGCCTGGTACCTTCCCCTCCCCACCAGCTGTGGCTCCCAGCCTGCCATGGCTGGTCAGACCTGACATCATTTTCTTCCCTTCCCTTCCCTTCCCTTCCCTTCCCTTCCCTTCCCTTCCCTTCCCTTCCCTTCCCTTCCCATCCCCCATCCCCCATCCCCCATCCCCCATCCCATCCCAGTTTATTTTTGAGAGAGACAGAGCATGAGCTGGGGAGGGGCAGAAAGCAAGGGGACAGAGAATCTGAAGCAGGCTCCAGGCTCTGAGCTGTCAGCACAGAGCCTGATGTGAGGCTCGAACTCAGGAACTGCGAGATCATGACCTGAGCCGAAGTCGGACACTTAACCAGACCTGACATCATTTTCAAGGGATACTTATCAGTAAAGCAGTCCCCTGAGGTCACAGGGCTAGAAGCTTCCTCACAGGTCCTCCTGCACTGCACTCTGGACCTCATGTATCTGTCAGTATCCAGAACAAAAGTGGCAGGTTGCCTGAGGAACCAGATATTCACCTAGTTCTGGTAGAGAATCCAGTTCTCTTTTCTCTAACACTTGAACTTGGGGGCAATGAGAACCACTGTTGCAATCTCCCTGGGCTGTTAGGTTTCTTCCAGGGACCTGTGTCATTAGCGGGACCCCAGGATTGTGATGACTGTTCACCTTAGAAGGGCAAGCTGGTGAGGAAGTGCCCAAACTACCATTTTGAAACCAGGTTCACTTCTCCTAGATCTGGGACCAATCCCAAAATACCAAAATTGAAAGACACTTTGGTGATTAATACCCCTCCTCTTACAGATGGGGATAAAGGGGGAATGGCCCGACCGAGGTTAATATTCACACTACGGAGAAAGACTGTTTCTTTCCACAAGCATCTTTCTCAGATGTTTACAGCATCTTGTCGTAACATTCGCCGTGACTTAAGGGAACAAAGAATACAACCTCACGCATCAACGCCCTGTATAAAGCTCCCCGTGCCTCTGTCTGGTTTGACTTCCCATCCTATGTGGTGGCCATTTTCTCATTTCACAGGCCAGGAAAGTGAGGGGGATGAATCCATTTAGTTAGTAGGTGGCAAAACTCAACTCCAGCTTGGTTTTTATTTAATGGTCCTCCCAAGTCCATCTCTACTTTTGTCCTTGGTGGGGGAGGGGCAAAACAGAAATTAGCTGTAACTCAGGCAGCATGGGGTGCACAGCCGGTGTTCTCAGGTGCTAGAGCTCTAAGGAGAGGCTGTGACTTATAGTGAACCACCCCTTACCTTGGCGGGTGGACACTTCCCTCTTCCAGCCCCCAGATCTGAGGCAGGGCCCCCACGGATCCTAACGTAACCTGGTGCTGTCATCTCAATAGCTTGGTTAAATGCCACCTCCCGGACACAGTGTGGCATGTAAAAGCCCAGTCCATTAGAACCAGCAGGCTCAGTTCCAGCACTTCAGGTGACTGGAGGCATCCATCACTTAACCTTGCCCTGCCTCAATTTTCGGAGCTATAAAATGGGGCTAGCAGTAGTACCTTCCTGGGAAGGTAGGTGAAAGAGGTAAAGCATTCAGAAAAGGCTTGTGCTCAGTAAATGTCCATTGTTGCCCCCATTTGCTCTCCACACAACAGAAGAAACTCTGCTACAGAATTCTGCATTTTTTCCAGCGGTACGAAGAGTGTGTTCACAGTTCCTGATGACTGGTAGACATCCCAGGGTGAGAAGTGTCTAGAAGACACAGTCATGTGCAGTTCACAGCTTGACTCTGGAGAGTGATCTCTTCCAGGCCCTCTACTACAAGGGTATTTTCTTTTTCTGTCACTGTCACCCCTCCAACAGCAGAAGTTTCTGGCTCACCCACCGGAGAGGCTAAAGCTTGCCTGGAATTATATTGCTTACAGAATAAAGAGAAGTCAGAGCCTCTTATGTAACTTGAAGAGTAGGAACGATCCAGTGATAAAAACCAGTGCCCTGAACTTTTGCAAAGCACGATCAGTCGCTGCGTACGATCCTCCGGTCCTTGGCAAGGTATCCTTCGTCTGGTTTTTGTAGACTAGGAAAAAAATTAATGAACCCACCGCTATTAGATTGTGTATTCATGCCTAAAGGCTGTAAAAAGGGTACTGTTTCAAGTTAGTCCTGTCATCTAAAATACATCCCCTGTTTGCTTAAGTTTTCTCAATAATATTCTTTAATTTGATCGCTACCTGTGAATTTGTGTATTTCCTCACACAGAACTGATTCTCCCTCCCCCCTTTGTGTTTCTCTCTTCCTCTCTCTTTTTTTTTTTTGCTTATACTTTTTTGTTTAGATTATCTCTCTACTGACCTTTCAGTGGCTTACCTTTTTTTTTTTTTCTTTTTTTCTTTTTTTTGCAATGCACGAGTGAGGCTGGAAAACAGAGCCAAGATGCAAACTATGAATCAGCCGCTCAGCTTCACATAGTGAGTGCACTATGTGCTATTTCTGGCCAGAGCAGATGTGGCCTTGGTGGGCTGCAGGGAACAGTATCTCTCAGGTAAAAATAAATTACGTAGATAAGGACCAAAATGATGCATATCCTTCATTCGCAGACAGATCATGAACTGGGAGCTGTGTGGAAAGACAACCGGATTGGGAGCTAGTGTCCTGCCCTGGGTTTCTTCCAGGTGACCCTACCACCCGTCAGCCGTCTGGTCTTGGTGAGTACGTGTGACTGACAAATACGTTTTTTTCATGTTTGTTTACTCATTTCGAGAGAGAGTGAGCAGCGGGAGAGGAGCAGAGAGAGAGGGAGACAGAGAACCCCAAGCAGGCTCCACACTGTCCATGCAGAGCCTCATGCAGGGGGCTCGAACCCACCAACCGCGAGATCATGACCCGAGCCAAAACCAAAAGTTGGACACTTAACTGACTGAGCCACCCAGACACCCCTACAAATACATTTCTTTTTAAATCAACAAAAGCGGGGCGCCTGGGTGGCGCAGTCGGTTAAGCGTCCGACTTCAGCCAGGTCACGATCTCGCGGTCCGGGAGTTCGAGCCCCGTGTTGGGCTCTGGGCTGACGGCTCGGAGCCTGGAGCCCGCTTCCGATTCTGTGTCTCCCTCTCTCTCTGCCCCTCCCCCGTTCATGCTCTGTCTCTCTCTGTCCCAAAAATAAATAAACGTTGAAAAAAAAATTAAAAATAAATCAACAAAAGCATAGGACCAACACAGTAACAAACCTGTGTGCCACCATTGAGTCCCGGGCTATCCTGACGTTTTGACCAGCTCACTTCAGACCTGGCTGAGTACTATGTGGCTCCCTCCTTGATTCTCTTTGCCTTCCTCCTGCCCCCAAGATAAATGCTGCCTTCAACCTGCAGACTTGCCTACTTCTTCTGTAGACACCTACACTTTCAGCTGTGGCTGCTGCGTACATTCTGCATGTTTGAAAACTTTAAATGAAAGGAAACACGCTGTATATATTCTGCGACTCGTTTTTTTTTTTTAATTTAGCATTAGATTTCAGCAACATAGCTCTAGTCCATTCGTTTTAACTGCTCTTTGCTATAGTGTTTCGTGAACAGACCACCATTCTCTTGTTGAGCAGTTAGATTGCTTTGAATTTTGCACTTTCATGATAAACGACGCTTCAGTGAGTGTCCTTACCCATTTCCTACACTCACATACAATTTCTCTAAGATAGCATTTTTTCAAAATATTTTGGCTACACCCACAGTTAAGGACATACTTTACATGTAAACCCAGCACATGCACAGGCTATGTTTGTGTGTGGGCGCACATATATGTGGAATAAAAGTTCCTCAAAATGAGACCCTTATTTTGTATTCAGGTATAATCCAGTTTAGGCTGGTCTAAAAAAATATCCTGGTTGCAATTTACTAAAGTGATTCTCTGACCCCCGTTTCCAGGAAGAATTGGTTAAACCGTGTTCTGGGACCTGTACCTACACACGGAATTGCTGGATCATAGGTTAGACCCATTTTCAAAGTGAGGAGTTGATGCCTTTGTGAGTTCTTCTTATGCACTGAAATGGACGTTTGCATATAGCTAGCACTCTAGCTAAAGGAGGCTTTCTAGCATTCTAGAAGGAGGCTTTTAGGGTTATTTTATGTGTCGTATGTTTAGAAATGGAAGTCCTGTTTTAATTTCCTGAGCTTTAATTTTTCATATGTCACAAGATGCCAGAACAAAACAAAAATACTGGACTTTTCAGTATTTTGCAAACTGCTTTCTCTTCAGCCCCAGGGTCCTGGGGAAGATTTCAGGGACTGCCATAGGGTGTGCAAACTGGGGGTGGGCATCAGAGCAGGGAAGGGGACGGAATGAGTAGATGGGCAGGGGAAGGTGTGCAGGTTGAAAATAGATATTTTTTTTTAATTTTTTTTTCAACGTTTATTTATTTTTGGGACAGAGAGAGACAGAGCATGAACGGGGGAGGGGCAGAGAGAGAGGGAGACACAGAATCGGAAACAGGCTCCAGGCTCTGAGCCATCAGCCCAGAGCCTGACGCGGGGCTCGAACTCCCGGACCGCGAGATCGTGACCTGGCTGAAGTCGGACGCTTAACCGACTGTGCCACCCAGGCGCCCCTTGAAAATATTCTTAAGTGATAGGTTTAGATGCTCTCTACGGCTCTTTCCAGATCTAAACTTGAATCAAAATAACTTTGGGATCCCTGGACCATTTAAACTTACAACCAGAACTAAAGAACATGACGGTTTGGGGTATACAGTTCTGGTAAGCAGTGCTGGCCCGCCCAAGAGCTGGACTGTCCCTCCTGTCACTCTAGGAGCTGGTGTGGACAGGGTGTGGTAGGTCCTGGAGGGCAGTGGCTTGGGACACTCCAGATGGGGCTACCATTTCTCTTCTGTCATAGGGGCTTCACCCACATGGGGCTGCTCTAAAAACAACTTCTGTTTTTATCATGCTTATTGATGCTGTGATGACCAAGGGCCTAAGATACATTTTTCTGAGCTCCATTTCTGCCACACCGAGTGTCGCACATGCTCACAGTAAGGCTCATGCGCTCAGCGGGGTACACGTATGGTTAATCATTATATTCGCAGAGATGGAATTTTATTATCAGTTTAATGAAACTCTTGAGCTCCTCACAGGTTTCTTTTTGCCTTCCCAATAATAGTAAAGGCATTAAAAAAAAAGCCTGGTAGTAAGTTGGTAGTGAAGTGACTTCGGGGTGGGCAGATGGTAATTGATGTAGACTCATAGATTCCTTCATAGGCTTGCTCTCTGTCTCCTCCGCCTGCATGACTGCCTCCTCTCAGATCCCAGCCCCTCCCTGCAATCCGTCCTGCCTGCATTTCATCTTCCTTAATCACTGTTTTCATCACCTCACACCCATGCTGAGAAACTCTCCGGGGATCTTCATTCTCCACCACATCCGAATGCCAGCCTGTTTTCAAGGCTTCTCTTAATCTATTCTTTCCTTACCTCTCTGGCTTTATTTCCTTTGCCAGATGTGGTTCTGGTTCCTGTGGTTTAGAGATAATGGGATTTGGGGGCACACATCACCCCCCACCCCCAAAATTTAAAATCTGCAGCATTTTTCTTCGGTACAGTTGAGCCTACTTCCCTAAACAAAAACACACATCAGCAGGGATCGCTTCCCTCGTGCTCAGGCCAGGGCAGTGGGGCTGGGGGGCCCTCAGGGGAGAGGGGGTGCAAGGAAGCAGGGTATGCCCCTCTGCCTCGTACACTGGGAGAGGATGAGCACTGAGAAAGGTGACTTGACTCACTGAAGTCGTTTGCGGAAATCTCTGTCTGTTTGACAAGACAGAATGCACACAACTTAGAAGGCAAATAGGAGACAGATAAATTTGAAGACAGAGAAGTCTGGTTGAAAACCTTGGAGAATGGCACACCCTGTATAGGGCAAAATTCAGCAGATCACTGAGCCCCGGAGAAGACACCAGTGGGGGCTGGTGAAGGAGACTCCAGAGAAGGCTTACCTACTGGAGCAGGTTTATCCCATCTGCAAATAAATTCTTTTCAACTTTTTCTTTAGTGTGTGTGTGTGTGTGTGTGTGTGTGTGTGTGTGTGTGTGTGTGTTAACTGGCCATTTCCATTGTTTTCCAGAATGATTTCCAGAAGTCCTCATTCTTCCACTTAGCAGCTATATATTTTTGGGGCAAGTTTCTTTACCCATAAAGTAGAAGTAATAATGCAAATAGTTATTTGGGGTTGTTGGGAGGGCTCAAGGAGATAAAGTATCTAAAGAGCACAGGGGCACCTGGGTGGCTCAGTCAGTTGAGCATCAACTCTTGATCATAGCTCAGGTCTTGATCTCAGGGTTTTGGGTTCAACCCCACCTTGTGCTCCACACTAGGTGTGAAGCCTTCTTGGTAGGCAGGTAGGTAGATAGATAGCACAGAACATGGTCCAAGATAAAATATTAGCTATTATTCTTATTGTTGTAATTGTTACAAGTATATATTTTGATTTGAGCAGCTGCTGAAATTCTACTTGTTCTCAAGATACCTTCAGGTCACTCTAGTTTAGTAAACATTTACTGAGTGCTCAGTACATGCTGGGGACTGATAGGACACTGATGATACTACAAGTAAGATGCTGACCTTGCCCTTGGGTAGCTTACCTTCTAGTAGGGAAGGCAAACCTGTAAGTGGATGATTTCGGTTTAAGGCTGGGCTGCCCTATACACTCACCACCAGCTGCATGCAGCTGCTGAAACTAAATTGAGATGTGCTCTACATATAAACTACGTACTGGATTTTGAAGACTTGGTTTGAAAAGAGAATGTAAAATATCTAATTAATAATGGTTGGTATAGGGGAGGCTGAGTAGCTCAGTCTTACTTGTTAGTATAGTCTTGATTACCTGTTGAAATAACATTTGGGGTATAGTGGGTTAAATACGTGGTTAATTTTTTTTATTGAAGCCCAGCTGACACACGATGTTACATGGGTTTCAGGTGCACAATGTAGTGCTTCAACAAGTCTATGCATTATGCCGTGCTCACCACAAGTATGGCTACTCGGTCACCATGTGACGCTATCACAATACCACTGACTACATTTCCTGCGCTGTACCTTTTATCCCTGTGACATATGCATTCCATAACTAGAAGCCTGTGCCTACCACCCCTTTACCCATTTATCGGTCTATTTCTGCTGTTTATTCCCTTTTTGTTGATTCCATATATAACTGAAATCATATGGTATTCGTCTTTCTCTGACTTATTTCACCTAACATATGCTCTCTAGGACCATCTATGTTGTATATTTAGGACCATATGTTGCTATATGTATATATATTCATACATATATACGTATATATACACACATTTATATACATACACACACACATACTACATGTTATTTGTCCATTAATCTATCAGTGGACACCTAGGTTGCTTATACATCTTAGCTATTGTAAATAATGCTGTAATAAACATAGGGATGCATATATCTTTACACATCAGTGTTTTCTTTTACTTACGGTAAACACCCAGTAGTGGAATTACTGGATATATAGGGTTTTTATTTTTAATTTTTTGTGGAACCTCCATACCGGTTTCCACAGTGGCTGCATCAGTTTACATTCCCACCAACAGTGCACAAGGGTTCCTTTTTCTCCATATTCTCACCAACACTTGCTATTTCTTGCCTTTTTGATTCTAGCCATTCTGTTAGGTATAAGGTGATACCTTTTTGTGGTTTTGATTTGCATCTCCCCGATGATAAGTGATGTTGAGCAACTCTTCGTGTGTCTGTTGGCCATCTGTAGGTCTTCTGTGGGAACATGTCTCTTCACATCCTCTGCCCTTTTTTAAATCAGATTATTTGAGGTCTTTTGGTGTTGAGTTGCATGAGTTCTTTGTATATTTTGGATATTAACCCTTCTTGGATATGTCATTTGCAAATGTTTTCTCCCATTCAGTGGTTTGCCTTTCTGTTTTGTTGACGGTTTTCCTTGTTGTGCAAAAGCTTTTTATTTTGGTGTATTCCCAATAGTTTGTTTTTGTTTTTGTTTCCCTTGCCTGAGGAGACAGATCTAGAAAAATGTTGCCAAGGCCAATCTCAAAGATATGATTGCCTTTTTTCTTTTAAGAGTTTATGGTCTCAAGTCTCCCATTTAGGTCATTAATCCATTTTGAGTTATTTTTGTATGGCGTAAGCAGTCCAGCAAGTGGCTGTCCAGTTTTCCAAACACCATTTATCAAAGAGACTCTCTTTCCCTCCTTGTATGTTCTTGCCTCCTTTGTTGTAGATTAAGTGACCACACAACTGTGGGTTTATTTCTGGACTCTCTATTCTGTTACATTCATCTATGTGTCTGTATTTGTGCCAGTACCATACTGTTTTGATTACTAGAGCTTTGTATTATATCTTGAAATCTGGGAATGTGGTACCTCTAGGTTTATTCTTCTTTCTCAAGATTGCCTCAGTTATTTGGGGTCTTTTGTGGCTTCAGACAAATCTTAGTATTATTTTTTCTGTGAAAAATGAGGTTGGTATTTTGATAGGGATTACACTGAACCTGTAGATTACTTTGGGCATTATGGATATTTTAATAATATTGGTTCTCCCAATCCAGGAGCGTATTTGTGTCATTTCCACTTACTTGTGTCATCTTCAGTTTGTTTTATCAACCTTTATAATTTTCAGAGTACAGGTCTTTCACCTCCTTGGTTAAATTTATTCCTAGGTGTTCTATTCTTTGTGGTGCGATTGTAAATGGAATTGTTTTCTTAATTTTGTTCTCTGTTATTTCCTGTATAGAAATGCAACTGAGGCACCTGGGTGGCTCAGTCGGTTAGGCGAATGACTTCGGCTCAGGTCATGACCTTGTGGTTTGTGGGTTCAAGCCCTGTGTCGGGCTCTGTGCTGACAGCTCAGAGCCTGGAGCCTACTTTGGCTTCTGTGTCTCCCTCTCTCTGTCTGTCTCTGTCTCTCTCTCTCCCTCAAAAATAAACAAACATTAAACATAAAATAAAAAAGAAAACAAATGCAGTTGATTTCCAGGTATTATTTTGCCTCCTGCAACTTTACAGAATTCCTTTTTTCTAAATGTTTGTTTGAGAGTGAGCGAGAAAGCGAGCCTGTGTGCAAGCAGAGGAGAGATGGGAATAGAGAGAATCTCAAGCAGGGTCTGTGCTGACAGTCCCCAGAATTCTTGTAAGTTTTTTAGTGGTGTCTCTAGGGTTTTCTATGTAAAGCATCATATCATCTACAAATAGTGACAGTTAAACTTCTTCATTATTATTATTATATTATTATTATTATTATTGGCTCCTGGGTGGCTCATTCAGTTAAGCAGCCAACTCTCAATTTCTGCTCAGGTCGTCATCTCGTGGTTCATGAGTTTGAGCCCTGTGTCAGGACTAGGATTCTCTGTCACCCTCTCTCTGCCCCTCCCCTACTCACGTGCATGCGTTCTCTCTCAAAAAAAATTTTTTTTTAATTTAAAAACTGTAGTACTAGAAAACTTAAATTTATGCAGCCCCTGTTGTGCTTCTGTTGGATGGCAATGGTCTACGGTGATAGAGGGTGCTGTGGGAACCAACTCAGAAGGGCAGCATGTCAGGGGGTAAAGGAGTGCTTCCTGGACGACCAGATGCGTCCTGAGCTGAGTCTTAAAGGATGAGCAGAGGTTACCCAGGCAAGGACACAGCTTGAGGATATTCTGGATTGAGGTGACAGGAAGGCCCAAGGAAAGTGTGCCATTGGGGAGGAGCCCTGGGAACAGTTGGTTGTTACACAGCCTAAAGTGTTAGGAGCTGGGGACTGGAAGATGATGAAGCTGCCTGAGAAGTGAGGCCTGTCTTCCTACCATTTAACATCTAGTCATCATTAAATGCCCTGGTTCTTGTCTTACACCTGAGGTCTGTGTGTCCACTCTTTGTTTGAAGTTTTGTGGACTATTGGCTGTTGAAAGTTTGAGGTTTCTGTCTCTACAAGAATAAGACGATCCTGGAAGATAAAACTAAGGCATGCACGTACGCTACTCGGATGGCAGAATGTTATTTTCCCTTCTGTACACAGTCCTGGAGAGTGGATAGCAGGCTCACATTTCTGCTTCAAGTGTAGACCTAATGAATGAGAAACCTAGAGGAAAGTGAGAGCTTTTGGTATGCTCTCATTCATTGGGTCCAAGGAGAGTATACATGACTGCATTCACACCCATCTCTATGTCAGTGACCTTCAGTGGACTACCTCCCACCCCCAAATTCCCACCAATAAGGAATATAATTGGTCTTGGAACAACACAGCTTTGAACTGCACTGGTCCACTTACATGCAGATTTCTTTACAGTACAGTACTGTAAATGTATTTGCTCTTAAGATTTTCTTAACACTTTCTCTAGCTTAAGAATACAGTATATAATACATACATGAAATATGTGGTAATTGACTATTTAGGTTATCTGTAAGGCTTCCAGTCAACAGGCTATTAGACACATCTGGGGGGGAGTGAGAAGTTATACATGGCTTTTCGACATGGAGAGTTGTTGCTCTTGACCCCTGCCATTATTCAAGGGTCAACTGTATAATCATTTATCAGATTACACTAATTTGGAAGCTCATTATATCCACTCTATCCCAAATCACCCTCAGGTCTTCTGCCTTTAATAACTAATTATTAAATGGACATTTAGTAGGTCATGCAGGGTGAAAGAGGAGTACCAAAGGAGGCTGAAAACCTAAGTGGGTGGAGAAGCTGGAGAGTGACAAGCCATCTTCAACATCTGCTTCTCACTCTTTAATGTGCACGTGAATCAAACAGATCCTGCGAAGATACTGGTTCTAATTCATTAGGTTTAGGGGTGGAAGCAACAATATGCATTTTTTTTGAGCTTCCGGGTCATGTCAGTGCTACTGGTCCATGGACCTCACTTTGAGTTACAAAGTCTTCAGCGTCAGTTTAGTACAAATCTTTACCCACGGCTGGAAACTGCATTGCAACAGCCCTGATGAGTCATTAGAAGCCTCTGAGGGAAGACCTATCGCGTGATTCACCTCCTCCTCCTTTGTGGAGTAAGTCTAATTGTTGGAACAGTTTTTCTTGTCCCTAGACACTATCTGGGAAATTTCTATGCATTGGTCCTTGTTCTATTTCTGGAACCACGGAGATAATGAACCTGATCTCTCTTTCTCATGACAGCCATTTGGAAATTTGAAGAGTATTTTTATATTTCCCTTAATTCTTTTCAGTACATTAAATCTCATCTCCTTTCGCTGTTAATCATAGGACCCTCTGGGCTGTCCTGGGAATCTGTTCTTTAAGTGTACCTCTTGTAATTGAGCACAGCAGTCTTGCTTTGTCTAAACATCAGAGAGTAAGATGGGCCTATTACCTACTTGGCTGTTGATTTTCTGCTTCTGCTAGAGTCCTCCATCATCTTGGCCTGTTGACTACTCTTTGGGTGTCACTGCTTGTAAGCCCCTCTTAGTGAACAGAGCTAGAGAATATATGTATGCTTATGTGTACGTGTATGTCTATGTATTTTCTCATTTGTCCATCCATCCTTCTGTCCATCCATCCATCGAAAACTCTGAGTTCAGCATGATAGATTTACTCCAATCCAGTTGCATAGGTAGATTGTAGTTTTCTCCCTTTCCATGTTTATAACTCCCTTCCCTGGAAGTAAAATAAAAAAAACCTGCCCTCTCATATCCTTAAGATAGTTACCTGTGTGATCAAACCCTTGGGTAAAACCAATCGTCTATCCATCACTGTTGTCCTTCCCTGTGCACATTTGCCTCACACCACTCACTTCCCAACACACTCCCACTTCTTCTGGGACTCAGCTAATAGTTTTTGGGCTGAACTATTTGGGAAGGCAAGGGGAAGAGGAGGAGGAGGAGGAGGAGTTTTTTTTTTCTCTTTTGACTTGTAAATGAGTGAATTATACTAATAGGTTTTTCTAATATTGACTCATCCTTGGACTCATGCGTTGTGCCCTGCTTTGATTTTTCTACTCTTTCATTTAAGATTTCTTGGTAAGTTAATTTATTTTGCTGATCTGAAAAGGCTTTGTCATGCAAGAAATGTTCTTAGACATTCCCTTAATTTCATTCTCTTTGATTTCTACAGGGGGAATATAAAGATTTCTCCTGACTTGTGTGAATTTTTCCAGGGTCCTTTCTTTTGGAAATGCTACAAGATGGCTGTGTTTTCAGTGGTGGAAATTATCAATAGGTCTCAAAAGCAAGGAATCACAGAATATCTGCTTTCCAGTAGTGATGTATGACTCACCAAAGCCACAACATTTTTTATAATACCCTTAGTTTTTTTCATAGAAACAGAACTGAGATTCCTAATACTTCCTGGAATTTTTAAAAAAAGGAAGGAAAAAAAGAATTCAAGGAGATGTCCATTGGTTAGCCCATCACTGGCACGCATTGGCATTAAAGAGTAATTGGTGAGTAAACCAGTACCAATACCACTATCCTTCATGTCCAGCCTGCCCCCAAAGATTTTCTTGGAACCAACAAGAAGGTTAATTGAAAATATAAATCTGCTTTGGAAAGCATTTGCATTTTAAGCGGAGATGGAATTTGGGGAAGTGCCATGTAGACGTCTGTCATTCTACAAGTCATAATTATTGTCAGTGACCCGAGACCTGGAGCAGATCATGATGGTTAAATAATGTCCATGGTGTTGCTCTTGGGGAAAGCCTTTGTCCCCACCTGATCATTCCCACATTGCCTTGGGTCTTTTATGCCTCAAGTGCATATGTTGCTTCTGTTTATCTGAGTAGTTAATTTTGGAGGCAACCATTTTGCTGATCTGATTTCCTTCCTCTGACAGACAAGGCCTGGATTGCTCTCGCTTTTTTATTTCATTATTCACACATTCTTCCCCATCTCTCACCAATCCTCCCACCATTTCTGTTTAAAGAAGATCTTTAATATGTATGTAAACCCATCCCAAAAGGTCTACATGCTACACATGCACATGCACATATACCCACAGTGCATGTGTACTTCTGTATATGTTCTTTTTAATTTTTTTTTCTTGACTAGATCACTCCTAAAAAAAAACATTGGAGTATGACAAAAGCTGGTAAAAGAGATGAAAAGGATGATACTTTTTGGTTAGGGAGTTTGAATTAATTTTTGCCGTGACAAGTTGACTATTGGGGCACTGTGCGTCCCTGTGAATTGCACGCTTCAGCTACGTCCCTGGCTCTGTTGACCCACAGAGAGAGTAATCCAATTATCCAAATAGGGAAATGCCTGAAAACAGTGAATAATCAGAAGTTGCATTTTAGAAGCATGCTCATTCATAAAACTGGTAGGTCACGTTCATTTTAGAAGTGCATCAGCAGGAATATTGTCTGAGCCTGCACTTAGAACATTCATTCATTTAAAATTTTTTTTTTCAACGTTTATTTTTATTTTTGGGACAGAGAGAGACAGAGCATGAACGGGGGAGGGGCAGAGAGAGAGGGAGACACAGAATCGGAAACAGGCTCCAGGCTCTGAGCCATCAGCCCAGAGCCCAACGCGGGGCTCGAACTCCCGGACCGCGAGATCGTGACCTGGCTGAAGTCGGACGCTTAACCGACTGCGCCACCCAGGCGCCCCAAACATTCATTCATTTAGTCAGCAAACACATATTGAGAGCCTTCCATGTGCTGGACACTGTCCTAGGTGCTGGAGATGTATTAATTAGCAGAGTGAAACATGGTCCCTGATGGTAAAAAAATTTTTTTTAACGTTTTATTTATTTTTGAGACAGGGAGAGACAGAGCATGAACGGGGGAGGGTCAGAGAGAGAGGGAGACACAGAATCTGAAACAGGCTCCAGGCTCTGAGCAGTAAGCACAGAGCTCGACGCGGGGCTCGAACCCACGGACAGTGAGATCGTGACCTGAGCCGAAGTCGGACGCTTAACCGACTGAGCCACCCAGGCGCCCCCCCGATGGTAAATTTAACAACTGGTTTTTTTGAACCAAAAGCTCTGATGTTTCATATTTTGCAATGCCTGTGCTCTAAATACTCCCACCATAGCCAATTTCAAGCTCCCCAAGTTCCGCAGTGCCTGGCACATAGAAACTGGCCACCATCATCATGTTCCTATCTTGATCATCATTAGGCTTGCTTTGACAGCATAATAAAAAGAAGCTCACGACCTACAGGGGAGGAGTCTAAGATGTGCTCAGGGGAGTGTGTGGAGAAGGGTCTGAAAGATGAGGGACATTCCTTTTTATTTTTTACTTAAAATCTGTAAGATGTGCGTTTTTAGAAGTATGTATTTTATAACTTTAAAGAACGAATTTACAGTGCCCAAGTGACCAAGCATGGCTTTCACATGATTCTGGCCAGATGTGACCACATCGTGGATATAAGACCGTTATTCCAAGTCCCATATCACAATATGTGAATCCCTGATAAATGACTGTTGTTTTCCTGGTGAGAAGTGACTTAAGCTATTCACAGAAGATAAGCATTCAATTTGCTGCAGAACAAGTCACCCCGAAACAGTCGCTTAAGCTAATGACGATATTTATTTTGCTCACAGGTTTGCAATTTTGGTGGGGCATGGTGGGCACATTGTGTCTCTTCTGTTTGGCATCAGGTGGGGTGACTGGAAGGCTCCGAGTAGAATTCTCTGAAGGGGCATGCCTGTGTTGGCAGGGGATGCTGGCTGTTGGCTGGGACTGCAGTTCAATGGGGGTCATTTGTCTCTCCAAGGTAAGTGTCCCAAAACAGAGCCAGGTGGAAGCTATATCAGCTTCTATGACCTAACCTTAGAAACCCTACACCATCACTTCTCCATATTCTTGTCCGCGGTGGAGGTGGGGGTGGGTCACAAAGCATCACCCAGGTCCAAGGAGAGGAAAATTAGATTGTACTTCTCTCTCTATGCAGGTTCTGCAGGAAGGTGTGGGACTGGAATATTAATGTGGCCATTTTTGGAAAAGACAACCTGCTCCAAGAAATTCTCACCTTTTCCATGTCATCTGTACCAGCTGTAGCTGCAGAGAAAATGTGAAAAGTGAGCCAGATTCTCTCAGCTGCCCAGCTGCACGTGAGCATTGCAACTTCTTCACGCCAAAAATAAGGCACAGTGTAAGCTGTCAGTGCTTAGCTGGGAAACCCAACAAATTTTCATGTTGTATTTCCCATGCCTAGCAGAGCCATGAGTTTTAAATTCCCTGTGAACTGTCAAATATAGCTTAAGCCAAAAAAAAAAACAAAAAAAAACCAAAAAAAAAACAGATGAACTCATGACCGGGATAGTGGAAGTCTACCTTTGCTTGGTTGGGCTCTGTATTTTAATTGTTGTCTCTAAGCTTTCTCAAAGAGCACAGCTAGGAGATTCTTCAGTGCATATAGGTGTCCTTATGCTTGCCAGCCACACGATGGATAAGGCTGTGTTGAACTTCATGTAGTGCTTGAGGGTCCAATGCATTCTTCGTATTATCTACTTACTAGGGTTGGAGTTGGTTCATTCATTTGTATCCTCAGTGTCCCTTGGTTCCCCACTGGGGCATACATAAATAGAACATATTAACAGGAGACTAACAGGTAATTACCAGATATGTATGGATTGCCCATAGAGTAGCACTTAGAGAATTGTCAGAAAACATCCAGTTAATGCAGTCTGCTCAATTGGAATCTTAATTTATGGTATGAATTGGTAGCCCCAAACCAGCGGTGTATTAGACCTTCAGGGATTCTAATTTTTAAAGACACTATTATTATAATTTTATACTTCTGAACCAATCCAAGTTCTTTCCTAATATAAGAAGATGAGGTCGTTGTGTAACAGAGGTCTCAAAAACTAAGCTGTTTTGGCAATTCACATTTAAAACAAAATGGTTCATGGCTGGATAAATCAAATGGAATTTTAACAAAGTTTTGTCCCCAATCTTTTCTTGTTTAAGCTGAAGACAACCATGAGGTATTTCAGCTAAGACAAGTCAGTTGCTTTGCAGAAATTTGTTGACATTTTTAGCAGTCCCTTTTCTCCTGTAACTACAATGCCAAATGAGCAAAATGAGTGTACTGACAGCCAATACTGTCCCTGCTTCAATGGAATTCAAATATTGTGTGTCCAGATATTTCTGTTCCTTGACATATACTTGTGAGGAACATTGTTAATATCCCCAGCTCAGACAGTTAATTATAAAAATGATCAGTGAAGATAGCCTGGTGGTTCTTCAGTTCACCTAGGGGGAGCTTGGGGCTCACTCCCCAAAGATGCTGTTTCACAGGCCCATATGAATCTTGAAAATTCCCCTTATGATTCTGGGTACCAGCCCAGCTTGGGACCGATTGAACTAGAATATTTGCTAACTCCTAAAATAATTTTTGTGAAGAGGGTTTTGCCTTGATAGAAGTTACTGTGGCTCAGGACAAAATAGTAGTATGATTCAATTTCTATCCTTGGTAAACATTTTAGAGTAGGAACTCAGGTTTCCACTAAACTTTTATATATTGACTCACTTTATAGTAGAGGCTATAGCTTTGAGAAAGAAATGGGGGAAAAGAATTCCAGTTCACAAATCATTGTTTCCCTCTTTAGCTTTGTGTTTGGGCTGAAATATTTCTTTTATATAGAAATGTTCTATATGATGATGGTTATCATTATTGGCTACAAGTTTTTGTGTGTGTGAGTGTTTTTTTTTTTTTTTTACATTCTTCAGGCCCTTTCAGCTGGAGTTCCTAAAATAAACAATTATAAACTATTGTTTTTGGTTAGAAGTCACCAATGGGGCATGCCTCACAAAAATGGCAATTGTTGTGTAGAGCCACAAAGAATAAATAAGATTTCCACAGGTAGAAGAGTAGATAAAAGATACTTCCAGGTAGAGGGAATGGAATAAACAAAGGCACAAATGCTTGAACTTGCTTGGCACACTCAAGCAGAGGTGATTAGCTCAGTGCAGCCAGGGTACAATAGCTATGGGAGATACCCATGGCTGGAAATATTCAGCCCTAAGTGATGGAAGCAAAGAATTCTAAAGTTCTGTTCCTAATTGTCCGGAGTGGCCTTTTGAAGAAATGTGTTTAGATAGATTCTGAGGATGCATCTGGCTCTGGGATTAACGAGGGCTCACAAGAAGGGTCAACAGAGTATCAGGGCCCCATAATTTCTCTTTCATACCTTCTCTTAATTAGGCATATAAATATGCTCAGTGTCTTTTTCCTGCTCATGATTCTCGTTGTGATATCTTGGAATATGTTTTGATATCCTTGAGGGAGTCGTGAAATGTTGACTCTGTGGACAAGGGGCTTTTGCTTTTGGTTGTCATTTTAACCCTATCGGTGGGTACTCTGGCAGGACTGTCCTGGAACATAATTAAGTGGTGAGAACCGTATGAAATACACCCTAATGTTCACATCTGAATTTCTGAATCAGTGATCCAGTCAAAGGGATGACTGAGTATTAATCTGATTGGCTGCATGTATATATTTTCATTTAAAAGCTGATGGGGCACAGCCCTAATTTTTTTTTCCCAGAAGATGAATAGCTAAAGTAGACATTAGATCCTACTTCAGTGTTTACCAGAAAAGTTCACACTATCAAAGCACTTGCATGATGTGAATTTTTTTTTGCCTTTTTTTTTTTTTAATGTTTATTTACTTTGGAGAGAGTGAGCTGGGGACAGAGAGAGGGAGACACAGGATCCGAAGGAGGTTCAAGGGTCTGCACCAGCAGCACAGAGCCCGACGCAGGGCTTGAACCCACCAACAGTGAGATCATGACCTGAGCTGAAGTTGGACGCTTAACTGACTGAGCCACCCGGGCACCCCAGGTGAATAATTTTTTAATAAACCAATGAAAATATTTTACATGCTTCAAAGAAACTTAAAATGTGTCTTTACCTGCTCAAAATCGTAATTTATGTGAAACCTCTCTTTGTTGTTCCCACTGTCTTTCAGTTCTGCCCAACAATCTCCTGGGGGAAACACATTTTAGCTAAAATCAGGATGTGTGCATCGTAAATTCTGTCTGCATTTCCTGTTCATCTCTCACCTCCTATTCCCTCCCCCTGGTACTAGTTATTAATTCCATGCTAGTTGATTTTGCAAAAAGAAGAGAATAAGACCATGATAAATAAGGCAGAAGAGATCTTCCAGTTCCCCTCCATTTTGAATGTGGCTCTTTGTATATCCTACAGTGCAAAGTTTGAGATGACTGTTCCACAGGGTCTTCAGGTACTGGATGAATATTTTATTTCCAATATTTTAAAATTATTTTGATTTAGTAAGCTAATAAGGTCAATTAGTTCTTAGTGCTGGAGCAAACACTTTGACTTTTAGCTAGATAGTAAGTTAAAAACCTTAGAATGTAAATCTATGGGGAATTTTAAAGGTTGTCCAGTCCAGCCACAGCTTTGGAAATAGGGCCTCGTCCTTGAAGAACCTTCTCCACCCTTTAGGCCTAGAGTTGTGCTTGGTCATCCCTCAAACACTTCCTGTCCCATTATTCTGACCTTAAAACAGCAGTCTTCAAGCCAACGTAAATTTTCTAGTGGCCACATATCTGTGGCATACAGATAAGTTGTGTAATGCTCAGCAAAGTACCCAGTTTGGGCCTCAGGTCTACCACCTCTTAGATCTGTAACCATTGAAGTTACCACCACTGAGCCTTATTCATTTATCCAAGGCATTCAGAAAATCATCCATGTGTCAGCCCTAGCCCAGATGCTGAGCATAGAGTGTTCAACAAAACAGACATAGTTTCTGTTCCCAAAGAACTCTGCTTCTGGGAATATACAACAAAGACTTACCATTTGCAACCCAGAAGGTCAGTTCTCTGATAGGGAGAGCCCAGGGTTGGAAATGGGGCATGCTGGACAGGCAAACTGTTTGGTGTCGTTACCTCAAAGCTGAGACAGGAATAATTATGAGTTCCTTAACTTTCTTCCATGTAAATGGTGACACACCTACCTTGTTGGGTTAGAGTGAGAGACCGAAACAATGAATGTAACATCCCAGAGCTGTGCCCAGCCGTTCATTATTGAGACAGAAAACATATATTGAATAGATAGCATTCTAGGCAACCGGGATTCAAAAATGAGTAGGGTGCTGTCCCCATCCTCATGGGTCTTACAGGCCAGAGGTCCAGCCCTAGCTTCCGAGGCTGCTGTATTATTGCTGTGCCCCCCACCCTTGCCTGTTCACCTGTCTGCATCTCAAGAGCACCAGCTTAGGGAAGCCAGGAATGCTTGTTTCTCTCTTGTCTGCTGTTGTATGTTCAATGCTCAGCAGTTCCTAGCTGACCTTGGCTGCAAAGATGCAGCCCATGCCCTCCCTCACCTTTTCAGTTCACACCTGCCCAACTTTTTACTGCCAGACCCTGCATTTATTTGCCAGAAGGTCTCCTATAGCTGCCAAAGCCCACTCAGGCCACACCTGGGGGTGTGATGGGGAATTAAGCCCCATCCAGTTGCCCCACATCCTACCCCCTCTGAGGAATTATACTTACCCCCATGGCAATAGCTTGATTAGTCATTTGCCCTTCTTTGGCTGTTTTCCCTCTTTTTTTTTAAAGTTTATTTAGTTTGAGAGAGAGAGGGGTACTAGCACCAGGGGGGAGGGAGAGAGAGAGAATCCCAAGCAGGCTCCACACTGTCAGCACAGAGCCCAATACAGGGGCCCGAACTCATGAACCGTGAGATCATGACCTGGTCTGAAATCAACAGTTGGACACTTAACTGACCTAGGCAGCCAGGCGCTCTTCCCCCCAATTCCTAACCAATGATTTCAGGGGGTCCCCCAACTCCACCAATTGCACTTGAATCTTTGTCTAAACCTCTGCCCAAACTAAAATGTCCACACGGCATCCAAATCTTTATCTTCTATCTAGATAATTCTGGTGCCTGTAAAGAGCCCATCTCATGATGGGAACTGAAAATGTCAGATAACCTTGCAACAACGGATGGATACTTGACCTGGACTCTGCTGATCAGACGCATGTACTCCATTCCCTATGTCGTGAAGAAGGAAAAGACCAGAATCTATTCTGTTGACAGATGGTCGCAGAGACCACGACCTGAATGAGCATTTCCAGCATCCATTGTTGGCACTCAAGGCACAACACCACGCACAGAACATGGCTTCCCTGAATGGTTCTACCTGGATATTTTTGAGCCCTGCTCTTTTCCTTGCAACCTCCGAGCTTCTACTTCTCTTGTCCTCACAGAGATTCTTAGATCTCTCCAGTACCTTTTGTGATCAATTCCTTTCCTGCCAACCCATCACGTTTGGTTCCTGTAGCGTGTGCCTAAGAAGGTGGTCTGTGTGGGTCAGGACAGAACCAAGAAAACAGTCCTCTGCCTCTTGCAAGCAGTTGGGACTTAATACAGAAGATGATGGAAGATCTGGAAAGCCAACCAGGGAGCAATGAGGTAACCCACAGATCAGTAGCATCTGGAAGCTACCATCAACCCTGGAGCTGGAGGAACCATGGAGGAAGGAAGGAGCTAGAACCACAGGACAGGAGCTACCCAGAGAGGTGACCAGTTGGGTCCCAAGACCTGAGGCCACACCAGGGAAAGAGCCAGAAATAGACCTGAACGCCAACAGGCAATTGCCATGCACAAGTAATGGGAGCTCACATAATTTTTGGCTGAATGAAGAGGGCCAGGACCAGAACCTTGTGTTATACCAACTTTTAAAGGCTAGGGGAATTAGGCCTTGGCCCCTAAGGAGAAGCAGTCGGAGAGCCAGGAGGACACTGAGGCAAGAGTAGCATTCCCCATGCCACAGCTCTGAAGCCATCAAATCTGCCAGACCCCTAACTGGATTTCCACCAAACAGACCTCTGAATTATTCATCAAGTCCAGACAAGAGACTCAGAGTGCTTATCCATGAGCTTCGGGTATCATAGCTTCTAATCCAGGCTATTCCCTGGGTAACCTGAGTTATTAAGTAAGGATCACAGTGCTTGCCAACTTTCACTGGGCAAGATAAGAAGCAATGCATCATGGAGATTTTTAAATAGCTTGGCAAGATGGGGAAACACATCACAGCAGGAACCTTAATTGATAAAGTAGAGACAAGTGCACTCATTCTCACGGTTGGAAATTACGGGACTGTCCTACTTGACTTCTGTGAGTGGATGGATTGCAACATCTTTGTTAGTGGCAAAGCAGAAGACAAAACAAAGCTCTGTGTCTGGATTTGGGAGAAGGAACGTGGTGTGAAGGAAAGAGCACCGTTTCAGATCAGGAGAACTTCATTTGAATCTCACCTCCACTGCTCGTTAGCCTTGTGATTTTAGATGTTATTTTCAACCAAGCATTAGCCTTTTCCTGGTTAAAAGTGATGATGTGGGCCACTTATCACTCTGGGCACTTCATAAATATTTGTTCCCAAATCCCCCTTCTTAAAACCATAACTCTAGCCTAGGAAGAATTCTTTCTCCAAAAAAATGGCTGGGATGAATCATTTCAATAGGAAAAAGTTTAAAACGAATTAAAATCCAAAACTCGGCACTCCTGGTTATTATCGAAAGCACCACTTTCTTTCCCTGGGCAGTCTACATTCAAGGCTATTTAGTCAGAATTTCAGATGGTCTAAAAAAATTTTATCTGTGCCTATTTTTGTTTCTTGAAAGAAAAACCTCACTTCCCTTGCATGCCATCAAATATCAGTTCATCTATATTTTGAATGGGATTTCATCCTCTGTTGGTGCCTGGGTGTTTCTGTGACTTGAGCAAGGGGTCCCTGTGCCTTTATCACCTGGTTTCTGCCTGACGTGGCTGGAAAAAGGAGCGGGGCCTCCACGGTGCATTAGCAGCACCAAGGAGTATTGCCAAGATACAGCATAAAAGACAAGACTCCATGGTTCCCCTCTGGGTTTCTGGAGCAGCTGTCTCTAGCTCAGCTGTGGAAATTTCAGTTCCTTCATTGAAACCCAAACACCTGTGTCCCCAGACAGGAAAATGCCTAATAAAGTGACTTCCTCCATGCTGGCTAGTCCTGTGATTTTATTCAGCCCTTAAGGACAGTGTGGGGGCTGAGGACTACACACCAGCCTAGCCAGAGAGGGAGGCAAGCCCCAGAGATGGTCACTGAGGTAGAAAAGTACTAGCCCACGTTGATACCTGGGGGCTGCGCTCAGAGTACTCAGGGCTTACCTTGGCTTTGAAGCATCAAATGGAAGGATGCCTGGGTGGCTCAGTGGGTTAAGCGTCCGTCTTCAGCTTAGGTCATCATCTTGCAGTTTGTGAGTTCCAGCCCCGCATTGGGCTCTTGGTTGACAGCCCAGAGCCTGGAGCCTGTGTCTCCCTCTCTCTCTGCCCCTCCCTGCTCACACTCTCATGCTCTGTCTCCAAAATAAATAAACCTTAAAAGAAAATGAAACATCAAAGATCAGACAAAAATCAGGTATCACTTAAACTTTGTCATTGCATGGGCAACCTGAATGCCTTCTCTCTCATTCTGCTGGCTCATCTTTGGGGCGATACTCTTTAATTTCAGAGCACCCCAGGGATATTTATCCCTTTGTTTATCAGTTATCTGCCTTTAAATATCTTACTTGACATGACTTTGTTTTAGAAAATAGCATTCCAAACCCAAATTTTTTATATTTTAAAGATTTATTTTTGAGAGGGGCAGAGCAAGAGGGAGACACAGAATCCAAAGCAGACTCTTTTAGCACAGTGAGTAGAGTAACTCATGTAATTTTTACTGTAACGCAGTGAGGTGGGCCCAGTACAATCCACGTTATCAATGGGAAAGGTACAGCACAGAGAGTAATTGACTAGCAGAAGATCCTAAGTGCCAGAGTCAGGATTTGAACCCAGGCCCTCTGCCTCCTACATCTACTCTCCCAAGCTCAAGAAAATCCACCAGGTCATTTAAAGGTTTTTATAGGGACGTCTGGGTGGCTCAGTCAGTTGAACGTCCGACTCTCGGTTTTGGCTCAGGTCATGATCTCACAACTTTGTGAGTTCAAGCTCCATATGCTAGCCTACTTGGGATTCTCTCTCTCTCCCTCTTTCTCTGCCCCTTCCCTACTCGTGCTCATTCTTGCTCTCTTTCAAAATAAATCAACCTAAAGTTTTTATGAAGCTCTTTCTGCTGTGTGTCCTCTGGTTTCACCCAAATTGCTTGCTGTCACTTATGCCTATGCCCACTGCTCACACTGGATTTCTTCTATTGTCCAGGAGATTTCCTTCCTCTCCCTCTTGCATCGATTCCAGGTTTTTGGGGTATCGTTCCTTCTTTCTTGTGGAACCATCCTTTAGAAGACATCTCAGAAAATGTTTGCATTCTGTCTTGATAGTGGGGGGTATGGCGTTCAAACGTCCTTGGAATATTTCTCTTCTGATCTGTTAGTACGATGTTGGGCCTCCTGGTTTCCTCTGTATTTAAAATTTTTTTGATGTTTATTATTTTTGAGAGACAAAGTGTACAGAGAATCTGAAGCAGGCTCTGAGCTGTCAGCACAGAGCACAATCTGGGACTCGAACTCACAGACTGTGAGATCATGACCTGAACCAAAGTTGGACAAAGCCATCCAAGTACCCTCCCCCGCCTTTTTTTAATATTTATTATTTTTGAGATAGAGGGAGACAAGGTTTCCTCTATATTTTAGAAAAAGGTTTTGAGTTATTTCCTTATTGTCCAAATCTTTTACAAATTTTATATTTATGAATATAACTTTAGCTCTCACCTGTAAATTTCTAAGAACTCTTTCTTATCCTAATAATAATCTCTCCTTATTTCTTTTTCTTAATAGCATCCTGACCTTTTTAAGGATAAATAGCTTCTCTCTCTGAGGTCATTACACAGTTTTATTAAACTTTTTTTGAGTTTCCTTTCTTCCTCCTTTGTTTTGATGTCTCATCTTTTATGTTAGAGACTTTCTTCACATGCCAAGTAATCTTTAGCTCTCTCTCAAGATTTGAAAAAGTGAGTAAATGCTGATGGGAAACTCTATGGAGTTGGGCATGGCTTGTCAGGTGCACTGGACGTGACTGGATGAAGATTTGTCTTTTTCATTAGGAGGTTTCTAAGTGTGTACGTATAGGTTTGTCTCCAGGCACATGAGGTATTTTTTTTTTTTGTGTGTGCTGAATTTATTAAAATTCAACATTAGATGTGGGGGTTCCTAAAACCTCTTCTGCTATTTCTGCAACTTGGTTTCTACTTCCCTGCCATCTTGCTTTTCTTTCCCCACTACTTGCTTCTGAGACATTTTAATGTAGAGGGGTTTGGTTCATGCTGACCCCTGTCCTCAGAGGGCTCTTCTCTCTCTCCTTTTTCTTAATGTTTGTTTATTTTTTGAGAGACTGAACGCCAGCAGGTAAGGAGCAGAGAGAGAGGGAGACACAGGACCCAAAGCAGGCTCCAGGCTCTGAGCTGTCAGCACAGAGCCCGACACGGGGCTCAAACTCACCAACCACGAGATCATGACCTGAGCTGAAGTCAGATGCTTAACCCACTGAGCCACCCAGGTGCCCCTACAGGACTCTTACTGATAAGGACCCCTTATCAGCTTTACAAATTTCCTAAATGCAAATGGTGCTATCAAATGATAGTATGAATTACTGTTCCATTTGTGCCATAAACCCAAACGCGTCAATTGTGGAGTGAAAAACTCTAATTGTTCTGTGATAGCTGTGGATAAACTTGACTTCTGGACTGGTGCCAGCTTACATATGATCCTTATTTCCTTATAATGTGTAATTATTGCATTTAGATCCATTCATTATTATATTTATCTTGAAGCACATTAATCTCCTTGTTGCAGTGACTCTGATAAAACCACGTGTTTCGTTATCTTCCTGTGTATTGTAAGTCCCGTCTATTGAGTTTCAATGGAACTCTCTCAATCTCTTGGCAAACTTATTATTAAGGACTCCTTCCCAAGCCCTTAAGTGCTGTAGAAACTAGTAGTCGTAGATACAGCTGGATCTTTAAACATGATTTCCTTCATGTGGCATTTCAAATACTTAATTTTCTGGCCTCACACTGGGTTGTTTTCTGCTTCTTGAAGCTTACCACACTCTTCTGATTTCATTTCTGTCCCCCATCACACTTTTTCCATTCTCCTTTGGTCCATGTACTCAACTTGACCTCTGATGTAAGACTGCCTTGAGATTCTGTACTCACCTGTTCTTTTCTCTACCAAGTCTCTTTAAGGGATTCCAACCAGCCCATAGTTTTATGCTGATCAATCCCAGACATTTATCCTTAACTATGTTGTATCCCTAGGACTCCTGACTCTAGTTGCCTTTGCAACATTTTCACATGCTTAGCAGTGACTCAGAAGTTCTATACTGCTTGTGCTGTCTTCACACACGGTCTACCCCTTACACACCTCTTTCATATATATTTTGTTTGTTTACTTGTCTATTTTCTGTTTGTTGCCCCCACCAGAATGTAAATTCTTTGGGGGCAGTGACTTTATCAACGTCATTCAATTTGGTATCGTGAGTGTCGGGCACTAAGTAAGCACTCAGTGCTATTTGTTGAATGAACAGACAAATAAGGTGGCTTAAAGGCACTTGAGAAGTGAGAAAAACAGAGTAAACCTACTTGCCACAGATCACATAGACAGCAGGCTATTTGGCCTATTGCTTTGAATGGGATCATTGTCCTAATGACCTCTACTGCATCCCATGGTAACTAGCTTTTTTGTTTTTATTTTGTTTTGTTTTTGAGAAGGGGGGGGTGCACTAGTACATGCGGGAGGGAGAGGGAGAGAGAATCTTTAGCAGATTCCATGCTCAGTACAGATCCCAGTGCGGGCTTCCATCTCACAACAGTGAGATCATGACCTGAGCTGAAGTCAGACGCTTAACCAACTGAGCCACCCAGGTGCCCCTATTTTTTAAGGAATTTTTTAAGGACATTTTTTAAAGGAAAATGTTGAATGAGAAACTTGCAGTCTTCCCCAGGTTTTGTAGGAATGGAGGATGGAGAAAATGGAGGTAATTTAGAGCAAAAAGGAAGAACATCTAAAGAAGATCCCTAGTAACATTACCTCTGTTTTCCTGAGGAGAAACCTACCACTTGAAGAGGGCTTAAGTCACTCAGCCTAACTTACTCAGAAAGGGGTGAAACCACAGTTCAAACTCTGGTTCCAGTTTCAAAGATATGAATTCTCTACCACACCTGTTGGTGGTGATTCTCAAACCTGACTGATATAACCCTTTCTAATTCCATCTACTTAACACGGACATCCCTTTATATGTCACAGACACATAAAAATGCTGGATGAAATATAATGAGACTATTTTACATACAGGCAAGGAAGAATGGAGGGAGAAATTTTGTCTCTTAGTTTCTTGGTCTCCATGTGCCAAAAATAAAGAAGAATCTCATAACTAATGTGTGAGCCCATGAATTGAGGCCAGAACAGAGGACATCAGACATGGCTAAGGGACATACAGGGGTTGGGTCTTTTTACACATGTCTAGAAGACAGAAGTGGCCCTTAGGTCTAAGAAAGATAAGGATTTGCAACTGAAATTCACACAAAGCTAGAACCCAGAAAGACCTGTTCTCACTGTATTAAGGTACTATAAAGCATTATTCCCTTACTAAAGCTACTGACAAAATTCTCACTGATCAGATATGGAAAAAAGATCCCACAACAAATGGCAATATAAACATCTATGTCCAGTGTAAGTGTAGAATTCAAATTTTAGACCATTCTCATAGCAGAGGAATCCCAAGTGGAGATATTAATGTAGATATTAAATATTTCTGGCCAGTGAAATTCCGGGACTCCACAAGAAAAATCCAGTGTAAGACTTCTCTGCAGGACTACTACCAATCTTAAAGTACACAGCATTCCACAAGGACACTATATCCTAGCTGAAAAAATACAAAGTACAGATTAAGGAAGCAGTCCAAAAAATGGGGGAGTTGACAGATACATGTGGGAAGAATAGCACCAAAAGAATAAGATAAACTAACAGTCTAAAGCTCTCTATAAATTTAAGTATAATTGCAATCCTGAAAGAGAGAGAGACATAAAAACCCTCATGAAAGAACATAAAAAGAACAGGCAGATATGACAACCCAGTAGAACAACTCAAAGTGAAACACTGTAAATAAAATTGAACAATGACCAGTTTTGAGAGCAGATTGGCACAGTTAAAGAGAGAATTGATAACATGGAGGATGTATCTGAGGAAATTACCCAGAGTGCTGCAAAGACAAAGAGGTATGAAATCAAAAAGACAGGTTTGGAGATAGGGAGAATTAAATTAGAAGTCTGAACTTAAGTCTAATTGGAACTTCAGCAAGAGAAGATGGGAAGGCGCAATGCTTTAAGTGAAATGGCTATGAAGTTTCCAAAACTAAGGAAAGTCCGGAAACCTCACAGTGAATCGGCAGAGTGCTGCATACCATGTACAAATCTGGTGGATTCATCGTATGAAGAGAACACTGAAGCAAACACTAGTTGAAGATCCGGTAGAGAAAACAGATAACATACAAGGGAATGATCATTAGAATAGGAGACATCAGCAAAATAGAGACCAGAAAACAAATCTACCTTCAGATCATCAAAATCACCTGAGAAGCATATGAAACTATTTGGTTTTATCCCAAATGCTTTGAGTGGTGATCAGGAATATCCATTAAAAAAAAGAAAAAAAAAACTTCAAGGAGGTTTAAAACGCTTGTATTCCTGAGCACCAAATACATAAGCACACACCTATATTCACATTATCACACGGATCACAAGTATGTGTTAGTGAAATATGCCCCCCCCAAAAAAAAAACCATGGAGAGGTTTAATCCAAAACCAAGGATAATTTCTAATTTTTCTCCACGCAGTCTCCAGGAGATTCATGCTAAATGGTGCAAGATGATCTCCAAAGAACTAGGTGAAGGAGTGAGTGCAAGCATCTCTGACCTCACACTTCCTCACATTCCCAATTCCGTCTCCCCCAGCACATGTACAATGAGCATCAGAGGACACCTCATTCTCCATCAGACCTCCACAATCCCAAGAGCATGTGTGAGGAGAGCATTACGTGACACACGATTCCCAACATACTTGATACTTTATATTACATCCAAAAAGATACCTTAAGACACAGAAATTTAGCCTATGTTGCCTTTATGGACATCTGTTTTCAGACTACTGGCTTTCACTGCTGTAAAAAAAAAAAAGCTAATTCTACATTAATACTAGGTTTTATTTTCTCTAAACCTCTATACTCAGAGGTATTCATTCCAGTATTATATACATGTAGGTAAAAACCTGGAAAACTCCAGCAGGATGGAGGGCAGTGAGGTTTTGTCACAGTGTCCTATGTGCATGCAGTAATTTGTTTGCTTTTTGGCCGGAACTCCTCATACTTTGCTTTTCCCCTTTTCATAAACAATGCTTACGTAAACAGTAGCACATCCACATGACAGAACTATGCTGGTAGAAAAATGATGTTTTGAACAGATAGTTCACAAAAGAATAAGAATGTACCATAAACACATAAATATTTAACCTCATTAGTAATAAAGAAGATAAAATTCCATTTTCTTCTATAAGATTAATTTGGGGGATGGGCACTACTTTGCTGCTAGTGTTATAAATTGGTCCATAATTCTTGGATCAAAAGTTGGTGACACATAGACACTTAAAATTTTACATTTTTTTTGTTTTTGTTTTTGTTTTTGCTGAGCAGTTCCATGTAAAGACTATATATTTTTAAAAATTGAACAAGCATAACATTGTTTATATTAAGAATATTTGGAAACTTAAGTGTCCAAAAATAGGAATTATGCCAATAAGATCTGGTGCTATACAATGGAATACAGTTAGGAAGGATACTAAATAATACATGGTAGTAACTCAAAAGTTGGAAAATTGAAGGTAAAGCAGTATTTTTATAGTTAACACACAATGTCAAGAAAGAGACGTACTAAGAGTGAATAATAGTTTTCTCTGGGTAGCAGGAACATATGGGTGGGTTTTTTTGTATAGAATTTTCTTTGAGTTTTGAAGTGACATTTTAATTTTTTTAATAAGGAGAAAATGGTCAAAAATTTTTAAGCAATATGAGATAATGCCAATAATGGCAAAAATGAAGGTTGCCTTATGATGACAACTATATAGAAATGTGTAGATGGAAGACAAGTGGGGGAAAGAGGGGAAGAAAAATCTCTCTTAATAACGGTTTTCTTTGGCCAGGGGCATGTGGGACAAATGTTTGCTGCTTTTATGAATTTTTCATACTTTCTAATTTATTAACAAATTTCATACTTAGAAGGAAATTTAATAATCAGGTTTTTTTTCCCCATTATATTTCATTTTAGACACCTCTCTGCCATAGCAAGGAGCCATTCTGAGTCCTAACACCAATTTTCTGGGCTCCGTCCAGGCCACTGTCTTAGGTAAGTTTGCATAAAATATTACTCCTGAAGTTATGATTTCAATCAAAGGAAGCTGGGAGACTTTTCTAGAATCCTCTCCTGAGTCTATCAGGAAGCTGGGTGAGATCAGAACGTGTTTGTTTCCATTCGGTATTCTGTCTGGGTCTCCAGAGGGGGCGGAGAGCAATGAGATCTGGGCACCACTGCTGGAGCCCCATGTTGTAGGACACTTGCTTTCTGGCATCAGTCCCTGACACATATGCTTTGCCTCTCCACTTTCGAGCAGAGGGCTCCTTGCCTGAACTAGTCTGGATGTCAGCAAAGTGGCCTGCAGGCCCCCAAAAGCTTTCGTATGAATTGCTGTGGGTGGTTTCTGCACATTGAAACTTGGCCCACAAACACACCCCTCCCCACACACATACGACATATTCCGTTAGAATCCATCCAGGTTCTTGGCCTGAATATTGGCCAAAACCAGACTTCAAAGAATCACCTAGTTTCCATCTGCTACGATACCACATTCCCTTCTCCTTCCAGCTTCCAGGCCTTTCTCCTGTCTTGTCTCCACATAGCTACGTGAATGAACTGATCTCGCACCTCCATGGCTGTAGAATCTTCTGCAGCGTCCCATCACATTCAGGATAATGTATGTATTTCCATAGATGGAAAGCAAAGTCCTTCATGATGTGTCTCCAACTTACCTACTCAGCCTTCCCCTTCACCAAGCATTTCCAACCTTCCTCTATTGCTCTAACTCGCAGTCTGTGGCCTTGACCCACTTCCTCACTTATCTCTGCTTTTCTACATACTATTCCATAGCCTTCTCTACTTTGTCCCTCCTTCACTATCTTTTCATCCTTCAAAAGTCAACTTGAGTGTCATTCCCATTGGGAAGCCTTCCTGACTCTCACCGCCTGTCTTCCTCCTCTGTCCTAGGTGCTCTGTCGCTTGACCCCTACATGTGCAGCTCAGCTCTGTCTTTCACTGGATTGTGAGGTCCTTGCAAACAAGGACTGGGTTTTCCTGTAGTCTTATTCCAGTGTCTAGCCTACTTTCATAGTTTCTAGTGAATAGCTAACACTCAAAAAGGTATCGCGCATTTCCACTCCTGGTATAAACCCAACAAATCCAAGACATGTACAAGAACATTCACAGCAGCATTGATGGAGTTAGTCCTAAACTGGAAAGAACCCACAGGCCTGCTCACCATAGAATGAGTAAATCACAGCATTTTAAGTAAATAAATCCTATACAACAATGAGAAGGAATGAATGAATGTTGTGAATTCATCTCGCAAACATAATGTTGAGTGAAAGCATTTGCAGAAAGAAGAATAAATGATCTATAACTCCGTTTATGTTAGAAATCATGTGAGTAGCTACCCTCGAAGGTACAGGGGAACTGACAGGGGCGTCCGGGATCCCAGTAATGTCCTGTTCCTTGACCTGGATGCTGGTTTCATGGACATTTTCACACCAAGAAAATCCATCCAGCTGTATGTTTATGATTTGTGCACATATCTATCATACCCTAATAAAAATTTTAATTGAGGAAAGTTCCCTTTGTGAAACATGTCTCTCTGGTGTTTTGAACAGTGACAGAATGGGCAGTGTATGTTTGCTTCAAGTGAATTGCCAGCTTGATTAATGCTCTTTTCCCCACACTCACGATGGTGTCACATGGTAGAATGGAAAAAAAATTTTTTAAGTGAAAATGTCTTCCTCTACTGGGTCTAGCATTTGCTTTAAGAAATGTGATGCTCATTGGTGTCAACCAGGTGTTCATTTGGGTAGTTGGGATTCTCAACTTGAATTTTGGCAACCTCAAATAATTTGGGGCTGTATCACCATATAAATAACTATAACTGGCATTTCACTCTTTGTATCTTCATCCTTTTGTATTTAAGGTTTCTGTCACCAACAGGCATAGGCTTATTGACCTGCACACGTCAATCACACCTTCTATATACTTTATTGATTCACCTTTCATTGCTACATTTCAAAATTGGTTTTCTTCTTGGTACAAAGATAAATTATCTACATTAATCTTTCTTCCCCTCCAAATTTTAAAGGGTGTAGAAATACCCAGACTAGGGGACATGTTTAAAAATACATTTCCTTCTCTTTCAACAAACCAATACATGTACAAAAGGAGCCTGATGACCCTGGATGTTTGAAATGGCCATGGCCATCTTGGCTGTTCTCTGGGCCCTGCACACTGGAGCCCGTCCACCCATCCCTGCAGGGATCACCGAGTTTCTCTCTCACGTTCTGAAATAAAAGCCTTTCAGTGTCTGCACAGATGGGAATTCTGCTGCCACCTTCTCATTTCACATTTCCTGCACTTTTCTTCCTGAGCACTTGACTGCCCAAAATAGAATCATGGTTTTTTGAGTCTGTGTGTAGGGATTTAGTGGGGGAAATGGCCCAGGTTTCTGTCATTCCCTGTAATTACCACACCTTGAGGTAGTTTTCCTCTTGGCTACAGGGTAGATCACAGATTCAGAAGAGTGCTCAGAGTGTCTTTCAGAGAAGAGCATGGATTTTCCTTCAGGAGGTGGTTGGGGAGGGCTCCCCTCATGGCAGGGCATCAGTGTCCAAGGAGGACACAAGAGGGCACAGAAAACAGGGCCTTTGCATGCTTTGCCACCCAATAGCCCCCTTCTCCTATTCTCTGCCTTTCTGAGGTCTCTTTCTCACTGGATATCCCCTCTTCTCTGCCTTTTTAAACTCAGCTCCCAAAAGGATCAACACCCCTGCTTCTCTCTGCTCAATTGAATTATCTCCATCCTTCCAAGCCTAGTTTAAATCCCATCTCCTCTGGGTAGCCTTCCTGGATGACTTCCTCTGAAAGTGATTTCCCACTTGTCTCATTTTCTAGAGCCCCTGCTAGTATTAACTGAATACTTCCGTGCCAGACTTTATTCTTAGCACTTTACATATACATATACAAAGTCAGAATCCTTACAATGACTCTATAAAATAGGTTTGATTGTTATTCCCATTTTATAGATGAGGATTCTGAGCCATAGTGATACCATAGCTCCCTAATTAGATGAGAAGCTCCGTTTACCAGCGCTGACTTAGGGACTTGTCCCTTTCACAGCACAAGGATTGGAGACTTGCAATCACTAATTCTTCATCTCATACTTGTCCACTTTGCCGTGTGATGAACTTAAAACCATGAGAAAAAGATTTTGAAAATCATTTCTGCGCATTGTATGTTACCTTTCCATTTCTGTCAACATGGGGTACTGTGCAACAGAGGCAGGATTGATAAAAAAACCACAATAACAAAAAAAAGTCCTTATTTGGTAAGTGATGGCACGGTGGTAAGTGATGTACATTCAGTAGTCTCCTAATCCCAGCTCTTCTCCCCCAAAAGGATCAGAGAGAGGTTGCAAAAGCTTGCAATAGGATCAACTAAGTAGATTAAGCCAAGGGAATACAAATGTAGGAAGTCAAACAAAATCCTGAGTTCTGTCATCACCCAAGAACACATGCCCTAAAGACCCTCCTTTGGAAGTGGAATTTGACTCTAGGCTTACCACTGTTGGTGACAGAGAAGGACACATAACAATTCGAACACCCCCGTTGCCTCTGAGATAAAGACCAACCCTCTGTTCAAACGAAGCACACATGAATGGCTCATCAAACCATCTCCTATTACACTTCTCAGCACAGACCAATCTCTTCTCACTGAAAAATATGATCATAATATCCATCCAAGGAGGCGGCTGAACTGTTAGGTCCAGGTATACAGTTTAATTTGATTTGACTTCAGTTATCTAAGAGATAGATGGACTGTACGTGTTTCAGGAGATTCCCCACCAATGTTATTTCTCACAACCAGGTTCCCTACTATCTTCTCTGGATGATTACCTTTCCATCTTTAACTAAAAGCTGAATAGGTATCGTGGTATAACCCCTTTGCACATCTGATAGAACTTGCATGCCCAGGAACAGCCTCTGGGAAACCCACTCTTACAGGCAACATGGAGCTTTAAAAATGGAATTTTCAATGGGAAAAATGAAATTCAAACTCCTTTGTGTGATTTATGATGCTTTTCACAACCCAACCTCAGCCTGCTTTTCCACACCTGATTTATTAATTCCCTTTTAGCATTTTCATGCTTCATCCAACTAAACTCCAGCATGTTCCATGAAGACACTCACTGAGACCCCGTAGATGCTTCCTCAACACCCTTTCCTGTTTCCTCTACCTTCTCTGCCTACTGGGTCCTGAAGGATGGCACCTTTTCTGGGAATCCTTCCCTGATTCACCTAACAATTAATCTTACCCTTTACTAGAGTCCAGTAACACTTTGCTTCTACCAGATCTTAATATCTCCTTTTTAGCTTCTCTGATTCCCCCCCGCCCCGGCACATTGTGAACTCCTCCAGGGTAGAAATTTGTCTTATTTGTCTTTGTATTCCAGCATCGGGGACTTTGTCTGACCTGGATTTATTACACCAGATATTTATTGAGTGCATCCTGTACAGACAAAGCAAGTTGGGACAGTTCCCTTCCTGTGATGTTAGGTTAAAAACAACAACACCACATGAGTTACTCCACAGGTGACCTAAATATGCTTCCATTATTTTCTGAAGCCACCCAGATCTGTGGAAATGGATTACTCAATATGGTTTGATATAGAAAAGGAAGGCCCAGTACATAGTTAGGTTGAACCACTAACTGATTCTACTGAACTCTGTTTCCTAACTTGGTATTTCCCGGATTTGAAAAGCTCCAAAGAATGCATGTTGCCACTTATTCCAAGTGTCTTCTCCTGTTTATGCAACCTCCGTCAAGTCAAAGGACTTTGCAAAATTATATTTGGCATGTGGATACATCACTTCATCCGCCAGTAAAACACACATGCCCCTTTACAAGTAAAACAGAGCAACTGTCCCAAGGGAACTTGGCAGTTTTACAGCAGAGGTAAGAGAAGGGTCAGGGAAAAAAAGATAGCTACTCCTCCTTGATTTCCTGACATAAATAGAAAATTTAAGAACTAAGTTACCCAATTTCATTGTCATTCAAACAACCTATTTGGGTGAAGGCTACAGTAAGTATTATGTGAATCTGACCTCAGTTCAGGACTTTGAGACTTTTCAATCAGCCATCCATCACAAAAAGCCATATTATGGACCTTCAGACCAACATGAGCACTGCACAAATCTACAAAATTTCCATAAGTGCAGTTCCAAAAAATGTGTTGATCAATGAAAGCATTCTGAATACAGAAACTGGAAGCTGGTATCTGAAAAGTTACTTTATATCATATTGTTTATATATTAACCAATCTAGAAAAAAAGTTGTTTTTGCTTTTTTGGGTACATATGCAAAGTCAAATCACACTACCAACTTTTGTTGGGAAATAAGTTATTTTATTTATACTAAAGTTTCCACATGATAAAGTGCAGGACTTTATAAATTTGGCATTATTTTTTCTACTTTTCTATTAAAAAATTCATCAAACTTCCATCAGGTGTTAATTGTGGGGGTGCCTGGGTCACCCCATTGGTTAAGCATTTGACCCTTGATTTCCACTCAGGTCATGATGTCACAGTTGTCAGATTGAGCCCAATGTCAGGCACCAGGTTGGGTGTGGAGCCTACTTAAGATTCTCTCCCTCTCTTTCTGCCCCTCCCCTGGCCGTGTGCACACATGCGCACTCTCTAAAATAAAAAGAATGGTGTGACAGCCTCTGTAGTTGGCACTAGAGAAAGAAAGATCACTAAAATCTTTATCCACGTGTAATATACAGTATCCTAGGGAAGACAGACCAGCTAAGATATCCTTTCAATACATTATGATATAAGTTCTTAGATACAGGTGGTCATGAGTGCTCTGGAATCTCTCTCAGAGGAAAGGCAAAGATGAGAGCTCACAGGAAGCCCTCCCCAAAGTGCTGAGCCTTGGAAGATGAAAAACATGAGTACCATGCATGAGATGGAGATGACAGTGCACCTCCTTACAATGAAATGAGAGCAGGAGGAACCAAGGACAGGATCTGGATAGCCCACAAACGAAGGGGTAAGTGAAGGAAGGGGAGACTTTGCAGGGGATCAAGCAGCGAGGAGAAAGGTAGAAGAGCCAGGAGAGAATAGTGCCACAGAAGCTTGTTGTCCAAGAGATCACAGACAGCATCTCAAGGAGGGAGTCAATAGTCCATGGTAACATGCAGAGAAAAAGTAGAGAAGTGAGAAGAGTAGAGAAGCTGATATGGGCACCAAGAGTATGGGTGGAGGAGATAACCATGACTAAGAGGGAAGAGCTCCAGTGTTCCAAGACAGTGGGCAAAGACCCAAGAAAGGGAGCAGGGGTAGGTAAATACATGGGTGGGAGCAACAGAAGTTAATGTAGTTCAAAGGCAGATGGCTTTCGTTTTTTTATTCAAAGTCGGCAACAAAATATCATCTGCTGCTGCTGAGGACATAGGGACTGGGGAAGTGCCTGGAGGAAAATGGTAGTTTGGGGACATCAGAGAACGAAGAAGAAGAGTATTACTGAAAGCTGGGGAGAGCACTGGGTTTGAGATGCCTCTGATTCCCATGGTTGTGGTTTCCTCCATCTGAAAGCAGAAGCCCAGAGATTGAGGCAGGGAATAGTAGCAAATGTTTCCTGAGCATTTACTATACATCAGACACTAATTTCAGCATCTTTATGTTGTGTGGTAGGCAGAGTAACAACTTCCCCAAAATGTCAAATCCTAATCCCTGGAACCTGTGAATGTGGTACGTTATACATGGCAAAGAAGAATTAAGGTTGCAGATGAATTTAAAATGGCTGGTCAACTAACTTTAAAATATGGAGAGTATGGGGCACCTGGGTGGCTCAGTCGGTTAAGCATCCAACTCTTGATTTCGGCTCAGGTCACGTGATTCTCTCTCTCCCCTTACCCTGCTTGTGCATTCTCGTTCTCAAAATAATAAATAAACAAACAAACTTAAAAAAATAAAATAGGGAGAGTATACTGGATTATCTGGGTGGGCTCAATATAATAAGCGTCCTGTTAGGCAGAAGAAAAAAGCACAAGAGAAGATCCCAATGATACAGTGTGAGAAGGACTGAACCTGCCATGGCCGGCATTAAAGGTGGAGGAAGGGACCATGAGCCAAAGAATGCAGGTGGTCTCTAGGAACTAGAAAACATAAGGGAATGGATGTTCTCCTAGAACCTCCCAAAAGGAATGCAGCACTGCCAACATCTTGATTTTAGAGCCTCAGGAGACTGTGCCAGACTTCTGACCTACGAAAGTGTCAGCTAACAAATTTGTACAATTTTATTTTGTAAATTTGTGATAACTTGTTACAGCAGCAATAAGAAACTAAAATGCACACGTTTTATTTGAATTCTCACAACAGTATTTTACCGGTTGGGAAACTTAGTGAGTCAATCCTGGTTATTGCCCTGGATGCCATAAGAGAGGTGGGGGACAAAGCGTAAGGAAGTAATGTTATTTTATAAACATCTGCCTCAAGGAGAGCCTTGTAATATTTTTTAGGCAAGAAATCATAGACCACTTCTGAAGGCACAGAGAGTTCAAAAGTGATGCTGATAATGTGGGGTTCTCAGATTCTTCCATCTAGATGGCCCTATGCCATTCCTTTCAGTTTTCTGCTTTACTATCCGAGATTTGGTAAAGCTGCATGTCAAGCCTTCTCTTCAGTCTGACTCACAATTAGGTCCTGGGCCTGATTTTCAGCCCAATCTGCCTTCTGCCTCCAGTAGTGGGGGGGCCTCTTTAAGGCCACAAGAGAGGGCTTTAGGGTTGCACATTATGCCCTGAATTAGTGGTTGGTTATGTTGAGCCCACCAAGTCAACGGCCTTTATAATTACTGTTGGTACCATATCTTTCAAGCGCTATTGGGTGTGCGAATGCCAGTATCCCAACCCATTGGACCCCAGGTAAGATTCTTAGCATCTGTGATGTTTGGCAAGTCTGGGGATAACCCCACTCTACTTCTCTCCTCCAGGGGCCATCTTTTCCAGTTAAGACAATATCCAATTCCAGAAGCACCTGCTATATCTTAGAATTAAAATAATTTTACTTCCAAGTCAAGACAAAATGTCATGAAATACAGAAGCCAGAACTCCTAGATATGGCAATTCCCTTGTGTTTTACAAAGTAAATGATAAATGTAGTTAACTAAAAGGTCCCCAACAGCTTCCAGTAGTGGATGAAGATAAGGAAGATGAACCAGAACTGCTCTTATAATGTTATGTTCTACGTTTGCCTTCCTGGTAGTGACTTTCTCATTTTTTAAGGACTGCTGATTTCCACTTTGCTTTGCCATAATTTCTTTTTTCCTCATTTTTACTGTACTAGAATTTTGTCAGGGCTCATTGATAAATTAATCGATACGATACAATATAAAGTAAATCCACGTGTAGCCTTACCACAAATTTTCAAGAGCCCAGGTACAATGACTTTTGTGCCCTTTATCCATCTTTTCCCTTATCTCCCTGTTCTTAGGAGAGCAAGACAGGCTTGGGATTGACCACTAAAAGGCCAAGATATCATGCGCAGGTTGGTTGGTTGTTGCTTCTGTCTTCCTAAACAGGTCCTCTCTGAGCCCCATCTTCTTCACATCTTATATAGGGATGATCAGAAAACCCAGTTGGTATCATTCTACTCTTCTCGTTGCTCAGGCTTCTCTAGTGACACTACATTGAGTTTCTACAACATGCCAAACTCCCTTGAAGGGATTCTGTACTTGCTTTTCTTCTAACATATCCTTCCTGCTAATATACCCTAAGTAGGTGACTTCTCATCTTAGATCTCAGCTTAAATGTTATTTTACTTAAATCCTAGGGTGTCCTTCCTTGACCATTTTATCTAAGTAGATCACCTCTTAAAATTCACCATCGCTGAACACTATTTCCTTGATAACCCATATAACATTCTAAATTTTATACACACATAAATAAAATATATTGTCTATATATTCAGCTATAATGATACCCTTTAAAATGCTAGTGCAAGGCTTTGCACAGAATGCTCTTAATAAACATTTGTTTATTAAACAAACAGGTCAATCTATTTCATTAACCTTGAGTGTATTGATGATGCAGTATATGCAGGAAACATTTTAACCATAAAGTATCTTTATCTGTACCGAATACTAGATGCAAATAATATTTCATAATGTTCAAAATTGTTCCTTATTAGATCAATTATCAGATGCTATGCCAAAAATAGCAGTATATCTATGAACTTTACAGATTTTAAATGCTCACATCTGTAATTCTCACAATATTTCCTGGAAGCGTGCCAGGTATTTCATCCTAAATAAACGGATTATGTGCATAATTTAAGTTAGGAAAGAATGACACATTTTGAGGGCTCTAAATGTGTAAATGATTACACATTAAGTGAGGAATTGCTTTCTCTTTTGCCCACCAGCCAAACGGTGCAAATTCCTTTGATGCTGGAGTTCAGAGAGAAAGGAAATAAATATACCTCTGAAATGGCAGTCGCAGAAGTGCCCATCAGCTCTGAGTTCTGCCTTAATTGAGCATTGGATATGCAGGAGAATAAGCTACTTGCCAATGTCACATGATTTATATCCATAATCAGAAAAATATGAGGCTTAAAGTTCAGGTGCAGATTGACATTCTCTAGCCTGCACAAAGCTGATCATGACCTTTCGAAGCCATGAGCAATCACTTAATGTCCATTTCTTCTCAGCCACCTGGAACATCAAATCAAGAAGCATCTTTGGAAAGCTAAGATTTTGAATTGCAAAGTGATGCCCAAATGATCCAGCTATGAAGCTTAGAGCTGGGCAGGGAGAAATTAATCAAGCACTGGGTTTTTAAAAGAGAACCGTGGCTTCCATCTTTTATGTATAAGAAGCAAACAAGTTGAAAACTTTTTTCCAAAAACAAAATCCTTTGTGACTATGATCCCTTGAGCAGTCTCATGATAGTAAGTCCTGGAATCAACATTGGAAACGCACAGAACAGGCATGCTGACCCCTGAGTGCATGACATTTCTAGGATCAGTCGCAAGTCCACATACATGTGACAGTGCACTGAATTTCACAGGCACAGTGTCTGCCTCTAGTCCTTTATTTAATGGTTTTTCCAAATGACAGCTTCCTAGATTATTTCCATAGGAATGTAAAAAGCAGGCTACAATTCAAGGACTCAATAACTGGCTGGATGCCCTTGGAGTCTCATGACCTTCATTTCAAGTAGGTCCAGATAGAAAAGAACACTACTGGCTGTCATATTTGCAGTACCTGCAATGTACTAGGATCTATTACATGTCTTATCTCATTCAGTGCTCTAACACCATGATCGGATATTTTAAATGTTGGCTACAAGGAAACTGAAACACATCATCAATGAGCACAAACTAATAAGTACCAGAGCAGGTACACAAACCTGTCTCAAATAGGCTCCAAGGCTCATGCTCTTTCCACTACACTATCTCTTCTTCACTTGATCTCTACTGAGTGTCAACCTATTTTTCTCATCAGTGTTATGACCAGTGTCTGCTAGGAGGGCAGATTGGGTCACTGGCCTCCAAAGAATGCTCCCAGTTTTTTTCATCTCAATTGAGCTCCCTGGAGGGTTTCCTTTCTGGCTCAGAGCAGTGTGTATTGACCTTGCCAGTCAGGGATGCAGTGTCTTCAAGAAAAGCCCAGCTGAGTTTGCTCCCATCAATGCTGTCAGGAGCACAAGTTGGTTTCCCCTGAACGCTATACCCTGGAGTGTTCTGTGGCAAGAACTCTTATCAGGGGCAGTTGTTCTCAGAAATGGTGGCTCTCAACGGTGGCTCTAAATTGTCTCCTTGCCAAACCTTGCCTTTATTCCTAACAATGGGAACCCTTGGCAGCCAATAATCCTTCTAACTACTATTGACAAACCATCAGCATAGTCCTTTACCGGTCTTCCAGTCTCATGTAGCTTTGGCTACCAATAGGTAATTATGAATAAAGCCACACAGCTCTTTGGAGAAAATGTTAACAATTCCTATGCACATTTCTACTCTGATTCATACTTTTGTCTGCCCCCTCAGCCCTGTTTTACTTTGGTTGATGCCAGGAAGTACTCACCCTTCTCTGCATCAGCAAAGGAGACTATTCTCCAAGGAGACAGCAATAGGGAGCCACTTACTCTTTTCTGGAAGTACCTGGATTCAGGTTATATGAAGATGTAATGCTATAAAAATCTCAGACTCTCCCTTCTTGGGGTACAGAAGCATCTAAACAAAGCAAGACCCCAGAAGAATCCGAGAAATACGTTAGTAATTCCAGGTAGATTAATCAAATACTATTAGAAACCAAATCTAAAGCAAGCCACATATGGGATATTTTTCTTTTTCATCTGCTTTCAATGATAATTTGGTTTTTCTTGACTTGAAAGAAAGCTTTATCTGATTGAATGGTCTCTTTGGCTATCAACCCATTTCTCTCCTGCCTTTTACTATTTATTTTATAGACTAGAGATAAACCTGCTTCAATAACCCCCTTTCCTCATTGCAGTGTGGTTCCATTCACCAAACCCTAATATTCTTGGATTCTAATGTAGGCAATTCCAATGACCTTTCAAAATCCTCATTTTCCTTGCCCTCTCTTTCTAGAACTTTCCAGGAGAGAAACTAAGAGCTCTGGTTGAGCTGCTCCCCCAAAGCCGGTACGGATTTACTAGTCACACAAGGGAGCCATCTTGGAAGCAAATCCTCCAGCCCTCAGTTAATCACCAGTAACCACCAACTACCTCCAGCTAACACTGCATGGGGCAGAGACAAGCCTTACCCCACTGAGCCCTGCCGAAATTAAAGATTTATGAGGAAAAAAAAATACTGATGTTTTAAGCCCATTTTAACTAAAACATGACTTTGATCCTAAAGCACGAGACCCTCCTCTGAACCCTCTGTACCCATCTATCATTGAACTATGCTATACTGTGTTACAAGTTATTTTTTAATGTGTTTAGATATTATCCTCTTGGAGACAGGTATTTTGTACTACATTTGTTGAGTTCTCGCACAGTGACTTTTTAGGCAGTAGATACTCTATAAATATTTCCTGGTTAATTAAATCCAAGACTATGTGTTCTATGAGATAAAATTGCTTCTTATTGTGCCAGCTCTGCAAACATGAGAGAGGGTGCAGAGAAGACATCCTGAAACCCACCCAGACTCTGGGTAGATAACTGACATTTAAGATACTAAAATATGTGTATCATAGAAAATGCATATAACCACCCATTCTTCAATCTTCTAAAGGACTTATTTAATGCTCTTTTGGAATTTGGTATCCAAATCTTGGGATTTCTTTAAAAAGTCAACCTACATTAGAGCCTTATCACTCAACCTATTTTTTTTTATTAATGAGTTACAACAGAAATGAAGTTTGCAGTTAATGAGCTACACATAATCTATCTGTAAATAAAAACCACCACTAATGGGCAAATTAATTAGACTTCAGGTTTCTTCTCTTTGTTTTTACACTACTTTGTTTACCCTAATACATTTCATCTAAATATTGTTAGACATAACTTCTGGAATGGTAGTATGAGGAGCTCTGAAGACTCACTTCCTAACAAAACAACCTGAACTAGTAAAAACCAAAACACCAACAACTATTTAAAATCTCTATGCAGTGCCTAAGAGAGTACAATAAATGAAGAAGCATTTATTCAACAAAATGTAATAAACTGTGGTAAGAACAGTGAGAGCCTATGTCACTTGAGTCATGATCTACTCCATCCCTTACCCTTTCCCCCAACTCAGCATGCTTGAGGTTCTGTTCCAGAGAGGGGTCCCTCTCCCCCAAGCTACCAGTCAAGTGCTATTTCTCCCTGGGATGGACATATGCCAACATTTCTCATCCTCTCCAGCTGCCTGTTGTGAAACTAATTTCTAAACAAGGGTGACCAAGAGGTCAGGGGATCTGTTCCTCCCTCTAGCCCCACTGTTAGTCCCACTGGTTCTACTCCAGGCAAAGGTAGCTGAAAATACTAGAGCCAATTATCATCACCACAGTTTGCTCATACAGAGGATATTCCACACTGGGAGAGGCAAGCTGGGAAGACCAGAGGCTACTGCTCCTGCCCAGTGCCCTGCTCATTAGAGGAAAAATGGTGCTCCAAGAGAAGTGGGTCATTGTCTCTGCTCCCACACCCAAAGCAGTTTAACTCTGAGATTTTTTTGCATAGAGAGAGGCAAAAAGAAGAAAAGATGTAGAAGCTCTTACCAGACCAACTACATGTATTTGGAATAGAATGTAAGTTTAATCCTAAGAGATTCTCAAAGAACAGTGATGATTTGGGGGTAGACAATTAAGAGGAGGCTGATATCTCTATGAAAGCAACAAGGAAAAACTTTAAGCCAACTAGATTACCAGAGAAAATCAGGTAAAGAGATAACTGCTAAGATGAGCCCTTCTGGAGTCAGAAAAAACCTCCAAGACTAGCTCTATAAAAGGTCCCAAATTAGTTGGATCAGACTGTGGAGCACTGTATGTATAAGGACATTATCAAAAACCATAGAGTAATCAGCCAGCAGTAAGGGGAGCCTAATTAAGCTGGACGTGATACCAACAGACAAAACGGACTTAGCAGCGAGATCAGGAAAATAGCCAAAGAGAACCCTGCTAAAACTGGTTATCCAAAGGTGACTGTGCCCACGCCCAAGGCTGCAAGTTCTCAAGAATGACATCACAGGCCTCATGCCGCATGGGAAATTTCACTGAAGTTCTCCAGCCAAGTTACTAAACAAATAAGCAAATAACAACAACAAATCTGAGAGATGAGAGATGAGAAATCAGTATCCATAGTTGCTACAATATATTACCACAAATGTTCAGTTTTCAGTAACAACAAAAAATTATGAGACATGCACAGATGCAGGCCAGTGTGACCAATACAGGGGGTAAGGGCAAACAGGCAACAAGGACCGCCTCTAAGAGGGCCCAGATAACAGACCTAAAACAAGTTTATAGCAGCCACTATACTATGCTCAAAGAACTAATGGAAACCATGCTTTCAAAAATAAGTATAATCATAATGTCTCAGCAAATTAGGAATAATAATATATAAATTATAAAAGTAAACCAAATAGAAATTTCCAAGTTAAAAATCAACTAACATGAAAAATTTACTAAAAAGACTCAAAAGCAGATTTGAACTGGTAGAAGACAGAATCAAAGATCTTGAAGATGGATTGTATAATGTGTATCAACCTCAGTAACAGTGATACTGAGTAATGCCTTAGAGAAATGTAGGGCATCATAAAGAGCAGCAATATACTCATAATGAGACTAGGAGAATGACAGGAAGGGGAGAAGGGAGTAAAAAATATGTGTTTAATAAAATAATGGTGAAATACTCCCAAATTTTATTTTTTTAAAGTAATCTAGACATCCAAGAAACTCAACATCTTTCAAGAAGGATAAATGCAGAAAGATATACAACCAGACACTTCATAACTAAAATGTTAAAAGACAAAGAGAAAAATCTTGAAAGCAGTGAGAAAAAGAACTCATCAAGTACAAGAGAACCCAGAAGATTAACAGCTGACTTCCCATCAGAAACAATGAGACTGGAAGGCAGTGGCATGATACATTTAAAGTGCTGAAATTTCAAAAATAGGTCTCCCAAGAAACTTATATCCAGAAAAACAATGTTTCAAAAACGAAAGCAAAATCAAGACCTTCCCAGATAAATAAAACTGAGAGAATTTGTTGCTCTCACAATATCTTATAAGAAATACTAAAGGAAGTTCAGGCTGAAAGCAACTGACCACAGACAGTAATATAAATCTATGTGAAAAAGAAAAGAGCACTGATAGAGATAATAACATAATTGTAAAACACAATATAAATGCATGTTTCTTCTTCTCTCTATTAGCTTATTTAAAAAGCATCTCTGTAGGAGCACCTGGGTGGCTCAGTCAGTTAAGCGTCCGACTTCAGCTCAGGTCATGATCTTATGGTTCGTGAGTTTGAGCCCCGCATCGGGCTCTGTGCTGACAGCTCAGAGCCTGGAGCCTAGAGCCTGCCTTGGATTCGGGGTCTCCTTCTCTCTCTGCCCCTCCCCCACTTGTGCTCTGTCTCTATCAAAAATAAATACATATTTAAAAAATTTTAAAAATTCCTAAGCAGCTGTGTCAAGGTGCCTGGCTGGCTTAGTTGGTAGAGCATGTGACTCTTGATCCGGGGGTTGTAAGTTCAAGCCCCATGTTAGGTGTGGAGCTTACTTAAAACTAAAATCTTAATAAAAATAAAATAGAAAAAGCAGCTGTGTCAAACAATATGCATGTAATTGTATTTGGTGGTCTATAATGTAGAAATGCAATCTATTTGCTAATGGCAAAAAGGAGGTGGGAGCAAAGCTATAATGTAGTAAGGTAACGACACCATATGCTAACTGAAAGCAAGAGCAACAAATGAAGAGAACCGGAAATGACAAATCAAATAGTCGATAAAACAAACTCTACAAATATGTACTTGCTCTCCTTTCCTCTCTCAGTTTCTTAGAAAGACATCAATTATGTAAAGTAATAATTACAACATGTATTTTGGAAGTGGTTACCTAGATATGGTATGCATAATGCATAACAAGAGCAGCACAAAAGAAGGGGCAGAAACAACAGAGCTATATAGGAGCATCTTTTTTGTATTTCACTGCAATTCAGTAGAAATCTGATCTAGAGTCTGCAAATTAAGATACAGATGGTAAGTCCTAGATCAGCCAATAAGAAAATAACTCAAAAATATGTATAGTGTAATGTCACACTAGAAAAAAAAATCATGAATGTGAAAGAAAGAATAGAGGAACAAAATGTTGTGGCTTGATTTACATCCCCCTAAAAGTCATACGGTGAAGTCCTAATCCCCGATACCTCAGAATGTTACTTTATTTGGAGGTAGGGCCATTATAGAGGGAGTACAGCTAAAATGAGGTCATTAGGATGGGCCCTAATCCAATACAACTAGTGTCCTTATAAGAAGGGAAAATTTGGACACACATACACAGAAGGAAGATGATGTGAGTAGATACAGGGCAAAGACAGCTAAGTTAAAGCCAAGGAGAGAGGGCTGGAATGGACCCTTCCCCCCTCACAGCTCTCAGAAAGAACCAACCCTGTTGATAACTTGATCTCAGAACTTCAGGCCTCCATGTGTGAGACAACAAATTTTTGTTGTTTAAGCCCTCCAGTTTGTGGTACTTTGTTACGACTGCCTTAGAAAAATAATGTCTACATAGAAAACAAAAAGTAAAATGGCAGATGTAAATCTAACTCTGTCAATTGTGACATTAAGTATGAATGGATTAAACATTCCAGTCAGAAAGCAGAGACTGTCAAACTGAATAAAAAGACAAGACCCAATTATATGCTATCTATAGAAGATACCTTTTAGATTCAAAGATAAAAATAAATTATAAGTAAAAGGATGGAAAAAAAGATATATCTTACCAACAGTAACCATAAGAAAGCTGTTGTGGCTATAGTATTATCAGTCAACAGAGGCTTTGAAACAGAAAGTGTTAATAAAGATAAAGAGAGACATTTAATTATTACAAAAGAGTCAACCCACCAAGAAAGATATAGCAATTACAAACACATACACACCTAAAAACAAAGCCTAAACCACATGAAGCAAAAACTAACAGAAATGAAGGGAGACACTGAAAATCAACAATGGTTGGAGGCCTTAATACTCCAATTTCAATAATGAATAAACCAAATAGGCAGAAGATGAACAAAAAGAAGAGTTGAGCAACACTACAAACCAGTTAGACCTAAGGGAGACTCTCTCTACCAACAACATCGTATATGTTTGTTTTGCAAGTGCACGAGACAATCCCCACAAATACATTAAATGATAAAACAAGCCTTGATAAATTTAAGAGGACTGAAATTACAAAAATGATCATCCCCACAATGGAATCAACTTTAAAGTCAATAACAGAAAGAAATTCGGGGAATTCAGAAATGAGTTGATATTTAAAAACACTCTTAAATATCCAATAGGTCAAAGAAGAAACCACAAAGGAAATCAAACAATACTTTGATGGATAAAAATTAAAATACAATATAGGAAAACATATGGGACAGTTAAAATAGTAGAGAGAGGGAAATTTATAGCCTATGTTAGAAATGCCTCTACACAATAACCTAACATTCCACTTTAAGACACTAGACAAAGAAGACACACAAACTTTAAAACAAACAAACATAGACATATAATAAAGATTACAGTACAATCAATAAAATGGAAAATAGAAAAACATAACTTCACTAAAGAATTCTATCAAACATTTAAAAAGTATCAGTATCAATACTTCACAAATTCTTCTAAAAAATAGAAGAGGAAGGAACATTTCTCAACTCACTTTATGAGGTCAGTATTACCTTGATACCAAAACCCGACAAATATCACAAGTAAACTATAGATCAGCATCTCTTATGAATAGACACAAAAATCGCTAAGATATTAGCAAACCAAATCAAGCAACATGTTAAAAAAGTTATGTCATGATCAAGATGTAAAAAGGATTATACATCATGAGCAAGTAGTATTTATCCCCAAGAGATATAAAACTGGTTCAACATCCAAAAATGATTTACATATTAATAAAAATAAATGACAAAACACATCATAATCTCAATAGCTGCTGAAAAAGGCAAAAATGAAAAAATCAAACATCCCTTTGTGATAAAAAAAACAAAAAAAAAAACCAAAACACCTAACTAACTTGGACCAGAAAGGAACATCCTCAATCTAAAAAAGAGCACCTATGAAAACACCAAAGCTAAAGGGAACTGACAGGAAAATTCTGCCATCTGTTAAGTAGGTCTATTCCAGTTATGCATTATTTAACTGGGGAAATCACCACCCACTGGACCCACTGCAAGATGGGCCTGACCTAAAACTCCATTGACCTAACTTCCATAAGCTCTTCCTGCGATTGATGGGGCACGGTCACAGATGTTGGGTGTCTTGTACTTAGTTCAAAGCCACTGTCCAGTAGTCCCCAAAGGGTCTGATTACTTCTTTCCCCCAAGTATACAGCTACTCTATTAAAAAGGCTATAGGTCCCTCTAGGGAGACTGGAAGAAAGATTAACAATATGACCTTTTGGTAGTCCTAAATTCTTTCTCCAAGGGGACATGCCCCCCCCCCCGACTTGTTTAATTGGTTCTGGGTCTGTAAGTTGGCTCCAGTCCGGGAATTGATTGAGGGGCCATGACTCTGCCTTTAGGATTCAGGTTGAACTTTTTGGTTCATTCAACTCAAAATTTTTCTGCTTCTACCAATAAAGAATCTAGTAGGCTTCCTACTTATTTTACTTCTAGCTCACTCTAATTGATCATCCGAAGCCATAGTCCTATACGAGTCAGACTACTTATTGCTGCTTTGACTCTCCTGTCCATTGCAGTAGCCATCTCACTTGGCCTTTGGTGGTGAGGGTTTCCAGCTACTCTCACTCTCACTGCATATCAGTTTTCCATTTCAGTGACTTCAGTTTCTATGGGGGATGGCTGGCCTACAGAGAAGAGTGATAGCACAGTTCCCCTCACACATTGATTCCTCAGAGCACTGGTGCAAGGTGTACATTTTGGCCCCTTCCAGTGTAGGTGAGTAGGTCTTAAATGACAAATACACTCTAACATTCCAGTCTCTCCCAGTCTTCGAATCCCTTGCCCTACATTAAACCAAGGAATGTCTAACATTTCCAATTCACTCATGGTGAGCCATATTTTGGTCCATGTTTCATCATGGAAACATGAAAAGAAAAAATCTGAACGCATCCCTCCTAATATCAGGAACAAGACAAGGACAAGTTCTCACACCACTGCCATTCAACATACTAGTGTAGGGCAATTAGACAGTTAAATTCTCCCCAGGACAATTACACAACAAAATGAGAAAAAAGTGATCAGATTATAAAGGGAGAAGTAAAGCTATCTCTGTTTGCCCATGACATCGTCATGTATACAGAAAATACTAATGAATCCACTAAAAACTATTAGGACTAGCAGAGGTGTTCAGCAACGTGGCAGGGCTCTAAGATCAATACACAAAAATCAAATGTGTTTCTACATAATAGTAATGAATAAACCAAAAATGCAATTAAAAAATAACTTCATTTACAATGGCATCAAAAGGAATAAAACACTTAGGAATAGGTTTCACAAGAGAAATGCAAACATTATACTCTGAGTACTACAAAATACTGCTGAAAGAAATTAAAGACCTAATGAAACAAAGTATCCCATGTTCATGCATTGGAAGACTTAATATTGTTAGTATACCAATACTCTTCAAAATGATCTGTAAGCCCTATCAAATCGAAACTGGCTTTTTAAATAGAAATGGACAAGCTGATCCTAAAACTTATATGGAAATTTAAGGGACCTTAGAAGAGCCAAAACAATCTTGAAAAAGAACAAAACTGAAAGACTTACACTTTCCAATTTTAAAATGAAGTACAAAGGGGTGCCTGGGTGACTCAGTCAGTTAAGCGTCTGACTTCGGCTCAGGTCATAATATCACAGTTTGTGAGTTCAAGCCCCATGTCAGGCTCTGTGCTGACAGCTCAGAGCCTGGAGCCTGCTTTGGATTCTGTCTCTCCTTTTGTCTCTGACCCCCACCCCCAATTGTGTTCTGTGTCTCAAAAGTAAATAAATGTAAAAATAAATAAAATAAAATACAAAGTTACAATACTCAAAACAATGTGATACCAGCATAAAGACAAACATACAGAGCAAGTGAATAGAATTGAAAGTCCAGATTTTACTCTCACACTTCTGGTCCATTGATTTCAAAAAAGGTAGTAAGATATTCAACAAAGGAAGGAATAGTCTTTTCAACAAATGATGCTGGGACAACTGGATAATCATAAGCAAAAGAAGTTGGATCCCCTAACTCACATTATATATAAAAGTGCAACAACATAAATGTAAGAACTAAAAGTAGACAATACTTAGAAAAATATCACAGGTATAAATTTTCATGACCTTGGGTTAGGCAATGTTTTCTTAAATATGACTAAAAGCTCAAGCAACGACAAAAATAGATAAGTTGGACTTCATCAAAATGTAAAACCTTTGTGCTACACCATTAAGAAAGTTAGAAGACAGTCTATAAAATAGGAGAAAATATTTCCAAAGTATATATTTGAGGAGTGATAAAGAACTCTTACAACTCAATAATAATTAAAAAACAGTTAAAGAGTAGGCATAGGATCTGAATAGACATTTTCCCTAAGAAGATTTATAAATGGCCAGTAAGCACATGTAAAGTTACTTGACATTAGCAGTCATCAGGGAAATGGAAATTAAAATTACAATGCAATATCACTTCCTTCCACTTTTTTGGATATTATGAAGAATGCTGCTATGAACATTCATGTGCAAATTATTGTGTGAACATATGTCTTCATTTTTCTTGACTGTATACCTAGGTATCAAATTTCTGGGCAATACAACTACTGTTTAACCTTTTTAGAAACTGCCAGACTGTTTTCCAAAACAACTGTACCATGTTTCATTCCCATGAGCAGTGTATGAGAGTTCTAATCTCATCTACACTTGTTTTTCCTTTTTAATCCTAGCCATCCTTGTGGATATGAACTCAAGTGTCCATTAACTGATGAATGAATAGAATGTGGTATATCCATACCATGGAATACTATTCAGCCACAAACAAGAAGGAAATACTATACCTGCTACAACATGGATGAATCGTGACAAAATTTTGCCAAATGAAAGAAGCCAGTCATAAAATGTCATATATTGTGTGATTTTCTTCACATGAAATGTCCAGTTGAGCCAAGTAATGGAGAGACAGAAAGTACTTTTGTGGTTGCCTAGGGGTCGGGGCCCTGAGGGCATATGGGGAGACTGCTAATGGGCCTGGGGTTTCTTTTAGAAGTAATATAAATGTTATAAAATTGATTTGTGGGGCACTTGGCTGGTTCAGTTGGTACAGCACACAATTCTTGATCTCAAGGTCGTGAGTTCAAGCCCCACACTGGGTGTGGAGCCTATTTAAAAAATATAAAATTGATTATGATTGTACAACTTGGTGAATATACTAAAAATCATTTAATTCTGTATTCTAAAGAGAGGTAAATTGTATGGTTATATGAATTTTATCTCAATAAAGCTATTGTTTATAAAAGATCATTATAACATGTTTAACTTATATAAATATGTTCATTCCTTATTTTAAGTTCTTAAAATGTCCCAGAAACCAGCTCACAATTCCCCAATGCTTTGGGCTGCTCTGAAAAAAAAAATGGTTCCGGACATATAGACTGTTTTTAGTCTTAAACAAAAGTACTTCTCTGGATGAAGAATTAAACTCAGAAGGTGGTAAATCTTCTCCCTTCTCAGCCTTTTTGTTAAAATGGGGACTAGGCTCAGGACTTGGCCACTCCAAGTGGCCAAATAAGTGATCACTGAATTTTAGAGCAAGAAGGGGGTCTAGTGACCAGCTAAGAAGCATCCCATGAACAAATTTTTATCTTGCTATGGATTCTACCAAAGCAAATAAGGGCTTGGATTCTGATAGTTTCCTCAAGTGGTAATTGCAGGAAGAACTAATAAGTGGAGAAAGACACAAAAGGAAGAAAAACCAATAAAAGATATGATGAAACATGGGTTGCCTTAAGTGGGCAATAGGGGCTCAATCCCACTGGGGACACTGTGTGAAGATATGTACAATATGTCTCAAAATTGCCCCAGAGGAGTATAGGGAGACTGAGGCATGTAACCACCAGCTCACATGTCCTCTTAGTTGGGGACTGGTGTCGAAGAGTTAACTCTCCCTCACGTCTGGGCTGTGTCTGCCTGCCATAGAAGAAGCTTCTGCTGAAGAAATCCTTCAGGCTTAGAAAAAGCAAGGCAGATGCTTGAGGGGAAAGCCGTCAGCTTTCTGGAACTTTCTACAGCTTTGAGTGAGCTTAGGTGGGCTGTGGAGTTGAGAGGTGGACAAACAACATCAACTACAGTCTCTTGTGACAAAGGACACCTAAGAGGGATGGGATTTCCACCACTGCTCTGGCTCAAAAGGGAATTTCCAATTCACCTTTCCTGCCCCATCCTGATTAGGAGGTGGATTTCCCTTCAGTTTCATCACCCCACAAGTGACAAAGTCCTTTTCCGATCTGTGGGACTGATGAGCATCTAGGACCTCCACCAGTAGCTTGTCTATAGGAGATGGATTCATGCAGAACAGTGGAGGGGTCTAGGCAGAGTCTCCCAGGCAGCGACAAACCTCACTTACATGCAGGGACTCCACTGTCTAGAGATTGGTCCATAATGAGAGAAAAGGGACATTTAGGTGTGGAGTCAGTGTCCTCATAGCTTCTTGGCACATGAAAGGTGCCTACCTTCTTACCGCGGTTCTCAGCTTCTCCTTTTCACCTTATTGAGGCTTAGCTACTGAGAGAACTCATTCTGCTGACATCAGTCCAAACTTCTCTGTACTATAGACCCCAATGATTCGTGGTAAAACATTAATTTTGGAAATTAATAATGTAAATTCCACATCTCAAGGTTAGAAGAAGTCAATGTAAAGAAAGCCAAACAAGGTTCCTTACCACAGGATTTCCAAGATCCTTCAGTATGCCTGTAAGTCTTGACGACCCTCAAGGAGAAGTTTCAAGTTCACCGTATTTCTTAAAACTATTCTCCCAGAAAAGATTTTCCCATAGATTTTCATGGAACTAGTGTTCTACAGAACACACTTGGGGCAACACTGGTATAGCCCAATCCATTTGTTTCACTGATGAGGAAACTGGAGTCCACAGAAGCAAGGTGACTTGCACAAGTCATGCTATAAGTTGCCGATGGAGCCAGAACTTAAACCCACAATTTCCATCTTTCATATCTCCATGCCCTCTGCTCAGTGACAGTACAATGGTCATGGCTTCACCTGTGATGGAAAGCTCCTGAGTTGTCCTTTCCCTGTCCTTTGTGTCTTCGAGAAATGTCATCCTCCATCACTATCTGAACCAGAGAAATGAAACATTTGTGTCATTCCTATGGTCAACAACTGTCAACTAGGAGAAGCTAAATGTGACACGCTCTCATTAAGGATATATAAATGAGGTTTCTAAGCAGCAAAGACACTTTCTCCACTCTCTCTTGCCCCCTCTACTAGATGAATGCTAAGAACACTGGGACCCTAGGGAGTGGCAAAGCCATACAATGGAAAGAAGTCTGCTTTCTTGAACCTGCATGCAGAGGGAAGCCACTGGCTTACCTGCAAAGAGTCCCACATGAGCAAGAAAGAAACTTCTATGAGGATAAACCACTGTAAGTTTTGAGTTTGATACAGCAGTTCACATTGCCCTAGTTAACACACTTAAAGACAAATTATATATATATATATATATATATATATATATATATATATATATAAATGTATAATATATAATATAAATAAATATATAATATATATATGAGGGTGGATTCATAAATTTGGGGACACAAAGCAATTCTACCTCAATTAGAAAGAACCTGGAACAAAACATATCAGCCCTTATTCTCAGGGACCAAGAGCCTGGCACAGACATAGCCACCCTGAGCTGTGCCCTCCCTCACCACACCTTCACTCCGTCTTGATCACAGCACCTCTCTCAACCTCCTTCAGTGTCACCCACTTTTCCCCAGCCCCATTGCCAGAACCCCAGGCTGAGTCATTTTCATCTTTGGGCTGGACTATTCCAAAAGCTCTCGAAAGGGCTCTATCTTCTGTATGCTATCCTCCTCCTTTCCCCCATATTAAACCATTCTCCATGCTGTGTTCAAAATCACCTTCAAAACACACGAATCCCATTTTGACCTACATTCTATCCCCCATCCCCCATGGCATGAATCCCTTCAATTAATTCCAGATGTGATTGCAATGAAATTCAAACTCTTCCGCGGGATATATGGCCCTCCTTTTCAGCTCTCACCAACCCTGTCTTTGGACCCTGTTCCCCAGCCATTTGGAACTTCCTTTGGCTCCTTGGTTGGATCTCGCCTCTCTTGCCTCTTTAGCCATCGTATAGGATGCTCCCACGTCCTGAAGTGTGCTGCTTCTTTTCGTCCTTCCCAACCAAGGCCTCATCTTCTCCTTTGCAACAGTTTGACTCTAACTCAACTTAGCTGTCACCTTTTTGGGAAGCCTTCATTAATAATCTCAGACTGTGTTAGCTTTTTATTGTCTACTTGTCCTTAGACCCTGCTCATGCCCTAACACAGGACGTTCATGATCTAACTGTATACCTATTAACATATTCCTCTGGAACAATCCCAGAGGGCACAAACACCTCATTCACTGTTGGATCTGACCACTGCTTGGGGGCTTGGAGCAAAGCAGGTGCTCACAAATTGTTTCTTTTAGAGATGGTGGAGGGGGGTGGATGGTTGGATTGGATGCCCATTTTGTATGAGCCAAAGAGAAAGCTTTACTTAAGATAGTAGGCAGTGTTGTTTAACTGTTAGTGAATATAGGATCCCATTTTTTTCCTATTCATTCTTCTCCACAAAACAGCTTTTAACATACGATATTCTAAAGTTGCTGTGTTCGCCTGTTTTAAAGGATTTAATTGGTTTTGTTTACTGATGTTAGTGGAGAACCCAGCACATCTCGTTCTCTGCCAGTCAGGACTACAAAGAAATCTGGCTGGTTGGTCACGAGGAATGAAGCATGCATAGGGTTAAGATCTTGGCTCTGAACTCAGGATGTCTGTGTGAAGTCCTGCCCAAAGATTTACCATAGCCAGATGACCTCAGGCGACGAAATAATGTTTCTACAATCCTTAGCAGAGTATCTGGTATTAGGAGCTTAACAGCTGGTAGCAAGTTATTAATGTTGTATTTGCTACAGAAACTAGTATCAATTTTATCATTATTCTGCCCTAATAATGTCCTTAGACCATGACGGAGACTACTGGGGGGAGGGGATGTACACTGTGTGCAGGAAAAGTAACCAACCAAGACCAGTGCGTGAGATTATCAGGGAAGACCCAATTCTCCTCATTGGACAGACAAGAAAAGCCACAGTCAGCAGGTTGAGGAGACCTGCTCCTAGTCACGTAGCCAGTCAGGGCAGGGCTGGGACTCAAACCAGAACTGATTCCAAAGCCAGTTCTCTTTCCACCACACTGCACTGCCCGTGGGCATTAGCATTTCCAGGTCCTACAGGCTTCCGAATTTCTGAGATCAAATAGGACTTAGGATTCCAAACAAGCACACCGCAACTGACTGTTGCCCTCTCTCCATTCCTAGTTGCTTGAGTTTGTGGGCTTGCAGAGCATTCTGCCCAGGAGGTGCAGCACTCATGGATGTAGGTCCTCTGCTCAGGGTGCCCTCTGCCACGGGGACAGACTGGCTCCCACAGAGACCATAGCGTCCTTTTATAAAGTAACTGCTGTGTCTCCCCCAGGACGAGGGTGGGAGTTCCATCTACCTCCTGCACTCCGAAGGCCAGAGACGCTGGGTAGATGTATACCACTGAGCCCAAACACACTGGCCACTTGAATGAACGTTAGGGTGTGCTAAGTCTCTGAAGTCTGGTTCTCAGTGCAAACGGCCAAAGCAGGTAATGTACAAAGCCCTCAAAAAGTCATAGATTCTCCAGGCATAGCAAAGGGCAGGAAGAAATGCCCAGGCTTTGGTGGTGGTGGTCGTGGGGGTGGTGTTCTGAGTTTCATTCCAGTGTCCTTTCCATCACACCAATACACATTTTTCTAGAGCATCGCTGTAATGGGATGGCACTTATGGAGATTGCCTGACTCAGATGGAGAAACCTGCTTAGGGCATTTGCTATCACTGTAGCAAGCCATTTCGACATAGATCCTCTTGGGTGATCTGGAACACCTTCTCAGGGTGGGATGATTTTTGGGTGGTGGGGGGAGTGTCTTAGTCTGAGGAATTTGTGTAACAGGAACTCTAAGAGAGGCCAAATAGAAGTGTGGATGATTCTAGAGGGTAAAGAATGTTGCTCATTGCTAGGTTTTCAGTATAGAGAGCAATGCTCTGGAGAGATGAGACCTTCATTCGGATCTGCGAGTCAAGACAAAAGGCCAGATCAGGGACATGGCCATCAGCCATCCAGTTGCCACAGGTAGCTCTTGAATGGGCTTAGAGAATTCCCAGGCACCTGCCCTACCCCTAGTCTAGTGCTCTCCCTAGGTGGGAGGGAAATTTTGATTATTTTTGATGTTTTATTTTTGAGAGAGAGGGAGACAGAACACAAGTGGGGGAGGGGTAGAGTGAGGGGGAGACACAGAGTCCAAAGCAGGCTCCAGGCTCTGAGCTGTCAGCACAGAGCCCGAGGCAGGGCTTGAACTCTTGAACTGCAAGATCCTGCCCTGAGCTGAAGTCGAACACTTACCTGGCTGAGCCACACACGTGCCCCTGGGGAGGGAAATTTTAAAGGGACCAACCTGTGTTCATTAGTTCTGGGAAACTCTGATGTCTTCGAGATCCTATGGAAACTCACAGGAGGTCCCTGAACCAGGATATGCTCCAATCAGACAGACAGACACCGGGCATTAGATACGTCCTCTGTTCTTCACAGTGTCCCGGTCACAAATCAGGGACAGGCAACTCTCTATAGTATGGCAATGCCAGAGAACTAAAGGAGGTCTGACCAGAGCAGACAGCCCTTCCCAATACTGGAGAGCTGAAAGCAGAACTAAAGAAGAAAATCTCTATCTCTTAATTCCATCCCATCTAAGTCAAGAGGACACAGCTTTTTGTTTTTTGTTTGTTTGTTTGTTTGTTTGTTTTTAAGTCTTAAACCTTCATTATCCTTTTTGGTAGGGGTGCATGAAAGAGTCTAAATAAACATTTGACAAGTGACTAGGTAAATAAATGAAGGAAGGAAAGAATAAAGTGAGAGTTGGAGTTAGTGACGAAATGAACCACCTATCCAGGCAGAGAATGACTGTGGAGATGTACAAATGAATTGCAAGACCTTCATAATGCATGCATAAATTTGCATGATTCTATGCTGGAAAAAGAAGTTTATCTGTTTGTATAATTCCTATCGGTACAGCATTTCCTCTTCTTTACTCTCCTGAACTGTGTTTAACAAGAAACCTTTATTTTGTTCTCTGAACATTTGGGCAGAATTAAAATAACTCTTTGGTGTTGTTTCTTTTACTTCCCTAGCCAGCCGAATGAGCTATTTTTCACTTCAACTCTCTCCCCGTCTTGCCTGCTGCCACCACCTGGTCTTGTCACCACAACATTCCTTTAACACCCCAGTAGGGAAAAGGCAAACCAGAGGCAGACAGCCCTGGGCCCTAGAGTCTCAAGTCCACCATCTGATGAAGTGGCTTTGAGCAGGTTACCAATCTCTGGGTCATAATGGAACATGCACTGTGAATATCGTAAGTAGTCATGCAAGGAGAGTACATTGTAGCAGGTCTATCACAGGATGAGTGCTCAATAAAATACTGTTATATTATATTGTATCGATAGATAGGATTATATTAGGTTACATTACCTCCTATTACATGCCCTACCTTATTGCATATTGCGTTTATTGCACTGCCTGGCGCTGTATCGTATCATATTACATACAGTACTAGTAAATTTACACTGCCTTGCAGAACCTGTGTCTATCGGTGTGTTGGCCAAAGAAACTCCCTTCAAAAATATGTCCTCTAAGTGCTTCTTGACTTTCTTCCCCAGACTCAAGACCACTCCTTAGCTCTCTGTTGGGTGCTTCTACGAAGTAGAACGCAGTGCTCGTCACGAAGAAAATCTACTTGTCCTTCTTCTCAGACTTTTCAGCTGCATCCGTGGCAAATCCTGGCTGCCTTGCAGGGCTTTCTCCGTCTTCCCACTCAGAAGTCATGGGGGTTCAGAATCCTCAAGGGAGCTCTGTGTCTGCGGAAGAAAATCAGCTTCGATCTCCTCTGTTGACCTGACTTTCACCCTTCCCCTCCAGCATTCCAGGCTCCCACTCACATCAACAAGCTGCATTTTTAAGAGTTGGTTGAGACTGAGCAGTTAAGGTTAAGAGAGCTCAAGAATGGGGCCAAAGCACTGGGGGGGCCTGGGAGGGCTCAGTCAGTTGGGTGTCCCACTTCGGCTCAGGTCATGATCTCATGGCTTGTGAGTTAGAGCCCTGCATTGGACTCTGAGCTGACAACTCAGAGCCAGAAGCCTGCTTCAGATTCTGTGTCCCTCTCTTACTTTGCCCCTACTCTGCTCGTGCTCTGTCTCTAAGAATAAAGAAACATTAAAAAAATTAAAAACAACCAAAAAAAGAAGAATGGGGCCAAAGCAGGGTCTGACAGCACTCAGGCCAGTGTTCGTGAAGGGCCAGGGTTTGCCAGTAGCCTTGGACTGTTTGCCTGACTCTGGAAAAGGGATTTAGAGCTTAAGACAGGGCATCAAATCAGAGAAATCAGGTATGTTGACCTGGCACAACTCTAAGCTTAAACCAGGGGCACACACAGTCGGTGACTTTCTCTTCTTTCTATCTTCTTTTCTAAGGAGTGGAACATGCTCAAGGAAGAGAGCAACTTTCCCCCAGCCTGACAGAATGCAACATAATTGGTTTATGCCAAACATGGCAATTCCATTCCCTTTTCCCTATGATTGACTTGGGAGCTGGCATGTGACCCAATTCTGACCAGTGAGACTAAAGAGACAATCTGTTGATGATGTCTTCTCCCAAGATTTATGTTTTCTGCTACAAAGAGTAACAGCCAGTTCACTCCTGCCTGACTTGAATGTAACTGCATGGGAACATGATACTTGGAGCTACAGCAGCCATTCTGTGATCATGAGGCAACAAGCCAAAGGGCACAGGATAAAACAGTGAAAAGACAGAATGATATCATTAGATCAGATGATATCATTAAACTGCTGAACCAATCTGGAACCAATGACTTCTAGACTTTGATAATTCGTGAGATGATTAAAAATTTCTATTGTTTTACCCACAATTTTTTTCCTGCTACTTGTAACCAAACACATCTTACATGATACAAACACTATCCAACTTGTGTTACCATTTTTCTAGTTCATGTCTGTAGATTTGGTGTCTAACTTTTGTATTTTTAACTTTGGGTATGATCCTGGCACTCAGGAAGAGTCACTAAATGTTTGTGTAGGAGGTGTTTTGGTTATAATAACTTCTGAAACATGTGTATGCACACAGTGGAATATCACACAGCCATAAAATGAGATCTTGCCATTTGCGACAGCATGGATGGACATAGAGGGTGTTACGCTAAGTGAAATAAGTCAGAAAGACAAATGTCATAGGATTCCACTCATATATGGAGTCTAACAAAAAAGGAGTAAGTCAACAAAAAGCAGAAAGAGACCCATAATTGCAGATAATAAACTGACGGTTGCCAGAGGGGAGAGGGATAGGGAGACAGGCAAACTGGGTGAAGGGGAGTGGAAGATACAAGCTTCTAGTTATGGAATGAATAAGCCATGGGGGTGAAAGTCACGGCATAGGGAATATACTCAATGGGACTGTGACAGCGTTGTAGGGTGACAGATGGTAACCACACTGGTGGTGAGCATAGCATAAAGCATAAACTTGTTGAATTTCTATGCTTACACCTGAGATTAATTTAACGCTGTGTGTCAACTATACTTAAAAAATTAAAAACAAACAAACAAATTTCTGAAGTTGGTGAAGCATGAAGATTAGGATTCAATTTTAGGTTTTACAAAATTCTTGCTTCCCTCCCTGCTAGGAACTTCTTTATTTCTGTCTGACCCTCACTAGAGCCAAAGAATGGTAGAGAAGAACTATCAACACTGACTGGTATTGCAGCTATCACTGAGAAGTCTTTCCTGAGAATTCTTAGCAGTTTTCTCCAACCACAGTTAGATCAAACTCTACAGGGATCAAAGGTTCTGAATTTAAATCAGCGTATATAACCAATGGAGTATTTAAATTGGCATTGTCCTGGAAAATTCAGGACGTGTGTTTTATACATTTAGTAAGCATTTAGTCAACATGTTGTACCTGCCAGGCGCTTTAGGATGCACTGGGATGTAGAAGTGAATTACCACAGAGCCCCTATCCTTGCAAATCTGAAAGTGACAAGACAGGACGTTACGACCTAACCAGAGGTATTTGCAAAGTATCACATCCAGCTGTCAGCAGATCACGGAGTATGCATGCCAACTTGCCACCACTGAGTTAATTAAGAAAATCAATTCGTAGGCGCATGCCTTTGACAAAATGGCGTCCATGAAAACTTCCCAAGCATGGTTCTCCCCAGCTGACTTTCTTTTGGGGTGTGTGTGGGGGGGGTGGCTTTTATGCCATCATCACCCAAAGTCCTCAACATTTACCACCTATTCTCCAGAGGCACCCCTTGCCCAGAATACACCCTCTGCACGGTTCACAAGGGTAGTTATTTCACGGGGGGAAATAAGTTTGATAACTCTGCGAAGATTTGGGGTAGGGGTGTTTTTCTAGGTGAAGGGGGTTATAAGGAGTGCCGTGCTTGCCTATGCATCAGTAAATGTAAAGAAAAAACAGGTCAGATCCCATTCTCCTACATAGCTGTGATTTCTGAACAAGGCTAGAGCTCTTGTGCTCTGCAGCCCTGGTCCATTAGCCCCAAGAGCAACTTTCAGTTCCACATGGCCCTTCAGTGCACAAATGTAGACTTTCTAATTTCTCCGCTGTTCTACCTTTTATACACGTTGCCAGGAACTGGTTTTTCTATCACTCTTTCCTAACCTGTAAGCCTTCCCAACTTCCCTTATATACCTTTCTCCATCCCTTCTCCTACCGTCTAGTCATCAAGCCCTTAGGAATGTCCTGGTCTTCTGCTGGTTGCCCAGCTGTTGTTTCTTCTTCTTGGAGAAGCACTGATTCCAGAGCCTGACAGCCTAGCAACATCCCTGAGCTTCTCCACTCGGGATTCAAGTTACTCTTACTCCCTTTCTCTCCGTGACGGCTTCTGTAAAACACAGATTCACCACCTCTCCTCCCAGAGTCACCATCACCGGCTTCCAATTTGCCAACGTGGGTCAGTGACTCCCTGTCCACTCCTCTCCTACTCTAATTGTTCACCATCCAGATTCATGGTGGGGAACGACAAGTAGAACCACCACTGTATTTAAGATTCATTCTGCATCTGGGTCTATGCACCTTGTGAAGAGTCAAACTGTGTATTTAGTATTTGTGTGTTTTTTTCTGTACATGTTAGATTTCAATAAGGTATTTGCTTAAAATTTTTGCATTTGTGTTAAATCCTCTTTGCCAGACAAAGCATACTGCCTCACTCAGCTCCTTTTCTCTCTTGCTTTCTCTGATTCAAAAGGATTACACATGTATACACAGTTATTTTAGAAAAAGAGTATAAAATAGAAAAGCAAAAGAACAAAAATTAAAACCCATCCATTATCATTCCCGGCAGCCAAAAACAACCCTTTTAGGTGTGAATCGTTTTTACAAAGAAAAAAAAAATCCTACGTTAATAGCATTTTCTAACCTTTTTAATGGTATCCAAATTCCAGGCTATTATTTTTAAAGGCTGTGTTATACTCCATTAAACAGGTGCAGCACAATTATTTAACCAACCCCTACTGTAAGACACATAGGTGGTTCCAGTGTTGGGCAGTGTGGCTCTGAACAGCTTTGGGGCTAAATCGTAGCACGGCGCTGGGGTTTCGTTCAAATTGCATTTCAATTATTCATACCATTCATTCCAATGCAGTTTAGATTTCTGGGTCTGTGCAGGAGTTCAGAATTGCCTTATTATGCACTTCATCTTCTGGGCTTTCCTTCTGAAAGATTTGTATTTCACTGCAACAAATCATGAGCTTTGATGCAGCCGTTTTCAGGGATGTGATGGGAAGGAACAGAGGCACTTTGGGTCGTATGTCCCCTTTGCAGCAGTGACCAAGCACAGGGGTGTCACACTGTAAGACCCCTGACTCACTAGGGACTGATGTGGCTGGGAAGCCCTGTGTCCAGCTCAGAGTGGTATTTGCTTCCTGAGTGTTATTTGCAATGTTTCCATGGTGCTAATGACTACAAATTGCTAATGGCTGTGAAAAGCTAATTGTTGTGCAAGGTGTTTCTGCTCTCCCCCACCTGCCGGCAGAGCTCACAGCCACGGTTAAACAGAGATCTCATTAGTGTCTCAGACACAGTCCTCAAGGGGAGCCCGTCCTCGCAGCCTGGCAAGTAACCAAGCCTCCTCTGCAGACCCAGAGCCCCGAGGCCTCGCGCCTGGCCAGCAACAACGAAACGGGGCGGCAGAGATGTAGAAAGCACTTCCCAAGAGGAAACAGAGGAAACGGGATGGTGTGCTGCAGAGTCAGAGAGATGGAAAGGATGTAGGTATATCTCCCAAAATAGCTGGCCGTGCCAGGCACCCTGCTGAATGCCTCCTGGCTTTTTCTCTTTTCGTCACACCCACTTTTCAGAGGAACACGCCGAGGCTCAGACACTGAATAATTTCCCTCAAATCCTTCAGCTGATTACAGACCTGGGACATGCCTCTTGGCCTTTTTACTCTAGAGGCCAGATTCTTCACCACTGCCTGATAGTACTTCTTGGAAACCAGTGGGCTAGCTTCAGAACATGCTTAAGTGTGTGTGTGTGTGTGTGTGTGTGCGCATTAAGAATTTGAACCTTGAATTTAATTCATCATAGTCCATGATTACTCAAGAACGGTGGTCCCGTTAAAAAACCAACAGCGGGGCGCCTGGGTGGCACAGTCGGTTAAGCGTCCGACTTCAGCCAGGTCACGATCTCGCGGTCCGTGAGTTTGAGCCCCGCGTCAGGCTCTGGGCTGATGGCTCAGAGCCTGGAGCCTGTTTCCGATTCTGTGTCTCCCTCTCTCTCTGCCCCTCCCCCGTTCATGCTCTCTCTCTGTCCCAAAAATAAATAAACGTTGAAAAAAAAATTAAAAAAAAAAAACCAACAGCAAGCTCACATGGTTCACGAATGTTTTTTCATATAACCTAAGGTGAAGTGTCTCCCTGTTTCCACTCAAGTCCTGTATGCTCAGCTCTCCATTTAGAACAATCTACTCTGTTGATAACCTATTATTCCCCTGTCCTTTGACTTAAGATGAACAATCTAATGACACAAACTCAGGCACAGTAATGCTTATGTGAATTAACTGTGCTTCAGGTTTTGCAAACTCTCTTTCCCTTTCTCGATGGGCTCAGTGATTCAGTTGGAAACCTGAGTTTTAGAACTACCTTCCCCCAGCCCACAAGTTTAAAAGTGTACCCCCCCAACACTCCACTTTCCTTTTCCTGGGCCCTGTGGCAATTTGCCGCTTTTCTGCTGGTAATTTCACATGCAGAATTGTGCTTTCTGTGCTGTACAACAAAAACATTAAACCAACAGCAACAGAAATCGAAAGGGAAGCCATGCCTTGAATCGCCAAGATGATGGCTCGTTCAAGTTCATTCTATATCCTCTTTGAAACAATAAAGACGAGAGGCCAGTTGATTTGCTAACACAGGACAGACGGAAGAACGTTGAAAAGCAAAACACTGCCATTTGCAGTTGTGGGAGAAGTTGCCTGGGCAACGCAGACACTCAAGAGATGAAGGCTGGCCGCACCTGCCATCCTCAGTGTTTCCCCTGCCTCATTAGCTTAACAGAGAGAGCGGTTGCCTTCATTGCCTTGACTATTAACAGGGCCAAGAACTGGTGTTGAAGTTAATGTTCAACTCACAACCATCTCGATTCAATAATAAGATTTGGTGTGAGCCAAAAAATGAACACCCACGGAGGAGTCCGTAGGATTTCCACTGCCTCGGGGAGTGACATGTGCTGACGGCAGCTGATAAACTGTCTCGGCCACAATTATTCCAGGCAGATGATTTAGGGCAGGGAGAGAACTGGATGTAAAGGACGTGATCTGAAAGTTCAGAGCAAGTGAGGCTGCTGACGTGCTAGGAAAATGGTCCCATGAGAGAGTTGGTCCTGTGCCCCGCCCCGCCCTCAGGTGCTAACAGGTCTCAGTCTAGGCTGGGTTACTCCGCTCAGGTTGAGTACAGAACAGCTCCCACCATCCCTGTGCTTTCACCATGGGCTCAGGTAACATGAGAATAACTCTTTCCCCAAGTTGCTGAGCTGACAATTGGCCACAGTTGTCACCCACTGGTTGGTTGGCTAGGACCATCACGTGAGCAGGTCCCGCTAATGCTTGTATCTGGGAAATCAGCAGCCTTCCTCAATAGCTGAGTTCACAGCCAGGGTAGGAGTGACAACTTGCAAATGATTTCACGAAGCAGGGTACATCCTTGTGGTTTCTTTTTGCTGGAGTTTGGGACAAGTCCAAGCACATTCATGACTCCCAGAAGAAAACCCTTTCCCCCTGTGCAAATGAGAATCATTTAGGAGACAAGGCAAAGCCATCTACTCCCCAGAATCTGTTCTTCTGGGTTTCTTGTCTTGGTGAAAGGCTCTACTCCCCATCATTTTACTAAGCCAGCAACTCAGCAAACGTCTCCAACCCTTCCCCGTCCCTTCACCAGAGATTTCAATTTCCCAGGCCAGCAGCTCCTACCTCCTTAATATTCCACTCATGTCTCTTCTCCATTCTCATGTGTTCTGCCCTGCTTCAGGATGCCATATTGTTATTGCTTGAATTATTCACTACAACAGGGATCCAAAGGTCTCCCTGCTCCCCAGGCTTGTTAGCCTCTAAGGTATAGCATTAAGATAATTTTTTAATCCAAATCTGATCAGGTCACTTCATTGCTAAAACTATTTGGAGATTCTCCCAAGCTCTAAGGCTAAAATTCAAACTCTTTAGCTGAGTATGCAATCTGGAAAGAGCCAACCTTTGCCCACCTTGTTTCAGAAGGTTGCAGAAGGCCCTGAACACAGAGAGGTCTAGCATTGCCCTCTGTGCAGGCAGAACAAGGGAGTGTTATGTGAGCGCCAGCCAAGTGGTTAGATGGAAGGACTGGGTTCTATAGCATCAAAGCCAGAGTGAGAAGCTTCATTCCTAGCATGGTTGCCAAATGGAATATAAGATGACCAGGTTAATTTGAATTTCAGGAAAACAATAATTTTTTTTAGTTGAACTATGTTCTATGCAGTATTTGTTTCTCTAAAGTTCAAACTCAGCTGGACATCCTGTATTTGTATTTGCCAAACCTGTCAACCCTATTCCATAGCGCTGGGTGTGGGGTGGAAGGTGAGGATGAGGGGGGCCTCCAAAGACAGTCAGGAGTAGAAATCCAGGGGTCAGTGTAAGGAAAAGAACTGTCAGTTAAATATGGCCATCTGAACATTGCAAGTCTATCTCAATTCTGTCCAGGAAAATTTTCACAATGACAGAGAATAAAGAAGAAAATCCCCAAGTTATGAAGGCAAATAGAGTAGGGCATGACAGTAGATGACAGATTTTGAAAAATTGGAGGAGATAGACAGTAATAGTGGTAACTGACTACATAGTGGATAAAGCCTGCAGGGGGAGAAACTGATTAAAGCTGCAAAAATCTAGAAAGTCCAGGAATTAGGGGAACCCAGGGGCCTCAGAAGGCATTGGGGGTGGGGAAGGCTTAGTCTGCCTAGAAGTGAGTCATGCCCAGACACCTTCACTGCCCCAAACTCAGAGGAACTGGCAGGTATATTGGAGGACAGGAACAGGATAGGCTTTGTAGCTGAACACATCAGGCACAGAAAAGCATGGAAGAAAACACAATACTGCTGAAAACACAATACTTAGGTCCACACCGCAAATGCTAAGATGCCCACTCCCTTCCTTCAGATTTCCAGTACCCTAGCTTAGGGGAAAACATCCACTGATATTTGCGAGCAATTCACAGGAAAATTACTGGATCCCTGACCTATCGCTTTACCATACTACCTGCCATCAGCCAAGCCCTGCCTTTGCAGATAGATCACTCATTCTGCTTCTCACCATATTCTTAGCCAGGGATGGGCCACCAGGGGTGAATGATATTTAGGGAAACTTTCAAAAATGGGAGAGAGACCCCAAAATTAACAGAAAAAGATAAAAGGGCCTACGAAAAACATTCAGGAAAATTTTAACTAGTAATCTCAGAGAAATAAGAGAATGTTTTGCATGAAGGAAACAATGAGGTATCATTTTTTAAAAAGATTCAGAGCAAGAAATAACAAATACAAAATAAAAAATGGGGTAACAGAAAACCTTCTGTAAGATGATCAGAAGGCCAAGTTAAAGAAACCTCAGAAAGAACAAGTGATCAAAGAGATGAAAAATAGGAAAGGGGGCTGAAAACTAGAGAAACAGTTTGTATTAGACCTCTACCCAATAGAAATTCCAGGAAGAAAAAGGGAGAAAAATGGAGAAGGGTAAATTATTTGAAACAAACAAAATAAGAACATGAATCTCAATTTTCAAAGGGCTGATCAAGAGTTTTTAAAAAAAATCCAATTTTTAATTTAACTGAATTAAAGTCATGACTTAAAAACAACTAAACAGAGGGAGGGGGCCAAGATGGCAGAACAGCATGGAAGGTTTTTTTGTGTGTCTCTAATCCCTGAAATGAAGCCAGATCAACACCAAACCATCTTGCACACCTAGAAAACTGATTTGAGGATTAACACAATCTGCACAACCTGAACCACAGAACTCAGCACACACATGGTGCACAAAGGTGAACTGGGGGAGAGAGACCTCATGGAGGGCAGGGAGCTGTTTTGCTTTTGGAGAGAGGACAGAGACAAGGTGTGATTTGCCATAATCCCTGAAATGCTGCTGCTACACGATCGCACTTTTTCTGGGGTGGGCTGGCACCCAGCCAGTCTCTGGGCATTGGCACAGTCTCATGGACATTCTTGGGGGTGGGCTGGCACCTGGCCATTGCTCAGTGAGACCTGATCCAAAGGGTCAGAACAGGTCAAAGCCACAGTCCCTCAGAAGCGAGGGGTTGGGAAACACAGATAAAACTCAGGAGGCAAATGCTTCCTGGAAGCCTAAGGGCTTGGTCACAGACAGTGTAGAAGCAGGGAGTGGACAGAAACTAGAGACAAAGGAATAGCGCTTGATTGCCTGTCAGGGAGAGCACAGAGTTCTGATACTAGAGACTGAGTATCTCGGTGATGCCATTTTCACCCCTCCCGCTCATGTGCATAGGCACATACATGCACCACAACAATCCACCCCAGTAAGCTAAGCAGCGCCATCTAGTGGAGAACGGAGCTGTTACACTAAGCCCCACCCAAATGGGCCAACTAGGCACTTGAGGAGCAGCACAAGTCTCTCTGCCTGCTTAGTTTATGGACGATAAGGTGCTTCATCGTCTGACTTCTAGGGGAAACCGGTTGTAATTTCAATAGTATTTCATTCTGTTTGCTGGTCCATCTATTCAATTTTTTTTTCTTGTCTTATTCTTGAATACAGAATTAGAAAAAAATTATTTTTATTTTTCATTTTTATCAAAAAGGTTTTTCATTTTTTTCTACATTTTTTATCTTCTTGTAAATTTTTAAAATTCTATTTTACTTCCATCATTTTATTTTATTCTATTTTATTGTATTCATGTTTTCAAATTTTCAAATGTTTTCCTTTTTTTGCCTTTTTTCCCTTTATCTTTCCCTTTTTTCTCTAATCTATCAAGCTTCTTTCAACAACCAGACCGAAATACACCTAGGATAAAGCATCCTTTGATTTTTTTGTGTGTTAACTTTGTTTGTTTATTTATTTATTTATTTATTTATTTAATTTTCTTATTTATTTTTATAATTTTTTTTATAAATTTATAAATTTTATAAATTTTTATAAATTTTATGCATTTAATTTTTTAAAACTTTATTAATTCCTTTTCTTTCTTCAAAATTACAGAATGAAGGAATTCACCCCAAAACAAAGAACAAGAAGAAATGGCAGCCAGGGACCTAATCAACAAGCAAGATACAAACAAGATGTCTGAGCCACAATTTAGAATCACTATGATAAGAATACTAGCTGAGGTTGAAAACAGATTAGAATCCCTTTCTGTGGAGGTAAAAGCTAGTCAAGATAAAATAAAAAAATGTCATAACTGAGCTGCAATCTCATATGGATACCAGGGTGTCAATGATGGATGAAGTAGAGCAATGAATCACAGATACAGAGGACAAACATATGGAGAATAATGAAGCTGAAAAAAAGAGGAAGAACATGATCAAAGAGCATGATCAAAGAATTAGAGAACTCAGTGGTACAAAAAACACTCAAATCAATGTAACAGAATAAAGAACCCAGAAATGGACCCACAAACGTATGGCCAACTAATCTTTGACAAAGCGGGAAAGAATATCTAATGGAATAAAGGCCATCTTTTCAGCAAATGGTGCTGGGAAAACTGGACAGTGACATGCAGAAAAACGAACCTGGACCATTTTCTTACATCATACACAAAAATAAACTTAAAATGGATGAAAGACCTAAACTTAAAACAGGAAGCTATCAAAATCCTCAAACAGAAAGTGGGCAAAAAACTCTTTGACCTTGGCCTCATCAACTTCTTACTCAACATGTCTCCAGAGGCAAGAGAAACAAGAGCAAAAATGAACTACTGGCACCTCATCAAAATACAAAGCTTGGGCACAGTGAAAGAAACAATCAGCAAAACTAAAAGGCAACCAATGGAATAGGAGAAGATATTTGCAAACAACATATCAATTAAAGGGTTAGTATCCAAAATCTATAAAGAATTTATCCAATTCAACACCCAAAAAACAAATAATCCAGTGAAGAAATGGGCAAAAGACATGAATAGACACTTCTCCAAAGACAACCAGATGACTAACAGACACATGAAAAAATGCTCAACATCACTCATCATCAGGGAAATACAAATCAAAACCACAAAGAGATACCACCTCACCCCTGTCAGAATGGCTAACATTAACAACTCAGGCAACAACAGATGTTGGCAAGGATGTGGAGAAAGATATCTCTTTTGCAATGCTGGTGGGAATGCAAACTGGTGCAGCTGCTCTGGAAAACGGATTGGAGGTTCCTCAAACAATTAAAAGTAGGACTACCCTAAGACCCAGCAATTGCACTATGAGATATTTATCTAAGGGATACAGGTATACTGTTTGGAAGGGGCACTTGCACCTCCATGTTTATAGTAGTGCTATCAACAATAGCCAAAGTATGGAAAGAACCCAAATGTCATTGACAGATGAATGGATAAAGAAGATGTTGTGTGTGTGTATATGTGTGTGTGTATACACACACACACACACACACACACACACACACACACACACACACACTGGAGTATTACTCGGCAATCAAAAAGAATGAAATCTTGCCATTTGCAACTACGTGGATGGAATTAGAGGGTATTATGCTAACTGAAATTAGAGAAAGACAAATATCATAGGACTTCACTCATGTGAGGACTTTAAGATACAAAACAGATGAACGTAAGGGAAGAGAATCAAAAATAATATAAAAACAGGGAGGGGGGACAAAACATAAGAGACTCTTAAATATGGAGAACAAACAGGGTTGCTGGAGGGGTTGTGGGTGGAGGGGAAGGCCTAAATGGGTAAGGGGCATTAAGGAATCTACTCCTGAAATCATTGTTGACTATATGTTAACTTGGATGCAAATTAAAAAATTAATTTAAAATGGATGAAAGCAGGAATCAAAAAAGAACAACATCAACAAAATAACTAAACATATTAAGGTACATTATCATTGATACGAGGGGCAAAGAGATGATACTAACAAATGGGGCCAATGGCAGAGGAAAAGGTCACGTATAAAAAACAAAGAATCAGGAGCTCTTGGGTGACTCAGTCAGTTAAGCATTGACTCTTGATTTTGACTCAGGTCATGATTTCATGGTTCATGAGATCAAGCCCCTCAGCACAGAACCTACTTGGCATTCTCTTTCCCCCTCTCTCCCTGCCCGTCCCCAGCTCATCCTCTCTCCCCCTCAAAAAATAAATACACATGGAAAAAAATTGAAAAAAATATGAAGAATCAGAAATGGCATATAACTCTACACATAGTGAAAGCCAGGAATAAGTGGGCAATGCCATAAGAATTCTGAAGGAAACTTCCCATCATGAACTGTTATCTCCTGCCAAAGTATCAATCTACAAAGGATAGAATAAAGCCATATTCAAATGTGCAAGGATGCAATGGAATTAGCTCAGAAATGCAAAAGGAAGGCACCACAAACTGAGGCGACCAGCTGACGATGAGGCTCCTCACTTGGGTGTAAGAATTGTGAGGTGGGTAGTTGTCCTGGGCTGCCTTAAGTTCTAGAGAGCTCTCCTCCTTTGTTCACACTTCTTCCCCATCCAAGCCCCCAGTCCAATCACATCATTCCCCGGCAAGCACAGGAATGAACATCCCCTGACTCTTGAAATTATTACTTCCCCTTGACTTTCAGTCCTCTGTATCCCCACCCTGACAGATATAAATCCCTTTACATGCTGGCCCTTCCCCTTTAGACATCAGTTCTTGGAGCGTATTCACTTCAGGGGAACCAAGCACTAGCTCACAGTGAAGTCCTGAGAAAATATTTGATGGATGGGTAAATGGATGTATGGCCTTCAGGGAAATATACCATTAGCCAATCAATAGCCACAAGGGAGGAAGACTCTTCATATTGAACGTGGGTGCTAAAAACAGAAAAAAGAGTTTCATCCTGAATCTCCCCTAAGGAACAAAATGCCTGTATTTTCCCCATTCATTCATTCAACGAGTATTTACTGACTGCAGTGTCTTCTGCTTTACTACAGTTAATACAGCATATTGGATAATGTCTTCTGCCACATCATGCCTTTAATTTCAGTTGAACAGAAAACGAAGCGTGTCTATTAAATCAGTAACAGAGGACCTCCATAACAACACAAGAGAGGTTACAATGCAGGACAAAACCAGGTGTCAAAGTAGGATTCTAAACGATGCGTTCAGACTGGGGAAACCACTGAGGGCTGTATTAATCAAAGGCGGCTTCACAGAGGAGGTGTGACATAAGCTGACCTTTGAGAGAGAAGATTCAGGATTAGTAAAGAGAAGTGGGGCATCCAACTGGGGAATAAAGAGGACAAAACTGAGAATAACACAAGCTGAGTGGAGTCAAGAGATTGTGTCAAGCATCGTGGATGGTGAAATTGGACTAGGGTAGACACAGTGACTGAATGTTTGTCTCCCCTAACAATGCATATGTTGAAAACCTAATGGCCAAGATAATGGTATTAGGAGGTGGGGCCTTTGGAGTACTAGTGTATATTAATTAATTAATTTATTTATTTAGAGAGACAGAGTGGAAGAGGGGCAGCCAAAGAGGGAAAGACAGAGAGAATCCCAAGCAGGCTCCATACTGTTAGCACAGAGCCCAATGAGCGGCTGGACTCCACAAACCATGAGATCATGACCTAATCTGAAATCAAGAGTCAGACACTTAACTAACTGAGCCACCCAGGTATCCTGGACTAGTGCACTTTGAAGAGAGACCACAGAGAAAGCCTTTGTCCCTTCTGCCATGTGAGAACACAGGCAAAAGAGCAGTCTATGAACCAGGAAGCCCTGACCAAATAAATACCAAATCTGCCGGTGCCATGATCCTGGACTTCTCAGCCCACAGAACTATGAGAAATAAACTTCTGTTGTTTGTAAGCCACCCAGGTCTTTGGTATTTGTTATACCACGCAGTAAATGGTATTTGTATATGGAATGGTTACAGCAGCCCAAACTGAAAAACACACACGTATTGGAGACCCTAGAATGCCGCACCGAAAGGGTTGGGGTCTGTAATGGGAGCCATATGTGAAGGCTTCTCCAAATTTCAATTCCTCTATAATTAACCACACAGAACAAGCAACTTCCTCCTCCATATTCTCACAACCTCCCGTACGCATTTCCAATAGCAAACCCATGGCAGTGAATGGTGATGATCTGGTTTTGTAGATGCCTTCTCCTAGAGACTGGGAGATCTTGAAAGGCAAGGCTGTCATTTTTGCCATGACAGCTTGGCACCATGCCACGAGCTTAGTGGAGGCCTGGGGTATACTTGTTGAAGGGAGTAAGAGGCTGATAATAGGGGCAGATGCCGCTCAGTGCAGGGAGAGGTATCTGATGCCCTTTCTGTGCTATCTCCTGCCGCCACCACCCCTGGTTACCGAGACTTCTCCCCCAGCCTAGTGCTATGAAAACTCTAGCCCTGGACAAAAACACAAACAATTAATTCTTCCACCCCACTCAGATGTCAGCCCCAAATCAAAACCCAAAGTAACCCCCACGAGTCTCTGTGCCCATGCCATCCTTTATAGACCATACTACTTCTGATTCTGAGAAGAGCTGCCCTGTCCTGTCACGTGCCTTGGTGCGATCAGCTCTTCCAATCTTGCACAACAGCTTAAGAAGGCTCGTGTACCTTTAACCCACCCACTTCTTGGCCGAGAAGAGCGGGCTCTCCTTCTGCCTAAATATATACGACTTCTCAATTGTTCAGGCTTCAGTCTTAACTCCTGGCTTGGAGAATTCTGCTAATTTAGCATTAGTCAATTCCCGATCCCTCACACAAAGGCCATTTAGCATAAGGAGCCAAGTATCTGCCTTATATATCTGAAGCCATTTGCTCTGACCCCCTCAGAGTACTGCCTACTTCTGGGAAGTGACAGGAGCTACATAAAAATGCACGCTGTGCTGGGGAGTTGACCAGATGAATTTTCTGCATCTCTAATTTCTGTAATTACCACTTGGGGAATATGATCTACATTCATTTTTATTCCTAGAAGCTATGCCACAAAAGTCTTTTTTAAAAAAAACCCTCAACGATTACTGCATTACCTTGTTTTCCCTTACATAATAAACACACAGCTTCAAGCAGTTACAACTTGGTGAGTTTCATCCTGAAATGGTGCCACAGCCAAATGTAATTAAAATGAAAGAACTGAGTTTTATTTCTCCCTCACCCTCAGCTCAGAATCACTCTGTATTTCTTCCCCTATGAATCAGGAAACAGCTGGTAAACTAGTTCATCCTTTTTATTTCTTTTAGCTCATGTTCAAGCTGGGAAGGCCTTCTAAGCATAATCTCTTCCTAAATAAATAGTTCTCTGGGTTCACACTTGGAATAATTTACTGAGCAGTTACTTTAGGGGGGGGAAAAAGGTTTTTCTTAGAAAGAGAAAATGACATGTGGTTTTTTGCCCTTGAGCAGCCCATGAGGGAAGGCAGACATAAAAGGGAAATTAAATTGTAATGTTTTAAGTGCGATGCAGAAGTATCCACATGGTGCTGGGGAAACCCAGTTGCCAAAGCCTTGCTACATCTAGGGGATGTTAGAGAAGCTTTTCCAGAGGAAGTAACACTTCATCTGGGTCTTGGCACAAGGGATTCCTGGGCAAGAATGGGCTTTTCATGCCAGGCAAATAGTTCAGGCATTTTTACAAAGGTATCAAATCACTAGGGGTATATGTGAAAAAATTTAGTGATAATCAGCTAATGGAAAAATGATGTTACCCATTTCAACAGGTAACAGGGGATGAAATTTCCTTCCCTTGGCTCTTCAGTCCCTCAGCTGGCTTCCCTTAGAATAAAGGGCTTAATGCTTTAATTCTATGTCTTGAAATTCACATTTGTCAAGGTCGTGGTTTGTAAGGTGTTCCTAACCATTTACTCTGGCAAACATCAGTTCATGCTAGTTTTCCTGGTATAATCTTTCATTCTCAAACATCTCTATGTCTGGAAATAAATAATATGGCTCTTCCACCCATGTGAGAAAAAAGAAATCCATAAGATATGTGTGTGACCAAGAGACTAGGACATTCTCTTGGTAGATCCAATCATCTTATTTCATAGAACAAGAATGGCCTCATATCTTCTGAAAATCAAATACCCTTTCTGAGATAGATTACTTGTAGGGAATGGAATGGATTCAATGAATGCCCAAGTGTTTCCCACGCACATAATTCTCCAGTCAGAGATGTTTCCTCATTCTTTTGAGCTAAAAGACAAAAACCTTACCTCTTCTCTTACCTAGAATCATTTCTCAAAGGCCAATAGAACATCTAGTGTTTTTAGGAAATACTGTAGCAGGTGACTCATCTTTTGTATTGCTTTTTCCAATGGGCTTTGTACCAAACAAAATGATTTTCATTTGTGGCTAAGTCAACTATAATTATCCCTCTCTTCAGCTGGAAAGGTGGATGGAATATATTGGGGATTCACAACCAAATCTCACAGAAGATCAGAGACCCCATCATTGCAGTGTCACTACTGGGTTTAGAGAGCTCTGGTTCTCAACTTTGACTCAACAATCTACACTTATTGTTCCAGGACTTGTGCTAGGATACGGAAAAGACAATGAAAAATAAGCTATCCCACTTACTCGAATCCATCAAGAAAGGTTGGGTTATGCTGCAGTAACACACAACCCTAAATCCTCAGACAACAAAGGCTTATTTCTCACCCAGACTCCGTGTCAATTCAGATAGAAACTCTGCTAAGTTCTCATACTGGAACCTACGCCAAAGCAGCAGCACTATCTGGCCCATTGTCTGTTTCTATGAAAGAGGAAAAAGAATGTGGTAAAGCACACATTAACTCTTATAGCTTCCAAGAAAGAGTATCATCTACCAGTCATATGGCCACATTTAAGCTAAAGAGAGAGGAGTATAACAATCCTACCATAGGCTTCAAAGACAAAAGAGAGGAAATCACTGTGAACAGATTTAGTGACTATGATAGCCAGCACAGAGGTTACTCTTTGGAAAGGAAGATAGACAAGGTAGTCAGTCACACTATCCTAAGTTTGCTAAGAGGCTTGTGGTTGAAACTCCTAAGATAAAATTTTCTGGTCTTAATGAATCAGTAACAGGTAAAGACCACAGAATTTAACATGAATATACATACATCAGAGTCAATGTGAACACCACAAATAGAATTTCCAACATACAAGGGACTTTGGACCCACACAGATCCCTTGTTTTGTTGGCATGGGATTTACAGTTCCAGCATCATCATGAATTGAATGTGGATTTCTCCATTCCCCTTCCTGATACAAATATGTCTAAGAGCAAGATTTAAAAAAAAAAAAACAATGAAAATAACTGAGCTTGATAAAAAGAATAATACTTAGAGTATATGTCTAGAATGATGACTTTAGAAGTTAATGGTGGGACACCCAAGGTGGTATTAAGCTATGATATGGGTCCTATTGGAAAGACATAGACTTGCCTAGAATTGTAACATACATGCAAGGATAGGAGACATAGTCTATAGCTCAAGTGGAGTAGGAAACCTGCACCAAAACTTCATAAAGCAAGGATACCAAATGGTTATCCCCTTCGTAGAAGAAAGATTAGAAAAACCCTATACTCTGGCCTAGGAAAGTGGCAGGAAATCTCTTCTCTTGACCTTGAGATTGGACTAAAAATTTCCTATTACACATTAAAAAAAAGCTCAAATATACATACACCATATAAAATACAGGTATGATATCCTCATTTAGATTACCCATGTGGTATGAAAATCCTAAGCAGATGAGTTAATGTGTGAATTGGTTCTGGTAAAATAAAACCCAACCTGGGGTCCTGGTTGAAGAAAATTCCTATTTCATCCGAAAGAAAGTATTTTTTGTTTAGTGCATATGGATTTTCTAAGGGGAAAAGTAGGAAAGGGAAAAAAACCTGATGCACTCAATATAAAACTTGTAAATCTATAAACCATAAAACATATAAACGTACTTACCACAAGGAAGAATTGATAAAATGAAGTGGAATTTGTACTCCCCCTAAAAAGTGAGGTAGTAAGGTTCAAGAAATTATAAAATAAAGGTGTTCCTAATCATTACAACAAAGTTAAAGGAAAACACAGTGAAAGAAGAGAATACTATAAAAAGAGACTAAGCAGAACCAAATAGAACTTGTTAATAGTTTAATAGTTTAAATAATAGTAATAGTTTAAAAACCCAATGAAATGGCCAAATAGAAAACAAAGAGAAAACAAAATCCAAATACATCAGTAATCGTACTAAATGTGAGTGAACAAAACATTTCAATTATAAAAGACCAAGATTATCAGATTAGATATTTAATGTATCAGCCTCATTATCTGCTATATTTGGATCACAAAGACATATGGTTTGGAGTGCCTGGGTGGCTCAGCTGGTTAAGCATGTGACTTCAGCTCAGGTCATGACCTCCAGGTCTGTGAGTTCAAGCCCAACATTGGGCTCTGTGCTGACAGTTCAGAGCCTGGAGCCTACTTTAGATTCTGTGTCTCCTTCTCCCTCTGCCCCTACCCCACTCACACTGTCTCTCTCTCTCAAATATAAATAAACATTTTTTTAATTAAAAAATATAAAGATACAGGGTATGAAAATAACATAGAAAAATATAAAACACCAATGAGAAGAAGTCCAATAGCATTATTACTGACAAAGTATACTCTAAAAAAGGAAACATTAAAGAGAAAAATGGGTATTTTGTAATTTATAAGGTCAATAAATCCTTTATAAATGTTTGTGCACCTACTAACATAGCTTCAAAATATATAAAGCAAAAAAGTAACAGAATTCACTTCACACCCATTAGCATTGCTACGATTTTAAAAAAAGAAAAAGTAACGGGTGTTTTCAAGAATGTGGAGAAATTACAACACTCAGGTACCACTGGTAGGAATGTAAAATAGTGCAGCTACTATAAAAAACAGCTTAGCAAAAATGTAAATTTTCCTAGATTATATGGCATTAGCATATAATCTAGGAATTCTATTTCTAGCTGTCGAGCCAAAAGAATTGAAAGCAATGTCTCAAAGAGATATTTGTACATCCGTGTTCACTGTAGCATTATTAACAAAAGCTAGAAGTAACTCAAGTGCCCACTGATAGATGAATAGATAAAATGTGGTATGTACATACAACGGGAAAAGGAAGCAAATTCTGACATATGTTACAACCCTGATGAATCTTCAAGACATGCTAAGTGAAATAAGTCAGTCACAGAAAGACTGATATTGTACAATTCCATTTATATAAAGTTCTTCAAGGAATCAAATCCATAGAGACAGAAAGTAGAATAATGGTTGCCAAGGGCTAGGGGAAGGGGGAAATTGAGAGTTATTGTTTAATGGATATAGAGTTTCAGTTTTCCTCCAGAGATTGGTTGCACAGCAATGTGAATATACTTAACACTACTGAAATGTATGTTTAAAAATGGTTAAGATGGAGACTTTTGTTATGTAGATTTTACAATAAAATTTAAAAAAAATTTATAAACACGATACAGTAGGTAATTCCACCATGAAATCTCTCTTGCATTATCTATTACTGTATCACAAATGGCCCCAAGATGTAGCAGGTATTAAGTAAGTACTTTAAGCAAGTAGCAGCTTAAAAGAGTAATTATCATTTCAGTTTCAGTAGATCATGAATCATGGTAAGGCTTAGAGTTCTCTGACTTAACATCTCTCATAGGGCAATATTACTTGAAGGTCCAGCTGGGGGAAAATCTACTTCCAATGTGATTATTGGCAGGATTCAGTTCCTCACCAGCTGTTAGGCTTAGGGTTTCTGTTCCTCTCTGGTTGTAGGCCAGAAGAAGCCTCTGTCAGTTCCTTGCCACAAGGGCTCCTCTATAGAGTAGTCTTATGTTTGACCATGAAGCAAGTAGTAACCTATTTTAACAATTGAAAAATAGAGTATATTTTCTTACCACAGTGGAAGTTAGAAATCGCTAACAAAAGGTAAGTCGAATATTCCCAAATGTTTTCAAATTGAGCAATATACTTCTAAATACCACATAGGACCAAAGGGAGAAAAATCAATGAATTTTAGAAAATATATTAATTATGATGAAAATAAAACATATTAAAACTTGTGGTGTATAGGTAAAATAGCGCTGTGATAGAATTTTAAAGACAAAGAAAAAATTCTTAAAATTAACTAGGCAGAGGATGTAGTAATGAGCCTTAAAACATTAGTAATATTAAACATTACCAAAAATTGAGTGAAAGTAATAAATAACAATACGTAGCAAATAATATCTGCAATTTTGTGGGAAATAATTGCCATCCCAGATTTCTAAAGAAAATAGAAAATTACCTTCAAAGATTAACAGCTAAATTACCATTCCAAGGTAAAATTGGAACTTCTCTTTCTGGTAAATAGATTTGGCTTGGTATTGGGGCTAACTCTTCTAATGTTGACCATTAAAATAAATGATCATGTATACAAAATATGCCTTTTGAAAATATCTAAGAGGAAAAAGGAAAAAAGATTTTATCAGTACTAAATCTTAGTAAAGGTCGAGACCCATAGATGCAAGAGGAACTTGAAAGTTGCTTCTGCCTTGAGGGCATTTATCAGATCTAATGAACTTCGGTTTAAGTATTCATGGGATCATCAGTAAGGGGTAGAAGATAAGTCTCAGACTTTTCCAAAGTAGTAAGTCTAAGAGGTAAATCTCCCATAAGGCTGGAATACCCCCCAAATGGCTATACTTTCAATATAAGAGCAGCTAGGAAATAAACTACCTCATGTCAATATGCAGCCCCAATTCAAATCACCACGAGAATCCAAAATAACCACCAACCATCAACCTTTTAAAAATATCATTATTAAAGGAACCTCAACTGGTAGTACTCGTGGGTTTATCGCAAAGGAAAAGCAAACTTGGTCCAGAGGAATGCATCTTTACCACAATTCTCAAAGAATTTCCGGAAATAATTTCTCCAAGGAAACTCTACAACAAATGTAGAAAAGTTTTAAGAACACAAGGAAATAACGCTTCATGAACAAAAATATTAACAGAAAAAGAACTCAGGTATTTCAGATATTGGTATTATCACTAACAGAATTTTAATAATTATGTCTACTATTTTTTACCTCATAAAAGACAAAGTTTAAAACATCTACAGGAAACAAGAATATAACCAAGTAGCTATTTTTCAACCCCCAGAGATTCTAGAAATAAAAAATAGAATGATTTAAATGTAAAATGTCAGATTTGATAGCAAATTAATTTAACTGCAGAGTTGATGAATTTGAATTCTCAAAAAATTTATCTATGATGCAACACTGAGTATAAAACGGAAAAGTAAAAGTGAACTTAAAGGACTTGAAGAGAAGAATAACAAGTTCTAAAATACATATTTATGTTAGATTTCATGGAAAGAAGGAAAAAGAGCATTTGGTAGTGGCAATATCTAAAGGTTTAACAGCAGAATACTTATCACAATTGATAAGTTTTGTTTTGTTTTCTTATGAATCCCAAACAGGGTACACAAAAAGAAAGACAGAGAATAGACAGAAAGAGAACAGAAAAATTGTAAGACACTAAAGACAAAAAGAAAATCTAACAACAGCCACAAAAAAAATTATATAGTATCCTCTAGGAGTAAAAGACTGACAGTTGATATCTCAACAGTAAAAATGAATGCCAGAATATACTGGAGTGGTATCTTTTTTTAATTTAAGAAAAAAAATTTTAATGCTTATTTTCCAATTTTAGTATATGTGCTGCCGAAGCGAGCACTTAATGCTTATTTTCGAGAGAGAGAGACAGACAAAGTGCGCAGGAGGGGCAGAGAGAGAGAGAGGGAGACACAGAATCTGTAGCAGGTTCCAGGCTCCTAACTGCCAGCATAGAGCTCGATGCAGAGCTTGAACTCTCAAATTGTGAGATAATGACCTGAAGCAAAGTCAGATGCTCAACTGACGGAGCCACCCAGGTGCCCCTACTGGAGTGATATCTTTAAGGTGCTGAGAAATAATGAAGTCCAACCTAGAATTCTATAGCAATCCAAATATCTTCCACCAGTAAGATAAAATGCGGTATCTTCAAGAAACAAGTACTGGGAAAATATGCCATTACCGATCTTCACTATAGGATATTTTGAAGGCTGGTCTTTGGAAATGAAAGTGATCTAAAATGGAAAGTTTGAGGTGCAAGAAGGGAAGAATAAAGAAATAGAAATATGTGGGATATCTAAACAAATATTGACTATAAATGGCATTTCAGTTAGGGGATGGTGATAGCTAATAGATTTAAAAAGGTCTAAGAACTTGTAAGGGAGATGGTAATGGTATTGATTAAATATAGATTTGATAAGCTAAATCTGTTTGTTGTTATTTGTGGGTTAATCATTAAATGAATAGAAATACAATGTGCAACTTTCAAACAAGTACAGGACAAAAAAGAATAAGAAAAAAATACTTAAAGCCAAAGGAAAACAAAATGGAGAACACAAAATATGATAGTACGTAATAAATCCAAACAAAGGAATATGTGTATTAATTGTACATGAACCAAGTACTCTACTTAAAAGATAAAGATTATCCTACTGGCTTTATAAAAAGAAATCCAAACACAAATTTTTTATAAGATACCTAAAATAAAAGGATATATAAAGGTTAAAGAGTTAAAGAATAAAGATACATCATGCTAACAGAAGTTAGAATAAAAATGTGTATGTATGTTAATATCAGGCAAATGAACCTAAAGGCAAAAAGAATTACTTAAGTTAGCTGTCACTGCATAATACAAGTTCAATTTACCAAGAAGATATAACATTTTAGTACATGTACATAGTAACACAGCCTTAAAACATATGAAGTAAAGAACAAAAGAATTCCAAAAAGAAATAAGCAAATCCACAATTGCACTAGGAGATATTAACACACCTCTATCAAGAACTAATGGAACACAGATCGACAAAAAACTAAAGCTGTAAGTATTCAGAATATTCTAACAACATGATTAACAAATTTGACTTAATGGATACTTATAGAATGTTGTGCTAGATATTGCAGAATACTTGTTTCAAGCAAGATTGGAACGTTCACAAAAATTAGCCATATCCTGGACATCTCTTCACAAATTTCAAGGGATCAAAACAGTATTCTCTAACCATAGTGCCATAAAGCTAGTAGTCAGTAACAAAAAGATACCTGGAAATTTTTCTACATGTTTGGAAATTTAAAAATACCTCTCTCAATAGCCCAGGGGTCAAAGCAGAAATCTTAACGGATACGAAAAACATTTTCAGCTTAACCATAACAAAATGGGATGCAATTTCGGTGGCACTTAGAAATTTATAGCTTTGAATGCCTGTAGTAGAAAAGAAGTTAGGTTAAAAATTAATGGGCAAAGCATCCTTCTCAAGATATTAAAAAAAAAAACTATAAAACAAACCTAAAGAAAGTGGAAGGAAATCATAAGGAAAGAATTTAATAAAATGGAAGAGGCATAAAATAGAGAGGATTAATAAATCCAAATATTGGTTTATTGAAAAGCTAATAGACAAGCCTCTAGCAAGAGCAGTCTAGGAAAAGAGAAATAAGGCATAACCAATATCAACATCAAAGAGGCTACCAGTGTAGATGCTGCAGATATTAAAAAGATAAGTTATTCTAAATTTTGTGTGAATAATTTAGAAAGTTTTGATGAAATTCAAAGAAATACATAATTTGCTAAAAATATCTTTGACCTGAGAGGCAAACTCAGACCAAGACACTATTTCTCAAGCCCAATTCTAAATTCCCTGAAGAGAGAATTCAATCGGCCCTCTCTTTAGTCCAGCAACCACACGAGACACAATTAAAACCAGAGTGTTGGATTAAGTTGCAAAACACATCTGCCAGGGGTCAATACTGAGGGGAGAGTAAAAGCAGAGTTCTCAGAGAAATGGGGTCATTGTGGAGGGCAGATGCTCCAAAGGAAGTGTACAAGTGTTCAGGACTTACATATATCTATCTATGTAAATACATAACCCGTTTTTACTCATTTGTTTCCCATCTATAGACTTCTTCAATGGCAGTTCTTAGCAAAGTATCTAGAAGAGGGTGGGGATCAGTCTACTTTCACTGAAAAAATTCTTCAGTGAATGCACTTAATATTTGAGACTGGATACTTTTATCTCTAAAATGGGAATAATAATACTTTATACCTGAAGGAAAGAGCTTGGACCAATAATACTGAGATTCTTTTTTTAGATCTATGATCACATCTGAAACTTCCATGTATTTCTATGTGATGTATATGTATCTCAGCCAGATTTATTTTTATTAAAGGCCTATTATTAAAACTTACTTTTAATTTTGTTTTTTCAGGTACATATAGGTACAGCTGACAAAAAATTATATATATTTAGGTGTACAAAGTGATGATTTCATATAGTTATACATTGTAAAATGATTACCATGATCAAGTTAGTTAATATGGCCATGACTTCTCCATAGCTTTTGGTTTTGTTCTTATTTTGAGGGTGAGAACACTTAAGATCTACGCTCTTGGCAACTTTCAAGTATACGATATATTATATTACAGTACATTACAGAACTTAGTCATCTTTTAACTGAAAGTTTGGATCCTTTGACCACCATGTAAACATGTATGTTACTGGAGACACATCTTGAAGTTTGAACTGAACTGAGTTGCATGACAGTGGCATTTTCTAAGCTGTTGAGGGTGTACCCAAAGCTGGTCTCCAGCTCTGATCTCTCATTCCTTGGGCACAGTCTTTAAGATGTGCTCACCCTACCTGGGAAGGGCTGACTTTTCTAGAAGAATAATATTTTTTTCTTTGTGCAACTTCTGTTCCTTTGTCCCCTCTTACCAGTTTGTGGAAAAATCTGATTCTCCAATTGCAGTAAAGTTCACAGATATTGGATAAATCCTCTCAATCATTATCCTTTTGTCACGCCAATCTGATGATGTTATTTTCCTTTCGAAAATACTTTGTGGTTTTACTCCTTAAATGTTACTCCACAGACTTGGGTGGTTTGAGAAATATCACATTTTTAAAAATCCAGTTAAATCCAATTCTAAGCCCCTATTGTTACAGCTGGCAGGAAATTCAATCAGCATACTTAAAGGAGGTTCTCCTCTTTCCCTAGAGGAGCGCCAGAAGCCAACAACTGAGAAGTCCAACCTCTACTCTTCCCAGCAGAGGGACTCTCTTTCCTTCCCCACCCAGGATAATGAGCATAATCTCATCCAAGACAGGAGTCTTTGGAAAAAAAAGGATGTTGGTCTTCCAATAGCTTCTCCTTGGGCCCTACCAATGCCCCAGGGTAAGGAAAGAGAAAAGCTCAGGCTACCTTCTGGAAAGAAGAGTGGGGTGGAGTAGGGTTGTTACAAAAGGCAAATGCAAGTTAATAATCAGAGTAAGTTATCTTGCCACACCCTCAAATACTCTTTTTTTTTTCTTTTACAGGATAGAGTTCAAAATTTGTAGCTAGACTTCTAAGGCCTTCATAACCTGGATTCTGTCTACTTTGCTAGTCTTTCTCTCCCTAACCCTGCAGAACTACTAGTAATCCCATATTCTTCTAAGCCTATTTCATGTTTCAGCAACTACGTTTAAGTTTCTCTCAGTGTGGCCCCTATCTCCCTAGGAAATCCTATTCATTCATCTATAAAGATTCAACACAAGGATTATCCCTTTGGGGAGACTTGTCCAAACTTCCCCAGGCAGGAATGACCACTCTCTACCATAGACCCCACTGTTCCCTCTAACATTTCAATAAACTTTTTAACGTAGATATCTGTCTTCCTCAACTAGCCTGTAAGACCTTGAGGAGAGCAATCACGTCTATTTACTTCTCCATCCCAGTATCACCATCTTCAACGTAGGATCATTTTATATGTAGGAGGCACATTCCCTCCAACTATGTTTATGCCAGGATCTATTTTTTTTCTTTCACCACATTTGGCCTTAAAATACTTGCCATTTGTGATTTGAGTTTTGGCTTAAGTTCCCTGCAACTACCGTTGGAGGTCTCCTCAAGAGTCTAGACCAGAAGTTTCCAACTAGTCAACCAATCATTGAAATAGAAGCAGCCTACAATATATATTTATACATTTAAGTCTGGGTTTGAATGTTCTTCACATAGTCACATCTGCTCATCTCTTGAAGTCATATAAGTCTATGTCCCCTGATCGAAGCCAGCTTTCTATACAAACCAGTTGGTCACTAAATTCTTCCCACACTCAAGCCAAGACTAGGGGCCAGCTGACCATTTTACTGTGGGTGCATGCCTGTGGATACACATGTGTTTAGATGGAAAATAGTGCAGGGAATAGAGGCAGAGAGAACAGGACAAGATACAAGAAACAAAAGAAAATGGAACCAGTCAGTTCTGCCTCTACCTTGTGGCTAGCCTGTCTTTGTTCTAGTGCATGTCTGCTTCCTGTTGACTGCCCAGGTGGACACTTGCCAATATCACAGGGTCACCCTAGCTACCAATCCACTTGGGTGGCTTTTAGCCACCTATATACAGGAAGTGCTTTAATGAATTCAATTCTGTTCAGTTTAACAATTATTTTGAACTTATGCTGTGTTGGGCTACATCCCTAGAGCCACAGGGATGATATAGACAGCATCTGTACTCTTTTTTTTTTTAATTTTTTTAATGTTTATTTATTTTTGAGAGAGACAGAGACTGAATGCAAGTGGGTTAGCGGCAGAGAGAGAGGCAGACACAGAATCCGAAGCAGGCTCCAGGCTCTGAGCTGTCAGCACAGAGCCCGACGCGGGGCTCGAACTCACAAACCGTGAGATCATGACCTGAGCCGAAGTCGGACGCCCAACCAACTGAGCCACCCAGGCACCCCGACAGCATCTGTACTCTTAGGGAACACATGGCTTAGTGAAGACAGACATGAGGACAGATCACTACGAAATAAGATAGACTATGCAGAGGGTCATGTGGGGATCTACAGGGGGAGGCATTTGGCCCAATATGGAAATTCAGGATAGACTTTCCAGAAGAGGTACTATATATGGCAGGGAGAAAAAGGCAGCCAGGGCCATGGTGGAGATGGGGGTTGCCCATGAGGATAGGGTAAAGAGTAGATTATAAAAGATATAACATGTCAAGAATATAAACTTTAATCCAAAGTCAGTGGGGATCCCTGGAAGATTTAAGTAGGGAAACAAAGTAATTAAACCTGAATTTTAAAAAGCTGGCCTGGTTCTCTAGATAGATACCTTAAACTATACGAAGACATTTTAATAAGCGCAAGATTAAATGTTTGTATGCTCTTGTCTGTCAGTGTTTGTGTAAATATACATGCATGTATGCTTCCAAAAAATTTGAAATGTTCTTTGTCTTCCCTTATTTCATTTTTTTTTTCTTGCTCCAGACACTGAGATAAAGTCACTTGGCCAAAGACAATCAAAAGCTTCCAAAAGAAAAATGAAACCTAAGATACTCAACTTTCAAGCTGGCGAGTCAATAGGTCATTTGGAAACTTACCCGATCCTACAGGAAACGTGTTCTAACTCTTTCCATACTCAGTTCTCATGCCAATTCTGCTCCAAATTTTTAAAAAGATTTAGGGTCTATCATTGTGTGTTTTTGTCACCATAGTAAAAGTACCTTTATAGATTTTTTTAATGGATGCCAGTTCTTGCAAATTGCTTCTGCATCTGTTTTCCATTAAGGGTTACATGAGTGATTAACAAACAGGATCTCAATGAGGAGAAATTATGGGGCTTATTTACAAGGATGTCACATTGTAGCTCACCTCCAAGCTGTGGTTTTTACCTCCACTGCTGATATTTCTGAGTTTGAGGACATTCTGGCTTTCCCCAAATCCCAAATTCAAGCAGCTGAATACTGCTTCTAAGAGAATTTCCCAGTGGGTTACTTTCTGTAAACCATGAAGATAAATCAGTATGAGTATGTGTGTTTCCAGGGCAGGATCTTTCTCTGCAACAGGATACCAGGGAAAGGAACCTCATTTTATCTTTGCTTCCCAAATCCCAAGCGGGCCAAGGCATAGGATTTGTTATTGCCAGAGGCCCTTTACAGGCATTTTTAATACTCTTTGGGTTGGGTACCTTTCCCTTTTTAAGAATTTTGAGAATATAATTGCCAGACTAGGGAAGTTAGCCCTCTAAGCTTTCCTACCCTTCACTCTGGCCCTACTAGGCACCATGATTTGTTCCCTGGTTACTCCCAAACTGCTCCCAGGTCTCTCCCAAGCACCCCTTGACAATTCAAAGCAGGTGTTGCCTTTTTCTCTCCTGGTTCAAATTTTGAAGTTGGTTGGAAAATTTATTCCTGCTAACCTATTAATGGCTAGAGGTGTTTTTCTATGATTCATCCTAGAGATATTCATATTTTCTTTACTAGGACTGGATGGCCCTCATCTAAAGAAATACATCTGCAAGGATTGTGGCAAAACTCATTTATTTTCCAAAGCAATTTGCTTTCATCCCTTCATTTGGCAAATAGCTACAGTATTAAGTTACTACTGTGACCAAGGAGCTCCCAGATGGAACAGACATAGATCTTGTTTTTAAGCAGCTTACAGTTGGGTAAGTAGCGTAGCCTTTCAGACCCAAGGCACCAAGCTGGTGGGGGTCTTAGTTAATGCTACAGCTGGGCATCTGAACGAAAGCCTGCATTTCATAGGTGCCCAGTAAGACATGTTGGAGGATGAAACAGAGAAGGGAGACATGAAGAGACCAGAGACCAGTCAGGATTCTGATTCTTCTGCAGTCTTGCAGGGAGAGGTGGAGGGAATAGAAGTTAAATAGGACCCTGGTAAAGGCAAAAACACCTTGCTTAGCTAGTGCTACTGAAAAGTAGGCGGGAGAGAGACTGCATGTTAGACAAAAATGAAACATCATGGGCGCTTAGGTGGCTCAGTCGTTTTGAGCAACCGACTCTTGATTTCAGCTCTGGTCATGTTCCCAGGGTTGTGGGATCAAGCCCCGTATCAGGCTCCACACTCAGCTTGAGATTCTTCTCTCCCTCCACCCTCTGTCTCTAAAATAAATTAATTAAAATGAAAACACACACACACACACACACAAACCCTTCAAAGTCTGTAGCTTGGAGATGGGAAGGGAAGTCTACTGAAGTCTTTGAAACAGTAAATGGAAACTCCAGAGTTTTGGGCTAAGAGCCAAGAGGAGGAGTCTAAAAACAGCTACTGATCAAGTTCATCAGGATGGGAATAAACTGAGCAAAGAAATGTTAATGTTTAGCTAGATATTTTTTTAATTCAGCTGATTTTTGAATTTCTATTAAAATGGTAGCATTCATAGGGGCGCCTGGGTGGCTTATTCAGTTAAGCCTCCAACTTCGGCTCAGGTCATGATCTCACAGTTGGTGAGTTCAAGCCCCTCTTCAGACTCTGTGCTGACAGCTCAGAGCCTGGAGCCTGCTTCAGATACTGTGTCTCCTTGTCTCTCTACCCCTCCCCCCGCTCATGCTCTCTCAAAAATAAACGTTAAAAAAAAAAAAAGGTAGCATTCATAATATATGATGAAAAACTATGTAGCACTTGAAATCATGTATACATTATGACTACAAACATATATGTGCATTGAATCATGTAGAATACGCCAAAATATTAACGATGATTATCCCTAGGAAGTAGGATTATGGGTGATTCTTTAATAATGAGTGTTTAAATAAGGAGTTTTAAAGTTCATCTTTTTTCAAAACATATTTATTCATCTTTGAGAGACAGAGCATGAGTAGGGGAGGAGTAGAGAAGGAGAGGGAGACATAGAATCTGAGGCAGGTTCCAGGCTGTCAGCATAGAGCCCAATACAGGACTGAACCCCTGCACCCTGAGATCAATATCTGAGCTGAAGTCAGACGCTTAACTGATTGAGCCACCCAGGCGCCCCTGAAATTCATCCTATACTTAGGATGAATTATAATGTTTAATGTTTAAATGATGAGTGTTTATTGCCAGAAAAAAACATTTAAAAATATATTATTTAGTGTACCTTAAACACTTTAGTGATAGGGTGAGTAAGGATATATGGGTTTATGTGGAATGCAGTATGGAAATTTCAAAAAAAAATCTGGGTGTTTAAAGAGGCTTGAAAAGACATCTGCTTTTTAAAAGTCAGTGAAAGCAAACATCTTGCTCTCAAGTCAGAAATTCTTCTTCTGATCTACCTGCAAGTGTAATTATATACTCTTTGCTTTTACCTGATTAGAAGACCAACAAAACACCTCAACAATACCTCTAAGAGATGAAAAGGTGGCAAAGATCCCCTTCTCTGAAAGGCTCTTGGATTCGGTGGGGGGGGGGGGAGGGGAATAGGAAGAAGGGATTGATCTTAAGGTGCCAACTATGATAATTGTAGGTTTGAAAGTTAGCCCTTTTTCTCAAGAATTAGAGCCATATGCAGATGTCTTATATAAATAGACCAAGCTACACGGATGTGTTGGTGATATTTAACCTTTTCTGCTGAAATCAAAATATGTTAAAAATTCCTTTGTGACATACACAAAAACATAAACAACAAATGTAGTTTTAGGGACAGATATTTAGGTAATTTTTATTTCGTTTGCTCAGCTATAGGTCCTGCTTTTTAACTGAATTTTTACCCTGAACGTATAGGATTTGTATGCCAATGATAAGAGGGATAACGCTCAGTCGGATCACGATTAAAACAAACCAAGTATGTGTGATAAGAGAAAGACCACCGGAAAATATACCCATTACTCCCAGGGGCTGGCTTTGGGACGTATAATAAGCTATGGATAGGTTTCCACTCCTTTCTACTCTGGCTGTTCTCCAGACTTTCTAAAATGGACAATCAATCCACATAGCATGATCCCACTTTGTATAGAGTACACTTGCACAACTATATAAAACACATAGTTTTTGTATATGACCTACACAGGAAGTCTGTCCAGCTATACAGTTCTACTGTTCCAGCTTTGGCGCTCAGCTTTTTAGCCCTTCACACAATTTCAAATGCATCTTAAAAATAAATATTTCCTTCCTATGGAACTTCCCCCACTTTCGCTGTGTATTTGAAAATTGGTGAGCCAGGAAGTGGTCATTTGAAATCTGAGATTTCTCTTCTATTTATGTATCTGTCATATAGGCGGTGATAGGACCTATTAATATTTAAAAGCTCTCAATCTGGCATAGATTTTCACTTGTGAAAAACAGACTGATGGAGGAATAGCACCATATATCTCATTCAGTGGTGGCTCCTTGGATCAAACCAAAATCTCCAGAGGTCGTAAGTTTTATAATCCAAGTACTAGAAAATTCTGCACAGTATTTTCATTTATTGGCTTTTTAAAAATGACAATTCTGTCACTTAAGCCACTAGGAAATGGAGTTCACAGTACTGTTTTAGTTAGTATAGATGCCATGTTCCCAAGGGGAAGCCACACTCTACATTGCACAATCACTGGACATGGGCTACCAGTGGTCCTGAGTGTTGGCAGCTGGCCAGGTGCCATGGATGGTAACGGTTGGTAAGGAAATTGCTCTTTCTTCATGATTTCACCCACTTCTCTTCTCATTTTTCTTTCTCTTTCCCCATTTAGCACACCCTTCCCCTTCTTCTTTTCTCCTACTCACAATTTTCTCTTTCTTCCTCTCAGGGGTTGAGTCGTGTCGACCACACCCCTCACACACACACAAATAAGGAAGATATATTGACGTTCCTAACCCCCAGTAACTCAGAATGTGACCTTATCTGGAGATAGGGTGTATCAGAAGCATTGAAGTGAAAATCACGTCACTAGGCTGGGCCCTGATTTATTATTTGTCCCATATGATTTGACACTATAGTATAGTGTCCTTATAAAAGGAGACATTGGGACCCAATGAAGAAAATGTGAAGACACAAGAAGAACGCCATCTTGTGTCAAGGAATGCCTGAGGCTACCAGAAGAGGGAAGAAGGACATGGAAGAGACACTGCCGAGCCCTCGATTTCAAACTTCTAACCTCCAAAACCATCACACTATGTATTTCCGGTGTTCAAGCTGCCAAATTTGTGGTACTTTTTTTCAGCAGCTCTAGGAAATGAATATATCTGACTCCTTCCCCAAGCTCTTGATTTCTCACGCTCCATGCCCAGGTTTGTTTGTTTGTTTGTTTTTCCCCTACTTCTTTCCTCTGACCTTTCTTGTCCTAGGACCACCTATATTTCTGTCCTCTGCTTTGGGTGCATTGAATAGTCAAACATGTGATCAATGTCTTCAGTGAAATAATCCAGACCCCAGTGAACCTCCAAAGAGGAGAAAAATCTTGGCTGGAGAACCCTTGAATTGGTCATTATGTTTTGGGATTCTTTATACTTTAGCCATTACCAGAGCCAGCCTGTCTGCTTTATTTCTAAAAATTTGAATCCATGTAGTATCTAGTGCCCATCCAAACTCACATTTGGACAAGCACCTTCTAAGTAAGAAATGAGTGCATACAAAACATTTGCCTCAAAAAGAATTGAATTCTGTACACTCGATGCACTATCAATAATGTCATTATCTATGATAATCAAGCACCTCCAAGCCATTTTGCTTTCTGCCCATTTAATAATTAAATAGACTTTTTCATGTTGACAGCAATTGACTTTTATCTTGGCAGTCAGAATTACATATGAGATCACTTTGATGTAGAAACCTGTCAAGACTATAGCTGAAAAAAATCCAAAGCAACATATCAGACTACCTAGAAAGCAGTACTTTCCAAAAAGTACTGTGTTCCGAGTTATCAATCTTGATCTTAGAAGCCAAATTCCCAGTCAGGGTTAAATTGAATTACTCCAGTGACCCAGACAATAAACTTAACCTGGTTTTCTTTGGGGGACCAGAGGGAGGAACATCAATAGCCTGTTTTCTCTGAAAAGGATACATCGTGTCCTGATATCCTGTCATTTGTTCAGTCTCCATTTTGAAGATCATGTATGCCTAATACCCAAAGGTTTGGGAGAAATTTTAACCATTGAGGGCAGCTCCTCCCACCTACAACACAAGCACGTGTAGGTCCACAGGCTGTCACTGAAGACCACCCCCAGCTTCTTACCAAGTGCCATCCATTTGTTTGCACTGTTGTCCTGCTTGTGCTAAGGAATGATTTATCATGAAACCTAAAAGAAAGGGTTCACATCATCACCGCTAGTATATAAACTAATTTTACAGGCAGTTCTGCGTTATATCTGTGAAGTCTACCTACCACACCTGTGTCACACTGTTGAACAGTTTATAATTGTCTAATAAGACTCTGTTGCTTACCTCCCGCTGAATACCACTCACACAGGCCAGGACTTCACCACCCGACACATCTTGGTTCTGGGTCATATTCTCCTGGTCACACTCACTTAACCTCCCTGAGCCCCAAATTCCTCTTCTGTCTGTAACTCAGGAGAATGGGGAATGTTATACAGAATTATACTACTTTCTGAAGTAGGCAGATCAAGGTTAAGGGGAAAGACATTTATCTAAGGGCTTCTGTAGGTCCTTTGGCACATAAATCAATGGGTCTTTTTTTGGATTTTTTTTTTTTAAATATGTAGTGGTTCTCAAAGTGTTGTTCCCACACCAATGGCATCCTCGTTACTTGGGAACTGGGAACACGTAAGAAATGCAACGTCTCATCCTCCTCTATAGACTTAAAATCCAGAAAGGTGTGTCCTACATAAGGCTCTGGGGGACTCAGATACTTGCTCACACTTGGAACCACTCGTGTAGGTAAATGAAGGCCTGGATGTGAATGTCGATGTGGAAGCTCACAAGAATGGAATGATGGTCTGTTAGAAAGAGTGAGAGGAATCTGGAGTTCCTAGTACAGACTGGGAAAGGAATATAAGAAGACTGGAGCCAGCAGGGTGCTAAGAAGACAAGTGGTTGCATGACGACACCTCCTGCCCCCTCACTCCAACGATGCAGTGGCTGAAAGGGGTCAAGAGCAGGGTCACCTTATGAACGATTTGGCTCATTTGCTATGCAATGTGATTTCGCACCCTCTCCCTTTGACCTATAAAGATTTAGTAAGATTTCTTCTGCATGCAGTAACCCCACATTAGTGGGACCCTGGACATTTGGAGATAAATCTGTATCCACAGACACACACGCACACACACCAAGGTGGGATAAAGAAACCAATGGATAAAGAACAGGGCAAAAGATAACAATGAAGGCAGGAAATTAGAGTCAGAGAGGATTATATTCTAAGGGCTTCTTAACCTCAGCACCACTGACATTTTTTATTTTTATTTTTTATTAATTTTTTAATTTTTTAACATTCATTTTTGAAAGAGGTAGAGCGCGAGTAGGGGAGGGGTACAGAGAGAGGGACATACAGAATCTGAAGCAGGGTCTAGGCTGAGCTATTAAGCCCAGAGCCTGATGCGGGGCTCGAACTCACATACCGTGAGATCATGACCTGAACCAAAGTTGGATGCTTAACTGACTGAGCCACCCAGGCACCCCTGTTTTTATTTTTTAAATGTTTATTTACTTTTGAGAGAGAGCAGGGGAGGGACAGAGAGGGAGGGGAACAGAGGATCTGAAGCAGGCTCTGCACAGTCAGCACAGAGTCCGATGCGGGTCTCAAACTCACGAACGGTGAGATTATGACCCGAGCCGAAGTTGGAAGCTTAATCACCTGAACCACCCAGGCGCTCCCACACCACTGACATTTTAGACTGAATAATTCTCTTTTTGTGGTAGCTCTTACCGTAATTATAGGATGTGTGACTGGATTCCTGGCCTCTAGCCACTAGATGCCAATATCACTCCTACTCCAAGTTGTGACCACAATGTTTTCAGCCATTGCCAAGTGGGGCAAGGGGGAAATCACTTCCTTTGAGAACCACTGTTCAGAACTCTTCTGGGGGCTCTGGATTTTCTAAAGGACATGTGATGAATGAGGCATTTAGGATGTGGAGAGTCAGTTTTACCTGAATTATAAGTAACTAGGTTATTGTAGCTGACATCTAAGTGGCCAGTAAAATGGTGGTAGATCTCTTACAGAGCATTGTCGACACTCAACCAGTATTTAAGTATTAGCAGAGTAGTTGGAATCTGATAGACATACTGTCTCTTTTCCATATCGATTATAAATATATTTGGAGACCCTGACCCATGGTGACCATAGAGATTTGTACATTGCTGGTTACTGCTGGTCAGCAACTGTGAAAGATCTGACACTTTACCGTATTTGTAAGCTAACAAGTTAACCTATTTCAGTTTCGTGGATGCAAAGGGAAGACCTAAAACCCTGGGGTCAGAGACAAAGGACCATTGACTCACAGAAATGGCAGCAGCCAGACCATCAACATTTCCTTGAGCTGGTTTTCCAATCCCAGTTCTCACAGGGCAGCACAAAGCGGGCCAGATGATACTTTCACACAGTGGGTTGCCTTATAAGAAACCCTGAGCTTAGGAAACCTAAATCCTTTATACTGGCCTCCAAGCCTGTCTGGCCCGTGCCCTGGATGTAGACACTGTATCTTCCAAGGCTGTTCGCTATACAGACAGATTTCCTTTAAAGATAGTCTTGACCAAAAACCATCAGTGCCTCTGCCCACATGCTGCACCAAAACACCAAAGACTGTTTCCAACACTGTTCTAGAAGCTCTTTGGGGACTGAGACCATGGTTATTGAGCTCTGTAACCCCAGAGTTCAGCATCCAGGAAGTCGCTAATTCATTTTAATAAAAAGGAGTAACCAAAAATTTTGCAAGGAATTTAAGGAGTTATGTTTGGTCCACTCAGATACTCCACCCAGTTTTCCATGTGTTATTAGAACAAATTGCCACAAACTTTGTGTCTTCAAACAACACATTTTAGAATTCTGCAGGTCACAGGTCTGAAATGCCTTTTAGTAGGCTGAAGTTACAGGGAGGGCAGATTGCATTTCTTCTGTAGGTTCTAGGTGAGAATCCATTTCTGGCCTTTCCCAGCATCTTGAGTCCTCCAACCCTTGGCTTGTGACCCCTTTTCCCTTCTTTAAAGCCAGAGCATAGTAATTTCCAATCTTACTCTGATCTTCCCATCTCCCTCTTTCTCTTATAAGGACCCTTTTGCTACATTAAAAACACTCAGGTAATCCAGGAGAATCTCTCTACCTCAAAATCCTTAGCTTACTTACAGCTGCAAAGTCTCCCTTGTCAGGTAAGGGAACATATTCAGTCTCTAGAAATCAGGGTATGAAAATCTCTATCTACTCTTTCGTAGACAAAATCAGGTGTTTATCCCCTCAGTAAGACTTCCTTGAAGTATAAAGCCCAGTCATTCTGGTTTGGGAATCTGGAATGAACTTTTTCCTTCACACTATTTTTTTTTTCCTTCTTATAATTTACATTTGGAACACATTTAAAAATAATTTTTCCACACGTCCTCTGTTGAGCACCCAAAGTATGCTGAGGAAAAGCGCTCTCCAAGAAATAGTAGGCAGCATACTATTTTTGCTTGTGATGTTTATTTGTGATTTCCATATTATATATAGAGAGGATTATGTATATTTCCTATTCATCCATAAACTCCTTCCCTAGGAGATAGTTTTTATGAACAGCAAGAATTTCTTTAAAGTCTTATTAAGAGTGGTTAATGTCTTAATTATACGCTGAGAAAAAAAAATTTTTTGAGCACTCACTATATGCTAGCTGTTCTACCAAGCCCCTAACCTCACCATCTCAGCTAACCCTCTAACAAACATATTGGGTAAGTACTATCGTGACCATAGTTTTATAGGTATACATTATATATTTGTCCAAGGTCCAATACATTTTGAGTGGGTAAGTCTTTCTACTTCCACAGCCCTAAAGCTTAACTCCTGAGCTAATTTTCTTTCTTGGGTCTGAATCACTTTTGTGAAGTAAGACACACATACCAGAAAAAAAAAAAAAAAAGCATCAAACAGATAAGTATAAAGCAAACATCCATGCAACCATCATCTAGAACAAGGGTTGGCAAATATGACCCATTGGCCCAATCCAACCCACTGCCTTTTATTTTTTCAAATAAAATTTTTTAAATTTTTTAAGGATTTTTTTAATGTTTGAGAGAGAGTGAGAGCGCGAGAGAGAGCGAGGGCGAGCGAGAGCGAGTGTAGAAGCAGGGGAGGGACAGAGAGAGGGAGACACAGAATCTGAAGCAAGCCACATGCTTTGAGCCATCAGTACAGAGCCCAATGCAGGGCTCAAGTCACCAACCATGAGATAATGACCTGAGCCGAAGTTGGACGCTTAACCAACTGAGCCCGGGGCCCCCCTCAGAGTTTTATCTGAACTCTTCCAGGCCCAAATCTGCACATATTATAGTCTACTTTCAGGCTATCATTGTAGAGTGAAGTAGTTGTGACAGAAGCCATCTGGCCTATAAAGCCTAAAATAATTACTATCTACCCCTTTACAGATAAAGTCTGCTGACCTCTGACCTAGATCAAGGACAAGGGCATTGCCAGCATTTTGAAAGACTCCTCTATGCCCTTCTCATCCAAAACCCGATCTGTAACCACTATGTTGCCTTTTGTGATGATTTTTTTTTTACTCAATAGTTTTAGAACCTAAATGTTGATGAAGTGTATAATTCAGTTTTGCCTGTTTTTGAACTTAAGAATAGAAGCAAGCATACCATATGATATTTTTTCATCTTGCTTCTTTTGCTCAAGATTAATTTGTGAGATGAATTCATGTTGTTGCACTTAGCTGTAGTTTGTTCATTATAAAATTATACTCTTATTGTATGGATAAAACAATTTATTCCTTTTATTTATGAAAATTTGGATTATTTCAATATCACGATCCCTGGTACTACGGACATTCTTATTCACATTTCCTAGTCCACGTGTATACGGGTATATATGTAGCAGATATGCTGGATCCTAACACATTATTTCCAGTTCTGATAGATCATTCCAGATTACTTACCAAAGGGTTTGTGCCATTTTACACTCTATGGTATAACCAACTGGTCCATGTATCCATTGACATTGACATTGTCTAGTACCTGAGAGTTTTCTTTGCCAGTTTTTTTGAGGTTATCTCCAAGGTAAAATGATCTCATTGTTGTTTAATATATATATATCCCTAACAACAGGTGAGATTGAGGACTTTTTTCAGGCTTACTGACCACTTGGATTTCCTTGTTCTAGAAATGCTTCAAGTCTTCTGCCCTTTTTTCTGTTAGGTTGTTTCTGTTTTTCTTCTTGATTTGTAGCTCATTATACATTCTGGATCCTAGTCCTTTGCAAGTTATATGTAACGTAAATAGCTTCTCTCACTCTAGGGCTTTCCTTTTCATTCCTTTTATGTTGTATTTTAATGCACACAAGTTCTTAAACTTGGCCATGTGTAAAAAAAAAAAAAAGAAAGAAAGAAAACCCTCGATCTTCTCTTTTCCGTGTAATGCCTATTTGTCTTAAGAAATTCTTCCTCATCTTTGAGATACTCTCCTTTATTACCTTCTTAAAGCTTTTTAATTTTGCCTTTCACATGAGATCTTTAATTCAACTAGAATTCTTTTTGTTGTAGTGTGACATAGGGGTCCAATTATTCCCCCCACCCCCACCCATGTTGCTACCATTGGTTCCAAAACCATTTATTGAATATACTTTCCTCTTTTCCTCAGGACTTCTCTTCCATAAACATAGCGGCCATACATGCATAGATGTGTTTTCTGGGTTCTCTTTACGGTCCCATTGGTATGTTTGTGTATCTTCACACCCAATATCGTAACGTCTTGATTATAAAATAGGTTGTGAAAACTGGAAAAAAAAAATTCTTCCCATCTGGTTCTTCTTCAAGAGAGTTTATGGCTATTTTAGCCATTTATACCAGAACGTAAACTTGAGAATTAACTTGTCAAGTTCCATAAGCTCTACTGAATCTATAAACCCATTTGCAGAGATTTGACAATTTTTATAATAACAAGTCTTACAGTCTGCAAACCTAGGCTCTCTCTCTACTGATGAAACTTCTTTTAACAAGTTTAAAGAACACCTAATCATGGTCTTTACGGGTCTTTCACTGATTTTGTTAGATTTATTCAAGAGCTTATTTTTAAAATTTTCCTGTAATGAAGATACATAGGAGTACGATGATTCTGTATTACATTTTAGATCTCGAATGTTGCTAGATTCTAATCCTAATAAATTTTGTATGTTTGTAATCATAAAATTTTATCATCCGTAAGTAAACGGAGTTTTATTTCCAATTATTAATTTCTTTTTTCACTTACTGTACTTGAGGTCCTAGTCAGTGCCATGTTGAATAGCAGTATTAATTCCAGTCACTTTCTTGCTTCTGATTTTAAGGGGAAAACATTCAATGTTTTGCCATTAAGCATAACATTTTCTGAGTGGTGTTTTATAGATAGTCTTTATCTGCATCAGATAGTTGCATTTTTACTACTAGTAGCCTCAAGATTTTTTTTTTTAACCAATCATAAGTGATGATTTTATCATCTTTTTCTTTATCCATTGATTATTCTTTATCCATGTACTTTTTCTTTCATTAATACCTTAATGCGGTTAGTTATATTAATTGGATTTCTAATCCATTTTTTAAGCTAACCTTGCATTCCTGGAAAAAGCCTCATTTTGTCCTCATGTGTTATCCTTTTTACTTACCTATTACTAGATTAAGTTTGCTAATGTTTTGCTTAGGACTTTTGTACCTGTATTAATTAGGAAGACAGGACTACAGTTTTCCTTTCCTTTTATTGTCCTTGTGAAGTTTTAATAAGGTGGTGATGTTAACTCACAGAACGAGGGTTGTGTGAAGCAAAGACCATGCAATTTCCACATCCTCTATGTTTAAGACTTTATCACCCAACAGGGAAATGAATGAAAAAGACATGCCCTTCAAGACTTTCAGTTAGGAGTGGCCCTAGCTTCTCCTTTTTTCCTACAGGAGATCACACGTATTTCAGATGGTAAAATAATAAAATGGAGGAAGGTGAGGGCACAGCATTAATTACCCCTACTAATAGACAGTGTGTTCCTTCTCTTTGCATTCTCTTGAAGAACCACTTCTTCTAGACAGAGTATGGCTGTGCTCTAGCCCTACTAATAGACAGTATGTTCCTTCTCTTTCTATTCTCTAGAAGAACCTATGTAAAATTTAAGGTGTTTTTTCCTTAGATTTGTGGTAGAAATCACCAATGATTTTATTTGGAGAAAGATTTAGGACTTATGGTTCCATTTTGTTAATGGTTGTAGGATTGTTCAGATTTTCTACCTCTTTGTAACTCAGTTGGAATCAACTTTTGAAGGAATGGATCCTTTCAAAATTTTCCAAATCAAGCTACTTACAATATCCCCTTATTACATTTACAAATGTTTACAACATCTATAGGATATAAATTATTTCTAATATTAATTATTGGCATCCTTTTCTTGATCTTGCCTCAAGTCTCACAATTTTAGTAGTCTTTATGAAAATCTATTTCCAACTTTATGAATGCCTTTTGTTTTGTGTGTGTTTTTTAAGTTACTTTTCATCTAGCTTGATTCCTGTCTTTGGATGTTTGGTTTTCCTTTTTTCCCCTTAAGTTTATTTATTTTGAGAAAGAGCATGCTTAAGGGGCAGAGAGAGAGGGAGAGAGAATCTCAAGCAGGTTCCACACTGATGGTGCGGAGCCCAAAGAGGGGATCAAACTCATGAACCATGAGATCATACCCTGAGCCAAAAATCAAGTCAGACACTTAACTGAATGAGCCACCCAGCACTTGGAGGATGTGGCTTTTATTCTGATTTCTTCACATAAATGCTGAACTCATTAACTTGAACTTTTAATTTTTTTTTCACATACATATTTACATTATAAATTTCCAACACTGCTATGTTGGTCCCCTTATAGGTAGGACAGTCATTTTTGTTCAATTAACAATGTTACTAATTTTTTGTTTATGATTTGTGCTTTGCCCTATAGATTGGAAGTAGAATTATTAATTTGTAATTCAATAAAGATTTTCTAATTATCTTTTTGCTATGAATTTCTAAATTAAGTGCCATGTGTCCTAGAACATGGAATAGATCATTTTATCCTTAAAAATTTGTTGAGACTGGCCTTGTCTAGGACATGGTAAATTTTTGTGAAAAGTCCATGTGTAGTTCAAAAAAATAAAGTACATTTTTCTTTTTTTAGTGTGGTGTTCCACAAAAGTTTAGTAAATTTGTTAATCATCTTGTTTAAGTCTTTTAGATCATCACACATTTTTGGGTCTGCTTTTCTATTAGTTCCTAAAAGAGATGTGATAAAAATCTCCCACTATGATTGTTATTTCTTATAATTCTTATCAACTTTTGCTTTATGTATTTTGAAGATAAATTATTACATGAAGGCCCATTTAAAACTGTGCAACATTGGGGCGCCTGGGTGGCGCAGTCGGTTAAGCGTCCGACTTCAGCCAGGTCACGATCTCGCGGTCCGTGAGTTCGAGCCCCGCGTCAGGCTCTGGGCTGATGGTTCAGAGCCTGGAGCCTGTTTCCGATTCTGTGTCTCCCTCTCTCTCTGCCCCTCCCCCGTTCATGCTCTGTCTCTCTCTGTCCCAAAAATAAATAAACGTTGAAAAAAAAATTTTAAAACTGTGCAGAATAGCCTTCTGGTGACTTGAACTACTTGAAGGAACTTACTCATCTGTAGAAGCATATGTTGTCTTAAAATGTGTTTAATATGGGAGAAGCCCAATCAACTACACCTTAGTATTTCCATCTTCTTTAATTTTTAACTTTTCTGTTACTGTTGTTTTAGGCATCTGTTTTGTAAACAACATGTAGTTAAATTTTAATGTTATTTTCAGTTTCTTTTTAAAAAAAATTTTTTTAATGTTTATTTATTTTTGAGAGAGACAGAGACAGAATGCAAGTGGGTTAGGGGCAGAGAGAGAGGGAGACACAGAAGCAAAAGCAGGCTCCAGGCTCTGAGCCGTCAGCACAGAGCCCGACATGGGGCTCGAACTCGTGAACTGTGAGATCATGATCTGAGCCGAAGTGGGCCGCTCAACCGCCTGACCCACCCAGGCGCCCCTGTTATTTTCAGTTTCTAATCCAGCCTACAATCTATGTCTATTAACTGGAAAATTCGGTTCACTTACATTAATGTGATTACTTATATGCTTTTTTCAATCTAACAATTTATTTTGTGGTTTCAATTTTATTTTGGACTATTCTATAGTTTCTTTGTTTCAAATCTCACAACCTTTAATCCTTTTATTCCCCCTTCATTTTACTTATTTTTCCTTTGGCTAAAATGGAAGTTTTACATAGTTTCTCCAGTTTTTCCGATTACTGCAAGTATCAAAAAACATTTAAAAAATCAGGTTAATACCTGGGGTGCCTGGGTGGCTCAGGTGGTTAAACATCTGACTGGCTCAGGTCATGATCTCCTGGTTTCTGGGTTCGAGCTCTGCGTTGAGCTCTGTGCTGACAGCTCACAGTTCAGAGCCTGGAGCCTGTTTCGGATTCTGTGTCTCCCTCTCTCCCTGCTCCTCCCCTGCTCATGCTCTCTCTCTCCATCTCTGTCAAAAATAAATAAATGTCAAAAACAAAAATTTAAATTTGAGGTTAATACCACTAAGACCTCAACTCTGAAGACTATGAAACACTGATGAAAGAAATTGAAGATCACCCAAAATAATGGAAATATTTTCCATGCTCATGGATTGGGATGGTTAATACCGTTAAAATGTCCATACTACCCAAAGTAATCTCCAGGTTTCATGCAATCTCTATCAAAACACCAACAGCATTTTTTTATAGAACTGGAACAAATCCTACTAAAATTTGCATGGAAGCACGAAAGACCCCAAGTAGCCAAAGCAATCTTGAGAAAGATGAACAAAGCTGGAGGCATCAAAAACCCAGGTTTCAAGATGCATTACAAAGCTACAGTGAACCAGACACCATGGTACTGGTGCAGAGAGAGACACATACGTCAGCAGAACAGAATCGAGAGTGCAGAATCAACTGACGCTTCTATGGTCAATCTACAACAAAAGAGGCAGGAACCTACAAGGGGAAAACACAGTCTCGTTAGTAAGTGATGCTGGGAATATGATAGCTACATGTGAAAGAGTGAAACTAGATGACTTCTGCATAAAAATAAACTCAAAATGGATTAAAGATCTAAATATAAGACTAAAACCATGAGTCTTCTAGAAGAAAACATAGGCAGTCATCCCTTGGACATCAGCATTAGCAACCTTTTTTTGGTTAAGTCTCAAGCAAGAGCAACAGAAGCAAAAATCAACTTTTGGGACTACATCAAAATCAAAAGCTTCTGCACAGCAAAGGAAACCACTGACAAAACAAAAAGACCACCTACTGAATGGGAAAAGGTATTTACAAATAACACATCCAGTAAGGAGTTAATATACAAAATATAAAGACTTTAAACAATTCAACACCAAAAACTTACTCAATTAAAATAGGACCAGAATAAACATTTTTTCAAAAAAAAAAAAAAAAAAAGACATACAGGTGACCAGACACATCAAAAGATGCTCAACATTACTAATTACAGGGAAATACAAATCAAAACCACAATGAAGTATCACCTAACACTTGTTAGAATGGCCAACTCAAGAAACCAAGAAATAACAAGAGTTGGCAAGGATGTGGAGAAAAATGAACTCTCATGTATTATTGGTGGGAATGTAAACTGCTACAGCCACTGTGGAAAACAGAATGGAAGTTCCTCAAAAGATAGAAAAAAGCAACACTATCTAGTCCAATAATTCCACTATTTACCTAATGAAAACAAAAACACTAATTTGAAAAGATAAATGCACCTCCATATTTACTGCAGCACTGTTTCCAACAGCCAAGATAGGGAAGCAACCTAAGGGTCCACAGATACATAAATGGACAAAGTTGTGGTACACGTACCTACACATACATAAAATAGGATATTACTCAGCCATAAAAAGAATGCAATCTTGCCATTTGCAACACCATGAATGATCCTGGAGGGTGATTCAACACCAAAAACTTATTGGTGTTGATATGCTAAGTGAAACAAGCAGAGGAAGAGAAATACCATATGGTTTCAGTTATATGTGAAATCTTAGAAGAAAAAAAAAAACCAACCCTCCCCACACACACATAAACAAAAAGCAGAAACAGACCCATAAATTCGGAGAACAAACTGGTGGTTGCCAGTTTGAGGGCAGGGGAGGAGAAGATGGAAAAAATGGGTAAAGGGGGGTGGCAGGGATAGGCTTCCAATTACAGAATAAACAAATCACAGAGATGGAAGACACCGTGAAGGGAATACAGTCGATGATTCTGTAATAGCATTGTACGGTGACAGACTGCAGCTAAACTTGTAGTGAGCATAGCATCGTGTACACAGTTGTCAAATCCGTATGTTGTACGCCTAAAACTAATATAACACCATAGGTCCACTATATTTCAATACAAGTAAAAAATAAGGAAAAACATAAAAAGTGACAGTCATTATGAAAAATATGGTAGTTCTTCAAAGAATTAAAAATGAACTACCACATCACCCAGCCATCTCACTCCTGGGTGAACATCTGAAGGAACTGAGAGCACTATTTGAAAGACATATCTGCACAACCATGTTCGTGGCAGCATTATTAATAACAGCCAAGATATGGAAACACCGTGTCAATTAGCAGATGAATGGATGAAAAAGATGTGTGGTTATAAACAGAATAGAAAATTATTGAGCCATGAGGAAGAAAAATAGACTCCCCTTTACAACAACACAATTGAAACTTGAGGCCATTATGGTAAGTGAAGGAAGTCAGAGAGATAAATACTGTAGGAGATCACGCATATGTAGAATGTATATAAAGCTAAATTCATAAAAACAAAGAACAGAATGGTAGTTACCAGTGGCTGGGGGTAAAAAAATCAGGGAGATAGTAAGGATACAAATTTGTAACTAAGACATTAATAAATCCCAGAGATCTAACGCACAGCATAGTGAACACAGTCTACCCAATATATTATAAACGTCCAAGTTGCTACAAGACTAGATTCTTAAATGTTCTTCCCAAAAGAAAATTATGTGACAAAACTTTTGTCTTTGGTTTTCTGCAGTTTCTCCATGTTATGTTTAAGTAGAGAATTCTTTTATGATCATTCTTGGGTTGGTCGGGCTTTTTGAAATTGTAGAGAGGTGCCATCATTTGAGGAAATTGTCCAGTGTTGGGTCCTAATGTTGTCTGTCCGCATTATTCCCCTTCTCTCCTAGACCTGATAAAGCACAGGTTAAATGTTCTCACTTTACCCTTCAAGCTCCTCTTTCATATTTTTTTTTTCCTGTACCGCATTCAGGATAATTCCCTCATGGCTATTTTTTTCAGCTCTGATTTTTCACCCATCAATTGACATTTTATTTTTGTTCACTCCATCAACAATTCTTTGGAAAAGACCTATTTGTGTTTTTTTCTTCCCCTAACATAGTAGGTCCCTTTTTGTACTTCAGTGTTCTTTGTAGAAATTTCTCCAAGGTTTATCTTTTAATTTATAGGTTGCAATCATAGTTACTTTATAATCAAGGTTTTTAAAATTACAACATTTAAAATCACTGTATCATTATGGCTCTGTTTCATTGTCTGTATTTCCTGATTGTCACTGACGGTGACTTAGTACCTTAATGTTCAGTTATTTTTAACTGCAGAACATTAATTGCCCTTAAGTTTTTTCTATGGAGATTTTTTTTGAAGCCCAGAATGAATGTGCCTTCTTTTCAAGCGGATTTCTTTTTACTTACTTCTGCTTGCTCGTACTGTTGGTCATCAATCCTCTTAACACAAGGTCACGACTGGAGGGCCCGTGGGTCAACCTATAGCAGCATAAACCCAGGATGCAAATCTGTACATAGATGGGCTGTGGCCACAGCTTTTCATGAAGACATTCTCCCTTCTCTCCTGCTGTGGGGCATCCAGCCATTATGTCCTGAAATCCTCTGGTGGGTCCTCTGGTTCACACTCATCCAGAGAGTTTTTCTTTTGGGGTCCAACAGAGATATAGCCTGAACTTCTGACTCCCTTGATTTGGGAGGTTTTTAAAAACGACCAGAATTGTCAAATGCCCAGAAAATGAAAGCAGCTTTGATTCCCAAGCTCTTCTTAATTTTTCAAGTTTCATTTTCACTTATACCAGGTCTGGGGTAGTTCTGTTAGGTATGACAAGCTGTTTAAGGTTTTAAAGGATTCTTTAAAAATATGTTTTTACCTGAAGTTTTGATCCAAATCACTTAACTTCCCATTCTCAGAATCTGAAAATTAAGTTTGTGTATGTGCATTTTTTAGAGCTGTCCCATGCAATACGGTTAGGAGAGAAGCTTTGAAATGCTGTATCCTATGATGGACAGAGGATATTATTTGGGGACCTATTTGTGAGGCTTGAAATCCATAGGGCCACCTTCACTTCCAAAGGCTGCATTTCTTTTTCTTTTTCTTTTTTAAATATATGAAATTTATTGTCAAAATGGTTTCCATACAACACCCAGTGCTCATCCGAAAAGGTGCCCTCCTCAATACCCATCACCCACCCTCCCCTCCCTCCCACCCCCCATCAGCCCTCAGTTTGTTCTGTTTTTAAGAGTCTCTTATGCTTTGGCTCTCTCCCACTCTAACCTCTTTTTTTTTCCTTCCCTTCCCCCATGGGTTCCTGTTAAGTTTCTCAGAATCCACATAAGAGTGAAAACATATGGTATCTGTCTTTCTCTGTATGACTTATTTCACTTAGCATAACACTCTTCAGTTCCATTTGTGTTGCTACAAAGGGCCATATTTCATTCTTTCTCATTGCCACGTAGTACTCCATTGTGTATATAAACCACAATTTCTTTATCCATTCGTCAGTTGATGGACATTTAGGCTCTTTCCATAATTTGGCTATTGTTGAGAGTGCTGCTATAAACATTGGGGTACAAGTGCCCCTATGCATCAGTACTCCTGTATCCCTTGGATAAATTCCTAGCAGGGTTCCTGCTGGGTCATAGGGTAGGTCTATTTTTAATTTTTTGGGGAACCTCCACACTGTTTTCCAGAGAGACTGCACCAATTTGCATTCCCACCAACAGTGCAAGAGGGTTCCCGTTTCTCTACATCTTCACCAGCATCTATAGTCTCCTGATTTGTTCATTTTGGCCACTCTGACTGGCGTGAGGTGATATCTGAGTGTGCTTTTGATTTGTATTTCCCTGATAAGGAGCAACGTTGAACATCTTTTCATGTGCCTGTTGGCCATCCGGATGTCTTCTTTAGAGAAGTGTCTATTCATGTGTTCTGCCCATTTCTTCACTGGGTTGTTTTTCGGGTGTGGAGTTTGGTGAGCTCTTTATAGATTTTGGATAGTAGCCCTTTGTCCGATATGTCATTTGCAAATATCTTTTCCCATTCCGTTGGTTGCCTTTTAGTTTTGTTGATTGTTTCCTCTGCTGTGCAGAAGTTTTTTTTTATCTTCATGAGGTCTCAATAGTTCATTTTTGCTTTTAATTCCCTTGCCTTTAGGGATGTGTCAAGTAAGAAATTGCTGCGGCTGAGGTCAGAGAGGTCTTTTCCTATTTTCTCCTCTAGGGTTTTGATGGTTCTCTGTCTCACATTCAGGTCCTTTATCCATTTTGAGTTTATTGTTGTGAACGGTGTGAGAAAGTGGTCTAGTTTCAACCTTCTGCGTGCTGCTGTCCAGTTCTCCCAGCACCATTTGTTAAAGAGACTGTCTTTTTTTTTCATTGGATGTTCTTTCCTGCTTTGTCAAAGATGAGTTGGCCATACGTTTGTGGGTCTAGTTCTGGGGTTTCTATTCTATTCCATTGGTCCGTGTGTCTGTTTTTGTGCCAATACCATGCTGTCTTGATGATTACAGCTTTGTAGTAGAGGCTAAAGTCTGGGATTGTGATGCTTCCTGCTTTGGTCTTCTTCAAAATTACTTTGGCTATTCGGGGTCTTTTGTGGTTCCATACGAATTTTAGGATTGCTTGTTCTAGTTTCAAGAAGAATGCTAGTGCAATTTTGATTGGGGTTGCATTGAATGTGTAAATAGCTTTGGGCAGTATTGACATTTTGACAATATTTATTCTTCCAACCCATGAGCATGGAATGCTTTTCCATTTCTTTATATCTTCTTCAATTTCCTTCACAAGATTTCTATAGTTTTCAGCATACAGATCTTTTACATCTTTGGTTAGATTTATTCCCAGGTACTTTATGCTTCTTGGTGCAACTGTGAATGGGATCAGTTTCTTTGTCTTTCTGTTGCTTCCTTATTAGTGTATAAGAATGCAACTGATTTCTGTACATTGATTTTGTATCCTGCAACTTTGCTGAATTCATGTATCAGTTCTAGCAGACTTTTGGTGGAGTCTATCAGATTCTCCATGTATAATATCATGTCATCTGCAAAAAGTGAAAGCTTAACTTCATCTTTGCCAATTTTGATGCCTTTGATTTCCTTTTGTTGTCTGATTGCTGATGCTAGAACTTCCAACACTATGTTAAACAACAGCGGTGAGTGTGGACATCCCTGTCACGTTCCTAATCTCAGGGAAAAAGCTCTCAGTTTTTCCCCATTGAGGATGATGTTAGCTGTGGGCTTTTCATACATGGCTTTTATGATGTTTAAGTATGTTCCTTCCATCCCAACTTTCTCGAGGGTTTTTATTAAGAAAGGATGCTGAATTTTGTCCAATGCTTTTTCTGCATCGATTGACAGCATCATATGGTTCTTATCTTTTATTAATGTGATGTATCACGTTGATTGATTTGCGAATGTTGAACCAGTCCTGCATCCCAGGAACGAATCCCACTTGATCATGGTGAATAATTCTTTTTATATGCTGTTGAATTCGATTTGCTAGTATCTTTTGAGAATTTTGGCATCCATATTTATCACGGATATTGGCCTGTAGTTCTCTTTTTTTTACTGGGTCTCTGACTGGTTTAGGAATCAAAGTAATACTGGTTTCATAGAATGAGTCTGGAAGTTTTCCATCCCTTTCTATTTTTTGGAATAGCTTGAGGATAGGTATTCTCTCTGCTTTAAACATCTGGTAGAACTCCCCTGGGAAGCCATCTGGTCCTAGACTCTTATTTGTTGGGAGATTTTTGATAACTGATTCAATTTCTTCACTGGTTATGGGTCTGTTCAAGCTATTTCCTCCTGATTAAGTTTTGGAAGTGTGTGGGTGTTGAGGAATTTGTCCATTTCTCCCAGGTTGTCCAGTTTGTTGGCATATAGTTTTTCATAGTATTCCCTGATAATTGCTTGTATTTCTGAGGAATTAGTTGTAATAATTCCATTTTCCATTCATGATTTTATCTATTTGGGTCATCTCCCTTTTCTTTTTGAGAAGCCTGGCTAGAGGTTGCATTTCAATCAGAATGTGGCTTGTTGAGGAATCCTGCTTTTTTCTCTTTCCTTTGATAGAGCTCATCAACACCATGCAGGGAAAATCATCTGTTGAGTTACAAATGGCTTGAAGGAATCTGAGTTCCTTGCACTTAGCCCAAGGCTTTGAGTTTCTGCTACAGGTAACTTGTATCTCCATGAAACTTCTAAGTTTATGCAGCACCTTAACCATGGTCTTCTAACTTGACCCTCACCACCTCCTCATGGGCTAAGCAGGACAAGACGAGGTACTCCTTTTCCACGGAGGGGAGGGCAGTGAGAGCTGAGAGTCAGGATTTCATTCTCCTGATTCAGTGCCCTTTACCCTCAATGCTCATTGTACTCAAAACTCTGGAAGAGTCTCAAGATGCCATGTAGAAAGCTGGACTGCCTAATACTTGTTGCAGGGCTGCTAAAGAATGTGTGGGAAAGAACAGGTGCTCACAACAGCAGTCCAATTCCACACAAGCTACACTGCCATCCATCCTCAAAATAAACACCATGACTTTTAATGCTATTGTCCTCAGCACGGAGTGGAATAAAGATTACGGCTTCAAGAGTTGGGCTGGTTTCCTTCCCTCCCCTTTTCACTTTTTCTGCCCCTCCCTTCACTTTTTTGCCCCGTCCTGTCTTTATTTTTTCTTCCCTGTTTGCATTTGAATGAAGCTTTCCATTTGCACGTGAAGTTGAGGAGGAAAATGTAGAATGGAGGAAGAGGGGTGGTTCATTTCACTGGATTTGGGCATCCAGGCTCAAAGTCTGGTGTTTAAGCAAAAACTAAAACTCAGCTAAAGCCTGTATGAACTTAGTATAGCCCAAATCTCCCGTAAGCTTATAAATATGACATCTTAACAGTTAAATCTGAATGCTCATAACTCTAATACTCTGACCACTATTTCCATCCCCATGAGAACCTCCTGCCCATAAGTTGGAAAAGCACCAAGGCTTACCCAACACTTATCACTTGACCTTGTCCTCCACTCCATCCTGATCTCAATCATGCTGCCCTTCTGTGGCTGCCTCCCCTCCCTCCCTCCGGTTGCCTTGTGTTCAATTCTCAAGTCATGAAAAATTCACTCAAAAATGACTTGAGGACAGTAAGAAATGGCTTCCTCCTTCCATTTTACCCTCTAAAGAGGTTCTCCAGCAAAACTGCTGGGGTCCAGGCTTGTCATACAGTTTAATAATGGAGTCATTTGAGTTTATATACAAAAACCTCTTTGTCCCCAGGGGACACAAATCCACAGAGAGGACTTTACCATCAACTACCAAGCTTCACTCTGTCCAGCTCACCTCATGCTCACACTGGAAGACCCCTTCCTCCTAGTTAACTCTCTCAAGGACCTAACCATTTTCTCAGAGGCTTCTGAGTCCATACCTATCCCTATCCAGACCATTGGGCATGCCAGGTGGTTTATGGTATAGCTCACTGTTAGATGTAGTATCGTTTCCAGGAGGTTCCTCCGTGCCCATGATAATCCAAGAAACAAGGAGAAAAGCGGGCAGTAAGGATGAGGGGACATCTTTATGGCTGTTGGGTCTCAAGCTTCAGTTGAGACTAACCAGCAGCTCTGGTATATATTGACTACATAGTAGAAACCACTCTCCCCTTCTTTGAAGATGAAATCTAAGTTCTTAACTTTTAAAATATTTTATTTGGGAGCATGTGAGCAGGGGGTAGGGCAGTGACAGAGGGACAGAGGATCTAAATTGGGCTCTGTACTGACAGGACCAAGCTTGAGGTGGGGCCTGAAGTCACGAACCAGGCAATCATGACCTGGGCTGAAGTGGGACACTCAAGGGACTGAGTCACCCAGGCGCCCCTGAAATCGCAATTCTATCCACGGTGACGATATAGTCCACCTAAAATTTGTACACCCCCCTCGTGTACATAGTTGGGCCCCTAGACAAAGCTCCAGCCAATGAGATGTAAGTGGGGGGTAGGTGGGGCTTCAGGAAACTTTTCTTCCACCGGGAGCAGCCAGTTCACCGGGTTCATTCCCGCCCTTCTTCCTTCCTCCTCTTTGCTTCCTCGAATTGGATAGGATGACAGATTCTAAAAACATTTTTTGTTCCATGAAATGAACTTAAAAATTAAGTGTAAGCACAAAGTAAGGATGGTGGCATGAAAGTTCAGAAGGAACGCTATGGGGGCACCTGAGTGGCTCAGTTGATTAAGCATCCAACTCCTGATTTTTGGCTCAGGTCATGATCTCACTGTTGGTGAGCTCAAGCCTCACCCTGAGCTCTGGGCTGACAGTGTGGAGCCTGGTTGGGATGCTGTTTCCTTCTCTCTCTTTGCCCCTCCCACCCATGCACTCACTCTCTCTCTCTCAAAAAAAAAAACCAAAACAAAACAACAACAACAACAAAAAACCAAAGGGAAGAAAGAGACAAGATGAAGAAAAAAGAAAAAAAAATGAGAAGAAAAAGGAACAAGAAAGTAAAGGAGGAACCCTAGGGGCTCCCGGGTGACTCAGTAGGTTAAGCATCCAACTCTTGATCTTAGCTCAGGTCTTGATCTCAGGGTTGTCAATTCAAGCCCACAAAGGGCTCCTCTGTGCTGTCTGTGAAGCCTACTTAAAAAAAAAAAAAAAAAGTAAAAAAAAAAACAAGAAAGAAAAGAGAAGGAACCTTATCCCCAGTGATGAGAAATTTTTCTAATAACCCTTGATTGGCTGTTTCCAGGCTTCTATTACCAGAAAGGAATTTTTAAACAAAAAAAAAAAAAAAAGAAAAGAAAAAAACCCTACCTGTATTGGGTCGGATTTTCAATTTTCTGTTAATACACAGTTCTTCCTAGCTGTAGCTGATGAAGCCCTCTGGTTGTTAGGTGTGGGTCAACTTTTCCTGGGGTCCTAGGCCTTCTCCCCACCCCCACCCCCTGCTCATCTCAGTGTCAAGCTCTTTGTGCCTGCTTAATTTCAAGTAAGAAACGGATAGAGTACCTGTCTCAAAGTAATTAAGAGGATCAAGTAAGATAATACCATGAAGCTCTCAGAAGTGTCCTTGGAACAGTCTTCATTAAATATGATCACATTACCTCGGAAAGAATAACCGGTCCCTACGTTGACTAGGTCTGAGATTATTCTGCGTGCGATTTCGTTTAAATGCTCATTTCACTCATCTTGTGTGCTGGACAAGGCAGACGCAGCTACCAACTTTACCTCCCCCTCATCCATAGAGAGGCTAGGGGTTTTATTTGTATACGTCTTTTCTCCCTGCTTTCTGACACCAAAGAATGGTCTCATTTTAATAAGATTTATATACCCCGTACTTGGACTCCAAGCTCAAGGTCAGATGACAATTCTGACAAGCCCACCTTTTCTTCCCAGAGGATTTTGAATCGTTCTGCAAACTTTCTATCAGTCACTTGCGCTAGGCATGAAAATATAGCCATCTCTGCGACACGGGACAGGAGGGGGAGGCCGTTACAAAGCTCTGTAGACCGAGGTCACCATTCGGCAAGGCAACCAGAGGCCCGCTTCAATCCAAGGGCAGAAAACATCAAGCGGAAATCAGTCCAGATGCCCCTCACGCTCCCCTCAGACATAAAAATAGGAATAGTTGAAATTGAAAATGACGTGGGAAGAATGAGGCACCATTTGTGGGAGATACAAAAAAACCCACGAAGCCCATGAATGCTATTTGTTCCCGCTCCATTATTCACCATCTGCTGTTGACCCTTTGTCATTTGCATCCTTTTGTGTTGGGCCACCTCAGAGATTTCCCGTTTTCTGACACAGATGATGAGTTCCAAACCCAGGATGAATAGGCCATTTGCTGACCATTTGTTTCTGTAGCGAGGGTGAATGCGTGGGGCTTGTTTGCAACAGGATGACCGCACACTGCTTTCCTTCGGCCTCGGTAATGGGGAGCCTGCGAGATAATGGCCAGCCTTTGGGGGCAGGCCCATGAAACCCACGAGCCAGGTGCATGGGATGGAGGAGGCAGGTTTCAGTTCATCCAAGGTGTTGATTCCGATTTTCCTGAGCTTGCTTCTTTAAGCAAGGCAGAAACAGAATGAGAAGGAATCAATGAGAAGAAACCCATCAGTGGAAAAGCAGGGCCACATTTACCATCCTACCTGAGCATCCTAGAGGTGATGGCCCCATGACCTGGCTAAGTGGGGGAGGTCGGGAGGAGTTCTAAGGAGCAAACTCCTCGTGCCCAGGGAGCCAGAAGGCAGAAATCACTCAGTCCTGAACCAAATGCTCATTTTCGCAGTCTGAATGGCCTGGCAGCTTAGCAGGGGGAGGTGGGGAGTTGGGTGGCGAGAAATCCATCTACCTCTCAGCCTGCAAAAAACCCCCGGAAACTACTTTGTTTCCTCAGGGAGGTTGGTGCCTTAAAGAAAAGGTGCCCAGGTCCGTTTGACATGCAGGGGTCAGTGCAAGTCGTGATTTAATAGATGGCAAGTGAGGGAAAAATTCAAAACGGCAATTAGGTTTTCCTGCCAGATTCCGCTCGCTCTTCTGAGTCTTACCCTTGCTGTCTTCCTGATGCTTTTGATAATTATTTAATTGGTCTCCGAACTAAGTAGATGCTGTTTGAACTGTCTTTTGGGGTTATAAGAAAGAGTTACTGATTATACAGCTCTCAGATGAAAAAATACACCGAACTTTTTTCCTTCTCTCTGATCATAGAGAAGCAGTACTTTGGGTTTATTGATGGACACAAAGTAGAGAAATCAGGCATTTTCCTGTAAAATTTAATACGCCAATTTGTGTGTGTGTGTGTGTGTGTTTGTGTGTGTGTGTGTGTAAACAGTCAGGTATCTAATGACAAAGGAGCAGCTTTGTAAATAACGCCTGTGTTCAGGACAGTTTAGGGTATGAGAAAGGGGGAAACGATACCACTTTATCATGTTTCAAGTACTAAGTAAGAAACAATATGAGTCTCCTAGATCTAAAAATTAAACATACCATATAAGCACCTGTTCTTTATCCAGGATTTGGTGGTTCAGTAGTAATATTGAAGTGATTTCTAGGAGAACTCTGGATCTGAACCCTTGATGGCTCCAAAGAATAGAATACCTTCCCTTTCTAAAATCTCATCTCTGTGTTGCTATCAAATGAGAAATGTTGCTAATAGCATACAAAGGATAAAACGGTGCTGTTTTAGTTTTTTGCTACTTGCCAACTCAGTAATGGTCACACAGATAGCTCTATATAATCCCAAAGCGGCAATCTATAAATGCCATGAAAAATAGGATTTCAAATCAGCTCCTCTGGAGCCCAACAGAGCTCAGCAAACCAACCACTGCCAGATCATATCCCCTGTTAGATGCCAGAGAGGTGTTTAGGGAGGTTTCTATGTTGCAGGATCCTTACTCAGCTGTCCTTCTATCAGCATACTATCCTAGGTCTTTCTGGCAAACCCATCCTAGCAAGATAACGGAGGTAATCTCATAAAACGTTTTGAAACAAAAGCACAAATGGAAGTTGTGGATTATGCCTCAGGATAGAGAAATGCTCCCTACTGTCCCCCCTGAAGCTTCCACTAACTACCCCACACAGATCTAGTGTTTCCTTCCCCGATTGTCTTGGTCCCCTGTGTGCCCTTCTCTGTGGCAGGAGCCTCACTGAATTGTCAATGGGTCCTCCACAGACTGGAAGAATTTAATGAACCAGGTCTGGTCTTGGTGTCTTCCAGTAATACAGCTCCAGGCATAGCAGGTGTTCAGTGAACATTTGTTGAAGAAATGACATTATACCAAACATTTCCATCATCCAAAAGTATTGCCTCTACTCGACCTAACTTTTAGGCAGTTCCCCCACATGTTCATTTGATGGGATGAGTACCTTCAGGGCTTGAGCTGGACCCAGGAAACTGTGTAGCCACCTTCTTTCCTCTTTGACAACCAATGTTCACTGGTTTTAACAAGATCCACTCTGTTTTGACCAAATCTTCCTCTTCAGGGTCATTACTGCTGTTTGATTCCTTACAAGTGCCAGGACCGGTGACCTACACAAGAGCCTGTGTCCTTTGAAGGTAATTCAAGTCATGAGAGTATGTAAAGAAAAAGCTATCAAGCATCCCTAGAATTAACCCTTCATTTACAACAACATGCTAGTTAGGATCAGGTCACACTAATGACCTACAGATACCATCTGGACTGAGAAATTCTTTCTGATCAGCATTATCTTTCTCACAAATTTTATTAGAGTGTTACAGGTCTAGAGACTATTGCAACCCACGAGGCTCTGACAAGCAGTTGGATTTGCCACCCTGATTTGATGCAGCCATCTTTAAGACTTTTATTTTATTAGGATATTCAACAGAAAGGTACTCAAGCCCAAGGTCACTTGTCTGTTTAACACTGTTGTAGAAAGCATTCTAAAATGGCTTCCAATGGTCCCTACCTCTTGTTGTCCACTCCTCATACAATTTACATCCTATGTATGGCAACTGGATCTAATAACTTCCTTCCAAGACCCGAACAACAGGCAAAGGATACGATCTTACCTCCCGGAATAGGTTCTAGGAGATGGATTTCTGTCTTCCTTACTCTCTCTCTTGCTGGCCTTCTCTTGTCCCATTGACTTCTTGGCTCATTCACTTTGATGAGCCAAGTTCCCAAGTTCAAGAGTTAAACGCAGCAAGCAGGAAACTGAGGTCCCTGCTCCAACAGCTTTGAGAAACTGAATCCTGCCAAAACCACTGAATGGGCATACCATTAGGTGCTGCTGCCCTGAATCAAGCCTTGAGACAATGTGGTCCAACCCAAACCTTGATTGGAACCTTCTAAAAGATCCTGGGCTAACTCCTTGATTGCAGCTGTAGAGAAACCCAGAAGTTGAAGACCCAACTAAGCCACACCTCAATTCCTGACCCACAGAAACTGTCACTATTTTAAACCACGAAGTTTGTAGTCATTCATTATGCTGTTCAAGACATTCTGGTATTGGGGTGCCTGGGTGGCTCAGCTGGTAAGCGTCCAGCTTTTGGTTTCAGCTCAGGTCATGATCTCTCGTTCTGTCAGTTCGAGCCCCTTATCGGGCTCTGTGCTGACAGCTTAGAGCCTGGAGCCTGCTTCGAACTCTGTGTCCCCCTTTTTCTCTGCCCCTCCCCTGCTTGTGCTCTGTCTCGGTCTCCCTCAAAAAATAAACATTAACAAAATATTCTGGTACCAAATCCAGTGTTTGAGGGGTGGGTATTTCCCACACCAACAAGCAATTATCTGAGGGAGGCTTCCCCACACAGCACCAAGTCATTATCCAGAACACCAGCTGAGTGTCTTCTAATTCAACTCAATTCTGACACGATCTATCCAGACACAGCAACAGATTCCACAGGTTAAGGGCTCAGTCCTGCAAGAGAGCCCTCCACTCCCCCACTTCCAGTCACAAGCCCAAGTTGTTATCTGTGTTTCCTGCCCATCTGTCATTTGGAGCCTCCAATTACCCGCTCCAACCACTCCCAAGTCCACCATGTTACCTGTACTTCCAACCAGACTGGCTACACGTCACACATTCCCATGACCACCTCCTCAGCTTTAATTAGTTTGCTAGAATGGCTCACACAACTGAAACAGTTTTGCTTACTAGAGCACCAGTTTATTAGAAAAAGATGTCAACTCAAGAACCACCAGATGGAAGAGATACATAGAGCAAGGTCAAGAGTTCAGAGCTTCCCTGCCCTCCGTTTGCCCTTCTCCCAGAATCTCCCATGTATTCATCAACATGGAAGAAGTCTAGACTCCGTTCTTTTGGATTTTTGATCAAGGCTTGAGTACATCAGCACAACTATTTAAATTATCAGCCATTGGCCATTGATTCAACCCCCACTCCTCCCCGCGGTTGGAGATACGGACTACAAGTTCCTCCCATTCTATGGTTGGGACTCTGGAAAGCCAGTCTCCATCCTCAGGTGGGCACCAAAAGTCAATTCCTTTAACCTAACAAGAACACTTATTCTTTTTCTTGCTTAGGAAATTCCAAGGGTTTTTAGAACTTTATGCCAGAAACAGATGAGGACCAAAGATATATTTCTTATTATACATTGCAGTACCACAGCAGCCACAGAGAACTGATACAATGGTGGAATAAGAAATAGAATCCTGACCTCTTTCCTTCCATTTACCACTCCATATGGTGCAGGCCCTGGCAGCCTTGATCACCTTTAATCAGCCAGCAGACATTCATGCTCCCAAGCTCAGAATAAAAAGAGTTGTCCTCCTCCTTTGGCTAGACGAGAAACATCACAAGCATTAAAATAGCTGCAATTGATCAAAAATTAAACGGAACAAGATAGAATATAAAAAGGAACACAAGTCACTAGAGTGTTATGCTTGCAATTATCTCTGTATTTAGGGAGGTTTGGTTCTTTAAAGTTTCCTTCAGAGGAAGTTTGTCCACGTTGGAGACAAAAATAAAAAATCTCGGTCTCCCTGACCTCACGGTCCCTGGCAGAGTAGGGGCCCCTCCCAACCCAGGGGGGAGTGATGAGTGGGTAAGGTGCACGAGGAGTCACCCCGCTGATCATCGGCTGTTGCCAGATCCCAGGTCTGTCTGACACTAAGTAGAAGAGTGGAGCCTGGTCCCCACATCAGGAGCGCCCTCTGCTCTCCTGCCTCGATCATCCATCATAACTGCCTTTCATGGCCTTGGCTTGGGGCCAGCCCTTCTGTCCCACCATCTTTGGAGACCGTGAACAATTCCCTGCCTTCATTTATATTGCTTTTGTGAAGTATAACTTCATCATGTTCCTCCAGAGTCTTCCTTTTCTAGGTTATATAAATTTAGCTCTTCACCCTCCTTCACGGTGTGCCCTCCAATCCTCTTGCTAGTTGATTAATTTTTCTTCATTTCTTGCACATTTGCACAGGTATACTATACACCATTATGCAGGGTAAAGGGCTGTGCAAAATAAGACAAAAGATGTTTTGAGAAAGTGGAAATTCACCGTGAGAAGTGGCAAAATAGCAAGTTTCTTGAGCCTCAGTGTAAATTAACAGAAACTCGCTTGTGGAAAGGCCAGGAAAAGAAGGTCGTTTGGAAAAGGTTATGGTTTTTGAAAATGATGTTCAGGTTCTTCCTCAAGATAGGGAGTCCCAATTAAGATCAGCCTGTAAGACGGTTTCAGCACGTGCCACAGGGCTGCGGCCAGATTCATCTTCCTGTCTCGCTCCTCACTCTCCCCCCAGGCTCTGATCTCTCCCTGAGTCTCTCTCTCCTTGCACCCACCTGGATCTCCACCTACCCAAACAAGATCCAAGCCAGGAAGAGAAACAGAGGAACCACTTCACTAGAGGTGAAGTCAAGGACACCTCTAATACCTGCTCCTGGATAATCCTTTGCCCATTCGCAAAGTTGTTCAGAGGACATATGCCCTCTCTATCCTACCCGTGAGCTTCCCAGGCCCCACCTAACTGCATCCGAGTGGCACATTGTTGCACAATGGAAAATCCCTGAGGCACAATCCATCAAGTCTATGCTTTGGTTTGTTTTTCTAGGAACCTTATTTTTCTGTTAGGACTTAAAAATCTTTGTTCTGCTGGTCTTCCTCTCTCCTTGTTCCTTAATCCATTTTAGGGAGTTGGAATTGAAAATGCTCCTGCCATCAGGCTTTCAGTGTTGTCACTTCTCACATTAGGGGCCAAGGAGAATGACCGTCTTCTTTCTAGACTTTCCCTCTTAAGGTAAGAGGGCAATCTGTGCTTCATTCTCCTAAGGTGTGATTGGACTCAGAGAAAATCTAGGGCATGGTAATGTGGGGTGTTTTTTTTTTCTAAACAAAGTTTCATGGTTACACATTTACTTCAGAATCCAACAATGTGAAGTTTTTGTTTTGTGCTGTCAAAGTGTTGTTACCCCCAAACAGTCACCTGATCAAGCTACCCTGTGGGAGGTGAAACCATGGAAACTTCCACCATTATATCATTATGTGTCTTGTACTCTTATGCTATTACTGGTGTTTGGGGGCTTCTCTATTTAAAAGAGGTCATGTTTATCAGTGCAGGAACCAAAATTTATTCTAGGAAATGCCCAATTGCATTATTCTAGACCCATAATGGCTTCGCATGATGAATAGGTTCTCTGGGTTTACTTCATTCTGAGCAGGTCCTAGTGTTAGGCAGCTGGTCTCAGCTGGACTGTCAGATCACCAGAAGGGATGGCAAAAGACGGTTGGTTCAAGAGATCAGGGTTGACATGCATTATGCATGGCCCAAGTTCAAGCAGAGGCAAAGGAGGGGCACATAAAGGTTGTTATGTGCTGAATTGTATCCCCCTAGAATTCCTATGTTTAAGTCCTAATTTGCAATAATTTTGAGTGTGACTGTATTTGGCCTTTTTCAAGAGGCAATTAAGTTAAACTGAAGTCATTAGAGTGAGCTCAAATCCAATATGGACTGGTATCTTTGTAAGAGATTAGCACAAAGAAAAACAGCAGGCATGTACAAGCACACAGAGAAAACTGTGTCAAGAGCCACGGAGAAGGTAGCCATCTTTAAGCCAAGAAGAGAGCTCTCAGGAGAGATCAAACCTGTCAACACCCTGATCTTGGACTCTCAACTCCCAGAACTGTGAGAAGTTTCTGTTGGCTAAGCCACTCAGTCTGTGGTGTCTTAGTATGGCAACCCTAGCAGACTGATAGAATGTCAAGGCAAGGCAACAAAGTGAACCAGCCAAGAGGGTGGTTCTTGGTGGAAACAGAACAGGAATCTCATCATTAGAGGATACCCGATGCAGCTCAGAAGACACACCAGATATCAGGCCCATGGTCAATTTCCTCTGACCATTTCCTCCAACTCCTCAGCTTACGGAGCTGGCTCTTCTAAGACCCAGAGGCCGGGACCAGCAAAAATGACCAAGCCTAACATAGGCTTTGCCCATCTCATGTAGGACAAAATGGATCCAGTCTTTTCCTTATGAGCAGGAGGAGGGAACTTGTCTGATCAAGAACCAAGTGCTTAGGGAAGCACAGAGGGCAGATGAACAAACCAGGGTTTCCTCCACATTAGGAGAGGACCCCACCCATCACAATGTGGACGCATTGGTGCCACAGGTTCCAAGGATGGCATCTGTGGTAGGCAGAGAAACACACTCCTCCAAAAGATATGCACAAACCAATCCCCCTAACTCAGAAAGCTCACATGGGTACTTCACAGGTGTAATTAAGGGGATGAACCTGGAAACAGTCAGATTCTCCTGGATCATTTGGGTAGACCCAAAGGAATCATGAAGGTCCTTATCAGACAAACAGGAGGGACACAGAAGGAAAAGGAAACGTGGTTATTCTATCAGAGCTTGGAGCAATGCACCCTGAAGGTGGAGGCACGGCTCACAAGCAGGGGAATTCTGGGAGCTGCTAGAAGCTGGGAAAGCCAAGAAAGAGCTTCTCCAGGGTCTCCAGAAGAAATGAGCCCTGTCTGTACCTTACTTTAGCCAGGTCAGGCTGATTTTGGAATTCTGACTTCCGTAACTAATAAATTTGTGTTCTTTTAAGCAACCAAGTTTGTGGTAATTTTGTCACAACAGCCATATGTGACTAATACACTGTCTTTAGCACCCCTCTCTACATCCCTCCCCCCACCCTTTTCCCTTGTCTATTTCCCTTTCCTTCCTGACCCTCCCCAATGCCTCACAACCCTGCTTCAGCAGGGCTGCCCTGGGCGGGGGGGGGGGGGGGGGGGGAGTGCCCCGTGGTGCTGGGAGCCTTTGAGTTCTTATGCTGGTCACAACTCTGTAGGCTACTCCTGGCCCAAGAGTCCAAGTTTCAAGCAACAGCTACACTTTCCCACTCCACCTGTCCTGCCAGCCTGGACAACTTCAAAGCACACAGTGGGGGAAAAAAAAAAAGGGGCTTGAGCCTGAACTTCTATTACTCTTAAATATGTATCAGGAAAATCCCAACTCTTTGCAATCGGCTTTACATGCTATGGGCTCCAATCTCATGCCTGTGTCAAGTACAATCATTCTCATTTCCCAGATGAAAAGGGCTCATCAGAGAGACACAACAAAGACCATGTCCAAGGTCACAGAAATTAAGGCTCATCTAACTCCCAAGAGTCACAAAGACAAATGCTCGTGAGGGCAGCCTTCTCTTCAGAGAGTTCTCTTAGATTTACACTTCATCTACTCGAAGGAGCTGGGCAGGAATCTCAGCATGGCCACGGTAATTTTACAGGATTTGCTTTATGTGGCTCTGATGTGCACAGCGGTTTGGTCTAATGAGATCTGGAGTCAGAGAGCCCTCACTGAATACCAGCTCTAGCTCTGTGATCTTGAGGAGTATAGCAGCATGGCTATTAAAATTATACGCAACTTTCAACTCAGCACACCCATCCCTCGGAATATAGTCCTTAGAAATTAAATTAAAGGACCAATCACATAAAACTACACTTACCAGGATGATTATTACTACATATTTGTTTATAGTGAAATGAAAAAGGGAGAAAAGTGGATGCCTATCACAGGGGATTGGCTGAATAAATGGAAAATATCCACACCATGGAATATCATGGAGCAATTCAAACAATGAGCTACGTCTACAGGAGGTAACTTAGGAAGAACTCTACAAGGTATTGTGTAGGGAGAATGAGAAACCACTGATAAAAAAAAAAAAAAAGAGTTTGCCATATATACTTAAGTCAGCTACAAAACCCCAATGCTTAAGAATAAGGGAATGAAGATATTTAAGGATACCAGGCAAATTTCAATATACATTCTTAATTTTATAAATTACAACTGCAGTAAAATAGCATTAGATAAATAACTCTCTAACAAGATAAAATCTTCCTATCATAATCCCAAAGCTAGCATTATGCTTAATGGGAAGCACTAGAAACATTACCATTAAAGTCAGAAATGGTAGTTGATGCTGTGCTAGAAGTAATGGCCAACACAACTAGGTAACAGAAAATTATTATCCTAATTCTAGAAATTGGAAAGGAGCAAGAAAAGTTATTTGCAGATGGTATACTTGGCAAATGAAAACTACAACCGAAAAGCTACCATAACCAGTAAGAAATTTATAAACACTTGAGAAGTATAAAATAAATACATTATCTTTCACATATACTATATATATTATATATATGCACATATACACAACCACATAGATAAGGCTTTATGAGTATCACAACCAAATCAGGAATTAAAATAATACTGTACAGGGGCCACAAGAAGAGAAACTTTGCAATACACCTCAAGATTAAAATTTTTGAGAGACAGAGAAAATGAGTGAGCAGGGGAGGGGCCGAGAGAGAGAGGAAGAGTGAATCCCAAGCAGGCTCCACACCGTCAATGCAGAGCCCATCATGGGGCTCAAACCCATGAACCAGCAGATCATGACCTGGGCCAAAACTGAGAGTCAGACGCTTCATCAACTCAACCACCCCACACCCCTAAAAAAAAAAAAAGGCTTTTTAAAATGGGTGGCTCAGTCAGTTAAGTGTCCAACTTCAGCTCGGGTCACGATCTCATCGTTTTTGAGTTTGAGACCTGCATGGGGCTCTGAGCTCATAGCTCAGAGTCTGGAGCCTGCTTCAGATTCTGTGTCTCCCTTTCTCTCTCTGCTGCTCCCCTACTCGTGCTCTGCCTCCCTTTCTCTCAAAAATAAAAATCAACCTTAAAAAAATAAAAAATAAAAATGGCAACTTGCACCATGACCTAGAGGCAACTTTTCCAAAACCTAAATTTGTAGGTTTAATATACCCCAATACTTACACGTTTAGTTTAAGAAAAGCACCACAACTAGAGAATCTGATTCCAAACCTTATATGGAAAGAGGAGTTGGAATAACCAGGAAAACTCTGAAAACCAACAATATGGGGGGAAGTGGGAGGGGTGTGGAATTAGTCACACTAGATGTTCCAACATGTTTAAAACCTTTAGTTATTACAAGAGAATAGTGATCTACCAAGAGACTGAATAGAACAGAATACAAAGTCAAAAAAAAGGCATATACAGACCCATCTGTAGCAACTTGAGTGTATGATCAAGAAGGAATCTCACATCAGTCATGAAATGATTCAATAAAACATACTAGAATTGGAGAACTACCTAGATATACATAAAACTAGATGCATGCTTCAATCCCCCCACTGTGGGATTATTTCCAAATGGACACAAGACTTCTATGCCAACACTGAAGTCAAAATCCAGACCCAAATATGGGAGATTTACTTTTTAACATTGGAGCAGTCATGATCTAATGAGAACTCCCACTTAGAAGAGACAAAAAACTGGTCAACTTGCCTCTTTAAAAAAAAAATAATTTCTCCATGGGAAAAACCTACTTAAGGTCAAAAGACAAGAGAGAAACTAGGAAAAAGTACTTGTAACTCCCATCACTAAAAGCTAACTCCCTAATACATAAAAGGGAACCCAACAGAAAAAAAAATGGACCAAGGGTATACACAGATATTGCCCTAAAAAGAAAACTGAATTATCTTTCAAACATGAAAAGATATTCAACTTCATCTTAGGATAAAGAATTTCAAAACACCTGGGACATCTGGGTGGTTTAGTCGGTTGAACATCCGACTTCGGCTGTGGTCATGATCTCACCATTCCTGAGTTCAAGCCCCACATTGGGCCTGGTGCCATCAGCTTCAGATCCCCTGTCCCCCTTGCTTTCTGCCCCTCCCCTACTTGCACACGCTCAAAAATAAAGTAAAAAAGAGATAATTCAAACTACCTGGACTTGCCAATTTTCATCTATCAGATTGGCCAAAAAAAAAAAAAAAGCTGAAAATTTGATAAGAACTGTTGGCAAAGCTACAGGAAAAGACACGTTCAGTGCTGCTTGCAAGAGGGCAAGCTGGCCAAGTCCGTGGATGACAGTCGGGCAGAATCTACCAAAACTACAAGTGCCTGTCTTTACCTCTGATCCAGCAATCCACCCCAGACACAGTAGCACTTGGAGGTAACACACTGGGACAGGGGAGGGTCTGTGTATTTCAACACGGTCTGCAAGAGCAAAAAAAAAAAAAAAAAGGAAAACAAAATGCCAAATCAAGAACTGGTTAATTATGGAATTCACTTTTAGAAAGAAAACGGAAACAATGCAGCCCTTTAAAACGAAGTCTCATGCTAGGGTTTGTGAAGGTCTACAAAATATAGTCAAGTTGGGGTCAGGCTGAGGCAAGGCATAAGATAGTGTGCACAAGCAGCCTTGAGTATAAAACTAGAAACATATCCATATATGCATAAAAATGCTCCAGAAGAAGGCCTAGATTAATAACAGGGCTGCTCTAAAAAAAATTGTTTTTCTAGGTGAATCTACTACCTATTCAAAGAGATTTCAGAATTTTTCCATGTTGATTTTTTTTGTCAAAAGCATACATTATTTATAAAATAAAAAGGCATTTTTATTTTGAGAAAAAAAAAAAAACCTTTGCCACGGGAGAAGTGCCTCTCAGTTCTGGTTCCACCTCCAAGTCGCTGGGTGACTTTGGCCAAGATAGGGAACCCTTGACACGTGACCTCCGAAATGCACCTAACACCTCCCCCTGGGTTGTTTTGACAATTTGCCACGGCAAGGACCTTCAAGGGTTGGCCCCAGAGTAAACCCTCAATAAATAACACTTTTTATTCCCTCGCAGGGTTGCTCTGGAAAGAAGGACAGAAAATAAATGGCTAAAGCCACTGGGGCAGAACAGGTGCCTCATGAATATTCATGCCTTCCCCTCGGCTTCCACCTCCCGTATGGCTCACCTCCCGTATGGCTCACCTCCCGATAGGCCTCATTGCAGTCAAGTATTTCCCACATCTCAACAGAGTTCCAGAATCATCTTTTTTTGACAGTGTGCCGTCATAAAGACAAGCAAACCAAAGGCTGGAAATAATGATAAATTACTTGCTTCAGACACCGTTCACCCTTCTTAGAGACAACTTGCCTAATAATTGTCAACTGCCAGACCGGGTCCCTGAGCGGCTTGGCTAGAAGCGGAATTATAAATGCAGCTGAGGAATCCTGGTGATCAAATCCCGATGTAAGTGACCAGTTACATTCAGAAATTTTGGATTTCCAACCTGCTAAAATTTAGAAGATCTGCAAACTTGAGTAACCCATGCTTTTCAGCCTCCTTTCCCCTCCCCTGCCACAACGCCACCTCAAAGTTACCATTTGAGTCGAACGATCTTCGATTCAGCCTAAGGACAGATCATACCTCAGAGTAGGAGACTGGTCACTAATTTAGTGTTCATTAAGTACCTGCTAAGTACAGAACATGAGGTTGGTCTCTGCCTGTGGTATGAAGAAAGTGAATACAAGTTATGGGGTTCCTTTGAAAGCAGAGCTAATACTTTAGAGCAGGACAACCAAGGTCATTCATTCCAGCTGTGTTGATTGAAGATTTTTTTTTCTGCGAGCAGGGATTATACCAACGATTTATTTAAAAGAGACAGGAAAGGCTAACCTACTTGGGAGCCCTAGCTTCCAAATTCTTGCCAGTTACAAGTAACTCATGTTGACTTTTTCATCTTTCTTTTGTGTGTATGGGAACAATGGCCTGTGATTTTTTTTGTCACCTAAAACCAGATGACTGTGACTGTGTCTCCCGTCCCTGCAGATGGGGCCGAGAGGCGGCAGGGTCAGAGCCCAGCCAAGTCTGCTTTGTGCCGCTACAGCAACAGGACCGCGGGGTTGAGCTTCAGGGTCAGTTGGATGCCATGGTCACGTTTCAGGGCATAGAAAGGGACCGCGTGGGCCAGGTCCGGGGTTCCAGGGAAGTGCTAGTTCTCATCCTCTGGGGTCGTGGTGGCACTGCACCTGAGGACTTCCCCGTGTGCCCGGAGAGCAGGACAGCCCAGGCTTCCAGGGGGGTGCTTGTAAGCACTGAGCCCAATGTTCTGGTCAACCTCTTTTTTGTGGCATCTTCAGCAGGCTGAGCATCACAGAACCCTTTGGTCATACATAGGCCGTCCATGGGCACATCACCCATGGACAAGCCCAGGAGGTAGCTCTTTGCATCTGGGGCTTTCTGGGACAGTAGGAGAAGAGGCTCCTGAAATAGGACAGCCACATGCTGGCCATGGCAACTCCCATGTCCCGCAAATAATCCTCCACCTGTCCTTGGCCAACACAGAGGCCTGCTTACGGTCCCCAGCCTTCAGCGTCTTGATGTTCTCCAGCAGGGGCTTAGCCAGGTTGCCCAGCAGCTTTCCCTGCGGGACCTCCAGCTCCTGGCTGCAGTTTCCCCAGTCGTCCATCAGGATGAAGGCTTGTGGGCCCCAGTCAGGGCCAGTTCCAAGTGGCCTCATCCTCCTGGTCTCCCTGCACCACTTCTGCACCGTGCACCTTCCGCTCCTCTGTTGCTCTATGCCCAAGGGCCCACATCCTCACTTCCAACTCGCATATTCTGGCACATCTGGGCCACAGAGCCTCCCTGAGCACCTGTGCCTGCAAATGCCACCACCAGTTTCCGGCCTGCCTGGAGAGCGGAAGGGGGAAGTGTGGTTCCCCGAGGCCTGGGGGCTGTGGGACCCACGGGGTCGGCGACGGGGGCCTGGGCGACCCCGTATGCACACTGTGTGGGCCAGATGGCCAGCCAGCCAGGAGACCAGGGCTCTGTGACTCTCGGCCTCGACGCCCCATCCCCCGCACAACCCCTCCGAGAACTTGGCCCCCACCCCCTAGCCAGTCTCCGGGCTGGAGCTAACTGCCCCCCACCACCCCCAGCGGGGGGAACTGATTTTTAAATCATTCCCATTTGTTTAATAAGGGAGCGCTTCTGAGAGTGTTTACCGTGGAATACTTTATAGGCAGAGTTTAATTAACATTTGAAGCCATAAATCTCTTTCAAATAACATACTCTAATTCAAATCTTATTTGGCAGCTGCTGGGAGAGAGCAGTCAGGAGTGAGGACCGGTGGCAGGCACGGTCACTCACTCCCACACCCCTTTAACACGGGCATCCGGTCCCGCTTTACAGATGGTGCCAGGGAGGCTCAGGCAGAGGGGACCAGACCAAGTCTCCCCGAGCAGTATGCAACAGCAACCCCGATCTACTTGTTGCAGGGCACTGGCCCTTTGTCCCCCCTCCCTAGTTCCCCCTTGCATTTCACAGCAGCCATTAGTGAGAACAAAGGCCAAGGCTAACCATGCCCGTGGCACAGAGAGCATTGGAGACTGGCCCCAGAGCAACCCAGCTCCTTGGCATGCCCAGCTGCGTGCAGGGAACGGACAACAGGCCCAGGCTATGATTTCAGATTTCACACCCTTAGGAAGTGTGACAACTGAGGGGATGCAGTCTGCTTTCCAGGCCTTTGAAAAGGGCCACTCAGCAAAAGGTTATTTAGCGAGTCTGGAACCACCTGCATTGACACAATTTCACCGCATTTCATACCCCAGATTCAGGGTCCTCCATTGGCCACGTCCTCTCTGGGCCCATCCATGGTGTGTGCTTCTGAGGCTACTTTTCTGCGACCTCCTGTCCCCCCGGGAGTTCCTTACTTCTTTGGTCAAGGTTGTAGCCATTGGATTTTTGTTGCAGACTTCGGTTTCATAGCCTGACTGATTTTTCACTTAGATACTAAACATTTTAGAAATCCCAGGGCAATTTGGGAGAATTTCCAGGTTGAACTTAACACAAGACGGTTTCATAGGAATTCCTTCTAAGATCATTGACTATGAGGGGTTATTAACAATCCACTTAGTATGAGCAATGTAATCCTATTGTTTTCTGACCATAGACAAGCGCACGCCCCATCTTCCTCTGCGGGCCTGTTCTCTAGAACAAGGGACTGTTCTCTAGAACCTGTTTTCTAGAACCACAAACTGTTCTGAAATGAATGGTTTTAGCTCACATTCCTTAGAAAGTAGAGTCAGAGCCAAAGATCATGTGCCAATACTTTTTGGAGCCCAGTGACAATAAAGGAAAACGGAGCTGAGGCACAGAAGAAGCAATGAAATGGGGAAATGGGATAGGTCATCACTGGACACCATTTGCCATGTGGCCAATCACTCGGCAGGGTACCCGCTCAGCCATGTGGGACAACTCCATATAGGTGATCCTATGGAAAAGTCCATTGTAGAGACAGAAAGAGAATTTATCTGCTATCCCCTTCCCCTCACTCATCAGTGTAAAAAAAAAAAAATGCCCCACAGGTTGACTTGGGGGGTCTTTGTCTTTTCATCAGGTACTTGGAAAACTGTCAGGTGGTTCAGTGCCTCAAAGTGCCAACAGGAGTCAGAGTCTCGGTAGGCTTTACTGTTGGAGGACAGCCAACGGGGCTCACAGGGAGTCAATTGACCATAAGAGTAGCTTAGGCAGAACCATGTAGTGTATGGATTAGCAGACTGATGAGGTCCCAAGAGTTAGAAGAGATACCAAAACTAGGTCTCATGAAGAATCAGAAGCCGGGTGCTTTCATTTGTTCAATTACACTCCTAGACAGTGTATAGGATCTTGCGATTACAATTGAAGTCTTACTGCCATCAAGAAACTTTGTCTACTGAAGATACCAAAATACACCCTTTGCGTAGTATTCAGGACTATACCATGGGTTAAAAAAAAAAAAAAATAGCTCTCAAGAGGAAGAACTCCAACCACATAAGAGAATTTGGCAAAAGGTGTTCCCAAAGAAAACCATCATTAACTGCGTCCTGTCTTGTTAAAAAAAAAAAAAAAAAAAAAATCAAAGTTTCTAATTATAAAGGAAACTCCAGAGCTCATCTGGTGAGCCTTACTTCAATCAACCAAGCTTTTCTTTTCCTGAGACCTAAGTGAGGTTGAGTCCCACCCAATCCCCACCCACCCCAGTCTCCACCACATTCTCTGGTGTTACTAACCACTTCCACTTTCCAGATCAAAGACATTACAGTTCTCAGAACTTTTGTCAATAAAATTCCCCACCCCGAATGCCCTTCTGTGTCAGGCAGGATAGACTAATGCTATGGTACCCACTACCGAAAAATTCATGGCTTTCAAAAATGATTTATTTCTCTTCATTGTAGTCATTCAAGAAGCCTGACAGATGGAAGTTTCATCTTAACGTATGTTTCTCCAGTTTCTTTAGCAGTAGAGGGAAAATGATAAATCACATACTGGCATTTAAAGCTTCTACCCAGAACTGACACTCCTTCCTTTCACATTTCATTGGCTCAAGCACAGAGTACGGCCACACTGAAATTCAAGAGTCAGGGGTATCCTATTCTATCCTGTGCCAAAGAGAGAAGAATCAGGAATTCAACGAGTAGTCAATCGGGACGTGAATGAGGCGTCTAAATGAATCATCTTTTCCAAACTTCACCCATCAAATTCCTCCTCAAAATCCTAGATTCAGGTCAGGTATTATCCATTCAGAGAGGCCTCCCATTCACCCCAACCTCCAGGCTAGTGAAGGAGACTTCAGAGGCACCCCAGACACTTACCTCAACTTTTGCACCATCAACACTGCATAGACACTGCCTGTCTCCCACATAGCACTGAGTGTTCCCCTGTGACAGCAACCCTTTCTCCTTTGCCCCGTGTGCTCGGCACCCAGCATAGCACCTGCTAGATAATAGACACTCCACACGTGTTTGTTGAACTGAACAAAATTGACACGACAGGACAGAAAATAAAGCTTCCTTCTTATAAGGATCCGCTGTGCCAGAATAAGTGAAGCATTACACAGTGTTATAAGCATTTTTCAATGCCAGTCTCTTCTCTCCCACTGTTTGTCAAATTAAAGTGACACATTCAGGTGATAAAAAGAACTCCCCTTGGGCAGAACCTAAATATAAACATTCTAGGAAACTTTCGCCCTCCTCTGTTTTGCTAGTCGAGTAAACCTTGCAGAAATCCTCAAGTTTTGTGGGGTTTTTTTCCTCTCCCTAAGCAGAGTTCAGCAAGGAGGTAGGGCCTGGATCGCCACAATAGCTCATTTCCCCAGTTCTTGACGAAAATGTAAATCAGGTCATAAGCAAAAGTCATTTGGAAATCTGATTTCTCTGTGGGCTCGACTACTCTTCTCTGCCAAGTGGGAGAATCCCACGAGCGCCGGGCCTGCCTTGTCTGTGCTGTTAAGAAAGAAGGAGAAAACGTACTTACACACTTCCACAAGCTTGGGTCAGAAACGCTCAGGCCAAGTGCACTGCGGGGCTGAGCAGAGCCAAGGACAGCTTCGTGGGGGCGTCCGGCGAGTGGTAAAGCACAGGCATCTTGCTACACGGACCACAAGCTCTTCGCAAGCAGACTGAGGGGCGGCTCCGGGGCCCTTTTATGCAAGATGTGGTCCACGGACCAGCCGCATTGGTATCACCTGGGGCCTGAGTAGAACTTCGGAATCGCAGCTCCCCACCCTACACCTGCTGAATCAGAACCCACGTTTTCGGCAAGATTCCCAGGTGACTCTCCTGTACCTTAAACTTTGAGAAGCACCGAGCGGGGCTCTGAACACACGTCCCAAAGGAGTCCAGAAAGCATTAGGACAGCGGTGCCCATCACTGTCCCCACCTGTCACTTGGAGAGAGATAAACACTCCTTGATATTCATTGTTGAGGAGATCAAAGAGGGGATCGAAGGTGGAGACTGATCCCCGTGTCTCCGAGGAGCTCGGGGCCAGGCCGTCTGTGGACAGCTCTCTCTACAGTTATGGGTGGTGGTCGGCCAGGTTGCAAAGATGGACAGCCAACTCGCCGTGGGGCGACCCAAGAGAGCCAGAGATACCGCAAACCATTTCCCAAGGCCCCACAGGCTTCCTGGCTCTGACACTGCAAACTGCAGCTGGCGTCTCATTCGCAGCCTTCCCAGTAGGGAAGGGGAGGGCCGGTAGGGGGCCATGGAATTTGCTAGCTGCTGACAACCTCAAGCCATTGTTCTCCCTTCACAAAGGCCTGGACTCTTGTGTCCTTGTTTATCCTCTCACCTGAATGCTCTTTGTCTGATTTTTTACACTCTCTCCTTCCTGCCTGCCCTCCCTCTCCACAACCCTTCACAGCTCTTTGGTTTCCCGGTAACGTGACTTGTTCCGTGATAGGATCTCGTCTAGTCCATCATTTTGCCCTTTCTTGGTCGGCTATTTTCATCAATGCCATTCCATCCACCCTGAGATGAAGGCATTTCTCTAACGGCTCCCGTTCTCTTCACCTTGTTGTGCGGCATTATCACGGCAAAGAGTCTGTACTGTGTTCTGTACAATGACCAATACTGACCCACTGCACGTAGTGGCTTGAGAGAAACTTGCATGCTAGGCCAGGCATGCGTACAAATCTGGCTTCATGGATTATCTCTGTTCTCCCCTGTCTCCTCATTCCCCCCATCGTCAGTGGCAACGGGCCGGCAGCCTGCAATGTGTTCAAATCTCCTCCATCTCCAAACAGAACTTTTCTTAAGACTCTTCTCCCTGAAGCACACCTGACCCCACCTCCGTTCTTTCTCGTCACAGGTGTCCTGAACTGTCTTCTCTGCCTCCATTTCTCATTCTTATGAGCTAGCAGCTAACGGAACTTGCTACAACTTAAGTTGTGCCTGCACTCCCCGGCTGGGAATCTAGTGATGCCAGATAGAACTGGCAGATAGAACTCCAGATGAACTCCAGATAGAAATCGAGAACAGAACTTGCCCCTTGCCCTTGGTGACAGAGACCTGCCTTATTTCAAGTCATTTCTTACCTGCTGAAATTATATACCCAACTGCATGGCGCCTCCTGGTGATTTTGGACCACAGTCACGGTTTTTCTTGCTCCCTACCTGTGACCCTATCAATTTCCTATGTAGATGTCTTTTCCCTGTTAGCATCTGATGAGGTCTGCCCGCCTGTTAAGCGCCAGCTCGGATCATCTTCCTTGGTGGGACCTGAAGCCTTGCCTCACCTTCTCGTTCTAATGTCTTAGCCACACCTCCATCTCATTCATTGCCGTGTATTTACATTTCTGCAGTGTGAGCTTCTTGGATACTTGGGTGTTTATTCTATTTTCTTTATATCTGAGGCTCCAATAGAATGCCTGATATGGGCACAAATGGTCATCAAATTACATTTCAAATGGACTCCAATTTCTTTTCCGTTTATTGCATACTGTGGTTTCAGATTCATAAGATGTCAAGAATTCAATCCGGAGAGTCATGTCCAGAGACGCGGCCGCCAGAAAGCGTGCCATGGCTACGGGGGGGGGGGGGTGGTGATGTGTGTGCAATCCTGGATGGGCTCCAGCCTCCTGCGAGAAAGCGGGTCATGGAGAAGCGCCAGACCTCTTAGCCATGACTTTCCTGTCCCCATCTGCTTTGGATTTGATCTGCTGAAAAGGCAACTTCCCTCAGCTCCTCAGCTGGTAGAGATTCCCCTGGACGATTGGACCATTTGGAAAGTGGAAATGCTGGACCCGTCCTCATTTCAAATACCTGCTGAAAATCAGGCCAGGCTGGAGTGGGCAGTGGTCGGGGTTCAGCACTTGAGGAATTCCTAGAGAACCATGGATGGTTCTTGCTCGAAACTTCATGTTTGCTTTATGGAGCAGAGGAACAGAAGCAAGCTGTGGGCAGCCCCTCACAAAACTGCTTTGGTCTCCTTGCTCTGTGTTGCTGCTGCAGCTGGCCTAACTTCACGTGTATAGTTCCCTAACTGCACTGAGTCCAACTGTCCAGAGCCATGCTGGAAACAGAGCTGAGAATCCGAAGGGCTCAGATCTGACGTTAAGTCTGCTGGGGTGGCCACTTCTCAGCCGACACAGGGCCTCCAGGTGGGCCACGAGGGGAATCATCCAGAGTGTTTTACTTGAGAAGGGGCTTCGGTACCCACCGCAGCTGCCCCAAGGCCAGGGCGGGCCACAATGAGCCCTTCCTTGGCCTGTGCGTGAGTCCAAAGTGGGTATGTGGGAGTTTTCAAGCTTTGTGATGCTCTAAGCAACTCTGTCTCGTGGCTAGACCTCACAGGAGCTTTCCTGCTTCCAAAAGAAGATATGTTTTCTTCCGACATCTCATGCTGAGACTACATCATCATGACATGACCGTGAAATGAACAAAACTTTTGCTAAAAATGACTTGGTGTTTGTGTGTGAGCAAGCACGTTGCGACCATGGTGCCATCTATGTAAATAACTGGAGTGTTGTTGTTGTTGTTGTTTTTTTTAAGTATCGAATACTTGTATTTTTTCCCAGAGCAATAGACGCACGCCTATTTAATTCTGAAATCTTATTTTGTTACAACGTGAGATACACCGAGAGTTATTCGCTGCATTAAAATTTCAAATCCAACAAAACGGCACGCACTTAGAAAGCGTTCATCTATGCCTCTGTAATCCTCAGGAGGAGAATGAAAATAACAATCAAGGAAGCAGGCTTCCATTGCAAAGAGTACCTCTTACTCTTGTTCAAAGATTTTCTGAAAAAGTGGAAAATAAACGTGACAAAACTGAAACTGATGCAAGTAAGCCTGCAGAAGATATTCGACACACACATGACGAAACCAGAAGAGTCAAAGGCATGCTGGTGATGATGTCTTCGAAACAAAGCTATAGCTTGCTGTCGATAAAAAGATTGTGCTTTGTGCAGAAGAAAAAGCTTTTCAGAAACGCCTTCTCAGAATTGTCAGCGAGAGATGACATTACGTGAAAATGTGAAGTCAGAGGAAAATATTTGGAGTCAGTTTTTAACTAACGTCACCACTATCCCTGCTGCAAAGAATCAGAGTATCAATAGCTAGAAAATTTGTACCAAAGTATTGTCATCATGACAGTGATTATATATATATATCTCATATATTAAAAAAATAATATATTTAATTTATTTAAATTCAAGTTAGTTAACATACAGTGTAGTGACACTGTATATTTTCAATGTACACTTAATGTAGACTTTTTAGTAATATTTAATATATTTAAATCAATATTTAATTCGATGTAGACTCAATGTAGACTTTTTAGTAATATTTAATTTGCAACTTTTCATGGTTGACAAAGTTTTTCCTTTTATATAGCATTTTTGAATATTACTCCATTTTATTAATTATATTGCTAATAAGTGATTTTGGAATATCAATGTATTTTTAATATGCATACTTTAAAATTTTTACATTTTTACTTGTTTTGGAGTGCATTTAATTTTTTTTTAATTTTTAAGTTTATTTATTTATTTTGAGAGTGACAGAGACAGCACAAGTCAGGCAGGGGCAGAGAGAGAGGGAAAGAGAGAATCCCAAGCAGGCTCTGCAATGCCAGCACAGAGCCCGACGTGGGGCACGAACCCACAAACCGTGAGTTCATGACCTGAGCTGAAACCAAGAGTCAAACCCTTACCCAACGGAGCCACCCAGGTGCCCCTAATTTTTTAAACAGTTACATATTGAATATTTGGTTTTACTTTTTATTTCATGAACTCTGAATACATTAAAAACCATAAAATGCCAGGATCAATACTAATATTTCAATGTTATGCAAAATAATACCGAATTACTGAGACTGGCATTTTACTTTGGTATTGTAATCACCAAATAACAAGACAATAAACAAACCCCTAATCACACAGACACACACACTTTAGAGGGACCGTTCAGGACTTAGGGTTTCTGTATCTTTTTCCCTTATGTGTCAGTTTTAACCATTTGATTAAACTGAATGCTGAAAGATTATCGTACAGTTTATCAAAATTAGGGCTATTGCTCCAATCTGGGGAAAACCGTAAGCTAGATTCTCTTGTGTCACGATGACATAGAAATTCTCAGATATTAGGAGAGAAAAGCTGGCAGAAAAGAGTCGCACTGTGTGTTTTGGCTCTTGATAAATGTGGAGCAAGCTACACTCAAATGTGATGGCTTTCCTCTGGACCTCTGGGCCTGGCCGCCTTCCCTGCCTCAGTGCCTGGGAGCCGATCAGCTCTCTCTGTGGCTCCGGGATGATGACCTCTGAGAGGGTTTCCCTTCCCACAGCCTTCTACTCTGCAGGAGGACCCCGGCCCCATTCCAAGAGGGGCGTGTGTTCTGATTCCTTCTTGTCCCCCCGGGGGCAGTCCCCGGGGGCCTGTGAATATCAATGAGAACCCTCTCAATGCATTAAATTTCTCTCTGTTCTTCAACAGCAACATTAAAGGCACAAAGTATAGTTTCTCAACAAAGAGGGAGACTTTTTATAGGGCATTTGCTGATATTTCAAGTTTTCTCCTCTGGTGTCAGAGTCTCAGCCTGTCCTGGGGAGAGGGAACTTGTTCAAAGGTCCGCAAGTGAGGGCCGCCTGGGCGGCCCTGTCGGTTAAGCTTCTGACTTTTGGTTTTAACTCAGGTCACGACCTCATGGTTGGTGAGTTCAAGCCCCACACCGTGCTCTGTGCTGGCAGCTGGGAGCCTGCCTGAGATTCTCTCTCTCTCCCTCTCTCTCTCTCTGCCCTTCCCCCACTCGCACACACATTCTCTCTAAATAAATAAATAAATAAATAACCTAATTTTTTTTTTTTTTTTTTTTTTTAAAGTCAACAAGTGATTCGGCCACGTTCAAGCCCCAGTTTAGCTGCTAGGGGAGGCTCCTGTTCTGCCCACTCCATCAGTGGTTCCTGGACGGCAGCATGTATCCAAACACCCTGGAGGGCTGAGCCCCAGCCCCAGAGGTGGGGGGCGGAGGGCGCATTTGTGTTTCTAATAAGATCCCAGGTGAGGCTGGGGCTGCTGGTCCTCAGACCACACTTGGAAGCCCTCTGCCCCACAGCCAGGGGTCCCCCAACTCGAGGGGGACCTTGTTATGAGAGCCCCAAGCCCCAGCCACTCCCAGGTGATTCTGAAGTAGGCGACCCACAGGTGACATTTGGAGGAAATTACACCTTGCTCGCGGCAGCCACCAGGAAATACACAGTAATTCCAAGCAGCATGGCCGAAATACAGGTCTAATTACAAGTTTAAAAATAATTAGAAGTGAAGGGCACGGAACAAATAATGTTGAAGGAGCGGTGGTAGGAACCAAAGGCGACGTTATTGCCGAGGAAGTGTCCGAGCCAGAGCTACCTACATAATGTGCCCGGTCCAATGCAACAATGAAATCCTGGGGTCCTTTGTGCCAAAATTAGGAAAAGTGTGACATCAGTGGTACTAAAATATAAAACTTTTTTCCTTTCTTTCTCAGTCTCTCAACTTGTCACGGAGTTTTCGATTTGCTATTTCATGACATTCTAAGTAAAGTTTAAAAATTATATTGTTGGCATGAATTCTACTGTTCATCTTTGTATTGTGCAATGGCGTTTTTTTTTAATTTTTTAATGTTTACGTATTATTTTTCGAGAAAGACAGAGCGTGAGTGGGGGAGGGGCAGACAGAGAAGGAGACCCAGAATCTGAAGCAGGCTCCAGGCTCTGAGCTGTCAGCACAGGGCCTGACATGGGCCCGAACTTCTTAACTGTGAGATCATGACCTGAGCCGAAGTCGGGTGGATGCTTAACCGACTGAGTCACCCAGGCGCCTCGGCCATGGCCAGTTTTAAATACAACTTTAACAGCATCTAATTAACATACAGAATCACCAACATTACACCATTAATTATTTTGGAGGTTGTACATGTGTATGTATTTCATTCATTAAAAAAAAATTTTTAATGTTTATTTATTTTTGAGGGAGACAGAGTATGAGTGGGGGAGGGGCAGAGAGAGGGAGACACAGAATCCGAAGCGGGCTCCTGGCTCTGAGCTGTCAGCACGGAGCCCGATGCAAGCCTCGAACACGAAGTCGTGAACCTCGCAATCGTGACCTGAGCCGAAGTCGGACGCTTAGCCCACTGAGCCACCCAAGCACCCTTGTACTTCATTCTGACCAGAACAGTGGAAACACTGCACAAAACTAACTGAACTCTTAGGCTTTCACTTCTTGCTACTTGCTGGTTCTACCTTCAGCCTGTCGATGAGGAAGGAAAGGACCAAAGGAAAAAGAACTCTTGCCTTTTCCTGTCATATATCATTTTCAGCCAAACTGGTTGGCTAATAGAATACCATTAGGTGTCGTGAAATGGTGGCCTGAGTTTATAAAGTCACACGGATAAGGAAGGGTACGATGGGATTCCTTCGTTGTTCTTGGTTTTTAGAAAACCACTGCCTTCTTTCTGGGTTGAAATCAATTCTGTTAGAGCAGAGCATGTGTCTTCTCAGACTCCCAGCGCCCCCACTCCGTTGTGGGGCTCTTACCTTGTACTCACCTTGAATTCTCTTGCATCGTGGGCTGACCAGAATTCTATGCTCATGAAACATCTGGAACATAATGAGCAAGGAAGGGAGACACGCACATTGCATGCCTCGTGTGCATACCTCACCGTCCCATCAGGCTTCACGTGCAAAACACAAGTTCAAGGATAGAAGTGTTACGTACCTCAAGACAGTTACCAGCAAAGCATGAGACCAAGCACGGGGCCCTTCTGACCATGAATCCCTGAGAGTAGATGACCACAAAGCCGGCTCCAGTTTGGGTATTTGAATGAGGAATCATAAAATGGGAGGTAATAAAGAAATTCCAGGCCAAGAGAGTCGGGAGGGATGGACAGAAAAAGGTACACATTCAAGATGGTGAAAGTGTAGGGGAAATCGTGCTCTATGGCAAGACAGAGGTCCTTCCTGTTGGACCTATATCACTACAGAAGGGACAGGGCTCTAGCTAGCTTGGAATAGTTTATTCTCTTTATTATTATTATTATTATTATCTTTATTTTTGAGACAGAGAGAGAGAGAGAGCGAGCGAGCAGGGGAGGAACAGAGAGAGAGGAAGACACAGAATCCAAAGCAGGCTCCAGGCTCTGAGTTGTCAGCACAGAGCCCCATGCAGGGCTTGAACCCACAAACCACGAGATCATGACCTGAGCAGAAGTCTGACGCTTAACCAGTTGAGTCACCCAGACACCCCAGAATAGTTTACTCTCTTGAGAAAGGTGTTCCCAATGATGAAGCAAGGCAGTTTTTTTCCCCTTTCTTCTATTAAAAACAAAAGCTTAAACTCATACATAAGAAAAAAAATAAATGTGAGATTTTATTATATTACAATTTTGTTTTTTCTCGAAAGCAAGAAACCTTCCTATGAAAAGTTATATATGTTATTGATCTGTGTAATAAAAGTATCAGAAGATAATTTTCACCTTTGGATGGCCTAGAGGACATTTTAGTTTCTCTAATGAAATTATAAGGAAATATTTCCACTTGTTTGTTAGTTTTTATATGAAACTATGTTTATTAAATCATATTGTTATTACTTTCTCTCTCCCCTTGGTTATTACTGTGAAATACTGAGGCACAATGCCCACTATGTTGGGAATTGTTTAGTAACATAGCTAATATTTTATGAAAGAATAATATATCATTGCTTTTCAAGTAACTATCACATGAGCTAAAATTAGACCTCATATCTACTTGTGTTATCCAAATAAGCATAAGATTCTTATCAGAGAACCATTACCTAACTTTATATAAAATACATTCACTTTTTGTCTTGAGATTAGACATTGTATGTTACAGATTAAAATAATATTGTAAGAGTTCACTATTTAATTTTTCAATATAAATTTAAACTGTTGTATCTACTGCTTTGTAATTTGCAATTTTTGTCTTTTAAGGTACACAGTTAACATGACGAGGTTCAAAACTGACTTCTTTTTTTTTAATGTTTATTTTTGAGAGAAAGAGACAGAGAGAGAGCAGGGGAGGGTCAGAGAGAGACACACACACAGAAGCTGAAGCGGGCTCCAGGCTCTGAGCTGTCAACACAGAGCCCAATGTGGGGCTCAAATTCACAAACTCCAAGATCAGACCTGAGCTGAAGCTGGACGCTTAACCAACTGAGCCACCCAGGATCCCCAAAACTAACTTCTAATATTTGAGATGAAAGTATGTTTTGTAAACTTAAAACTCTTAATGTTACATTGAAATTATATAAAAAATATATTAGTACTTTCTACTGCAAAAAATGCAACCAGTACAGAAAAATAGCAATCCTCCTTCACACCCCTCCAGAGGTAGCAATTATTATCAGTGTGATAGGTATGATTGAAATTATTTTCTTTGTATTCATGTCATAACGAACGTATGGAAATTTGGTGTCGTTTTTAATATGAGTGATGTCATTTGGGGCTTATTGTTCTGAAACTTGCTTTAATTTTAAACTATCAATGTCAGAAAGTTCTGAGCTGGTCCATATGTACGTCCAACATATTCTTTTTCGCTGCTGCTAGTATTTCTTAGATATTTGGTTGTTCATTTATTCCCCTTCTAATGACATGCTGGTAGTTTCCAATCTTTCACCTTACCTAGAATGTTACAATGAACAACTTTGCCCTTGTGTCTTTGTTTATATACAAATGTGTTTTTAGGGATACAAAGGGGGGGGAAATGGAACTGTTGGGTCATAAGAGATGTATTTGAAATTTTGATTAGTCCTCTCAAACTGTTTTCCAAAAAGACTTTGTCACTTATACCCATGTCACTTATCCCCAGTCCATGCCAAAACTTGTGATTTTGAATCTATGAAAATGTTTGGAAATCCAGTGTGTGAAAACTGTGTGAAAACGATTCTTCCAAACGTGGATCCCACGTTTTAAATGATTCTTCCCTCTGCAAAGAGGGAAGCCGCCATTTCCAGAACAATACAAAGAAGGCGAGGGAGTATGAAGGGATAAAGACGTAGTTTTTCTCCTTCCACCCTCTGATCTTCTGTTGATACTTTTCATTGGCCAACTTGACTAGAATCCAGAGAGCAAGCAGTGTATTGAGGTGGGCCTCTTAGGACAAGAGCAGGATAAAGAAGGGAGGAGAATGGAACTCAGGGACCAGGAAACAGGAGAAAAGAGAGAAACCAGCAAGATGCAATTAATGGTCCCAATTTTCAATAAGGAGCCATAACTGCCAAGCGTTACGGGCTGAGTGTTTGTGTCCCCCCCCCCCTCAAAATATATATGTTGAAACCCTAGCCCCCAGTGTGATATTAGGAGGTGGGACCTTTGGGAAGTGACTGGGTTTAGATGAGACCACAAGAGTGGTGACCCCATGATGGTTTTAGAACCATGAGAAGAGCAGGAGACTAGAGCTTTCTCTTTCTGTCTGTCTGTTTCTCCCCCATGTGAGGAAGACAGGAAGGAAGGGACAGCAGGAAGCCACTATGCAAGCTAGGTAGAGAGTTCTCACCAGCACTGAGTCTGCTGGCACCTTGATTTTGAACTTCTCAGCCTACAGAACCACAAGAAACAAACACATTTCTGTTGTTTAAGCCACCAGGTCTATGACATTTTCTTATAGCAACTGGAGTAGACTAAGACACCAAGTAAATGGTAAAATCAGTTAAACCCAGGCCAGGCTATGAGGTTAATAAGCAAGTTGTGGATAAACAGACTCTGGGCCAGAGCCACTGCCCTGCCCTGCACTGGGGATGCTGTTCAATTTTGACCCGTCCCAGAAGCGTGCTGCTCAGACAACTGTCATTCCCTAGTTCTGGCTCCAAGAACTCTGTCAAAGCCACTGGTCATTTATGTTTCACAAATCCTGCAGTTAAGAACCAATCAGCACTTCAGATGTGGACCTTAAGTGGCTATAATTCTCATCAAAAGCAAAAGGAACTAATGGGTCAGAGAGCCTCCGATTACTCCTGGTTCCTTTAGAACTTTAAACATTTGACAAATAACTCATCACCACCTTCACGAACAGGCTGGGAGCTTTTGAAAAGGCGTGCATGTCTACTCATTTCAGATGTCCCAGAGCTTTCTGCCATCAAAGTGGAAACACATCCTGAGCTGTTGGGGGTAAGACTGTCTTTCTCCACATGTAACGGGGTGGGGTGATTTATAATACCAAACTTGTGTTCTGTGTTCAATATTTAGAATAATTTTGACTCTTAAGGACTCGGGCCTCCTGACAGTATGGAATAGATCTGATGGATAGATCTCCTTAGAGGCTTAGTTAGTACCTCAGAGGCTTGAGAGAAAGAGAACAAAGGAAACTCAGGTGATAGAACGTTTCTTAAAGGACGTGGCCTTTGACTGCATCCTGGTTGATGTGGAGAATTTGTGGGGGATGAGAAGTGCTATTCTATGCTAGAGAAGAGATGTGATAACACTGGGAGAGCTTCCGTTACAAGATGTTTGGCCTGACAGGCACTAGCAGGAGAAGCAATGCAACCCAATGGTTAAGAGCCCAGACTCTGGAAACTTCGCAGTCTCAAAGTCTTGTCCCACCACTTACTAGCTGTGGAGCTTTAGTGCCTCTGTGCCTCAGTTATCTCATCTACTTTGTGTTCATCATTCCTATGACTCACAGCAGCCCCGGGTCAGCTAAACTGAGAGGAGGCACACCCACTTTGCCAATGCCTACGTACTGCTGAGGGTTCCTGAGGTGAAAAGAGAATACTAACTACTATCTACTATCTGCTATCTGCTATCTACTCTCTACTCTCTACTATTTACTGTTGGGAAGAAGGAAGGCTAGGGGGCGCCTGGGTGGCTTAGTCAGTTAAGCATCCAACTTTTGATTCCAGCTCAAGTCATGGTCTCACAGTGCATGAGTTCAAGCCCCGGGTCGGGCTCTGTGCTGACAACACAGAGCCCGCATGGGATTCTCTCTCTCCCTCTCTCCTCGCCCCTCCCGCTGCTCACACACACACACTCTCTCTCTCTCAAATAAATAAATAAATAAATAAACTTAAAAAAAGGAGGAAGGCTAGATCTCTCACGGAATCCCACCTATTTCTGAATTTGGTGTGCTTTCCTCTCTGACCACACCACCTTTTCCTCACGCTCAACAAATACGTGTTGTGCCGGATGCCATAGAGGAGCGAACACAGCTTCGTTCTATTTCTTTTTCCACCCTCTGGCTGAAACAAGCAATTTCATTGCAGACAGTTGTATTTCTGTGTTACCCATCCCAATGTTGATAATGGATATCTCCATCACTCCATAGCAAGTAGGTTAGATGTGACCAAGGCTCTCTTCCTTTCCTCTCTGAAAATGATTTCTCTACCTTCGAGTTGCTTCCATTTCACAAATCTGCCAAATAATAGTAACAACAAAAACAACTACCACCACTTAGTAAACACCCTGCATGCTAAGCACTTTATATGCATTCTTGCATTTAATCATCGTGACACGTTATTGTCCCAGTTTTATTGCTGTTAGAGCAGGGACAGAGGGACTACGCTTCTTGCCCAAGATCACACAGCAGTCAGCTAAGTAGCTGAAATGTGCTTCCAGGTCTGTCTGACTTCCTATACTCTTTTTCTTCCCAGTTCATGATGTGTTTCTTAGAATGTCCCATAAGCAGATTAAGAATGATGTCTGTTGGGGCACCTGGGTGGCTCAGTCGGTTGAACGTCCACCTCTTGGTCTCGGCTCAGGTCATGATCTCATGATTCGTGAGTTCGAGCCCCATATCGGAATTGGGATTCTCTCCTCTCTCTCTCTCTCTCTCTCTCTCTCTCTCCCTCTCTGTCTGCTCCTCCTCCACTTGCTCTTTTCTCAAAATAAATAAGTAAACTTTAAAATTTTTTTTAAAAAAAGAATGATGACAGGGTGCCTGGGTGGCTCAGTCGGTTGGGTGTCTGACTTCGGCTCGGGTCATGATCTCACAGTTCATGAGTTTGAACCCCGCATCAGGTTCTGTGCTGACAGCTCAGAGCCTGGAGCCTGCTTCCGATTCTGTGTCTCCCTCTCTCTCTGCCCCTTCCCTATTCACACTCTGTCTCTCAAAAATAAATTAACATTGAAAAAAAAATTTTTTAAATAAATAAATAAAAAAAGAATGATGGCTGTTGAAGTCATCAGCCAGAAAGACTTCAAACTTTATTTCATATTATGGGATTATTTCTTACAGTAAAATCTTCTTAGAAACCAAAGTTTATGTAGAGATGGTGGAATCGCTTCTCTGGTTATAGAGAAGGAGCCCAGATTCAAAATGACCCACTCACTCCCATAAAACTTTTTCATTACCCACCATTCCTATGGTGGGAAATTGACAGAAGCATGCAGTTTAAAACAAGCAAGATGCTTGTTTTGAATATTGAGGAAATGTGTCCAAATATAGATAGAAATATATATGATTATTTGTCCTTGTGATTAGAAGCTTCCCGTTAGCGTTACTGCGATGTCGTATGATCTCTTGATTGCAATAGAGATAAAAAATATATGAAAAGAAATTTAACATAGCATCACCTTCTCAGACTGGAAAGCAACGTAGTTGTTGAAAATGCTTTCTTGAGAAATACAGTATACTCTCTATCAATCAAGTTGGGCTAGGCTATAGGAGGAAAAAGTCTTCACAGGCTCAAATAACAAAGGTTTATTTCTCTCTCGTGTTATATGTCCATCCCAGCTCTGGGGCATCCTGACTCCAACACCCAAACTCACAGAGCAGCCATAATCTGGAAGGTCACCGGTTTTCCTGGCAAAGGGAAGGAAAGCCCCAGACGTTTCATGGCAGGAGTCGAATGCTCTGGACCAGGAGCACATGCTGCTACTTACAACTCCTTAGCTAGAGTGATCCCATGACCTCCCCTATCACAGGGAAGACAGGAAGTGACAGAAGCACAGTGTTGGGGAAAGTGGTGACCAGCACCAATGACCATCACAGTTACCTAAGTGTAGAGACCTTGGATTCATCACTACATGACTGGGCTGGGGATACCCAAACCCTAAAGTGAACCAACCGAGCATGTGTTCCAAACTGAAACAATCAAACAATGCAGATGCTGGTTGGAAAATAGATAGGATATAAAAGAAAGCGTGAGAAATGTTCATGTCAAAGTAGCCTATGGAGGATTGTTCTTAAAAAGAATCAATGTTGATTGTGTGATTAATAACGTATCAAAACATCTTATTCAATGTTATGTGTTTTATGGTGATACACACACACACACCTATATAACTTACTTATTTACTGCAATTTATGGGGGAACTGAGGCTATTATGCAGATAATTTGAAAGTAAAGGCATCCTGTGTCCATTATCTGCACATTTGAGATGAACAGGCATTTTTGTTTGTTTTTTTACTTTTTTAAGACAATTTTTAAGAGCAGTTTCAGGTTGGGGCGCCTGGGTGGCTCGGTCAGTTAAGTGTCCGACTTCAGCTCAGGTCGTGATCTCATGGTTTCATGGGTTCGAGCCCCACATCAGGCTCTGTGCTGACAGCTCAGAGCCTGGAGCCTGATTCAGGTTCTATGTCTCCCTCTCTCTGTGTTCCTCCCCTGCTCCCACTCTGTCTTTCTTAAAAATAAATAAAGATTACAAAAAAAAAGAGCAATTTCATATTGACAACAAAATCAAGAGGGAGATACAGAGATTTCCCATATACCCCTACCCCCACATACTCTTAGCTTCCCCCATTATCAGCATCAGCTGCCAGAATGGTATGTTCTTTACCCAGGATGAACCTACATGGACACATCATAGTCACCCAAAGTCCATAGTGTACATAAGGGATCATTCTTGGTGTTGTACGTTCCGTGGGTTTGGACAGATGTGTAATGATGTATATCCACCATTATTATATCATACAGATTATTTTCACTGCCCTCAAAATCCTCTTTGTTCAGCCTATTCTCTGCCCATCCCTTCCCCCGTTGCCAACCACTAATCTGGTTATTGTCTCCAAAGTTTTACCTCTTCCCAAATATCATGCAGTTGGAATCCTACAGTATGGAGCATGTTCAGATTGGCTTTTTTCACTTAGTAATATGCACTCAAGGTTCTGCCATGTCTTTTCATGGTTGGCTAGCTTGTTTGTTTCTAGCACTGGATCATATGTTATTGTCTGAATGGACCACCATTTATTTATCTGTGCACCTACTGAAGGACAACGTATTGCTTCCACATTTTGGCAATTACGTATAAAGCTGCTATAAACATTCATGTGCAAGTTTTGGTGTGGACCTGAGTTTTCATCTCCTTTGGGTAAATACCGAAGAGCGTGATTGTTGGATCATACGGTAAGAGTAGGGTTAGTTTTATAAGAAAGTGCCAAACTGTCTTCCAAAGCGGCTGTTCCACCAGCAATGAATGAATGTTCTTTTTGCTCCATGTTCTTGTCAGCATTTGGCATTGTCGGTGTTCTGGATTTTGGCCACCCTAATATGGGTGTAGTCGTATCTCGTTGCCTCATTTGCATTTCCCTGATGATGCACGATAGGAAGCAATGAAAATTTTTAGAGCCATAATGACTCCAACTATTGCCTCAAATTCCCCAAAGTCAGTCTGTGGTAGCAGACACAGCAGATTAGTAATTTCTTGGTGGGACTTGGAGACGTTAATAAATGAAATCTAGAACCTGAATAAATCAATGGCTTATGAAACAATACCCTGCTCTTGGGACCAGGTGTCCTACACAAGTAAGGAGTTTGGGCAGGGGAGCCTGGGTGGCTCAGTCTGTTGGGCATCCGACTTAGGCTCAGGTCATGATCTCACAGCTCATGAGTTTGAGCCCCGCATCAGGCTCTGTGCTGACGGCTCAGAGCCTGGAGCTTGCTTCCGATTCTGTGTCTCCCTCTCTCTCTCTGCCCCTCTCCCACTCATGCTCTGTGTCTTTCTCTCAAAAATAAATAAACATTAAAAAAAAAGAATGGGACCCATTAGAGCCCTGGAATGGTCATCGGCCAAGCCCGCTACCTCCACCTATGGGTTTGTGTCCAGTCTCCCCCGAGACCTCGAATGCCTGTCATGAATGTGAGGACCTTCTTGCACACCCTGCCCATGAAAGACTCTTTCTGTGATAAACTCTACTGGGGCCATTAGTGACACTAGGAGTGAATTGGATTCACTTTCAGATCTGAGAGGCCAGCATCCTTCATCTTCTGGAAAGAGACTCCCCAGGCCCAGTTCAGTGGCTGAAACCAGCTGCGTGGGGAGACGGGAGGTGCAAGCTGGCAGGATCCCATTCTCCCCTCTGTGGCTACTGCCTGTGAGGCTGCTGGTCACACAAGCTCTCTGTCGTCGGGAGAGGAAGCAGATGCGATTCTGGGGACACACGGAATTTTGAAAGTACATGAATGGAAGGCTGCTTCCTCAGACTCTGAAATTGGGAAGAATGGAGGGTCAGGCTAAGAAGTTGGGGTGTCTGTGAGCTAGCCCCAGGGTCCTTCCACTGCCCAGGTGCCTGTTCTATAGCATGTCCCTCGCAAGTCCCCAGGCTTTCATCCTTCTTTTGTCATCTAGTAGGGCCTCGTCCTTGCGGTTGTTACCATAGCATAACCTTTCCCGTCCTGACCGACCCAGAAACATATTTTTTTCTGAAAGCAAAGATCTGCATACCCACCTAAAAACCCCTCATCTGGGTGTGTGGGTGTGTTATTAAAGAATGTAACTGAAGGCGCCGGGCAAGGGTTCACATCACAAGAGAAAGTCTGTTGCTGCGGAATGTCTTGCAAATCACTCAGAATCGCTGAGCGCCGAATATTCAGTTCTACAAAGATGGTCTCATGAAGGACCCACCTCAGAGAAATGCTGTGAGAACCAAGTGAGAACACCTGCGTGAAAAACACTGTGACTTAGGAAACCACAACCGCCCCGTCCAGCATCCTCCGGAGTCACAGAGCAAAGAGGCCCTTAGCCATCCAGCGGCAGCCCAAGGGGGTCCCCGGGGTAAGTGAAGCCTGGTGTGAAACCCACCCCTTCACACCTAAATGGACAAATGAGCCATTCCGACGACCCCTTCCAGACTACAGCGCCCTCAAGTGCCAGGCCCTGGATTCACCCACCTCCCGGCATCCAGCCCCGTGTCTGGCTCACAGGTGGTGACGCTTGGTGCCAGGTGCATTAGCGGGTGTCGAAGGAGTCTGAAAGGCAAGCGACCACTATCACCTGCACACCCCCCGAGAGTGCGATCCCGTGAGGAAGGCTGTTGGGAAACACGTCTGAGCTTCCCGGTGTTGCCCTGAGTCAGGAACCGGAGCAAACGAACGGTGGCCCCAGGGCTGAGTGAGGTGCCCACCCAGTGCACGCATGAGCCCGAGACGGAGGGTCCTCTAACTGTCGCACCCCGGGTGCCTCTCTGCCTCAGCTGAGAGCCCACCCTGGGTTTCTCTACGCATGACCGGCTTTACTCTGGGAGTTGTCTGATGGGTCACGCTAGATCAAGGCTGGGGGGCAACGCCCCCCTCCCCAGATGGCTGGACCGAGGAACGTTATCACTACTGAATCCTGAATATCGATCAGGGCACGATCTTGCTCACTTCGGAGAAGTACGCGCATCCCGGGCATGCGAGCAGAGAGGCCCCGTGTGCCCCTCAGCCCAGCATCGCCTCGCTTTTAAAACAAAGTGTTTCCACTTTAAAACTGTATTTTCAGATTGGCAGAATGGCAATAATTAAAGCTCGAGGATGGGAACGTGGGGGCTCGTCACGCTGTCATGCCGTTCTAATTTGGGGCGTGTGCAAAATTGCACACAAGACATTCAAAAACCAGTCGCAGATTTTTCTAACTAGCCTCTGCTGCTTAAACCAGGTTTCTGAGCAGTCCAACATAGCACAGACGACCTCTGAGCCATATATATCCCATAGCAGTTCCAAATCTTCAAGTCCACAGACATCCCAGCAGTGTAGAATTTTCTCTGGCCACCTTCCCTGCCCCCCCACCCCGCCTCTGCCCCCCAGTCCTGAATGATGCAATAGGTAAATGCAAATGCAATTTTAGATGATCTTTTCGGACCCTCAGGAAGCGTAAGTTCACACACGAGAGCAGCGTTGAGATGCCGGTGAGCAGGGAGATGAATATCTTGCATGAAAAGCTCATTTCCCCACCTGAAGGATTTAAACTTGGGCCTTGTCAGAAGGACACCTTGCGATAAGCCGGGGACTTTGGGGCCCGCTGTAAATGCATCCGCAGTAAGCAGAGAATGCGAAGTTTAGTCCTCTAATTCAGATGTACGCAGAATGTGATTTTCTTTATTTTTCTACAACGTAATCTGATTTATTTCGAGTCCTCTTTATACTAGAATAGCATAAACTGAATCACAATCTATTTGGGGATTTCCCCTTCTGGGGCTGTGTGTGAATTGGAAAGGGAGGGGAGTCAATGGTATCATTGGGGAAATAGCATCGTCTGCGGGTCGGCATCTGCTGAGACATTCTGGTCCCATCAGGACTTGATTTGCGCATCAGAGCAATGGCTGGGCCGTCCCTCAGCTATTAACTAAGCTCCATTGGAGGGCGAGAGCCAGTTCTGGGACTCCAGTCCCTGTGAGGCTGTGTAAGACATCCTGTGCTTCTCTGGGGCCTGGCCTTTCCCCTCGGGTGCTACTTAGGGCAGACATGTTGAAAGTCTCTTTGTTCTAAGATTTCCCCCAGGACCTGGACATGCTCTCAGCCCCAGACCAGTGACGAGTAGAGGACAATACACTCCAACCCCCCGACCCCCGCCCAGCACATAACACACACCCGTGTTCCTGGCTTCTCCTCTTTCTTCACCCCTCCCAGCAAATTCCCAGAACCTTGAATTAGTCTTGAGGGAAGATGCCTTTCCCTAACTTACCAAGTATTAGTCCAAATCTATTGTTTATGCCTTAAGGACCCTCAAGGCTAGGCTTTTGAAACTCAAAGCTTTTTTTTTTCTCTCTGTTTTTTGCAATAACATCAATTCTCCATGGCAATGAACACCTCAAAGTCTGGGCTTGAAACAGAGAAAGGTCATGGGGTTGTGGGGTAACAGAAAGTAACAGGGAAATTAAGAACATTATTAATATTTTATTTTTTTAAGTTTATTTATTTTTGAGAGAGAGAGAGAGAGAGAGAGAGCAAGCGGGGGAGGGGCAGAGAGAGAGGGAGACAGAACCCGAAGCAGGTTCCAAGCTCTGAACTGTCAGCACAGAGCCCGACGCGGGGCTCGAACTCACGCACCGCGAGATCACGACCTGAGCCGAAGTCGGACGCTTAACCGACTGAGCCACCCAGGCGCCCCAAGACTGCTACTAATATTTGAAAGTATGATTTTGCTGCAGACATTCTCTGGTTTCACTGCAACTCAAAATTCCAGGAGCCTCTGCTCACCTTCAAAGCTCTCCATCTCCTCACTCTTCCTAGGGCGAGTCCTAAAATGGGTTTCATGTTTGTTCTCTTCCCCTGCTCACTGCCCAGGGAGCCGCGGAGGCCGCCACAAAAGGTGCCTGTGCCACTTCCTGCTGCTGCCCAAAACCATGGCACCGGGCTGCCGGGTCCGTGAGGGCTTGCCTGTCCCCAGGGATTTCAGAGAAAAAGGTTCTTTTAGCGTGTGCTCCCTGTCTAGCTTCCTTGGCCGTGAGCCCACGGGGCTGGCGCAGGGGGTGATGCGAGTGACAGGCGTGGCCCCCGTCCCCCAAAGCCATTCAGTCTCTCGCGCTCTGAGCACGTGGCCTCCACGGTTTCCGGCCACCAGGAAGGTGAGCCTCGTCCAGTGGCTCCCGGGTTCTGCAGGCAGAGACGCCTCTGGTGGGTCAGCCCCACAGACCCCGCTGGACGTGAATCCTAGGACAGAGGCAGCCCAGGTTCTCAAGCTGAGACCCGAATCCCGCCCCCTGCCTTCCCCCACGTTGATACCAAAGGCTGATCAATACACGTGTAAGCACTAGCAGTTGGCATTCCTTCCACTTCCAGATGGCAGAGGCTCAGGCGTAAGGACTGAGGAATGTGGTCTCTGTTCACGGATGCCGTCTGGTTATTTGCCGTCCCCTCCGCTCTGGACTCAGAGACGAAGGGGGACAGATCTGTGAGGCAGTCTATTCTCCACACACTAGATACCGTCTTCCCCTTATTGGGAGTGCAGGCCTTGGGTTCTATAGCCTTCCCATTCTCTTCCCAGACAAATCCCTTGGGAAGTGACATTTAAAAATCTTTCTTTGGAAAACATGGAACCTGTAATGTTAGGACAACGTAATTCTTTCTGACCTTCAAATATGGCCGTGCTCTAACCCCCAGAATCTGTATGGCGAGAGGGACTCGGCAGATGATTAAAATAAGAGTCTTGCTTTGGGGAAATGATCCTGGATTACCGCGCGGACCTGCTCCGGTCACAGGGGCCATTATGAAAAGCTTCAGGATGCACAAGAGTCAGGAGAAGGCAGTGTGACGCCCGAAGCAGAGACTGATGTGATGGGGCCTCCAGAAGCTGGAAGGGGAAAGGAATGGATTCCCCTTGGAGTCTCCAGGAGGAACGAGCCCTGTGGACACTTTGATCTGAGTTCTGTAAGCTTCGTTTCAGACTTTTGGCTTCTAGAACTGGAAGGCTTCTCAAACAGTAAGTTTGTGGTAATTTCTTGCAGCGGCCATGGTGACCAAAAACCTCCTCTTCACCCAGGGTAACACTGACTTCAGACCCGGTCACCACACAGGAGAATTAGCAGAACAGTGGTGTGACCTTGTATCTGGGGATTTTACCCCATGGCTCTGGGGCTGCAGAAGAAACCGAGATTGCGAGAAGCTAGACGCTGTGTTTGTTATCAAGGGGACACTTGAGATCAGCTTGCCTCTTGGTTGTTAATGGAATGGTAAGTTTCCCACCACACGGTGGGTAGCATCTAAACCTATAATCTGTAGACCACCTTGAACTCTGGTTGCCACCTGCTAGCTGATAATTCGGGGCAAGTAATTTAACTTTTATAGAATGGGGGTGGGGCGCCTGGGTGGCTCAGTCGCTTATGTGTCCGACTCTTCTTTAGGCTCAGGTCATGATCTCACAGTTCATGAGTTCGAGCCTCGTGTGGGACTCTGTGCTGACAGGACAGAGCCTGTCTGGGATTCTCTCTCTCCTTATCTCTCTGCCCCTCACCCACTTGCATGCACTCTCTCTCTCTCTCTCTCTCTCTCTCAAATAAATAAATAAATAAATAAATAAAAATAGGCTGGAGGGATCTCATTAGCTAAAAGGATCATGTGGGAATTCAATGGGATTATGTAAGAGAAAGGATGTAACATCGTATGAGGACCTTTTCATGTATAAGATATTCCTACAGATAAAACTACGGCAGAGCCTATGTAAGAGATTCCAATCCTTTGCCTTTCCTCGTCGTTTGGCTTTCAGATAAATGGGAGTTTACTGAAATTTGCCTTGGGTTTTCTCATAAGGAGCTCAGATCTCATCAAAAGCTTTGGAGTCCTGTGTGTAAGGTCCCTTCCAGCTCCGCCAATCTAGAATTCTAAATATCAGCCTGAACGATGCCGGGAAAGCACCATTTATTCTCTCGCGGCAGATCAACAGGGACCAGAAGCTCAGGAAGGAAGTAGAATTGCTCAGGTACGAAGGACGGCGTGGGCCCGTGGACAGACTTCCACGTGAGAGTGTATAATTCATGCATCCTTTATTCATGTATTTGTTATGCATACAATCACTGAGTGAAAACCATGCGGGGGCCTGCTCAGCCCTGGGAGGAAGGAATCAGGGTGCTTGGGGGGCAGGGAGAGTTGCAAAAATCAATGAGGCAAGGGTCATGACCTCGGTGACTTCATAGTCAAGAGGAGGGGACAAATACGAAACCCACAGCGGGTCACATGTTCCAAGCTTGCTCTGGTGAGGTCTCCAGTGGGGTCACAACACGTTTATACCCACATCTCATTGATTTACAAGGATGCATCTGTTCACAAAGACACTCAAGCTCTTGCCAAACCCCCAGTACTTCTGGGGGTCTCCGGGGATTACTCTTATGTGCTCAACAGCATTCCGGGCTTCCCGGCGGCTACCACTCCCCACAGGGACTTCACAGGACACACCATGCGCCTACTGCCATTAGAGCTACAGGCGGGGCCCTCTGTGTTTCATCGCCGCGGTTAGGTTAGGAACCAACCTTCACTCCAGGGCTTTCGTGGCCATCTAAATCTTCCCCCCAATTTCTGTGAGTTTCCATGGCTTCCCATTTCCTTACCTGCTTTGTTTACCGCTCGCCCGCCTCCAACACCCTCCTCCACATTCTTGCTGCAGAGCTCAGCTTCCACTGTCTCCAAAGAAATCCATGCCCCTCAAGCACATTGTGTCCTTCCTCCCTTCCTTCCTTCTGTGGAGTCAACTGACAGTTTATATGACAGAACAATAGGCAGGGGACAGAGTGGGGCGCAAAGGGAGAGAACTTGCAGAGACACCTGCTCCCACCATCCAGTGGCTGCATCACCCCTGTCCCTCTTCTCTCTCTCTTACACCACCGAGCAAACCCTACCCCAGCCCCGACCTCCGCAGGGCAGTTGTGCTCACACTTAGATGTTTGGGAGACTCGGTTCCCACTACAGGTGCTTATCAAAGTACTTTCCCGATAAGGATTGGTGGAATCAGGAGAAAGCACTGAGTGTCACATGTAAAATCTTTCAGGGTAAAACGGAAGAAATCCAGTCCATAAAATGTCTTTAATTTCTTTTCCTTTTTTTTTTTTTAAAGTTTATTTATTTACATATTTAGAGAGAGAGAGAGAGCATGAGCAGGGGAGGGGCAGAGAGAGAGAATCTCAAGCAAGCTCTGCACCCTCAGCTCAGAGCCCGATGCGGGGCTCGAACTCACAAACCACAAGATCATGACCTGAGCCGAAACCAAGAGTCAGATGCTTAACCAACTGAGCCCCCTCATTTCGTTTGGTAAAGCCCCTGGCTGCATTTGGAAATCCAGGAGCGAGGACACACGGAGGACGGCAGCCTCACCAGCCTGGTGTCCAGCCGCCACTGCCTGTGTCATTCAGGACTTGGATGGGGCTGCGCCTGCGCACCCTCCCCCCGTAGGGACAAATCGGACGCAGCAGGACCCTGCAGTCTATCCCCAGAGCAGGCGTCTCTTTCATCTTTAGGATGCTGAGCGTTTCAAAGTATTCGTCATGCACCAGATGTCACTAAAGAAGGCTTTTTGGGAAACAATCTGACTTAAAAGAATGAGACTTCGATTGTTGCTAAGAGCTCAAGGGGATAAAAACATAAACACAAGCCGAGGTAGATTCACCCTGCAGCTAATACAGCACAGGCTTCGGGGCTTGTCACTCGGGCAGGTTCTTTTCAGGGCCCTGGCCCTGGAATTTTGTGTTTGGAATTTTATATCCATTTCCTTGAAGAAGAGTCCAAAGTTGTCAAGTTTCGGGTTCCACGACCTCAACCACCCTGGTCCATCGCCTGAACACAGACAGGTGCACACACACACACGCTCTCACTGGACCCGCCCTTGCAAAATTAGGAAACGTGAAAGCTTTGTGGATGACATCCTTTTACTCCTTCCCCTTCAGAGCCCATGGCCTTACGTCTTAGAATTCTCTGTGCCCCCACCGAACACTCATCACCTCCCACTTGGGGTGCTCAGCTACGTTTCCACACCCATTGCCTGATCTTGCAGTCTGCAAACTGGGACCCCTTGGGTCAAATCCCGCCCACCTCCTGTTTGGCTAGAAAAGAGCTCTAGTGGGACACAGTCACACTCCTTTTGTTCACACATTAGTTATGGCTGCTTTCGTGAGGCAGAGCTGAGTAGTTGCACCAGAGACCAGGCTGCCCCAGAGCCTAAAATATGTACTCACCTGGCTCTTACAAAAAAACATTGCCAACACTTGATCTCTCCCCAGTGACTTCATAACTGATATTGACAACTCATGCCATCAGCCAAAAATCTGCTGAAGAAATAAACCAACTCGTGCTCTCTCCTCTTGCTTCCCATGAAATTTAAAATAAGATCCAGCTCCTCCCTGGTCCCCACAAAGCATTACCTGGTCAACGTGTGAACCTGGCTCCCTGATCTGCTTGCCTGCCCTTGGCCTGGCTCTCACCATCTTCCCATTGTGGAGACACTCCGTGGGTTTCAGCCTCTGGGTCTTTGCATGTGCTGCTCACTCTTTCTGGAAGCCCTTCCCTTCCTTTCTTATGATTTAGACCTCAACCTAAACATCATCTCCCCAGACAGGTGGTATTCCATGATCACTCACCTTCAACCCCCACCTTCAACCACTGTGGGTTACTTGCCCTGGTTTCTTTCTTTATACCTCTTGTAATTATCGTACTCGTTTACTTGTTTGCCATCGGTTTCCCCCAGGAAAATGTGAGCTTCCCAGGACCAGAGCGTCGTCTGCATTACTCAGTTTTGGAAAGTGTCCAGAACGGGCCCTGGCATATTATAGGCTCCCGAGAAATACGTGTTGAACAAGTGAATGAACAGAACGGTTATGCCTTACTAGGGGAATTCTGAAAGCTGGAAAGGAATACCTTTCGTGGAGGAATTTCAGAATTACACACATGGCTGCAGGAGTACATTGTGGAGAGACCGGCCAGAGTCTCAATGAGATACTCCTTTTGGGAGTCTTGGGAATGCGGGTGTCAGATTTAATCTATGACCAGGAAACCACCCCGAGCCGAGACGGATTTAAGGCAAGCCATACCTTTCCTACTCTCACTGAGGAAAGCTCGCTCACATTAGGGTTCAGGCTGGGCCAGTGAATTTGTCTTTCACCATGAAATATTTCCTTAAACAGCATCCGACACTGAAGCAATAACCAGAGGCAAGGCCTTCATCTTAAAACATCCTTCTTGGTGGCAATGAGCATCTCCACTTTCAGGCAGTGCCCTGACATTCACTGGTGACTATTGTCAAAAATCTCTTCCTGCAGCTGTTTTCACCCACACCAGCCTCACTGCAGTCGGCACATTGTCTATGAGCTCTCCGTGCACCGCCTCCTCTATCTCCTCTCTACGTTGGGCACGACTCCCCCAGTCCCCACCCACTCCACTTGCCCATGCCCCCCCCCCATCCTCCAGGCCATACTTAAACTCCACATCCTCCATCCCATAGATCCTCAGAGTTGGCATCGACCTCGTCTTCCCTGACACCCGGTTGCGGTCACCGACCACCCCAAAACTAGTCGACTGAAAATGACCACCATTTTATTTTATATCATGATTTTGTGGAGCAGGAATTTGGGCAGGGCTTAGCTTCGTGGCTTTTCTGTTCCACGTGCCGTCAACCGAAATCATTTGGTGGATTCGTCCGGTGAATGAGTAAGTTTGGTTCACCACAGCCGGCTCAATATTTGGCACACTGGTGGGGCTGGTGGGAGGCTGGGCTCAGCGGGGGCTGGCATCCGGACACCTACACCTGGCGTCAGGTGTGTCCTCTTTTGCAGCAGCTCAGAGTTCCCAGAGACTGTTCAGGGAGACGAGAAGTGGAAGCTTCTTGGGCTACAGTTTCTTCTCTGAAAAGAAAAGCATTGCATTGATGAGATGGTCTCTTAGATTGCCTCCAGCCCCAAGAGTATCACACTTGAACTCTGTCACAGACCGTGTGCACTCCACAATTAATCTCTCCTTCTCTGGGACAGCAGGGCGTTTCTAAGAACATCAGACAAATTACAACAGAATATTTTGAAAGCTGTTCATCTAAAGGGCCAGGAGTTACAAACCAAGCTGGTAGGACAATACGGCAAATATAGACCTACTCCACTGTGCTGACAAATACAAACATGAAAGAGCTTCTTTAAACGCTGTAACTGGTTTGATCTTCTTCATTACCAGCTTCCCTCCAGCCCTGCTAGGTAGTGGAGACATAGGGCAGGGGAAAGAAACAGAATTTAACTGGACACTTAACAGTGTCTCCATATTAAAATTACTCTCTTGGACAAATATTTGCTTAACTTATATTTAAACTCTTTAAACAGCCATTTCTCCCTTCTTTGTCCTCTTTCTTAAGATGGCTTCTGAGTGAAGGTAAAGCTCAAAGCTATTTTTAATAACTGGGGTTGGGAGGATGCAAGCCGGGCATGAGGCAGTGAGAGGTGGTGGACCCAGGTACCAGCCTGGGACCCAGGGCCATGATGATCTAGTCTCAGAATTGCCATGTGTTAAGGATGGTCTCATCTGGTCTTCGGGCATGAAATAGTGTCCCTGAGGCTCATGGTTGCCTTTATCATTGAATTTCATGCCCTTGGCAGTTGCCTATGCAGTTGTCTCTTTCTGACCCCCAGGATGCTGCTGGCCTGGCTCTCCTCTTAGCACCCCAACAGCTTCTCACCAGGTGACACAGCAAGTTTCAGACCCTTTGCCCAATACACCAAGGTGCAGCAGAGCCGGGAGAGTTTCCTTCAGGCTCATCTCTCTAGATACTTCCCTCTACTGTGTTACAATCTCTCCTTCGGCATCATTTCTCCTAGACACCTGAAGTGGTCACCAGGCCGTGTCTAGGGTCCGGGCCACAACACTACACAACTCCAGGAGGGGCCATTCCCAAAGAATACAATGGAGCATGTGCCCCCGGAGTTGCAGAACACAGAGATTTTGCTATGAGAAGCAGACCATCTACCTTAGTATTGGGTTCACTCAAGAGCTCCCAAAAGGGAGGAAACCACAAACCCACATTTGTGTTTACAACCCTACCTTCCTCTTCCCCAATCTCTCAAGTCCAGAGACTCCGGATTTCTCCCTGGTCATCCATGAAACCAACACTTCCCTTACATTATATCCAGAGTCTTCACTTCTCAAGGTTCATAGAAACTTCTAGGCCACTCCGCCAGCCCTAGCTCCTCATATATTAATGGGAGCTCAAGGACTTAGAAATTCATTTCTCCTCACCAAAGCCTGGCTTTGAAGTCTATTATCTTGCTAGTGACTCAAAAATCCTATTTGCTACTCAGAGATGAGAAATAACTTTATTGTTATAGTTGGTCCCCTCCCTTCCTCTGAAACTCTGAACCCCATTGTTTCAATGGCTTCAGAAGCCCAGGGCAACAATCATTTTAGGAGATGGTAATACTACAGAAAAGATATTTTAAATGATTATCCCCCTTATGCATATATGTTACAAACATGGTTTTCACATTTTTACAAATAGTGGCATTTCAAGGCTCACAGGGGTAAAGAAACAGGGTGAAAACTTCTCTTTTTTGCTTATACAGGATTTGCTTCCTATCATCTTCTTCCTGGGTCCATTTTCCCAACATTTCCATTTTTTAACACTCTTACAAAGGGTATATTCTCCTCCTAACCTGATTATTTCTGTTATGAGCTTGCTGCATATTTTTGAGCACACTCTACTGTGAATTTCTAGGTGAAGCAACCGAAATCGTCAGCCTGGTGTGTTTGCCCTTTTCAGGAAAGCAGAGTTCCCCTGAAAAGCATCCCACGTTCTTGTTCTAGCTGTGCAACTGAGCAGCTGTTTGAAGAGTGTCACTTCACCTCTACAGGCTTCTGTTTCTTTGTCTAGAAAGTGAGGGGGTTGAGGATCTCGGCAAGCCTCTGACTATTGATCTACATGAGCTTTTGTTTTCTGTTTTTTGTTTTTAAGTTTCTTTATTTATTTAGAGAGAGACAAAATCCTAAGCAGGCTCCCCGCTGTCAGTGCAGAGCCCAACATGAGAATCAATACCACGGACCGTAAGATCATGACCTGAGCTGGAGTCAAGTATTGGATGCTTCACCAGGTGAGCCACCCAGATGCCCTGTGATCTATGTGAGCCTCTGTAGTTGCCCTCTTACACTGGGCTACTCATTCTTTCAAACCCCACTTCTGGTCATCTTCTGGAAATCTTCCCAATCCTCCTCCTTAGCACTCTTTGGCTCCCGGGCGTGGCAGACTGAACTTCTTCTAAGACCCTGTCCTTCCCTGCCTGGATAACAAGAAATTGATCATTCAGAGGAACAAGATAGCTTGTCTGAATGCACACATGGAAGAAGAGAGCTAAGATTTGAATACAGGTCTTTCTAACTCTTCACCTTCTTCCCCGACTGCTGTGTTAATCCAGCCCCTCTTCCCACCAATGAAAGGGAGACATACACAACGAGGCCTTTAGTTCCCAGCCTAAAATAATTTTGTGTGACTTAGTTGCTGTCAGTGGGCTTCTGAGAGTCACCGGGGCGGCCCAGGCTGGTCGTGACATCCTCGTTCTTCTTCCCCATTAGTCTTCTTCACCACTGTACCCTTCCCCAAGATGGAAGAATATGTTACTAATCCCTAATAATGTATTACTAATTAATTTTAAGTTATCAGCACTGATAGGCATTAAAGTGCTATCAATCATTAATACCTATCAGTCGGATTGTAGCTGGGCAGATGGATTGATTCATTGGATGGAAACCTGGGGTCATGGTCCCTCTAAAGCATTGGTTCTCACCAGGGGATGATGATTCTTACCCCACTTCCCACCCTCAGGACATTTGGCTATCCAGAGACACTTTGACTGTCACATTTTGAAGGGGTGCTCCTGGCATCTCATGAGAAGAAGCCGATTACCCACCATGCACAGGACAAGCCCCCCACAACAGGGAATCATCTGGCCCCAAATGCCAGGCATTTAATGGGAAGAAGCCGATTACCCACCATGCACAGGGATGCTGCTGATTACCCACAATGCACAGCCCAGCCCCCACAGCAGGCAATCATCTGGCCCCACGTGTCAGTAGTGCTGAGGTTCTGCAGCCCTGCTGTCATCAAAGCACAGAGGTTGTCGCTTCCTGTACCTACTCGTGAGATCGGTCCTGAAACCCTCAGATGCATGAATGACTTGGTATCTGCTCCCGGGGTAGCATGATGTTAGCTCACCTCCACTTTTGTAGTTGCTTAGGAGCAAGGGGACAGACTGTAGGAGCCTTGTTCTCAGAAGGGAAACGGGTGAGACGACCTAGCAGACGTGGGGGCAGCTGGCCTCCAGTAAGAGAGTATACGCTGGGGCCCAGGCTGACCGATGCCAAGTAGGGTGAGGCAGGCGGGGGTGCTGCGTCAACCAGGCAGGCTGTCCAGGGGTGGGGCTGGAGGCAGGAGGGAGAGGGCAGGCACCAGTGTCACCGGGAGACACAGGGAGGTCCCGCCTCAGCTCTGCGCCTGACGGCCACACTCTGCCTCTTCAGCAGCCGTGCCCGGGCCCAGCTGAGAATGAGACTCTAGGGGGTCAGAGTATTAAGCTAATGTGTTTTTCTCTGCTTTGCTGTGCTCTTTTTTCTTGATAATAAAAAAATAATAATAAAAAAATAAATTTAGCCTTTATTCTTTTTTTCCTGCAGTCCCTCTTTTTTTTTTTTTTTTTTTCCTCTGAGAAAACCTGGGGCCCATTGCCTATCCTCTTTTATTATTTTTCAGTATCCTAACTGAGGACTCCTTGAGGAACAATATTATCTTTTTCATAAACCAAGAGCCTGGCCCATAACAGATGCTCAAGATATGTTTGTGGGAATAAAGGATTTTCTAAGATGGAGGTAACAAAGCAAAACATCTAAGATTTTCTGTGCTTAATGGTCTTTCCTTTTAAAGTCACAGGGCCATATTAATGAAATGTCAATGATAGTGGCACCTGGGTGGCTCAGTCGGTTGAACGTCCGACTCTTGATTTCAGCTCAGGTCATGATCTCGCGATTCGTGGGATCGAGCCCCATGTCTGAGTCTGCTTGGGATTCTCCCTCTCCCCCTCTCTCTCTGCCCCTCCCCTGCTCACCTTCTCACACACACACACACACACACACACACACACACTCGCGCGCGTGCGCGCGCTCTCAAAATAAATAAATAAATTTCAAAACATCAATAAAGTATCAACTCTCTTAATTAGGACAATTTATGGCTTTAAACATATGTGTGACACATGGGGTGACTTGGGTCCAGAAATGCTTCCTGAGCAGGTACCAGTCAGTGTTTTAGGTGCTGTAAGGGATATGCAGATAAAGAAATGATTTCTGCATCAGGAAGTTAACTTCAGTGGGGGAACAACACAATTTGCAAAGAGCTAGCTAGTCCAAACAAATTTCGACAGATACTAAAATAGGAGTCTACAGGCAAGCAGTGACAGGAGCCCAGAAGAGAGATAAATTTGGAGGAATCTGACTTTACAAGGAAAGCTTAGAGGTAAAGTGGCATCTGAACTGGGTACTGAAAGCTGAGTGGATATTGATTGGTCCCCTCATAAACCACTGCTGCCAAGACCTGGCTGGAATCCACTGTCCACCTGCAGGCATGATGCCCTTGCCATGATTTCTTATCTTTTTAATGTAAATGTAAGGTATAGGCAGAAAAGTGCACAATTCACAACTACTCAGTTCGATGAACTATCACAAAATGAGCACATGCGTAACTGGCACCCAGGTTATGCGATGGAACACTACCGTGTTTCCAGAAGCCTTGTTTTTAAAATTATTTTAAGCTCGTTTATCTATTTTGAGAGAGAGAGAACAGGGGAGGGGCAGAGAGAGAGGGAGACAGAGAATCCAAAGCAGGCTCTGAGCTGTCAGCGCAGAGTCCGATGTGGGGCTCGAACCCACCCACTTTTAGATCATGATCTGAGCCGAAGTTGAATGCTTAACCAACTGAGCCACCCAGGCGTGGCTCCAGGAGGCTCTTCGTGCCCCCTCTCCACACTCCTCCTCCTAACCCCCTAAAGTTTAGCACTCTTGTGTTTCTAATGCAAGAGAGTCATTGTTCCTGATTTCATAAAAGTGCAGTTGTGTGGTGTGTTTTCAACTGAGTCTTACTTCTTTGGTGAAAGTTATGTTTTAGGGGACCCATCCATTCCTTCCCCACGTAGCTAGAATGTACTCATTTTCATTGCCATATAGCATTCTACTATACGAATATACCTTGATTTATGTGCCTATTCTGTGAATGATAAGATTTAGCAACTTCAAACATTGCCATTTTTTGTATGCATCTTTGGTAAATACCCAAAGAAGTGTGTGCATACCTCCCCATTGGGTATATGCCTTGGAATTAAATTTCTGAATGCAGTTTAATTCCGTGAACATTTGGGTTTTTTTTTTAAAGTTTATTTATTTATTTTGAGACACAGAGAGAGAGAGAGAGAGAGAGAGTGTGTGTGCATGCACGAAGGCACAAAGGTGAGCAGGGGAGGGGCAGAGAGAGAGAGAACCCCAAGCAGGTTCCACACTGTTAGTGTGGAGCCCGACACGGGCCTCGAACTCATGAACCATGAGATCATGACCCGAGCTGAAATCAAGAGTCAGATGCTTAACCGACTGAGCCACCCAGCCACCCCTCAATGAACATTTAGAGAGAGGACTGAATGTATGTGAATGTCTTCACCTATTCTTAGTTGGGGGGTGAAATCCTTGCACCTGTTGTGGTAACTGAGGGATGAAGGGGGTGGTCCCAGACCGAGAGGGCGGGTAAAAGGGGTGCACAGGCAAGATGGGTATGTGGGAAAACCAAGGCTTGCCTGCGTGCTTAGCACAGTCAGAGGGAAGCCCTCCTCACTGCACCTGGCAGGGTGAGGAAATAGGTCTGGAGCGGTGGTGACTCCAGACGTTGGCCAAGCCAAGCCCCTGCCGTGTAACTTACATCAGGTTTCATCCCTGATTTATTTGGATTTTCTCAAATTGCTAATACCATTATTCTACCCCATTCATTTCATCAGCCACCGTTGGAGCTCAGTTGCCTCAAATCAGTTACAAACAGTCCCAAAGGTTTATCTGGCCTTATACTTCTTAACACAATTTATAGCATTCAAATATTGAGTTAGATTTCGGGCTGACATTCATCAAGCCTGCTGTAATGTGCCCTCGGCTTTTTTCTCATCATCCCTGTCATCTGTCTTGGCAGTAAAAGTGCTGCTGCTTTTACCTCTGTTCTGTATGATCAGATAAAATCACTTCCTCTTTCCTGGGCTTCTATTTCAGCAGCACCTCAAAACTCATCTACATGGACTGCTGCAATGTCATTACTTCCACAAAGCTCTGTAATCAACTCACCCCTTCAAATACGTTTTCCCCCAGGATATACCCCAAATTTGCCTGTCTTTACCTTTCCAAATGCTGGAAGTGCTTACCTAGGCAAGGGATGTTCTTTTTCTGAAGAGAAGAAAGATCAGGAGACTTCCAGACTTCTCAGGATGCGTGTGCTCACAGGGACAAAGGGCAGAAATACCGTGATTTGTGGAAAATCTCGTTTATAAGGCTCCTTGTCCAGCCTGGGTTACTCTCCGGCAGTGAAGTCCCCAGGGCTCCAGCCTGGGAGGCAGCGTGCCCAGGACAGAGGAGATTCAGCGGCTACATCCTGAGCCTTCGCAGACTCCAACAGAAGTCAGAGAGGGGGGCGGGTGCTGGGTTCATTCGGTCCAACCCCGCTTGTTTCATAAGTTGGGAATCTGAGAGCTACGAAAATGGCAACCAATGGAGCCTAAAATCCAGGGAAAGTAACCAGGGAAAGTCCCAGTAACCAGGGGAAGTCCCAGATGTGCCCTGTGGGTATTTTAGCATCGGTCATTCCCTGTGTCACAAAAGCCCTCACTGTCCACGCTCCATGGGGAAAAGAACACAGTCTCTGAGGACAGAGCACCCTCAGTCTGCACCGATTCCCTACCACCTACTGATGTGCAGGCAGAGCACTTTCTTTTCGTTTGAAATGGGGTGTGACACTGACTCCCTGGAAAGCCAGGGTACCCACATCGCACATGAGGGCATTGTGAGATTCAGTGCATGGCTGCAGAGCAGTCATTGCGGAGAGCCGGGGATCAACAGGTGCCCTATAGGTTTTCAGCGGGAAAACCAGATGACACTTCAGCGTGCTGCCCTCCCTCCCAGCCCTTTATTATAGGTCCCTACGGTGCAAGTATATTACATCATTTGAGTGCTCCTGGAAAACACAAGTCCTGTAGTTTTCTGACTCGGGACTCCCGACACATTGCCAGGCATAAGGATGGGCATCCAGTAAATCATTTGTCAAGTCGTATGGCCGGAAGAGACTTGAGAGAGAGGCTCGCTCATTTTTCTGGTAAAGCGATACAAAAAGAGAGCTAACAGACCACCAGCCTTGTGTACATTTGGGCGGAAGAGTGGGTATAACAGTGTTTCGGAAAATCAAAACGCAGCCCTCCTTTCGTGCATTCTAGCCCTCTGTTCTATGTGACCACAAAGGCAGCCCAGCGTTTCTGTTTTCACTCAACCTGCCTGCTGCATCTTGCAATCTTGCATCGTTCAGTGGATTCACCACCACCCACAGCCCCTGGGGAAAACCATAACCTCTGCCTTGAAACTTTTATACGGCCTTGGTTCTTCTGCTAGGCCAGGGCCCAACCGAAGCCTAATTTCCAGTTTGGAAGTGAACATATGGCCGTGTGATTTAATACGTTCTTGCTCGCAGAACTGGAAAAGTCTGTCTTCAGAAATATATAGCTGCAGCTGAGACCCAAGATCTTGGTTTATCAGCAGAGAACAGTAGGGATGAAAAAAGTCCTATATTAAGGTTCACACTCCCAAACGCCAATGACCGTCGTCATAGCCAGGCGAGTCAAGGCCGCTATCTGCAACAGCTGAGCCTCCACTAATACCACCGGCCCTCTTACTCATCAGTGGCATTGTGTCTCCAAAGACATGTTGGTTTTGCAAGACTGCCTGCTGCCTGGCACTGTTTCAGCGTGTGACTATTTCCATTGAAGATTTCCCCATCTGGCGGCTGCCCAGGCCGTCATGCCCTGGTGTGCATGGTGGTGTTCTTACAAGGGGATCAGGCCACTGAGAACGTGACACCTGCCCGTGGGCGACGCGGGAAGTCGTTGGGCAAAGCAAAATGTCACGGGGCATGGTTGCAAAGAAATAAATTAAATACGCTGCATCCTGCTGGTGTAGCCAGGTGACAGAAGCCCATCTGGATGTAATCTATTCCTTGGAAACAGAGTCAGAGATCCACGAAGCGACAGCTGCACAGGTGTAGGCATTTTTGTCCCACATCAGTAAACCCGCAAAGTTTGGATTCCCTGTTGTGCTCCCCCTTCCGGGATATTCACCCAGCTAATGATAACATCTTTTCAGTGATATCACAAACTTCACCTTTCCAGGCTTGGAAAGCCAATCAATTCTAATCACACGCTGGTCTCTGGGAGACAGGTGATAAGCAAAGTCAGAGCCACTATACCTTGACATTGGTGACCTCTCCTGAGTAGCTGAACTAAAATGTTGCAGGGAAGGGAAGAGGGTATAAGGTAGAAGTAGGTTTTAATTTTCTCTTGTGGTGAAAACCCATCTGTTATTCCGTCTCAACACAAATAGAATCATGATTTCTGTCTTACAATTTCATAGGTGATTTGCCGTACCTTTGACATTTCTAATGTACGTTAGGCAGTTATCCTCCCTCCTCCACCAGGAAGCTGTAGGGGAAAAAGGGAGTTGGGCGCCTTCACAGGGGCTTTGGGTACCGAGGGAACCGTGCTGGAGGCGATCCTTTGCCTGTAGTAATTGTTAGCTGCATTGAATATAAACAAAGAATAAATATATCCATGGAAGGAAGAGGGAAGGGACTATGAGGGCACAAGATTCACCCCCCAAAATGCCCCAACCCCACATGGTGGAAATTGGGGGTCAGCTGAAGTTGACTGCCCATCGGAACGGGCTGTTGTAAGAATGATTCCAGATCTTTTACCCACCATGTTCAAACCCGTGAGAGTTGAGTAAGAATGTCACGATGGAGTGGCCAGTTTGGCCACTTACTAGCTGCATCCCCTGAGCGAATTACCTCTTTTATAAGCCCCAGTTGCCTCATCTGTACAATGGAGATCATAATAGGATCTATCCAGCGTTGTGTCGGGATAGGCTCTCACTGGCTTGCAAAAGCAAACTTTTGGGCTTCTCTCCCCAACTCAGAGTTCAGGGACTTCACACCGATAGGTTGAGAATAACTCGGTGGAACTATTTACACCATGGAAATTGGCAAATACCACAATCCAGAGCATTTTCTTCTTGGAAGTGGTAGCTCTTACACATTTGGGGGAATTAATAAGATAGTTTGTGTTGAAGGGCTTCGCGCCATCCTGCACATTAAGGATTGTGAATTATTACCCTATTACATACATGCTAAGACTTCTGTTTTTACATCTGTAGAACCACGATGTGACTTATAATCAATAGCACCTCACAGTTATCCTTGGCAGCTGTTTTCCTTATTGGCTTACAAAATAGTCGTTCATGTACCAGTCAGTGGAGAGTTAAGAGTTGATGAAACACTGCTGTTATTATTATTACCAGCATCATCAGTTTTTAAAGTTTATTTACTTATTTTGAGAGAGAGAGAGAGAGAGAGAGAGCACAAGAGGGGGAGGAGGCAGAGAGAGGGAGAGAATCCCAAGCAGGCTTGGGCGCTGTCATTGCAGAGTCCGATGTGGGGCTCAAACTCAAGAGACATGAGATCATGACTTGAGCCAAAACCAAGAGTCAGACGCTCAACCAACTGAGCCACCCAGGCGCCCCACCACCATCATCATTTTTATGCTAAGTCCTTTATAACAGACCGTGTACATGATTCTCAAAATGTGGAGGAAAGCACCAAAGTGCCACCAAACCTAGAGCAGCATGTGGCTGATTCTAGGGGGGCCTTGGAAGTAGACAAAATCCTCCCCGTCTTCATCCTTGCCTACAGCTGGCAGCTCCCCCTCCCCGCCCTGCTGTTCTCACTCCCCAAATTCTCCAGCTAAGCCCCATGTCGGAATAATCCCAGGGGACCCTTGGCACGCATGAGTCACTTTGGTGAACATGACCCCTCCCTGAGCAGTTTTGTGCTGAAGCCAGACAGCTCACTAGGCACTGGGAGCTGCAGTCCCCACTGAAGGCACTCCACACGTCCAGTGACAGGCTGGTCAGGAGACTTTCCTGACACCAGGATCACCCACACAGATTGCGGTTTGCAAAACCGTCAGCTCTACAAACCCTTCCCGCCTTTGGATCCGATTGCCTGGTAGGTGACAATGACTGAGACTCAGTACTTATTGAAAAACCCAGTGAATGACTAACTGAATAACAATAAAAGGGACAGCTTGCCGGTGCATATTAAAATCTAATACGTGCTGGGGCACCTGGGTGGCTCAGTCAGTTAGGCACGACTTCAGCTCAGGTCATGATCTCACGCTTCGAGAGTTCGAGCCCTGTATCAGACTCTCTGTCGTCAGCTCAGAGCCCACTTAGGATCCCCTGTCTCCCTCTCTCTCTCTGCCCCTCCCCTGCTCTCTCAAAAACAAATAAATATTTAAAAAATAATAAAATTTAATACGTGCCTACCACGTAGGTCCCTTCTGTGCTGCCAGCTTCACAGAAGCACTCGGAGGAGACACAAACCGGAGGGCACACGATGTCTGTGGCTCTCCCATCTCTAGTGGCAAAACCCAGCGACAACCTAAATACTACTAAGGGAGGGTTAAAGAAATGTGGCTGCCCCCATACCCATTCCACCTGCAGCAATTTGGAAGAATGAGGTCAGTTTGTACATTCCGACAAGGAAAGAAATATTGGGGGGTGGGGAAGAAAGCAATTTACCAACACAACGCATAAGAGGATAACGAAACAAAAACCATTATGCATTTTCATAGAGGAGCCTAAATGCGTAAGCAAAACTACCCGGAGTTACCTCTGCGAAGGGGGACACGGTGGGTGCGGGGCGGGTGGAGCATATGGTCAAGACAGATTTTAGCTTTATTTTCATGCTTACATTTAACATTTTACAACCGAGAGGTATTCATATATTCCACGTGTAATGAAAAATGGTAAATAAACAAAAGGGAAGCCTAGCCGATGCTCAGGCTGAGGCGTGAATCCCCACGCAGCAGCCAAAGGGGGGGGAGCTGCCGAGGGGGAAGCGTGTGTGACCAAGGACAGCAGCACAGAGCCGCTCAGAGACTGCTGGTCCCAGATGGGCAGGGGCCAGGAGCCCCGCACGCATGCGCTGCCCATGAGACAGCAGCGTTCACAATGGTCCTGCTACCTTGCTTCGTCTTTAGCCATCCAGCCACCCACCATCCATCCATCCATCCATCCATCCACTCACATCTGTTTAGCACCAGGTACTGTATCCCTGATTATCAAGGGTATGTCAAGGAAGAGTGCGTCAAGGAAGGCTTGGCGGAATTAATGCCCACCCCTCCAAAAAAACAAAACAAAACAAAAGAGCAAGCCAGGAATCTTCAGGCAGACAGGGTGGGTGTCAGAGAAGGGAGGAAGCCGTGTGACAGGGTTGCTGAGCAAGCGCTCCACACCCCGAAGGGAAAACACGGGCTGCACCTCGTGTTAGCAACTCAAACGCCCCGGGACTCACAGAGGTTCGGGAAAGAGTACAGGAAGCAACTGTATACTTGATGATGACGAAGCGGTCGGGAGTCCCTGTGAGATCTGACAAAGCAGGGGACCCTCATTCTCAGGCATTCGTATGCTTGCTAATGAAATACCAATAAAGACTACGGAGGCAGAAAGGCAGCCAAGTGATTCGGGACTGGACCCCACCTTTCTGGCAAAGGGAAGCCTGATTAAGAAGGTGCTGGTGTTGGGGCGCCTGGGTGGCGCAGTCGGTTAAGCGTCCGACTTCAGCCAGGTCACGATCTCGCGGTCCGTGAGTTCGAGCCCCGCGTCAGGCTCTGGGCTGATGGCTCAGAGCCTGGAGCCTGTTTCTGATTCTGTGTCTCCCTCTCTCTCTGGCCCTCCCCCGTTCATGCTCTGTCTCTCTCTGTCCCAAAAATAAATAAAAAAAACGTTGAAGAAAAAAAAAAATAAAAAAAAAAAAAAAGAAGGTGCTGGTGTTTTTCGCTTCCGAACCACGGGCAAAGTCTGATGCGCTCAGGGGACATTCGTCCAAGTTGAGAGTCAGGAACCAGGTTTCCCCCACCCTTTGAACCCTCTAGCCCTGCGGCCGGCTTGGCTTTTGCGATTTTAATTAAAACCTCAGTCCTGATGGCTCTCCCGTGCTCACAAAGAACAATTGCAGACCCTAACTTTCTTTCAAGGGCCTTGCCACTCTCACCAGGATGAAAGCCCAGCAATAAATCACACTGCCTGGGGGAATATGAAGTAGGCTGGGCTGTGGGGGGGGGAAAGTGGCCTGCTGTGGTTTCCAGTGGCTCCAGCACCCGTGAGCATGTGTGTCACAATTCTTGCAAGGCACAGCCGGGTACTCTGCAGGCGGCCACGCACGCTCTCTACTTCGTGGCCGCGTTCACGAGTGGTTTGTGCATCGCACATTTGCCGGTGATACTCAAAGGGGCGGCTGGTCAGTCATTTAAATAAACCATTAATTGGGGCGCCTGGGTGGCGCAGTCGGTTAAGCGTCCGACTTCAGCCAGGTCACGATCTCGAGGTCCGCGAGTTCGAGCCCCGCGTCAGGCTCTGGGCTGACGGCTCGGAGCCTGGAGCCTGTTTCCGATTCTGTGTCTCCCTCTCTCTCTGCCCCTCCCCCGTTCATGCTCTGTCTCTCTCTGTCCCAAAAATAAATAAAAAAACGTTGAAAAAACAATTAAAAAAAACCCATTAACCAACCACACAACAGAAACTCGTTAAGTGGCTACTTTATGTCTTTAGGGTTAGGACGGAGGATAGAATAGAGGTGAGGGACAGCCAGGAGCGGGGCTATCACTCTGCTGAGGGTGAAGCCCTGGTGTCATCAGGGCTGGGTTCGAATCTGTCCTATCACTCGCCAGCTGGGTGACTTGAGTCCCTGTACCTCAGTTTCTTCTTCTGTAAAATGGGATAAGTACTATTTGCTATTTCAACGTATGGTTAAGATTAAATGAGAAAGGATTAAAAGAGACAAGGATAAAGCACTCGGCTCAAAGCAAATCACCCATTATTACCAGGGCAAAGAGATTTCCAAGCCTCGTTTTATAAGTGAGGCCCAGGGAAACAGGCATCTGTAGAATAAGGGCAGTGCACCTGCTCGCTGTAGAGACTTCCAGAGAGCAAAGCCTCACAAGCACGTCAATTTTCCTTTAATTCTATATTGGCTCAATTCTAGAGGGTTAGAACTTGAATCTTTCAAGCATTCAAGTTATGGAAATCAACCTTTGCAGATACCAGGTGGAAAAAAAAAATCAGAACCTGAAAAACAGATGCATTCTATTTGGGATGTAAATTAAGCCTTTTAAGAGGCTTTTAAGAGGTAGCTTTTCCTGGATAATTGCACTGGAAGGACTCCGGGCCAATTTATCTTTAACCCAAATGTCACCTCGCCGTGGATACAAATGGGGTCACTTCTAAATTGCTGCCGTAATTACAGTGCCTCCGAATCCAGTAGATGGTCGAGCAAATCTTCAGTGCCCCTTGGCCCCGGTTATTGCTGCCAGGCTCCGAGGGGTGTTTCCATGTATCCATGGGGCTGGAAACGAGAATTGCCATACATCCCTCTTTCTGTTTATCTCTTCCGCCCCACCCCATCCTCCCCAGTTGGTTGCCCATAAAGGAAATTGACTGGTGCCCCTGTGGTCACTGCTACTCATCATGGGATGCCAGCGCCCATGCCCAGTGGTGGTGCCTGCAATGCCCCCAAGACTGTCAGCTCTCGGGAAGCCAAAGTAGTCGCGGGTGGCCCCCCAAGCCCCGGGGCCATGCCTTGTGCTCTGGGCCCAGCAGCCACTCTGTGGTTCCAAGTCCCACAAAGCCCCTCATGAATTCCATTCCATCAGCTTCTGGTCTTGGCTAGCAACACCACGGAGGCACTTAGCTGACCTGACAGGGAAGAGAGACCAGGTCACCCCCTGCAAGGCCCTCTTCTCCATTCCCCTCAGCTACCCCAGCTCCAAATATACCCCCTCCTCCCCAAGTTCTGAAAAGAGCCCCAGGGCAGCACCAAACAGACCCTAGTGGAGGAACGCTGCCGGGAGCAAACAGCTTGCTTCATCACCAAAGACTCTGTTATGCTGCTACCCGGGCTGCTGAGGTCATTGCTTGGCCTTAGTGGTCGATAAACCTAAAATAAGGTTTTCATTAAGCTGTTAAAAAAAAAAAAACACGCAAAAAAACAAACCTCGAACAGCACCCTGATTTTGTCTCAAATTTAGATCATCGTTCGTCTTCGCCACGGACTTGGTTAGGGTGACTAAGGCATAAAAATGATCAAAGACAGAAAAACACCCAATGGGAAATGGAGAAGATGGTCTACTGCAGGTAAATTAATATTAGAAACGCTCATTACAAGCTGATGCAAGTTAGACAATTATCAGAGTAGCAGCTCCTTCAAAGAAACGGTTAGTGAGGGCTGTGATGCATTGGTTAACATTTTTTGGTTCCCTGAGGATTACCATTAACCTTCGGTTTGTGCCTAAAATTAACTTCTTCCACTTGAGTGCATTCATCCGACAGAATTCATCTGAATGAATTCATTCATCCTTCACTGCATATTACTGTATTTCTACTTTGTGCCAGGCACGATGTTAGGGGTATATTATACATTGACTGACAGAGCCGACCAGACCCTGACTTCATGGATTTTCTTTCTGCAACTGGGGGACAGAAAAATAACAAGCAAACTAAAGAGAAACATATAATACAATGCCATTAGTGATAAGGGTTGTAAAGATAAAGGGACCAGGGATGATGGGAATACTTTAGAAAGGGTCAAGAAGAGGTGACATCCAAGTAGATGTTGGCTTGAAGTGGGGCAGCATGCCGTAGGGTTACCTAGAGAGAGGCAAGGTCTTTAGGGGCGAATAGCACATGCAAAGGCCCTGAGGTGCTCCAGGTGTTTGAAGAACACAAAGCTAGGGTGGGAGAAGAATTTGGTGTGTGTGTGGGGGGGGGGGGTGATGCTAAGGAGCAGTGCCCTGGCTAGGGTAGGTAGGTCATGGGGGGGGGGGGGGACCTGGATGTTACTCAGTGTCTTTGAGGATTATTGATAATTTCTGACCTAGAATCTAAAAGTATTCTGATCCTTTCTATAGCGGAGGCTGTGCAGAACCCCCTAAACGCAATCATTCCCCCCAGACGGGAGGCGGCCGGCCACGGGCTGCCGAAGCCCCAGGCCTTGTCTGCTGGCGGGGGAGGCAGGGGTTGAAGGGTGAAGCCTCCCCCTTGCTTGCGCTCCGCCCACACCAATGGCAACCAATGGCTGGCCAGCGTGTGAATGTGGAGGCGGAGCCTCCTTGCCTCAGTTGAAATGAGTCAGGGTCAGATTAGCCACAGAGCCTGGCGTGGCGTGGGCTGAGGTCTATGCCGCAGTTGTACCTGTGCTTAATCCCCCTTGCCTCGCACCGCGCAGGTGTTGATCCCGAGAACACTGTGTGGTACACCCCAGCAGGCCGATCCCCCAATCTCTCCCCTGCGGATGCAACCCAGGACAGTCCTCAAGGACCAGCTCCGTTATACAGATGTGTAGACGAAGAAGTCAACCGGTGTATTCCGCCTCCGGCAAGTTGACAAACCCGTGAGTTCTTTTTTTTCTATTCGGTTCCTGACTTGGCTGGTCGGCTCTTGGTATCATTTGGTGCTTTTCTCTCAAAGGGGAAAGCCCATAAGAAAGGGGAAGGAGGTGGAGACTGTTCTCATGAGTTGGAATCTGGTTTTACTCTTTTGGTTCTTCGATTCTCACGAGCCAATCGGTTACTTCACTCAAGGATATGGAAAGCATATTAACGATATTTAAGTGGGAATAGATGTCCAAAAACCAACCCTGAGAAGTTTTGTCATGACTTTGGTGATATTGTGATGTTATTAAGAAATGGTTTTTGTCATTTCTAGCACAGTGTCTAAAACCCTCTTAATTTCCAGGGTGGTGAGAGGGGTAAAGGTGTCTTTTGTTAGGTTGATGAGTGACTTTTGGAAAGCCCCAAGGTGACCCTGATTGGAGGGTTAGAACTTTCCAGTGAAAAGAACGTGGTTGGGGATTGGTTCCATCGTCAAGGGCCAATTTAAGCAATGGTGTATTTTTTTTAATGTTTGTTTATTTTTGGGGGGGGTAGGGGCAGAGAGTGAGGGAGACACAGACTCTGAGGCAGTCTCCAGGCTCAGAGCAATCACTCATTTGTAATGAAGCCTCCATTAAAAACCCCCAAAACAGCTGGTTTGGGGAGCTCCCAGGTTCCTGAACACATGGAGATGGGGGGGGGGAGGTGGTTTGTCTGGAAAGGGCGTGGGGACTTTGCACTCTTTCCCCACACTTTGCCCTACACCTCTCTTCATCAGGCTGTTGATACGTATTCTTTAATAACCTTTGTAACAAACCGGTGACTTAGTAAGTTTAAGGTTTCAGTGAGTTTAGTGAGCTTCTCTAGCAAATTAACCAAACCCAGGGAAGGTCTTGGAACCTACCATCTATAGTGAGTCACTCTGAAGCACAGGTGTGTGGGGGGGGTGGGGCAGGGGGAGGGCAGCCTTGTAGGACTGAGCTCTTACCTGGGAAATCAGGTGCTGTCTCCATGTGGGTAGTTTCAGAATTGAGTTAAATTGTAGGATGCCCAGCTGGTGTTCAAGAATTTGTTGGTGTGGAAAACTCCACCCAACACACATGCAAACACACACACACACACACACACACACACTTAGAGTCTTTCTGTACCTTCCCAGATTTCCTTTTTTCTGAGAGAAAAAGCAAAAAAAAAAAAAAACAAACCAAAAAAAAAACCCTTATCTTGTTAAACCGCTGCTCTTTGACTTTTGCACTGTGTAAGCTGTGCCTACTCTTTGTAAAAAGGCCTCAGGCCCTACCCAGTATTTCCTTCCGCAGACTTTGTAGAAAATGCCAGAGTCTCATCTTTTCTTGCTCCCAAGCAAGGAGGAAATTGGAATGTGACTTAGCATTTGAATTCTAGCAAAGAAAGTCTTGAATTCCGACATTAAATTTGGCCTCAGACTATCAGAGAATCAGTACTTACACAGATTGCTTGATGAGAGATGGGGCACACTCTGAATGCTGGGTCGAGGAGGTAGCAATGCCGTGATTCCTTGCGCTGTCCCCAGGATGGAAGTTCCAGGGAGCCCTAAGTCTTAGGCACCTGACACCTCATGTAAGAACTTAACTCTTGGGGCGCCTGGGTGGCGCAGTCGGTTAAGCGTCCGACTTCAGCCAGGTCACGATCTCGCGGTCCGTGAGTTCGAGCCCCGCGTCGGGCTCTGGGCTGATGGCTCAGAGCCTGGAGCCTGTTTCCGATTCTGTGTCTCCCTCTCTCTCTGCCCCTCCCCCGTTCATGCTCTGCCTCTCTCTGTCCCAAAAATAAATAATGTTGAAAAAAAAATTAAAAAAAAAAAAGAACTTAACTCTTTCGATGGAAGCAGTTAGAATCAGTGGAGTGGCTGTCGTCTCTCGCTCATCACCAAGGAGTGACAAGGCTATGAGCTCTTTGCCCGTCTCACCCTGCTTGTCTGATGAAGGAAGGAAAACCATGCAGCGTTTAAAGTTCCCGTGATGAAAGTTTCTTTCGGGTAATTAGGCTATTTCCGAAGGTCCTTGGTTAGAACTCTCTCTCTGAGAATTTTGTATGCTTGCTCTTTGACATACGTGTTTTATCAAAGAGGAAGAGAAAGCTTGACGTCTCAAGTAAGATAACAGATGACAGCGGTGGCTGTTGCCATGGGCCCTTATTTCTGCTCCGGTTGAAATCATTAAAGGGGTCAAATCATTTATTCCTCCCCCACACCCACACATTCTCAGTTGCCTGGTGATGGCTGCAGGTTGCAGGGTTCCTGTGTAGGAAGAGGGCAGACCCCGCCTCACCTGTCCCCATCACGATGGCAGGTACATTAACTCCAGGGCAAGTGACTATTTGGACGGTTAACGAATTCCACCTGTAGGCTAACCGCTGAAGGTCGTGCAGGTGACATGGGGCATTGGAAATTTATCTTTGTCTCAGACTACACACAGGGGAAGGCTGCGTCTGTAAAGGACACCACACCCCAAGTACTGTGTAAAGGGGGAGTCTCTAGGGGAAATAAAAAAGATCTCGTGAAACCAACTCCTATAAACCGAAGCCTAAAAATGTTTGGCTAATACTGCTGTAAAAAAAAAGCACTTTGCTGATTTCCTAGTTTATAGTCTTTGCCCACTTTCATACTGACCTGCAGAAAATAAATCCTTGATCTTCTAACTTTTTCAGATACGATAAGCCTGCTGGGACTCTCAACCAGCAGAATGTCCCCAAAAGCAGGCATTTCACTTGGGGGTTTCTGTCCTGCAGCACCAGCCCACATGACTCCTCGGTCTGGTCTTTCTCTGTCAGCAGGACTGAAGCCTGAGGCAGCGGTGAAGTGACTTTGGGATAGAAGACGTTGAGCTGACCAGGGGGTCAAAGAACATGGCAGGCTGCGTGGTTGTCATTGGCTCTCATTGAGGCAGAATTAATTCCCTCCTGAATAGAAGGGGCAGACAGAACAAGTCACAGGCTGATGGTCTACGGTTGGTTTTCTCCATTCTTGTTGTTTTCACCAAGGTCACATTCATTACTGACCCTTCTCTGTGGATGTGATGATGATTCAGCAGCCCCCAAGTACAGATGAGGCAGAGCTTTCTCATACCCCCAGGTGGCCCCATACACACAGACTTCTGGCATTGAGGACCCCTCTCCTTTTTTTTTTTTTTAACCCTTACACCTAAGCTGCAGAGTTGGGTTGGGAAGGGTGGCTAATGTACATAGGGGACAAATCCAGAGTGGTCCAGAAGAAGTCACAGGCACAGACAGGGTCAGCCCTGCTATCACATCTCAAGGCAGGTACAGGATGTCAATGAAATGAAGTCCTTGATTACATAGCTCCTGGGCCCAGGCCATGGAGTGAGAAGGTGTATACGTATTCATTCTTGCAAAAGTGACTGAGGGCAGCAAGGACTCAGCACCCAGGATCTTTGGAATGCTTGCCTCTGGGGAGCTCATGGGAAAACCACCTTCCTGATTTTTAAGGAAATCCCCAATTCCCCTGAGATACTTGGTCCTTTGAGTATCCCCTCCTTTTTACCTTGTTGCCCAAACTCCATCCATTTTTCGTGGTAGATGTTGATGGCCCAGAAGACATGGAACCCCAGAGAATGGGACCTACTACCCTGACCTTGAAGGCAGGGAGGGCTTAAAGCTTTCTAAGGTAGCAAGGAAAGGCAAAAAAAAAGAAGAGGGAAAACCATTTATTCTCCGTATTAGCATTTCCAGAACTTTCACATGTGTGGCCCTATTTGGGTGCCCAGAGGACTCCAGGCAGGGCTTCTCATTTATTTATCTATTTATTTATTTGGCGGGGGGGGGGGGGGCGGGGAGGGGGAGGGGGGTTAGGGAGAGAGAGAATCTTAAGCAGACTCCGCGCCCAGTGCAGAGCCTGACACGGGGCTCAATCTCTGGACCCTGAGATCATGACCTGAACCAAAATCAAGAGCTGGTCACTTAACTGATGAGCCACCCACCCACCCCCGGGGCTCTTTAAATGAGCCCAGCAGTGCCAATGCACTATGAGGACTGTAAATAGTAAGTAACAAGGGAACAATTAAGTTTGCTCAGTGGGTGTTGCTTCCTGACAGTCATTACTGGCATCTGAAATCCTGGGTTGAGGAATTAGAACCAACAGTTCCTTTTCCATTACAATGTTTGCAACACAGCAGGATATATATATATATATATATATATAGAGAGAGAGAGAGAGAGAGAGAGAGAGAGAGAGAGAGAGATTTCCTCCTGATGGCTTTGAATCACAGGCAAAATCTCACAAGCATGTATTGGAGATGCTGGCCAAGGAGCTCACATTCAGATTTCCTAGTAGGAAGGACTCAGTGAGGTTCTGGAATTGATAAAGCTTTTTGGTATGGCTCCCTTTGACCTCTGGCACGGAGATCTACCCTGTGTAAAGATGGAGTTGGAAGGGGATGAGATGAACAAGAGCCCAAGATTGGAAGAGCCTTTTCGGAAGCCTGCACGATGCTCTCAAGACCATAACTGCTGCCCATGTTAGTCAATTAATGTTCCCCAATGGTCCGTGAGTGCAAATGACTACATACTGAATGTTCACTAGCATAAATCAGAAGAGCTTCCTACTATCCCTGTTATAAGAAGGATATGACTTTTGAACTAATAAAACACATCATTTTCATTTCAATCCCCTCATCAGCGACAGTATTCCTTGGTCGAATCCCGGAACTTCATTTACTATATTGAGTCAGAACTGGAATCCCTGAAAACAAACCAAATTAATAATGTAATTCGTTATCTAGGAGGCTGTTTTTTTGGCTGTTGGGTTTGCTGGAAAACAAGAGATTAAAAACAAGAACAATGAGAGAAGTAGATGAAAGGAAAAAGAAAATGGAACAGGATAAATAGATTTGAAAACACATGTACATCAAATGTAAGACTTGGCAGCGTTTTTCTCCATTAAAAAGGGTCTTGTCCTTGATTATTAGGTTTTTACCTACATTACATACATTTTTTTTCTGCTTTCCTCTGTCTTGCACAAAGAGCAATGTATGTTCGTCTCAGGAATAGTACAGTGTGATCAGAAATGTACATCGTTTCAGGGGCGCCTGGGTGGCTCAGTAGGTTAAGCGTCTGACTCTCGATTTCAGCTCAGGTCATGATCTCATGGTTTGTGAGTCTGAGCCCCGAGTTGGGTTTGCACTGACAGCACAGAGCCTACCTGGAATTCTCTGTCTCCCTCTCTCTCGCTGCCTCTCTGCCACTCGCACGTGTGCACTCTCTCTTGTAAAGTAAGTAAACTTGAAAGAGAGAAAGAGAGAAAGAGAGAGAAAGAAGAGAAAGAAGAGAAAGAAAGAAAAATGATACCACTTCAGGTAATTCCATAAAAGATTGCTAAAAATTTTAACCTATTTTGCTGGTTTTGAAACTGTGTTAAAAGCCTAGGAAGTAATACCTACTTGGCTCATCATGACCATCTTTATGTCCTAGTTACTATTATCGTTATTGTCATTGATACTATCGATAATAGTACACCCCAGACATACTGATTTTAATCCCAAAGGCAATTTTGCATTAGGTTGAAATCACGGTCTCAGGTTGGGATTCAATGCTTTTTCTGAATGTAGAAAAAAAAAGACTTGGGTGACCTGAAGCGAGTGAGTTAATTTCCTTGCTGTAAAGATGTTTGATTGGCAAACACCAGACAACCGGAATGGGTAGACAGCGTCCACAGAGAGGCCAACGACCTAAAAAGTGTGCATTTCCCAACACTGGAGAAATACTCTTTTTTTCCCAATGTGTTCTTGTTAAAAGCAGTATGAACTAAGCATTCTGGTGCATTCAAACATCTACTTCTGTTGTCCAGATTTTGATGGCGGTGGGCGGGAGACCAGCAACCTGGGCCTTGGCTCTTTCTAAATCCCTGATAAATGAGAGCTGAGTCGAAATCATAGCAGGTACACTAGACAGCTCTGGGGTGATTTGGACCACTGTTCCGCCCCCACTATTACGGACTCAACAAGCTTCTGTAAGTCCACTCTGAGGTAGGCACTCCTGGGCTTAACAAGCTTGTGTTTAAAAAATGAAAAGAAGTCATAGGGAGGTTGACATAATAAATACAATGAGCCATGGGTGAGGGGTAGGGAGAAAAATACACATGGTCTCTTGTTCCTTCTCTGAGCCTGGGTAAGAAGAGGAGATCGTGTAAAAGAATTGCAAAAGCTGAAGCTAGGGAGTCTGGGCGACCTCGATCTGAATTCTAGCTCTTCATCTTGTCAGCTATGGGACCTTGGGCAAATGATTTGACTTCTCTGACTGTCAACTGCCACATCTTTCAAATATGCAAAATAATCCTTCCCAGGATCATTTGGGGGGAATCCTGCGATTACAACGTATGTATCAATTGTACATACAGAGTAGGTAGAATAGTAGTTCGTGCGTCATTATCTGATGCGCCCTGCCAGCTCCCCACATGTGACGGTGACCTCTGGTTTATAGTGTAGTCCAAGTTCTGCCCCAAGCATAAGGGCCCATGTGGAGCCTTCCAGAGAGACCCAGTCGGGCCTAAGTGGATTGTGTGGTAAAGAGATTACCTTCCGTGTCCTTCCCCCTTTGCATAAGCAGAGCCACCTTGCTGTGAGCAAGATGGGTACCTTTCCATCTAGGTCTATAGGTTTAAAATAAACAGACCTTCTGTTTGGGCTAAAGGATACTAAAATAACTCTGCTCACAGTGCTGACTTTCTGAGCTAATCACTTATTCTACTCACTTGTGGTTCCTATCAACAATGGTGGAGCTGGCCTCTCTCCGCATTCGCTCCTGCAGCATTAATATTTCATGACGAATAATAGGGTAGGGTCATACACCAGCTTCTGGAAAAGAATAAAGCACAGAAAGAATTAAATGAAATGGCTTGAATACGTAGAAGGAAATGTGATAAACCCGGAGGCAGTGGCCTCAGTGGTGTTTTACAGAACAGGATTTATTGCACAACAATGAACTTTTATTTATTCTTCTTTCAGTGAGCATTTTTGCATTATTATTCATTCAGCAATTCCACTGGGTATTCAGAAGTGACAGCTTGCCAATTTTTTTCGCAAACATTTTGGACTTTAACATCTTCATCTGAAATCATTGCAGTGATTATGAGGGAGTGATGGTAGAAGGATGTGGGAAAGAAAGGTAGCAGCATTTTTGAGATGCTCCTACCAAGAGGAATGTGCTAAATGTGGAGCTCTGACAGCTGAAGAGGTAGAACTGGAATCTTGGCCAATGAACAGCAGACACGGCATCAGATAGGGCATTGAAGGGTGGCCCACTTGGAGGTCTTGCCAATTATTAGAGCGTGATCATACCTGTGCAAGCCAAGGTGGCACTTTTCTCTTGGTGCATTGTCTTTGAAGGCAGCGGGGAGTCAAGGTATCAAAAGGCCATACGTAATCAATTGCAGTAGCTATCTATTCTGCCCACTAGACTCTATCTACTCTGCTTTATGTCTTTCATAGTGCTTGCTATCGATATTGTTATATTTCAGTTTATTTGCCTCATTATCAGTTTATTCAATTAGGATGTAAGTTAGGGATGCCTGGGTGGCTCTGTCGGTTGAGCGCCCGACTTTAGCTCAGAGCATGATCTTATGGTTCATGAGTTTGAACCCCACATTGGACTCTGTGCTGACACACTCTCAGCACAGAGCCTGCTTTAGATCCTATGTCCCCCCCGCCCTGTACCTCCCCTGTTCATTTTCTCTCTCTAAAAAAATAAATAAAACATTTTTTAACATGTAAATTACATGAGGACAGGAACCCTGTTGGGTTTTGTTCATTGCCGCATCCCCAGCACCAAGGACAGAGCCTGTCACATAGTATGGACATAATAGATATTTATTAGATTAATGAATGAGTGCTGAGTGTTGAGGTACATTAAGGAATGGTAGCACATTTTCCCCGATCTCACTTTATAATCTAGTGGAAAGCAAACTATGAATACTAACAGAACCTGCAAAGCGAGGTAGCACATCAGAAGCTCTTGGTTTTCCTTTGAAGGGTATTCCCTACAAGTGACGACTATGTACTTCTGTGCAGAAGGAAAAGGAGTCTGTTGCCATCCCCTTTAAACATCACCCAGTGAGCATAAGCTCACATCACCCTTAGATCTCCTTTTCGGCTTGCACACTGTGCCTTACTCCGTACCTGACCCCCTTTCTTTTGATCTCACAGCTGAGGTCCAGAGGCTCCCTGACCTGCCAGTGTTACCAATTAGTCTGTTTCCTTCCCCTCCCCATTAAATATTTATGTCAGAGGACGGGTCGATAGAAATGTACCCCTGAAAGAGACCTTTTCAACCATATTTCTCAACTTGTGTTGCAGAAGATAAAGTAAATCGTGTGGCTGTTGCTAGAAATTTTATGGGAAAATGTTTCTGTGGTCAAATAGATGTGGGGCTTGGAGTTAACTGAAACCACCCTTGTAGGTGGTCCCCCAGCCTTCAGTGCACTCTGAGAAGGAGCCATCGTCCGGGGTGTCTATTTCCCCCAAATTTATTTGACCATGGAAACTTGGTCTCCTAAGAATAAATATTGTCTCTTGTTGTCACTGGAACATAGTTAGGGAAACACTGGTCATGGAGCGGTGAGTCTGAACTAGGCCTTTGGAGGTTTGAAGATTGATTGGTGGATCACCAACAGTTGGCTGGGAATTACCACGATGGGTAACTTCATAGAACCCAGACCAAGAATTCAGGAGGGAAACCAAAAAGGTTTCATGGAAGAAGTGGGACCGAGCTGGGCTTCCAGTGACAAACAGGATTTAGACAGAGGAGAAGAAAAGGAAATTTGAAGTGTGGGCAATGTGAAAGGCAGGGAGGTGCATGCCCATGAGTGTTCTTATTTCAAAGTTTAATTTACTCAGGTCCCTGAGAATTCAGAAGGACTTTGATTAATGGTTCCCATATCCAGTCCCCTTTTTCCTACTAATTCAGTGTGTTGGTGTGCATCCTCTGAGACCGATGTTAAGGCAGGATTCAATATACGGGATTTTATTAAGGGAAATGGCTGCAGAACAGACAATGAAGAGTAACCAGGGGAAGCAGGGAAAACCATCAGACGGCTGTGAGTTTAACCCCACGTGAAGGAGAAGGGACGAAAAGTGGGATAGAAGCATCCTTGGCTGCTGTTAAGTCTAAGGAAGGTTTAGTAGTATTGTCAGGGAGGCCTCACATCAAAGTGGGCCCTCAGAAGAGTCCTCAGTCTTCCAGGATTAGCACTGCCCAGGTGCTCCTGCTGTACTCAGTTACCGGCTGGCTGGGAGTAGCCCATGGAAAGCATGGCCGGGATGCAGATACGGTGATGGGTCCCAGAGCTTGCTGGCCCCTTGGTCAGTGAAGATCCCTGTAGTTGGAATTCTGTAAGACACATTCTCTTGACTGCCACACTCAAGAGACAGATCTTGATAAAATAAACGTACGTATTAGGAACAAACTGCCTAGAAACCCAAAGTTCTACATCTCCAATTAGGGATGAAGTCAGGACAGTATTTGATGCAAATGACCATCGATTTAGCTTGGCAAAAAAAAATCTACTTCTCATTTTATAAATCTTTAGATGAGAATATTTGTGTTTCTCCAGGGGGTAGGTTCAGTTATTGTGGGATCTCAAGCTTGTAAAATCAGAGGTTGAAGATGGGGGAGACCATCATTCGGGAAAAGAATATAAACCACAGAAGCTAAATGACCAAGGCTCCTCCTGGAGCCTTGGAAGGGGTCCTGCAAGTAAGAGGCCAGCTCCAGCCTCCTCGACTCGGTGATAAACCCACTCCTGCTCATCTGCAAAATATGGGTAAGAAACTTGGAGTGTATTGCAAGAACATATTCAAAAATAATTCACTGCTGATTGATTCATGAAAATGTAAAATGCCTCACAAGTGTTTAATTATCTGAACTCTGTGTGCTTTCAACGGTAAAGAATCCGCTGATGAGAGCTGGGGAGTGAGCCGCTGAGGTTAATGCACAGAGGATGACCCCGGTCTGCTTTCTCCAGCAGAGAGCTGCCTGAGCTGCTGACACAGATCCGGGAGGATGTGTTGTCAAAACCCAGCTTTGTCACAGTCCTTGGCGAGGATCCCTGCGTGGCCTCCGATTTTCTGTGTCTCTTCAGGGACACAAAATAAGGAAACCAGGGACACATGCAGCACACAAATGATTTTTCTTTGATCCAAGCACCACAGTGGAGTGGGACAGGCTGTACAATCCTGGAGACTGCAGCTGACACCCCTGTATTGGTTCATAAAGACCTGGGGCTGACATGAAGTTTCCCCAAATTGGTTTTCTTGAGAGGATTCCAAACTACTCCAATGATTGCAATGATGATACTTCTCATACAAACAGGAAAACCCTGGGAAAGGAGAAGGAATAAGGAAGAAAGAGGAAAGAAGGAGTCAGGACAGCCAGAAAAGGGAAAGGAATAGGAAGGAGTGGAAGAGCATACAGAAGAGGGGATTCGGAAGGTCATGGTTGGTAGCTCAGTGAGGACAGAGGCCTGATTGCTTCTGGATCTTTCAGCATCATTGGAAAAGAACATGACCTGAAGTCATGAGATTGACGCAAATCTAGTTAGGGGAAGCTCTTGTTCTGGTTGTGCCTGTGCGGTACTCTGAGCACCCGTAGGTCTCATCCCCGTGGTTTTCTAGTTGGGTTGATGATCCATCTGAATCTACCATTGCTGGAACAGTCTTCCTTATGCAAGATGATACTAGCGCTCTTGCCCATTCAACATGGCATGAGGCACGACTGCTTGCCGTGCAAATCCAAACCTCTCCCCCAAGCATGCTCTCCTACCACATTTCCTCCGTCCTACTTCATTTCTTGGCACTTGCTTCCTAACGCTTCATCGAACTCATTTCTCACTTTTGGTATTGTTCTCTACCGAGACCCATCGCTCCAACCAAGCAGACCCTTGTCTTACGTATGCGGTCATGGTATATTGTAATTCCTGCCTATCTCTGCATTGCCCAGACCCCACAGGCTCCAAGGGATTGCTTCAGCAATCTATCCCGATGGATGACAGGTAGCAAGATCATCATAAATATTTCTTAGAGGAAATGCATGAATGAAAAGAATTCCTTATATGCATGTACACTTCTTTTTACTTACGATTCCTACAACTTACTGCATAATCATCTTTTCTTGAGAATCCACTTGAAAGTTTTTCTCTTGCAGGAAAATGTACCAACATACTCATTTTTTTCACACACACACAACTCACCCACTCCACACTTCTGATAATTGATATCAGAGGCTATAGGTGCTGATGTATCTTTCATTTGTTTTCCCTCTGGGGAGGAACTTGTAGCAGACCAATGATTCAAGAAAGGTTGTTATCTTTCAAGAGAGCAGCAAAGATGGGGCGCCTGGGTGGCGCAGTCGGTTAAGCGTCCGACTTCAGCCAGGTCACGATCTCGCGGTCCGTGAGTTCGAGCCCCGCGTCAGGCTCTGGGCTGATGGCTCAGAGCCTGGAGCCTGTTTCCGATTCTGTGTCTCCCTCTCTCTCTGCCCCTCCCCCGTTCATGCTGTGTCTCTCTCTGTCCCAAAAATAAATAAACGTTGAAAAAAAAAATTTAAAAAAAAAAAAAAAAAAAAGAGAGCAGCAAAGAGAATCAGGATTGGAGCAGCTGAGATCCCAGAAGTAGGAGAACTCATTGATGTGACCCTAACATTTTATACTGTGCATTTCCCCTTGGGGCATATGCTCATTTTTTGGCCTTGTTTGAGGGGTTGCGAAGCCAGCCGAAGGGTGACATCTTAGAGGTAGAGAAGCTAGCCAAGCTTTTAACAGTCTACTGGAACTAGGGCGAATAAAAATCGAATTTGGGGGACCAAGGACTTGTGGTCCAGAGCTCTGAAAGAAGAGATAAGCAGCGGGGTAAGCCCAACATTTGGAAGTTGTATCCCCCTCAAGGCATTTGATGATTTGATGAAAGGCTTAAAAGCCAAGTTAATACCATCTAAAAATCAGAGTGCAGTTTTTTGTGGTCTCTTAATCCTAGGGAGGCAAATATTAGAGCTCAGGATACATCTTCTTAAACTCTCCATGACCTCAGCTGAATACCCTAAAGGACTATCCTCTAGGAGCAGGGGAAAATCAGAAGTAAACAGAGAATGGGGCGCCTGAGTGGCTCAGTCAGTTGAGTGTCCTGCTCTTGATTTCAGTTCAGGTCACGATCTCACGATTCGTGGGATCAAGTTCCGTGTCAGGCTCTGTGCTTGGGGTTCTCTCTCTTTCTCTCTGCCCCTGTGCCACATGGGCACTCTCTCTCTCAAAAATAAACAAACATTTAAAAGGAAAAAAAAAAAAGTAAACTGAGGCTTACTTGGATTGAGTGCCTATTTGGAGAAGGTGAATTGCCTTAAAATCTAGCTGCCTGCCACGGTTAGGGTAGATTGCCTCCGGAAGAAAACATTACACAGAGCCTCTCTAATTTTTCATACACACTGTGTCCAGCAAGCAGTCAAAATTTGCTAAGAATACAAAAACAAACAAAAACAAACAGACAAAACACAAAAAGCCAAGAGATGAAAACAAAAAAGAAACTGATCCTGGAATTACCAAGCACTGGCTCAACGATGTTCAGGAAAATAATAAGTTGGAGAATTTTACGAAGAGCTGGAATCTATTTTAAAAAAAACCAAATGAGAACTCTGTAACTGCTATTAAGATATCAGCGAGTGGATTTGACATTAATGATAAAGCTGAAGGTTAATTAAGTAAAAGTGAAGTCAGCACGAAACATCAAAGCTAACTCACAGGCAGAAAAAGAACATGGAACATGAAAAGCAGGAGACAAAATGCAAGGAAAAAGTCTCACATACTTGGAATTAAAATCCCAGAAGGCTGGGAGCGAATGGGAAAGAAGCACTCTTTGAAGAGCCAACGTCTGATGATTTTCTGGGACTTGAGAGAGCGATCAAGCCACAGATGGACCAAGTTCTATAAACTAAATAACAAACAAGCCAAAATACCATGAAAACCACACGGCGACCTACAAGGAGACCCCTGGACATGAAGAGCACAGAGAAATCTTAAAAACTGTCAGATCAAAAGACCAGTTACCTTCACAGGAGCAAAAATTAGAAGGAAGACATCGCAAAAGAAGCAATAGAAGGTAAGACACAAAAGAGCGACATCTTTCAAGTTCAGAGAGAGCAATCCTGCCACTCGGGAATCTATAACCAGGGAAAGTAGCCCTCGAAAATGAAAGTAAAATAAAGACCTTTCGAGTTAAACAAAAATGGAGAGAATGTCATCCCTTGCGGAAGTCTACTTACAAGAGAGGCCCCGGGGGAACAAAAGGACGTGAGGTTTCTTCAGGAAGAAGCAAAATGAGCTCTAAAGGAATTACAGAAATGTAGGCTGACATAACAAAAACAAAGGAGGGAGAAAATAGGCGGATAAGTTTAATACAGACTGTATAATGGTGGTGGGCTTTAAAACACGTGTACAATCAAAGTGCATGGAAATAAAGATGAACAAATACCTTTTTTTTTTAATGTTTTTTATTTGTGAGAGAGACAGCACCAGCGGGAGCTGGGAGGGGTGGGCAGAGAGAGAGGGAGACACAGAATCCCAAGCAGGCTCCGCGCTGTCAGCACAGAGCCCAACGCGGGGCTTGAACTCACAGAATGTGAGATAATGACCTGAGCCGGAATCAAGTGTTGGACTCAACCGCCAGAGCCACCCAGGCACCCCGAAAAATGAACAAATACTTTCATTTCATTTTGATCTCTGCCCATCAAGGGGCAGTACAGGGGAGGGGTCCTGGGGAGCCCTCCTTTGATAGGTAAGGGAGAAGAGGGAAGACCAGAGACCTAAATTTAATGTCAGGGCTGCGCCCAGCACCCAGATCTCTCCCGAAGTCTCTCACTCTTTCAGCGCTGACTTGAGAGTCTGGCTTTGGCCTCAGCCCACTTCAAGACTGGGGACATGGTAGGCTACTCTCCATTCAAGTGTGCCTGAGAACAAAGCCTTACGCCCCCGTTACAGGAGCCTGACACCGGGCGGTTCTCTGTATGCTCCCCCACCTGAGGACCAACCCTCACCTGAATCCATGTGTACCCACTCTCCTCCCCTCTTCCCTAAATACCCTTCTCTACGTGGCAAAGCGTTGAGAGTGAGCTCAGAGGCCTGGGTTTAGGTTGTGGTTATTTCTATTGGCCCGAGCCCCTTTTTCCTCCAGCACTGAGGCTTTGTTCTGGAAGAATGCCAGGTGGGTGAAGGAGAGCAGTCCAGCCGCCTGTTCTAGGAGCACGTCTGCCGAGCTGTCAGAGTTCATTTTCCAAGCCATTCTTCCAAAGGTCTTGGGATGACAAACTGGTTCTGCCTTGTCGATGATTTTGTTTTTAAAGGGAAAGCCCTAGAGGCTGCAGAGAATTTCTGAAGGGGAGGGAATACGATGAGAGCTCAGCTCTCTCACTGCCTCCCTCCCCTCTTCTCCTAACAACACCAGAAGGAGCTGGGGCGGAATATGCAGCACCGGATTGATTTACAGACTGTGGGGTGACTTTGTGATGTACAGTATTGGAGCAGCCCTTTTAATTTCTCAGTCCCTTCCACAATCGTGTTTGAGTTAGTGTGGGAAACGATCAAGTAAGCTGCTGGGCAGAGGGAAAAGAGCTAGGGTTTTGCGGTTAGGTAGTTTGATTTCAGTTTTTATTCTACTTCATAGAGACAGATCATAGACCACTCTCTTAACCTCTCTGAGCCTCAGTTTCTCCATCTATAAGTGGGAAAGCTAGTAATCCCCCCCCCCAACTACATGATTTGGGGATGGGGGGAGGATCAAATGAAATAACATGTATTAGCTTGTTTTTTAAATGGATGAGTCCAGGTAAGCCTGGGTGGCTCAGTCAGTTACGCGTCTGACTCGATTTCAGCTCAGGTCATGATCTCATGGTTTGTGGGTTCGAGTCTCACACTGGGCTCTGTGCTGACCCCATGGAGTCTGCTTGGGATTCTGTCACTCCTCTCTCTCTGCCTCTCCCCTGCTGTCATGCTCTCTCCGTCTCTCTAAATAAGTTGATTAATTAATTAAATGGATGAGTCCTGAGAACAATCTCAATTTCTGCTATTTGCCTCAAGAACGCTGTAGATACCACATACTCTGACAACTCATGACTAATACGTGTATGGAGAAAATGCTAAGGATGTTCAGAGCTGGATGGATACTTAGCAACCTTCTGGCCGAACGCATTTAGGTTTCAGATGAGAAAACGGAGTGACCACCAAAGTAAAGTTACTTTTTTTTCAAAGTAATGAAGCGAGAAAAAGAAGGGAAGAGAACATCTTTCGGATCTGTTCCAAATTCTGCGTAATCTCCCGTTGCATTCGAGGCAGGATTACCAGATCCTAGCGCTGACGCTCTGTTGGGTTTTGATGTGCACACAGTCCCGAGCTGAGCACGGAGATCAGCGGGCAGTCAAGGAGAGACGTGAAAGGTCTGAAGCATCTATTTGATTTTTCTCTGAATTCCCAGAATCCCAAAGCCAAGAATAACAAGAATCCCAAAAGCATTGAGAGACTTCTCTAAAGAATGTAGGCAATGTAGTTGAGTCCTAGGACAATCTCTGATTAACTGGGTTGGAGTTTTTCCAATAGTAGAGTTTTGGGGATCTACACAAAGAAGATTGGTCTACTACCCACTTGGCACAAGGCACTTAGAAAAAGTTACTTGAGCCATTGACCGATTGAGTGTTAAAAAAAACACTCCCTACCCTAGTCTCCTTCAGTGCTGTGAGGCCTCAAAAGTGTTTGAAGATGAAGTGACCATTTGATCTTGAACCTGTAACCACCACCACAGCATGAATCAAGGCTTTTTCCAGCAAGTCTTTTTTTCCCCTCTGTTCAAAGGTTAAAATCAAAAAGCTCCAGCTCTCAGCAGATCCCAGAATGCTGCTGGGTTAACCCAGCCACATGTTGGCACTGGGTCAATGCCATTGTTTGGACATGGGTGTCCCCGGGTCACATGAATCCATAATCGGTGTTGTCCTCTGAGGTGGCAAGCCCCAGAGCCTGCCCCACATCTTAAGATGCATAGATTTCACGTCATCAGGGACTCAAGGAAACACCTCTAGTTCAATAAACATAACTGCCGCTGACTCAACAACAAGAAACTGCCTGTCTCCAAGGGGCAAAGTCACCAGGCAGGAAGGCCCTCCCTAGACTGTGGCAGGTCACTGTGTTCTGTGCCAGTCAGCCACTGCCTTGAACGGTATTGCCATCTCTGATTCACTCCTTTCTTTCCACAAAGGGTGACTCAGGGCAGGTGGCTGGGGTAAAGGGCTGTGTAAAGCCATGCTACATTTATTTCCAAAAAAATTTTTTTTCAATATTTATTTATTTTTGAGAGAGACAGAGACAGAGCTTGAGCAGGGGAGGGGCAGAGAGAGAGGGAAACGCAGAATCCAAAGAAGGCTCCAGGCTCCGAGCTGTCAGCACAGAGCCTGATGCGGGGCTCGAGCCCACGGACAGTGAGATCATGACCTGAGCCAAAGTCGGACGCCCAACCAACTGAGCCACCCAGGAGCCCCAGCCATGCTACATTTAATTGATGATAAAATATAGTCAGTTACTGCCAGGCGAAAGCGGGGGGAATGGATCATGCCAGGATGCACTTGAAATAGAACACTAAGCAACGTGGCAAGTGGCTGTGGCTGCAGACAAGTGAGGAGGGACCGTACTGGACTGACTTGGCTGGCCTTCGGCCATTTGAGCTCATCAGGAGCTCTCGGGGACAAAAAGGCAGAGCCACAAGTGCCACTGTGACCCATAAACGCCAGCCAGGAGCACTGGACAGAGGCAGACCCCATATACGTGCACTTTGAGAAGAGCCACAGTGAGTTATTTTAGTCAGCTGTTGAATGAATGCTAATGATTGCCGTGTGCACAGTGAGGACCGTGATAGGACACTGTGTCATGCATCAAGGAACAAGACAGTTTCTGCACCCAGGAAGCCAGACCCTAAATACGGGAGACAAGATGACACAATGTTTTGAAACAATGTCTATTTATATTTTAATTCTTCTTTTAATATACATGTATATATTCAGTAGATTATATATTATGTATAAATACATATTTATACATACATACATGTGCACATATACATTTATTTTATTTTATTTTATTTTATTTTATTTTATTTTATTTTATTTTATTTTATTTTATTTTACCTAGTAGCCTATCTGTTGCCCTCCCCATCTGCATACTGATGGAACCTACACAAATGTATAAAAACTCTTGATCACTGGGGCAAAAAACAAAAATTACCACGTATTAAAACTGTTTTTAAAAAGTGCAAATACCACACGCAAATATAATTTGTGTCACGTAGACAGATACTCATAAAAGATAGGGAATTGAAAATATGTTTTAAATATTTTGAGTTAGGGGTGCCTGGGTGGCTCAGTTGGTTAAGGGTCTGACTCTTGATTTTGGCTCAGGTCATGTTCTCATGGGTTTATGAGTCTGAGCCCCACATCGGGCTCCATGCTGACAATGCAGAGCCTGCTTGGGATTCTCTCTCTCCCTCCCTCCCTCTCTTTCTGCTCGTCGCCTACTCATTCTCTCTCTCTCTCTCTCTCTCTCTCTCTCTCTCTCTCTCTCAAAATAAATACATAAACTTAAAAAAAAATATCTTGGGTTAGAGCCCTAAGATTGTATTGACTGACCTAATTGGAATTTGAACTCCTTATTTCTGAATTGAAGGGCATTATTTGCAGTGACTGACCAGGAGAAGGCATGTCTCCATCTCTGGGCAGGGACCCTCAGCAGGTAGACACAGAGAGAGGGGTGGTGCATATGCTGAGGGGCTGGGGGTGCCATCTTGTTAAACCCACTTGCTGGCTGGTTCCTGGGCTCCTCCTTAGATGAACATAAATGCCTAACAAGGTTGTGTCTTACGTGATATAATCTTTTACAAAGATAATTCCATTGGTGGGGGAAGGTTGGAGATAGGGAGTACAGTAAGGAGGTTATTGTACTGGGTGCCTAACACAACATGGTGAGGTGGAAATGGAGATACCAGAGAAGTCGAATTGGTGGAACTTGGATATGAACAGCATACTGAGACAAGGCTAATATTGTAGAGAGAAGAGGGTCTTCAATCCACACGCCAGGCTTCTGGCTCTAATGGTTGGTTTAATGTTTAGCATGTGCTGTAGTAACAAGCAACTCCCTGATCTCAATGGCTTAACACAGCGAATGCTTCTTCACCCAAGACCAGAAGTCTCTATGGCTGTGAGTGGATACAAATAGTTAGGGAGGAAAAAGAGAACTAGTCCTATGCCAGAAGTACTTCAGGCCTGCCAAGATAACAGATAAGGAAATGTATGTGTTTCACAGAAAAGACCAACAAATTTCAATTGCTAAAAACTGCATGGTGAGCAAGATGATGTACGAGCAAGGCAGTCCAAAAAATGGTGCTTGACATTTATCTCTCCAAGTGTGTTTTGTAGACATTGGAGTCTGCAGAGCCTGGTTAATGGTCACCCCTAGATTTCTTCCGCCATCTGGTAAACCTCCGTCGTTGGCTGAGTCACCACTCCAGCGGAACCTGGAATAGCAGGATAACAAGATTAATGAAAATAAGTAAATATGGGCCTACAGCATCTGGTTGAAAGACATCCTTAGAATGAGAAGGAGCGTCAGCTCTGTCGTCACTCCTTAGATCATCGTAGTGCGCCACCGTGTCCTATATTAAGAAAACAGAACGTTAAAATGGAGAAAGGATTTGAAGTTTACCTGCTCCAACCTGTCCCATTTGATAGTTAGGGAAACCGTGACACAAAGGGCTTAAGTAAATTCCCAAAATTGGAGCTGACGACACCACAGCAGAAAAATACCCAGTTCTCTGCATCCTAGTGCTCTGTGCAGGTCCCCTCCTGTCCTCTCCATCATGCAGGTCATCTTCAGAGAACGAGTGTGGATAAAATAACTGATAGATAAAGTGGTCCTGTCACCTCAGGGCTCAAACAAAATTAGGGCCTTGTCTGTGGATCTTAGTCTCTATCGACAGGCAGGTGCTCCTGGGGGATCGTCCGGAAGTCTAGAGGGGTCTGCTTGCTGATGGCAGAACGTGTTTCAGCCCACTGCGTTCTCGGAGAAAACAGCCGTGGTGTCGCAGGCTTCTTTGTCATGTTCATAAATGGGCCCCCCAAGCATTAGCGTGTACAGTCCATGAGCCGCTTGATTAGCAAACCTGCTACGGAAGGGAGATGTGGGAGCGTCAAAGACACTGACACGCCCAGGACGTCAGCCTGTTGTATGCAACCCAGAGCGCTGTGCTTTTCTTCTCCTCAAACCTCCAAACACTGGGCACACACTGTCAGAGAATGTGCTTTGAAATTTCTTGTTCTCCCACAGTGATGGGGTATGTGATTACCGGGGGGTTAGTAGACCTAATTATGACAAAGATCTAGTCACTTAACCTCTCTAACTAACTTCCTTCCTTCCTTCCTTCCTTCCTTCCTTCCTTCCTTCCTTCCTTCCTTCCTTCCTTCCTTCCTTTTTTTTCCCCAATGTATAAAATGAAGGAATTGAATTAGATAAGACCTCGGAGACCCTTTCTAGTGCAGACATGTCAAATCTATAAACACAAAGCCACCTGCCTCACATCAGGACTAAACTCCTAATTTTGCCTCATTAGCAATCTGTCCTAATCAGCCCAGAGAAGAGGACAGAACAGAGTTTCATCTGAGGGGTGGGCATCAGAAAAATCCAGATTTTTTTTTCTTGATTCACATTCCCCTCCTCAGAAAAGACTGTCATTTTGCTCTGCGGCCACAAAGACCCTTGCTCCTAATTGGCTGGCCTACTGATACCTATTTTTCATTTGATTTAACAGTAAGTGAGCCGGTTCTGGAAAGATATACACACTAGCACGGAATCCACAGCTGTTTACAAACATTCTTGGTTGTGAGAATCCTATTAAAATTCTCTACATACCCTAGTTACTAAGGCTTCCAGAAGAGATGTGACAGGAAATCTTGTCTTAATATGAAACCTCGGCATCTCCCCCAGGAAGACGAAGGCTATAAACTGGTGTTTTTTATTAGAGCCTTTCTTTTGGAAATATAACAACCAGTTGTGGTGATAGTGTTCATGGTTAATCAAGTCTGTTTTTGTTTTTGTTTTTGTTTTGTCCGTGTGTGTGTTTTTGTTTTTATTTTTTTTTTCCAGGAAACCTTTTCGCCAGCTGATTTTTAAAAAATAACTTTTTTTAAAAGAATTGAGGGCATAAACATCTGTATAAAGAGGCAGCATTCTGTGTGAGAGAAGATGTGGTCTCAGGGCTAACTGAGAGGGTCGTCTGTGTAGAAGAAAAATCACCAGAGTTCATTCTTTTCTTCCATCACAGATTTGTTGAGTGCACAGACTACTATAACATTGAGGGCAGATGCTGTAAATACAACTGGGTAGTGTGCGCGCTCCAGGACTCACTGTCTGATAGGGGAGGCTAGCGTGCATCGGGGGTGCACCACGTACGATGGAGGCACTGGGGACGGAAGGGGCTGGGGGGATCCGTGAGTAACTGTCCCAGCTTAGGAGAGCTGGGGGTAACACTGAAAAGTAACATGTGAATTTTGTCTTGGAGAATGAGCAGTAGCAGCTGGCAGGGGAGATATCAAAGCATGTGTGTTGGACACGTTCCATTGGCCCCTCCAGATTCCCCCCGCCCCCACCACCTCCTCTGCCATCTGCTGGGGTGATGGGACCTTCGTGCCCTCTGGCTTTAAGTTCTGATCAGTCCGTGTGTCACCTCCACAGGAGCTTGGAAGAAGAGGAGAGGGGAGGTCAGGGGGCTTTATTCCCTCTCTGCATTCCTGAGCAGGCTAATTGCTCATTCAGTGAAACCAAAATTAAATCCAGGTGACCTCTACAAGACCCTCTCTCATTGCATTTCAGTAAACACTCTTGCCTAGAGGAGCCCAGGGTAGAAATGGCATGCTCCCATGTGGCTGACCCTGCATTACCTCCTTAGCCCCTGATGTTCAAGTCCCTTCCGATGTACACTGTATCCCTTGGTACTTTGGTCCCTTTGCGTATCAGTTGGAGTATGCAGTCTCTACCCAGCTGAGACCCTGACTGGGACCCAGCGTGCAAGGCTTGGGGGTGGGGGAGGGAGGGACAGACTGACCAAAGACACAGGGTGAAAAACTGTAGAATCCTTGGAAGGCACCGTGTTGTTCAGAGATGCTAGAACATGAGGGGATGTCTGTGGGGGGGGGGGGTGGGGGACAGCCAAGTCCCTCAAGGTTTGTCAAGTAGGACGATGGGACATAACAGGATTCAGTTTAAGTTGACAGAGATCAGCCTGGCCGTGGCATAGAGAATGATCTGGAAGGGAGAGAGACTTAGGAGACTAGTGGGGGTGTCGGTGACCACCCTTAGCCCCTCCCCCACCACCCCCATGGTTCTAGCTCCCTCCGGCCCACATCACTGTGGTTCCTGGTTTTGTTAGATGGCATCCGCCACTGGGCTTCTGGAACAGAACCCCTTCTCTCTAGCTGTTGCTCCTTTTGGGTTATCTTGCTCTCCCATATTTGGCTCTTGTCTATCACCTGAACAACCTGTGCACTATAGTTAATCCCTTCTTTCATAAATATTTCAAGTGCTTGTTTTTTTTTCTGGTTACACCTAGGAGAATGTAAGCATCTTAATAGGCCAAGACAACGAGATGACAAGTAGTGGCATATTCTAAGGGGGACTCTTGCTGGCACAGGGCTACAGTCTTCCCTCCAGGCAGAAAGCTATTCCTCCCTTGAACGAGGAGTAGAACAGTGCAGTGCGCCCACGGGGGTTCCAGAGGAGGCTGCTGGGGCCAGAGAGCTGCCTAGATAATCCCATGCAAGTTTCCTGATCTCTGTGTGCCTCGTTTCCTCATGTGTAAATTAAAGATAGTCGTGCCTCCCATCTGGGATTGTTGCAAGCATTAAAATGAGCGAATACAGTCTATATAAAATGTTTGAAGCAGCCCGTGGTAGAGCTCAAGTGCCATATTCGTATAGCTCTGCTATCAAGCTATTCTCTCTGGGTTGGGGCATGAAAGGCTGATGTCTCCAAACACCAAGTTATCCCCATATGAGGACAGTAGATTTGGGCTGTGACTGAGAGGGATGCTATAGAGAGGAATAATTTTCCAGGGGCAACCAGTGGTTGCCGTGGTTTCCAACTGGGAGAAACTCCAAGGTCAGTTCCTGGCAAATATTTCACTGCTGATAGGAGCAAGGCGGTTCCTCTCTGCTCCTAACCATTTCCTCTGCACCCAGCTCAGATGGCTCCAAAACCTAGCCTGCTTTAACACAGGGCAGCAGGTGAGAGAAATGTGAATAAGGTAGAAATCAGAAAACACAGCAATCCAGCTGACTGACCACTGACCATGAAGGGCAAATACAGCTGATTCCCCAGGGGGGCCCGAGAAGGCCAGTGTCGCTCGGAGAAATGAAATTTTAATAACCACGGGAGGAAGAGAGCATTTTATTATAAGACTCAGGTCTGCATTGATAAAGATCACTGAAGACGACTTAGATTATTTGAAATTTTAGTTCTGCTCTCTGAGCGATTCATTTTTATTTCCCTGGAAATTCAAGTCCCAGGGCGCGGGGGAAATTACAGTGCACAAAGCTCTGGTAAAAGCTCTCCCCCGCTCCCCCCCCCCCCCGCCGAACCCCACACCACTCACCACCCAATTTAACTGTTGCCCGCCTGCCTCCAGGCCCCCTGTGTGTTTCATCCTCAAATCAATGTTCCATCCTTAGGAATTAAACTCGTCTGACAGCCCACCTGAAATATTGATTAAACATTTTCCTTTATAGAGTGGCTCCAGTTGTTTCTGGAAGCCTCTCCCACGGGCAGGGGATTACTTTCAAAGAACGTGTTTTCTAGGATATTGGCCTCTCCCACAGCGTAGGGCATTCTGAGGGCAGCCCCTTGAGCTGGGCACTGAAAGTGGGTAAGTTCATGATGGGCAGGCTGGAGAGTCCTCATATACACAGTCTTAAAAGATGCAAGTTTCTTCAGTATTAACAGGATTCTGCCTGAGTCAAATGCGCGCTCTCTGCTCTCTCTCTCTTGTCTACTGATTATTAACTACTCTGAAAGTACCACTACACATAGACCAGTCATTCAAACGCTTTTGAAAATGCATTTAAAAGGCAACGTAGAAAAGTTAAACCAAAGTTGTTTCCTACTTACACAGCATAAAATGATTCTTCCTCTAGGGAAGCTGGGGCTTAGTCACGTATTTACAAAGCTGAATTAGAGATGGAAGAAAAAGAAAAGAAATTGGTGAGGACTTGTGATTTTTAAAAAGTTTTTTATTTTATTTTTTTAAGTTTATTTTTGAGAGAGAGAGAGTGGAGGAGGGGCAGAGAGAGACAGAGAATCCCAGGCAGGCTCCGCATTGTCCGTGCAGAGCCCAGTGCTGGGCTGGAACCTGTGAACCATGAGATCATGACCTGAGCCAAAGTGAGTGAGCCACCCAGGCACCCCTGATTTTTTTTTTTTAACGGCCACAAATTCTTTGTAGCTACTCTTACCAAGAGGTGGAGTCTTTCCTTTCTTCTTGAATCTGGGCTGGCCTGGAGGGTTGCTTTGGCCAAGAGAAGGCAGGAAAAAGGAAGGTGTTAGGCTTGTTGCCTTAAGAGACCAGTGGCTTCTGTTCTTGCTCATGGCTGTTGCCTCCATGTGAACAAGTCCAGGCTGGTCTGCTGGAGGGACCCCATGGAGGAGAAATGAGGCGTCCTAACCAACGGCCTACCAATCACCAAGAATGTGAGTGAGGCCATCTTAGACCACCCAGCCCTGTCAACCACCTGGTGACTGCACCTGCACACATGACCTCAAGCCAAGGCAGCAGAAGACCCTCCAGTCTGAGCCCAGCCCAAATGGTTGACCTGTAGAATCATGAGCAAATAACGTGACTGGTTCTCTTAAGCCATTAAATGTTGGAGTGGTTGGTCACACAATAGCAGGTAACAGTCGCAAGATTAGCACTTGATTCATCTGAGAAATCAAGAAGATCACATCCAGTTACAGAACATAGTCGACGGATGGAGTATTCACACTGACTGAGACAGCCTGCAGAAAATGTGAACAATCAGACTCCCCGGAATATCTACCTGGATTTTTCAAAAGCAAGTATTTTTATAAAAATTATCTGCAAAACTGGTAACTTCCTACTTGTTTTTTTGGAACAGCAGAGTCATAGGCTTGTTGATCATACATTCTTGGGTTATTTGCCGCTGTTCTGTTCAGAGATTTGTCTACATTCTCTCCTCCTGTGGAGTGAAGAATTTAACGCTGCCCAGAGAGGTCTGGCCTTGGCCCTCAGCTTGTGGGAGGGGATCTTTAAGCCCTTGAAGTGTTATGCGTGATGCGAATGTCTTTGTTTGCTTGAGGGTCCTGGGTCAGCCAGACAGTAACAGTATGATTTGGGGTTGGAGCTTGGAGCCACACTGACAGTGTGACCTAGGTGGAGACTCTGGGTCATGAGGTACCAGCCTGATCTCGTGAGGAGTTGGAAACCGAGATCAGCCAAGTGGGTAGTCAACCAGGTCTATGCGATGGAGCCTCTGATAAGGACTGGGTTCCAAGGCTCAGCCAAGCCTGCTTGGTTGTTAACACTTGATGAACATTGTCCCATATCAGGGCCAGGGAAATAACACTTTACTTCATGGGAGAAAATAACTAAAACCTCTGCATTTGGTACTTTCCCTGGACTCGGTCCTACGCCTTTCTTCCCTTGACTGCTTTGAATCTGTACCCTTCCTCTGTAATTAGCCGTAACTGTGAGTATATAATAGCTTTCCTGGAGTTCTGTGGGCCTCTCTCATGACTTCTCAAAACCAACAGTGGTTTTGGAACCCCCTGAACTTGTTGTTAGTGTCAGAAGTGAGGGCAGTCCTGTGTGGATAGACTCTTCCCCTAACTTCGCAGTTAGCTTTTATACCTTCCTTTGAGCTGTATTTCAAACCTGCCTCGAGGACACCTTCCCTGGGCATGTTGGGTACCTAGAAGGTGTTTAACGTGAAATAAATTGATTTTAAGTTCTTAGGACTTTGCCTTAGAATTATTAATTTGGGGCCCCTTAGAATGACTCCCACTCAACAAATACATTTATGGCAACCAGCAATTTCACTCCCCCAGGCACCCCGGAAAGATTTCCCTTTCTCTACAAAGATGATGCCAACGCATTCTAATACCAGTCTTCTAGTGGTGGGGGATGGGGAGGAGAGAGAAATAGCCATTTTCAGGGGAAAATCCACTCTCTGAATACTTAGAGCCTGCAGGGCTCACCTGTAACTCTCTTAGGATACTTAGACTGTGGTTCCTGGCTTTGCTCTTGATCGTGTATACTTACTACACGTCCTGTACTAGGTTTTAGTGCCTTGCAGAGGGAAGTGGTACCAGGAGGAAAGGTTGAAAAAAGGACAGGCAGATTTTGTCTAGAGAAGTTGGTATGGAGCAGGAGAAAAGAGAGAAATGCCTTGGCTATTTCTCTCTCCTCCCCAGCCCCCACCACTAGAAGACTGGTATTAGAATGCGTTGGCATCATCTTTGTAGAGAAAGGGAAATCTTTCCGGGGTGCCTGGGGGAGTGAACATGCTGGTTGCCATAAATGTATTTGTTGAGTGGGAGTCATTCTAAGGGGCCCCAAATTAATAATTCTAGGGCAAAGTCCTAAGAACTTAAAATCAATTTATTTCACGTTAAACACCTTCTATGTACCCAACACTTAACTAAGTGCTGTGAAGAACTTCAAAGAAGTCGAAAATACAGTCTCTGCGTAGCATTTAGTATTTCATTAGCTCACAGACTTGGCTAAGCACAGTGAAAGACATGAAAGAAACATAACGAGTGAACTTTGTTTTCCAGGAGCTCATAGATTTGTGGGAAAGACAAAGTATACTTTGAGATGTTTAAGATGTGATCCTCGGTGGGGGTGGGGGTGGGGGGAAGGGTACCTGGATGGCTCTGTCAGTTAAGCATCCCACTTCTGCTCAGGTCATTATTTCAAGGTTCGTGAGTTCAGGCACCACATCGGGCTTTGTGTTGTCAACTCAGAGCCCGCTTCACATCCTCTGTTCCCCTCTCTCTCTGCCCCTCGTGTTCGCGCTCTCTCTCAAAAATAAACTTTTTAAAAAGTACAAAAAAAAAAATGTGGTCCTAGGCAGGAAATGGCAAGTGCCAGAATGGTTTACACAGAGTCTAACTAGCCCTTCATTAGAAGGGAAGGACCAAGATGTCTTTCAGTGGGATCCATTGGTGGGAAAGACTGAGCTTATACCCTTGGGATCTTGGCTCATTAAACTACTGTAATTCCTGAGGAAATATGCCTGTCATAAATCTACAAAGAGAAATTCAGGAAAATAGACATACAGGACAGCTATGCTGTTAGATGGGTGAAGACACTTCTAGAGAAGATAACATAACCTAAAAGCACATTCAAACCTGGAAAGAATCTCAAAATACTGAACATAGAGTTGCCATATGACCCAAAAATTCCATTCCTGGGTGTAGACCCAAAAGAATTGGAAGCATGTGTCCTTGCAAAAACTTACAAGTGTTCATGGCAACATTATTGATCAAAGCTAAAAAGTGGATCCAATCCAAATGTCCACCAAGAGATGAGTGGATAAGTAAATTGTGTTATATCCATATAATGGAATATTATTCAACAATAAAAAGGAATTACCTCTTGATACATGCTGTAACACAGATGAACCCTGACGACTTTATGATAAATGAGAGAAGACCTACACACGATGTGACAAATTGTAGGGTGCCATTTACATAAAATATACAGAGCAGGCAAATCCATAGAGACAGAAAGAGGATTGGGAGTCACCAGGGGCTGGAGGAAGCAGAGAACACAGAATGCCTATTTCGGAGGTGCAGATGGGGTTTCTTGTGGGAGTGTTGAAACCCAATATTAGCTAATAGTAGAAAATAGTGACAGTTGCACAACAGTGAAACCAAAAATCACTGAGTTGTTCACTTTAAAAGAAAGGGTGGATTCTACGGTTTGTGAATTGTGTCTTAACAAAGCTGTTATAAAAATTTTTAAAGGAAAACATGGGAGGGGTAACTCCCCCAAGGTTGCTAAGAACGCTGACCCAAAGAGTGAAATCATAAAAGGGACATCTGAAGAAAAGACATAGACAAAACAGAGGACATGCATAGACATAAGATTCTACCTAGACCTCCGCTTCTCATTTGATGTCATTAAAAAAATAAATAAATAACAAACAAACAAAACTATAAGGTGTGCCTGAATTAAGAAAAAGAAAAAGTGGAGTGTAATGTGTCATTTTACGTTGGCAACTTACAGTCATGAAATCCTAACTGGGATATGCTTTCTTAAAGATATGTTAGCATGATCTGATTAAAAAAAAACCCCTTATTTCAAATAATTTTGAACATAGAGAAAGGGTACAGTAATAGTAATAGAATACCTACTTATATCCTTTAACCCGTATATGCTTGTACTTAGTGTTAACATTTGCCCCACTTGCTTTATGGTTTATGCTTGCACACCCTTCTTTCTTGGTGTCGTTTCTCTCTCTCATACATATTTGTATGTGTGTGTGTGTGTGTGTGTGTGTGTGTGTGTGTATGTGTGTGTGTGTGTGCGTAGATAAATGTTGGTAAACATCTTGGCCCTTTACCTAATATAACCGTGTTCCGTGAATACTTTTTAGGAATAAAGATACTATCTTATGCAAAGTAAAGTGATCGACTTGAGCAAGTTTAACATTGATAAAGTTGTTTGCTGAAGTTGTGTCTGTTGTATCAATAGGGTGGAAATACTATATAATGGTGCACCTGTCTTCCCAACTCTGTGTTCAGGGACATCCTGTAGGTAGCTTGCAACTGTCCATGGTGGGAATAAACACTACAAATCAGGGCTTGCTTGTTGTTTTGTTGATCTTCTAGACTTCAGTGATGGATAAAATGTTAACGGAGTTGAAAGTATATCATGTCTGTAGCTCTACATTGTAAATATTGGTGTATTTGGTGTAAAATAGCACCAAAAAATGGAGGGAAGGCATATCCTTCCAATATTTGAAAACTGTCAGATTGAGCAAAGATTTCACTCATGTTATTGACAAACAAGTTCTAACGTGTCTTTGTTGTTTGACTTTGGTCTTAAATGGAAAAGAAAATAACGTGCCGATCAGAACTACCCATTTTCATCAATAACAAGCAACTCTTTGAGAACTCAGGTAGTAAGCATTTATTCGTAGCCTGGTTAGGTCAAATTGTGGTTCAATTACAACCATAGGTTGACGACAGATAACAAGAGTTTGTCAAAACTCAACAAAAGCATTCTGTGAGAATCGATTGGCTACATGGGATTTATAATAAAGAAGTATTGCGTTAAAAAAATCAATGAAAATGGGGGAAAAACCCCAAATTGCAGTCTTCACTCACTTCTGGAAGTCTGTACCTTTTGACCACCTTGACCCGTTTTACCTGTTGCTCACCTCCTGCTTGCCATTATTCATTTAAAACACAGTTTGGTTTAATTTTCTTTTTCAGTTTACTTTAAATTTTACTATCTTTCTCCTTTCGCATGCTTATTGGCTTAATTTCATTTTTTAATTATATAGTACAGTAACGTACTTCCGAAAATCAAAATTACACAGGAAACTATGCGCGGAAGGGTTATTCTCTCTCGTACGTCTTACGCCTTGTTCACCTACCCTTGTGGGTGCCTCGTTTCATCTCACTTTGTCACTTTCTGAAGTTTTTATTCCTCCTATATACTTTTTCAAGGTACACAGGTAAGACTAATTTTCTCATTTTTTCCTCCACAGACGCTACCACACGTTCTGCCTGTAAATATGCTTATTCGCACTGTGCGTGTTTGTTTTACTTAATATATTTTGGGAAACATCGTCATTTCATATATCCCCCCACCTCCCAACTGCCTACTACTCCATTTTGTGCGTCCACCATACTTTATCCAACCAATCTCTTCTGTTGGGACCTTTAGCTAATTTCGATTAGTCTGCCATTCTAATAATGCTGCAGTGAGTAACTTGAGCAGAGAGGTGTTCGAATTTACAGAAAGCCCAAAGCTTTTGCGGAGAAAGCTTTATCAAAGTTGTCAGGCGGGGTCTGGCACCAGCTCGAGATGTCTGCAGCACGGTGCTGCGTGTAAACGGGCAGGAGCCTCCTTCGGAAACAAGTGATTGGCATTCCCCAAAGAGCTCCTGATGGGACCTCCCCCAGGATGGGGGTGCCAGTGGGTCTTGGGATCTCCCGACTGTCCAAAGTTGATCACTGTCAGGAAGGGCCAATATCCTTGAGCCCACGGGAGGCTTACCAGGCTTCTGTGCAGAGTCTCACGTTCATTCAGCAAACACCTGGGTCTTTTCACAGGGGCCACACTGCTCAGGGAGTCCTGTGTCTACACAGGTGAGCTAGGCTCACAGTGTAGACCCACCTCGGGTATGCTTTGCACCCAGCCCAAGCTCAAGGCCAGCAGGTTCCTAGCATCACATTTTTCCCTGAACCCCATGCTCTGAGTGTGCAGGCCCTTGTCAGCCAAGGCCGTAGGGGACTTTTACAGGCCCTTACCTTCACCCAGTACACACATATTGCCTGATCTCCCTGTTGCCCTAACAGGTGTGTGTGTGTGTGTGTGTGTGTGTGTGTGTGTGTGTGTGTGTGTGGCGGGAGGGGAGAGCTCCCAAGGAAAGGGGGAAAGATGTAAAAAATAGTGTTTTCTAAGCCCTCCTGCTCAGTTGCTTGCTGGGTAACTGTGAGTGTTAAGCATCCTTGCACATTCTAGAAGGGGGGTGGCTCCCAAGCCATTTCCTCTCCAGCCTGCTGCCAGGCCCTCTCTGGGAAGGCCGCTGCCCCTGGCTCAGCAGCTGGGGGGCAGGCGTGCTTTGCACAGGTTCCAGGAGACTTGACATGAGGACCCCAAGGTGGTTGGGTGCACGGGACTCAGGCGGCAGCGGGGGTGTGTGACCAGCTTTGCCTTGGCACCCTCTCCGCACCTCAGTGCTCCGGTGACATCCAACATCTGTGGCTGTCCATCCGTGTCTGTCCTACAGCACCACTCCCTCCAGGAACCGGGAGGAGTGCGTGATGGCCCCAAGGAGTCAGTCCCGCAAACCGGGTGGGAAGCACGGGGGAGAAAGGAAGGCAGACGCGTGGAGCTCCTCATAGGGTTAACACAGCCGGGCGCACACAAAGGATGGATGAGAGCGAGGAGAAAAGAAACGCGGGCGCAGCGAGTAGGGGGAAACACCTTCCAGCCTCGCTTTTTGCAGCAGGGGGTACATTTACATTTCAGAGTAAACTGAGCTACACCAGAGGGTAGCTGGGAGTGCGTCCCTCCCCAGGCAGCTGATGAAAGACCCTCCCAGCGCCTTTGATGCGGGATGCACTTTGGAGCACGTTTTCAAACGTGCATCTGTGGTGAGTTCAACCCGGGAACCCCGGCGGAGCAGCCGAGCGGCCGAGGGAGGTGAGAGGGAAAACCTTGCCTGGTGCTCGCCGGGCCTGGAATGGAGCAGCACAAAGCAAAACCCGGAGTGGATCTGGGGAAGCAAAGCAGCAATGCCTGGGAGCCTTGCACCCAGTCCCTCTGCAGAAACTCCTAGGCCGGCAGGGGCTCTGCGAGGCCCGCCCTTTGAGCGCCCCACCCCGAGGGCTCACCAGCGGTGGGAACCTAGGAGGGGCCGAACATGCTGTTTGGAATAATTTAGGAGGGGGAATATTCTTCCTGCTTGGTAGTGTGAAATCACTTATTTATGGCTTCCTTTCAGGCCCGGGTTTGCAGATAATCCCCCTTTCTAAGCAGCCGAACTCATGAATGTTGATCTTGCAAATCAAGCTGACACTAGCAGCTTTTGTCCACCGGGGCATACATCAAGGCCTGCCTTCTCCCCAGCACGTTTCCCCTCTCAGTTTCCCCTCTCATCGGAATGCGTGTCCCAGCCTCCGGGGTCCCTGAAAGGCACTCTCCGCCCCACAGCGACCTGGGGTCTCCGGCAACAATTGAGGGGCTTGTCTGCCAAGTGCCTGCCGAGCGCGCTGGGGGCCCAACTTGGAGCCTCCTGTGCAGAGCCCCAAGAGAAGCCCTCAAGAAAAATGGCCCCAACAGGAGGAGGTCAACCGATGAGGGGCTCCCGGGCTCTAGACCCCCCTCCAGGGGGCTTAGGTATTCATCCTTAAACACACATGCCAGCCTAGCCCGGACAAAACACAGCTCCCAGAAAGGAAGCAATGAAACAAACAATCGCATTTATGTGACAAGATGGGCTGAGAGGAGGCAAAGCCAGCCGGGATGTATGGATCTGAAATAATGAGATCGGATGGAGGAGGGCACATGTCAACCGCATTCACAGAAGCCATCCATAAAGGAGCCTTTGCTCCAAGCAAGGCAGGTCTTTGGTTTGTAGAGCGGATTCGGTGATAACCCTGGAACAGGGGGTGACAGAATGCTCTTTTATTAATGCTAATGAACTTACATGTATAAAGAACTCTAGGCTTCAGGGAAATAGGTGCTAACTGCAGACCAATTTTTTTTTATGAGTGTTTGGTGATTAATGTGGCTGGGGAAAGGAGTAAGAATGCAGGCACCCACACCCTCCCTCTTAGGAATCCAGACTCATGAATAAAGATATTCGTGCTTAATTTAAATGGTATTATGATGCACTTTCCAAACTGGTCTCCATGGCTGAGGCAACTCATTATGTTTTATCAATGCACAGTTGACCTGTGTGATTTCTCACCATTTGGTTAAGGGCCTCTCAGTGTTCACGTAGGGCCATAGGAAGGATATGTTAACACATATATTTCGTCCTTTTTTTTTTTTTTTTAATCTGGATTGCTTGATACAGAATGGATAATGGCGGTGGTCAGGATTCTTGCTGCTATGGTGCTATTTCTTGCCCCCTCCCCACCCCAGACCCCAATTTACAAATCTCCCTGTGCCCTGTGAAATAAAGCTCCCGTGGCCATTGCAACCCTGTAGATAAGTCCTCTCCCTGAGGTCCCAGCAAACAGGAGCCCTGATTCTTGGCACTTCTTAACCAACTTTTACCGCTTGTCAGTCACCTGCCCTGCCATGGAGTGTGCTAGAGAGGAAACCATGAAGGATGATTGAAGTTGGGTTTTGTGGAGAGGAAAGAGATGATCAGAGGGACCGTTTCTCAGAGAGAAGGGGTGTAACCAGTTAGGGCACTGTCAGTGGGGAGAGTATTTCCTCTATGCCCTGGTCACCATCTTCATGTCACTTAGGCTCTCCAGTCCTAGACCCCATTGGTCAAGAGAACGAAGCAAATTAACTGCTTTCCTTTTGTGGGAAGAGTTCGAGGGACAGTTCAATTATCATCAAAGAAACTGATCAACCTGGTCTTTGCTTGGGATTCTCAGCTGCATACTTCATGGTATGTTGGTGGTTTCTGGGGGTTGGCTTTGACAGTGTCCCGCTTGTGGTGGTTTTCATCTACACATTCTCCTTCTTCTGTATCTCCCTGATGCCATATGGCTCTGGGTGGGGCAGGTCATGTGACCATTCAGGCACATGACCCGACCGGTTCCATGTTGTCTTCTGAGAACTGGGGTCTTCAGTGGGACAGCCAGTACAGAGGAAGTTGAGCGTGATTTCTGATGAGCACACCCTACAGAAAGGGTCGCGCAGAGCATGATCCCTGGAGCTCTTTGGTTGCTGGTAACTTCCAAAGCCTACTGTTCAGCTCGTTTCTGTTTTGGGACTGCTGCACCTGTCCTTGAAAAACTCTTTTAACTAAGTATTGAACTTAAGTATATTGATATACAAGTTCTAAGGAAAACAGCAAGCTTAGAAACCACTTATTTTGGGGGTGCCTGGTGGCTCAGTCAGTTAAGCATCCAACTTCGGCTCAGGTCATGATCTCACAGCTTGTGAGTTCGAGCCCCGCATCTGTCTCTGTGATGGCAGCTCAGAGCCTGGAACCTGCTTCAGATTCTGTGTCTCCCTCTCTGCCCCTCCCCCACTCGTGCTCTGTCTCTCTCTCTCTCAAAAAAATAAACATTAAAAAAAATTTTTTTAATAAAAAAACACTTTTTTATCGTGAAATATACATCCAGAAAAGCACATAAAAATGGATTACAAACAATTATGAAGTAAGCACCCATGTATGGGATTGCCACCTAGGTCAAGACATAGCAGATTATTTGTATGTCCCCCTGAGTGCTCCCTTAATGATGACAACCACTTTGCTCTTCCCTACCCCTTATTCTGATATTCTTGATAATCCTTTCTTTGCTTCGCTTCAGTTTTATTACCTACGTGTGTGTTCCTACACGATTGTTTAATTTTGTCTGTTTTTGAAATGTATGTGGAAGGAGTTAGTTTTGTCTTTGTTTACCGTTATGTTGGTCATGTTATTATGCATAGAAATAGTTTGCCAATTTTATTACCACATGGTAGTACGTGTGTGAACCTACCAGTTACTGATCCATTCTACCCCCAATGGACATTCACTTTTTTTCTCCTGGGGCTATTCCAAACAGTGTTGCTATGAGCATCATTGTATGTCTTCCAACAACATGCGAGCACATTTCTCTGCAGGAAATCCCTAGGCATGGAATTGCTGGGTCATAGAGTATATATATCCTCATCCGTACTAGATAATGTTACCCTGGTTTTCCAAATCATTGAACTAGTTTTCCATGATGAGGGATTCTGTCTTCTCATCTCTCTAGACTTGGTATTTTCAGCTCTTTAAACTTTGCTCATCTGGTGTGGCTTCATTTTTATTGCAATTTCCTGATGACTGATGATGTATGCATCTTTCCAGGTCTTCATTGGCCATTTTATTTCCAAACGTGAATTACTATTTCGTAGAGACACGCACAGACACACACACACGCGCGCGTGTGTATATGTGTGTGTATATGAATGGTTCACATTTCTTTAAGTGATCAAAATAGTATCAAATCTTAGTTTGGTATTCAACCATCAGATTCAAGGAAAATTGTTCTATTTCTGGTGTCTGGCTCTTACAGAATGCATTTGTTTATATTTACCTCAAGAGGTAAATTTGAGGAGCTAATCAGAAAGTCTTGATCTTGAAATTATTTCCTTTGAATTTTCATTTGAAGATCTAATTGTACTGAAACCCAATATTAATCCCTGCTCGTGGTAATGCCTATTAACTTTATGTCTACTAAATAATTCACGTAATCATGGAGGCTGCCATAAAACTGAACCACTACCCTTCACAAGAGGCCTGCAGAGAACTAGGACCTATGGAATTATTGCTTGAGCTAGTAGATTTGTCTGTTCACATCCAAAAGAGGCAATTTGCTTTTTATTTTATAACAAAAATGAAGTATCTGCCCTTCCCAGGTACAACCAAAGATAGCTTTAGCCAACCATATTTAGATATTCAACAGATTTCCTTCTCCCTCCTCACTCCCCACTGGTTTTGGTTGTCTACTCTCCTTGTCTTTGATCGATAAAAGGAAAACGAGGAAATGTAAGACATAATGAAAATAAGAAGCTTCTGGGTGCTAAAACTTGAGGCTGTGGTTTTGGATTCTGTGCTAGCCCCGGGGACCATCCAGAACAGGGATGGCAAATAGGTTTCATTTGCCACATCGACGCTAGTTGACTACATTAATAGATGGAAGAAAGACCAACTCCCACCTGGGCTCTTTGGGGAAGAATGTCATGATAGGTTAGTCACATCTGCTGTAGCTTGGGGTGGAAAGAGGCAGGACTTACATCACCTGCAGCACAGAGCAGTGGTTCCCAAACTTGGCTGCCCTTGGGACTCATCTGGGGAGTTTTTTACGTGGACCAGCCCAGGTCCCGTCCAAGACCAATTACCTCAGCAACTCTGGGAATGGCCCAGGCATCAGTATCTTTCAACCTCCAGGGAGATTCCGATGTGCTGCCGAGTTTGAGAACCATGGATCAAGGGCACTGTTTTCTTAACGATTTGTTTTTCCCACCCTCGCCCCCGACAGAAGGCGGCGATTATCTTTTCACGATAATTTTTGTTTTTTCCCAACTGCCCTCCCTCCCAGGGAATTTTACCAGCAGAGATATTCGGGTTTGTGTACCCTGTGTGTATCTGTGCTTTATACATGAAAAGGGTCAGGTGTTGTCTCCTCTCCCGCCCCAAGAACCAATCTTTGCCCCCTAGACAGCCAATATCAGCTGTGTTGAAGAATGTGTGACCTAGAGAATAAGAATTTACTTTTTGAGACTTGTTCATAATGAGAAAAACGTGACTTGGTGCCATTTGAGATGCAGGAGTGTTCATGTACTCTGCACGAGCAAAAATGCCCTTGTAAGCGGAATAGTAGAGGTACAAAATTAAGCATGAGGCCACTGATTCACTTGGTTACGCTGTTAATAGTTTTCAGAAATAATTAAGTGATAATGTTAATTGAGCAGGGTGCTATCAGTTGTGCTGATCCCCTACTGTTAGATAAGTACTGAGAAGCGGGAATGTTTACTTTTCTAGCACAAGAAAGTGCTTCTAGGGTGAATAAATCCTAATAACACAGTGATTATTTCTATTCTCCATGATTATTCCTATTTTCCATTGTTGCCACAATTGATATTGTTTCTTCGGTTAGAGTTTTGTGCCTTATAATGCTGTCTGACCACTTTACTATTACTCACCAGCTTAGTAAGAGTCTCAGCATGAGTTTTAACAGTGCATTTATTCACCTATAACCTACAGTGGTCTTTACCATTATGTCTTTTCACCTTTACAACTGAAAAAAAAAAAGAAAAACGTTAATGTTTCTTCGGAGGCTCTAAATAAACCCAAATTAAAAGACATAGAAGTAGGGGCACCTGGGTGGCTCAGTCAGTTAAACGTCCAACTTCAGCTCAGGTTATGATCTCGCTGTTTGTGAGTTCGAGCCCCGCATCAGGCTCTGTGCTGACAGCTCAGAGCCTGGACCCTGCTTCAGGTTCTGTGTCTCCTCCTCTCTGTCTCTCAATAAGAAATAAATGTTAAAAAAAATTTTTTTTGAGACATAGAAGTAAGCCAAGGGACACAAATTTAGGGCCTGGGCAGACACTTCTTTTCTATTTCCTTAAGCGCCCCCTCCCCACGCTGGGCATCTGACTCAAGACCACCCACCCCCACCCCGACACTCACTCTGTTACCTCGCCCAAGTCGCCCAAGTTGTTTAATCCCTCTGTGCGTTGGTTTCATCTCCCTTCTAAAGAATTGAAAAATACCCCACCCAGGCTTCTGGTGAGCATCAATATGTAAAGCTATTTCATAAAAGTTGGAAGGTGCTACCCCAGTGAAAGGAAGCAGCGATCCCATGCGATTTAGCAAGTACTTATTAGTCACCTTTGTTCCAGTCACTGACCTTAACCTCTGAGCCCACACATGAGTAAGACAATGTCTCTGCCCTCACTGAGCTCACACCAACAGCCTTCCTGCCTTCCTGCCTTCCTGACATGTGGATTCTTGTTCCCAAAAAGGACGAGGTAAGCAAGCCATCAGATGGGAATCAGGTTCAACATTCGGGCATGCCCAGTGTTGTATGTTAACAGAGGTATTGCAGCTGAGAACTGCCTTTCTGATTTCCACACCAGTGGCTTATTCTCAGGGCTGCTGTGTATGAGCAGGCCGGGGTCTCAACACATCGGCTCAGTCTTGTCACAATCGGACTTCTCATTTGTCCACTGACAACAGGTTGACCAGTGCTGGTCCCTGAGTAAAGCGCAAGCCCATTGAGGGCAGGTGCCTGTGGGCTCCTTAGTGGGTCCTCCCACTTTGCTGCTGGCGGGCAGAAGTGCTGTGTGATGGGTATTGAACAGATAGTAACAGAGGGATCAGCAGACCTGGTGCCCTTTCACTGCCAATGTCATTCTGTAACAACTGTATCCTCTTTTTTTTTTTTTTTTTTTTGGTAAATTTAAATCCAAGTTAGTTAGGGGCCCCTGGGTAGCTCAGTCAATTAACTGTCTGACTCTGGGTTTAGCCTAAGGTCATGGTCTCATGGCTTTGTGAGTCCTAGCCCCACATCGGCCTCTAACGTTGGCATTGCGGAGTCTGCTTGGGATTCTCTCTCGTGCCCTCTCTCTCTGTCCCTCCCCCACTTCGCACCATCTTTCTCAATAGAAACTTTAAAAACATGAAAAAATGACTCGAAGTTGGTTAACATATAGTGTAGCATATGTACTAACATGCAGTGTTAGTATTGGTTTCAAGAGTAGAACCCGATGATTCATCACTTACATACACTACCCACTGCTCATCCCAACAGGTGCCCTCCTTAATGCCCTCCCTTTAGCCCACCCCCCCACCTCCCCTCCAGCAACCCTGGTTATTCTCTGTATTGAAGAGTCTCTCATGGTTTGCCTCCCTCTCTTGTTTTGTCTTATCTTTCCTTCCCCTCCCTGTGTGTGCGTCTGTTGTGTTTCTTAAATGCCACATAGAAATGAAATCGTCTGATATTTGTCTTTCTCCAACGGACTTATTTCGCTTAGCATGAGACCTTCTGGTTCCATCCTCGCACAACTACATCATCTTTTTTTTTTTTAATGTTTTTATTTATTTTTGAGACAGAGAGAGACAGAGCATGAGCAGGGAAGGGGCAGAGAGAGAGGGAGACACAGAATCGGAAGCAGGCTCCAGGCTCTGAGCCCTCAGCACAGAGCCCGATGCGGGGCTCGAACTCACAGACTGTGAGATCATGACCTAAGCCGAAGTCAGACGCTCAACCGACTGAGCCACCCAGGCACCCCACAACTACATCATCTTAAACCCTTGTCTGAAATGCCCAGTTCCCAGAGATCCTCCGGTCTGTCCCTGGCCCATCTGGCCACGGACCAGAGGAACACTGCTGGCACTTCTGTGTCTAACATCTGCGGCATTTCTTTTGCTCTCCTGTTCTCCCCCCCTTCCTTCTTCTCTCCGAAGCCCCATGCCAGGGGCCCTTGGGACTCCAGCCCAGTGACACATAGAAATTAAATGCGGCATTAAGCCGAACCTACCGTCAGAACCTACTGGGCCCCAGAGAGCTGCTGATGTCCCAGCGAGCAGCTCCGGCTGTGGGGAGAGGGGAGAGAGGCCCTCAGCCCAGCCTGGGCTCAGCACGTAGTCAGTCTTCAGAGTGCATCTGGGGACAGAAAACCAGCTTCCGAGAGTGGACAGCTGAAAGTGTGGCTTGATAAGGAACCACATAAGTCCCCCTAGACCCCGGGGAAGTGGAGTTTGCTTCCTCTGAGGCAGGGGCTCCTATGAGACATATCGGCTGCCTTGAGGACGCTTGGTACGCCTTGCAATTCCAAAGCGACATCCTTGTGTCCCACACTCGAAATACGAGCAATGCATTTCAGGAAATGTAAGCGGCAGGTCTCCCAATCTGCAGCCCATCCGTGGGAGCTTTTCCAGCCGGGTCCTAGTGCAGAGATGACAGGGGCCACCTGGTTAGAGGTGGAGCCTTGAGTTGCAGGGAGAGGCCTCACTGCCTCCCTGCTGGCAGTGAGACCAGGGCCTTTATTTTTCTTAAAAACTCAACACTTGGACGCCAGCAGCCTGTTTTTTACTCTCAAGGCGTCATGAAAGCTCAGCTTGCCTGAATTGGGCACGAGCGCCAGATCTGGGCGGCTCTGAACAAGGAGCGTGTGGTGCGGTTGTCAGCGTTGTTTTAATGTAACTTATTTTATGGTCTTGAGAGAGCTGAGCCAATCACGCGCAGTCCCAGAGAAAGGGCGCTGAGGCGACAGTTTGGCTGAGCTCAGAGGGTCTTCACGTGCGGGGACCTGGCCTGAGTGTCGTCTCCATTTCGCTTTGCAGAGATCCCTGCTCATTAGAAGCAATTCTGAAAAGGGCAGCTGCTTCCTGTCCCGGTTTAATCATCAGTATCCCATTTTTATGACTTCGATAAATCTGGTACCATCTCGACTGCACTTAACGTTGGCGATTGACCTTAAACACTCCAATAAATTCTTTTTAGGAGATAAAAACCTCCTGGTGATGTTGCCAGTGCCTACAACAGGTATCAGGAATACAGGATGGGGCGCCTGGGTGGCTCAGTCTGTTAAGCGTCAGGCTTCCACGCAGGTCACGATCTCACGGTTGGTGGGTTCGAGCCCTGCGTCTGGTTTCTCACTGGCAGTGCAGAGCCTGCTTGGGATTCTGTCTCTCCCTCTTTCTCTGCCCCTCCTGCACTCACACTCTCTCTCTCTCAACACTACATGAGTAAATGCTTTTAAAAATTAAAAAAAAAATTACAAAAGGAACACCCACCCTGCTCTTACGCACGGTGCTCTGGGGTCCTGCTAACCCGTGTCCTCAGGATGGGCTTCTACTTCCTCCTCCCCCTGAGGACAGGGACGGTCACACTGCTTTCCCAAACCCCCCCCCCCCGCCACTCGTCTCAAATCATTGTGAAATGTTGACTTCCTGTGATGGAAACATGATGTTCTAAACTGTGGCCAAAACAGAACCTTGATCTTCACCTCTGAACGTACTGGAATTGATGGAAACTACCGAGCTGATCGTGACACTGCTTTGTCCCTGCCGTGCACAGTGCTGGTTCACAGTTACTGTAAGACCTGTCTGAACACAACTGTGCATTAGAGTATGGAGCCTTTGGGTAGAGGGTGGCTCCAGGGCAGTTTCCAGCCTGCATTTTTCAGACTGTGCGAATATTTTAATACGTGTGAAAAGGGGTTCCTCGAAATAAAGGCTTTCATCCGTGGGCCACTACGTTTGGGAGCCACCAGATTCCCAATGTCCTGCCTGGAGGTTCTCAAAGCGAATTACCCCCCAAAAATGCTCTGAGAAGCCTCCCTGTAGAGAAAGTGTCCTTCTACCTAGCATTTTCCAAACACTTTTGATCGCAGAATTCTGAGAGATCCAGTGCTGAGAGAGCATCATGGTAGGGGTGGAGGGATAGGACATTCTAACTAAGATGTTAATAATTGGGGATAGATGTGAGGAAACCTTGTGAATTGGAGCTCAGCTCTGGGGTGTGCAAGGGGGTCCTGGACCAGCACTTAAAGGGTTACGTAGTGAGCTTTTATTGGCCCTGTGCCCGGCACTGTGCTACATCTTTTACCCGAGCATAACTTCATGAATTTTAGTCCTTAAAACAACCACACAGGTCGGTCCTACACACACCCAACTTTATGACTAAGCAACAGAAAGATGAAGTCGTCATCCCAAGGTCACTGAGTCTTTAAGGGGCGGAAGAACAAACACCACAGCGGAGTCCGGCTCTGCCTGTCGCCAAGATCCGCGTCCTTCTCCCGAACACTTCGCTGCTTCCCTGTGGAAGCTTCGTGTCCTTGGACTGCCTCGGCGGAGATTTGAATAAGGGTCAGTGTGGGTCAGGAAGGTGGAAGCTGTCCCCGGAGAGTTCTGGAATGGAATGCTGAAGTGGCCAATGTCTCCAGTGATGGGGGCCAAGTCGACAGATTGGGCCCTGCTCTCATGTGTTGCGGTCATGGGTGGATGCTGTCCGTCCTGCCGTTGAGACAGAAGCAGGATTCCCAGCTGTGAGCCTCAGAAGGAAGGCTCGTAGACACTCACGGCATCACGGTGTGCCAGGAACTGAGCCGGTAGCCAACAGCTCCCTGGTACTCTGAAGTGCGGTCCCCAGGTCGGCAGCTTTGGCATCCTCTGGGTACTTGACAGAAAGCCAGATGCTCGGACCCTGCTTCAGACCTCGCGAGTCAGAATCTCTGAGGATGTGGCCCGGGAAACTTTTTAACAAGTCCTGCAGAGCAGTCTTGTACATCTGCTAGTCCGAATCTCTCATAGGTGATAGAACTGTGTCCAAAAGTAAAGAGTTGAGCAGATTGACTCAGTTCCTACAAGTGAGTATTGGTACAGCTAGGCTACCGTTTTGGTTTCACCAGCCGCATTTCCGTAGTCCTTTCTTCTAGAAAGGACTAGATTTTCCTTGGGGTGTCCTGCCCGATCCTCTTTTTTATTCATGTGCTTTGGATAGAGCTAACGCCATACTCCCAGACTTCAGGGTGGGCGCATGGGCCAGTCTGGTCAAATGGAGTATCACCACCGTGGCCACCGATGGTTGGTTCAGGGATGGGCATCAGCCAATGAGACTTGCTTGTGGGAAATTTACTGGGAACTTGGGAAAGAGAATCTTTCTATTGAGATTGACAGCTGTAAGGATGACGTATGAATGAGCTGTGTACCATGAAGCTCACCCAAGTAGAAGTCTCATCTGAAAGAGCCCTACTCTGGGCTCCAGAACCTTGATTTCAACCATCAGCTAGATTCCAGTTAGTCCCGGGACCTACTTACACAGCACTCAGAAAAGATGGTTAACCCAGTATTTTGGGACGGCAGGCTTGCTGATAATGTGACCCCTCACTGTGGCTTGAGGATCACAGGGAGTTAACTAAATGTGATAATAGTCACTGAGCACTAGAAGTCAAAATGCAGACTCTGATGGGAATCTTTTCATCCTTCTTACTAAGGAACCTTTCATTTTTATTGAATCTTTTTTAATGTTTATTTTTGAGAAACAGAGGCACAAGACAAGTAGGGGAGGGGCAGAGAGAGAGAGGGAGATAAAGAATCTGATGCAGGCTCCAGGCTCTGAGCTGTTAGCACAGAGCCCAAGGTGGGGCTCGAACCTACGAACTGCAAGATCTTGACCTTAGCCAGAATTGGACACTTAACCGACTGAGCCGCCCAGGCACCTTGAAGCAGATTTCATTCTTAACCAGTGTGGTCAAGGTGACAGTTCTGGGCTGCACCCACCCCCCACCCCCACCCCCCCACCAAGTACAAGCATGATTGATAGATATTACTGTGCAATTCTCTTAAACATACCTAGAAAGGAAGCAATCATTCAAGGCTTTTCTGCTAATCATTCTACCCTCAATACTGTATAAATTACAAAAGGACTTCTAAATGTCAAAATATCCTCACTTTGACATGAAAATCTCTGCCACTGTTCCATCCCTGATCAGTAAATGGTCTGGACCCAAGATCGTAGTTCTCCCTGCCTTGCTGGAAAACTCTAAGAATAACATTCATGGAGGTGGCTGTGCCAAGTACCGTGGTCAGACTTTGGTAACTGTCATCTCGTGATGCCCACAAGGAACGCTGTGAGACACTAGCCATGGGAGCTGACATCCTTTGAGCCCCTGTTTTATGTGCTGGACAGATAGTAGCTCTTTCTTTCCTTCCATCTTCAAACCCTGGCGACCTGACCCAGAGATTTGCTTACTGCCTACAAGGTGCCAGCCTGGGTGAACAAAACTGGTGGGACGCAAGACAAATTATTTACCTTCTTTGATCCCCTCTGTAGCCTAGTGAACGAAATGCTTTCTGGGTTAGAATAAAACGAGGGCTAAAATCAGTCACCTCCACAGTTTCTTTTGGCTCCATTGTAAGTAGATAGAATACGATTTTTTTTTTAACGAAGGATAGTTATATTTGAGAAAGTGCGTTTTTTATTATATAATTTATTGTCAAGTTAGCTAACATACAGCACACAGGGTGTGCTCTTGGCTTTGGGAGTAGATTCCCGTGATTCATCGCTTACATACAACTCTCAGTGTTCATCCCAACAAGTGCCCTCCTCAGTGCCCATGACCCATATTCCCTGCCCCCTCTCCACCCCATCGACCCTCAGTTTGTCCTCTGTATTTAACAGTCTCTTACAGTTTTTAAAATTTTTTTTTAATGTTTATATTTGAGAGAGAGAGAGACAGTGTATGAGCAAGGGAGGGTCAGAGAGACAAGACAGAGTCTGAAGCAGACTCCAGGCTCTGAGCTGTCAGCATAGAGCCTAACGCGGGGCTCAAACTCACAAGTGGTGAGATCGTGACCTGAGCCGAAGTCGGACCCTTAACCGACTGAGCCACTCAGGCGCCCCCTCTTAGGGTTTTTAATGTGTTTTTCCACTGCCTCCAAAGCCGTGGGACCCCTCGGGTTCCTATGTAAGAGGGTCTTAAAAGAGGCAACCTGGTTGGAAGATGAAATGAGGAAACTTCAGACTGCATTTACATGGCTGGCATGCTATGTTTATTTGGACTATGTGCTTATTTGACATAGATTTTAGAGGCTGGATATTAACAGAAATTATTATAATGCCCCCTTCCTAGAAACTCCCCCTTGGTGTCTCCAGATATGGCTGTGGAAACACCCATCGTTTTGAGAGTCAGGGAAGGGAAGAAATTCCTGATCTTGGAAAACCTCCTTTGGATTCGGTCTGATACTGAGGGACTTTGTTCTCCTTAAATTTTAGAGTTCATTTCATCCTCCGCATGAGCCCGCGACAGTGGGTCTGTACATAACGAGGAAAGTAGCTGTGCCTCAGTTCTGGATCTGAATCATTTAGCTAAAGGTATTTTCTGTTGGTAATAAGATTTGAGACTTTATTTTAATCAGCAAATTTTTCCTTTGAGTCAATCTCAGACCTCTCTCTCATGCTACCTTTCCCGTACCAGGGCTTGGGAGAGAAAATAGAATTCTCTGGGAAAAGCAGTAACTTAAGATACCATTTGGTTGACTGTTGCCCTGGATTTGATTCACTAGGCTAAGCACCTTCTGTGTGAACTGCAGAGGGTACAAGACTGCAAAACGTGTGCAGTTTTTCACATTTTGTGGTCTAAGCAAGGTAGAGATGGGCCAGCAGAGCAACAGAGGTCTTAAACTCTGCTTTGTTTGGGGTTAATGTTCACAAACCACAGGATGTGCAAAGACAGCAGTCACTGAATGCTTTTTACCTTGGGGCAAAAATACCCAAGGATACCAGCATCTTCCTTATATCCCAGTGGCTCAAAATAATACTTTGGTTACAGTCTCAGTCCCTAGTAGACCTCCCAGTTCTTCTTGCTGGCCTTTCTCTACTACCTGCGGTACCAGGGTCCTTGAGCTCGTCGCTGAAACTCTGAGCTTTCCAGATAAATTCTACCAAATGGAGGAACTGGGCAGGGAAATGGTAAATATCATCGATGTCAGTGAAGTTTGCAGAGCTGAATGAAGAGGACATGGCTGGGGACTCTGGTCACATTTGCTCTCCCTGGGTCATTTGAATGTAGGGAAGGCACTTCTCCATGTTTCTGCAAAACAAGAGAAATCTGATTTGCCCTGTGTCCTGAGGAGAGAGGTTAGTTGCAACATTTTGAGTATTCGAAGATATTAATTTTTCCCTTAGAGGGGAGCCAAAAGACTAAATCATCATCTACTTGTGCATCACCTGCTTGGGGTGGGTGTGTGTGTGTTGGCAACTCACGGAGTCTCCCCAGAAGGTTCCACTTGAAAGGGTTTCCTTTTGAAAGGATTGGCCTGAATGGGAACTCACATCTCCTTGGTGGTCCGTAAGTGAGACCGTTCTATGGCTGAGCCCCCTAAAGTCATGACTGGCGACAATCCATACTGGGTTCAAGTCTGCCTTCGCGATGGTCTCGGTGGCTGAGGGGCTCGTGCACAGACCTTCCTAACACGAAGGCAACTCAGTACTGGCTCGTTTGCCACTTCTCTTACCATGACGTCTCCCTTCTTTTCCTACACTCATTACTCTTCTACTGTCTCCACTAGACCTTCCACTTATTAATGGCTTTCATTCCTCAAGACCTTGGCGTTTTCAAAACTTCAGCTAATTCATGATCCCCACTCTCTCTAGTGACATTTCTGCTCGTGCTTCTGCTCTCATCATGCGCTCTTTGTAATTTTCAAATTCAGATTTGTGAGTGAAAGAAAACATAACTGGGCCACCTGCTTCCTGTATAGACAGAACTTTTTTTTTTTTTTAATTATTTACTTTTGAGACAGAGAGCACTAGCAGGGAAGGGCAGAGAGGGAGGGAGACACAGAATCCGAAGCCGGCTCCGAGCTGTCAGCACAGAGCCCGACGCGGGGCTCGAACCCACAAACTGGGAGATGATGACCTGAGTCTAAAGTCGGACGCTCAACTGACTGAGCCAGCCAGGTGCCCCTGGGCAGAAGTTTTTAGTCACAGGCCATTTTCTACCGTGCGTATACCTTGATCTTGGATCAGCTGCCAACTTCGGGTTCAAGCACATTCGTTCAAGTGGGAACGTGCAATAGGGAGACAGCTGGCTTCAAATGGAACAGAATGTGGTTACTCAGCCCGCCTTGTACCTAGGGCTTTAACCTGACGTTACCTGAGCAACCTAGAGGCATCAGTACAGAGGAGACTGCGAAGGAGGGTGGCTAGTGCCTGTGTAGGGGTAGGAGGAACACGTTTAGAGAATATAGAAACTCTGCTCAAAGCGGGGACCCTCCATTTCATGAACTACGTGCCAGGTGCTGGGGGGAATCAAAGAGTAAGATTCAGCCTTGCTCTCATGGAGTGAGTCCTACTTCCCGAGGAGGTAGGACGAGGAGGAGCTAGAAGTGGTGATTTTGTAAAGTATTCTTCTCCAAAACTTTGATGGTAGAGAGAAGAGTAGCTCCGGGTGACTGCCACGTTAGCAGGAAGGATTGATTGCCAGAATGTGTTGGATGATAAAGGATGCTTGAACATGTCGGTGGATGACGGAGCCAAATAGAGGGTGAGGTCAGATGGATGGTCTCCCCATGAGCTTTGTTGATGCATTCACACATTGATTTATCGATGGATCTCCCTCGCCTTACTGTGCGACAAATCCACTCTCCCGTCCTCATTGAACTCCTTACCCCTAAACCACTCTGCGGTTTGCTTCTGCCTTATTCCTACCTTCACTCAAAGCCAAGTCCTTCAAGCTGCATCACTGCTTGTTTTGTGGGAAGGTCAGAGCAACCGATTTTCTGCTTTGGGCAAAGCCTGCAAGAGCCTGGTGATTTGGCGCCCCCCAGGGGCACCCATTTAGCCCCATTCCTGCTCAGTGTTGGGTAAGGAGCCCTGAGGGGGCAGAGGAAGGCTGACAGTTAACACATCTAGCCTTCGTGACAGGTTGATCATGTCTCCTGGGCTTTTCTCGTAATAAGGAGTCAGGGACAGGGGAGTCTGAAGCCTCTGGAAACTCTCCTTGGTGTAACTGACATCGTAAAACGTGGAGTCCTGACCTGAATGGAAACCTAGTTCTGCTCTGCCCTAGTCCTGTGACATTGAAGTGACTTTGTATTTCCTCATCTGTGAAATGGGGCCAATGGTAGCTAATTTAAATACCTCTGTTAGAATGAACTTAGGCAGTGACTTACAGATGCATTTCCAAATGGCCCACAGAACTCTTTAAGACCCATGTTCTTAGCCCCCAAAGTCTGGAGGGTCCTGGGAGTCTCAGGGAGTCAGGAGAGTTGAGGACAAGACACAGCCTGTTTCTAGGGGGCCACTCCTCATTCTAGAACTGGGGCAGCCCCACACACAGTGGAGTGACTCAGAACAGGGGGGGCCCTGGGTTGCCAGGTGTCAAGCAGTTTAAGTATGAAAACTGAGGTCCCCAGGGCCTGTTGGTCGCCAGTACATGCTGATTGGCCAGCGTACTCTCCAGACAGACGGCTCCGTTCCCATGGATCTCAACCCAGCCTGATCCAATCAGATAAGGATGCAAAGCTTTGATTGTTGTGCTTTTCTCCTAGTCTTTAATCATTAAGTGGAAGTCAAAAACTCCCTGCCTTGGCGAGAAACCCCAGGCTTTGTAATCAGTCCCTCCCTGAGAATCGGGTCACGGTGTTTCAAAAGACAATTTTCTAAAGAAAGAGGTTTTTTTTTTTTTTTTTTTCAACGTTTTATTTATTTTTGGGACAGAGAGAGACAGAGCATGAACGGGGGAGGGGCAGAGAGAGAGGGAGACACAGAATCGGAAACAGGCTCCAGGCTCTGAGCCATCAGCCCAGAGCCCGACGCGGGGCTCGAACTCGCGGACCGCGAGATCTTGACCTGGCTGAAGTCGGACGCTTAACCGACTGCGCCACCCAGGCGCCCCAGAAAGAGGTTTTTAAAAGAGAATGCCCAAACTTGCTGGCATTTTCACAACGATGTCATTGATCACCCACGTCAACCCTCCTAAGGAAGTGTTTGTCTACCTTCTGCGTTTGCTATTTGCAGTGCGTCTTGTCAAAGTGGAGGGCTGGGGTGACAGTGACCTATGTAATGAAGAGACCAAACAGGGCTTCAGAAGCACGAAGCCTCCCTTGGGGGAATTAAGTCATTGCTGAAACGTAGGGCCATCTGTAGAGAGACGAGCTGTCTTCTCTTAGGCGTAGATCCCTTGCGTCATAAAAATCATAGAGTGTTAGAGCTAGAAGACACTCAAGGACTTTTGTCCATCATTTATAGAAGTGGAAACTTAGCCCCGGGCAGGTGGAGCTGTTGGCCCACCGTCAGCCACAAAGGGAAAGGGTTAGAACTCGAACCCGTGTTTTCTGACTCCCATGCATGCGGCCCTTGCCATCACATTTGTCTTAGTAGCTAACTCTAGGTGATGTGTTGAGCTTCATAGGATGAAGGCAGGAGAAAGATCACAGCCAAGGTCATCCACACCTAGGATCTGGAGCAGGGTGGGCGTGGCCAGTAGAGGCTGGAGGGTAGCACGGGGAGGCCAAGGAGAGGCCCCTGTATTGCCCGGGGAAAGTATGTCAGTAGTCCGGGAAAAGCTGTCTGAGACACGGGCTTACAGAAAGGCCAGAAAGAGGGAGGCTGTAACTTCAGAACGCCACTTCTGGGAGGCTTGAAGACAAACTTCTGATCCATGACACCCTGGAAATGAGAAGAGAATAAGGACAGTGAACTTGTTTGTCTGGCTCACTCCCGTGGCCCCAGCATCTGATGGGCTCATTCATTTCCTCACAACATTTAGGGTGCACGGACTATGGACCAGGCTCTCACTAGAGGTTAGGGAGAAAATGATGAGCAGATATAGCCAGTGGCTTGGTCCTTATGGAGATTATAGTTTAGGGGCAGAGACAGAAAATAAATCGTCAGACAAATAAGTGTAAAATTGCAGTGGGATAAAACTATATATTTCCACACCTTCCTCACGTGCGTGTTTGTGTGTGGATCCGAAAAGGGAGAAGAGGAGGCATATTAAATGGACAGTGGGGAGGGCGTGGGGAACCTCCTGCTGTCAGCGAGTTACAGGGATTTTTCAAAACAAAAATGTTCTTAGGTGATGGAAATCAAAATAGTGGTCATTACTCTTGGGAGGAGGTGTAGGCTTCTAGCATTCTGGAACCATCTGTCTCTTGACCTTGAACGGGCATGGGTATGTTCATCATGTGAAAAATCATGAAGCTGAATTTCAAGTATGGCTTTACCTTTTGTGTTGCAGTTCCATGAAAGGCTTACCCAGAGTACATTCATGTGTTTTGATGTTGGTACAAAAAAAATTTTTTTTAATTTTGCCACTGTGTGAAACGCTGCAAAAAAAAAAGGGGACGGGTGCATAGTACTGTGAGCACATGTCATTGGTCAGTAGCGAAGTCTCACCTTGATAGGGGAATCAAGGAAGGCTTTCTGAGGGTTTGAGTTTTGAACTGAGATGTCAAGGGTGAACAGGAGATTTTGCACAAAGGGGGGGGGGATAGAATTATAGACAAAGGGAGCAGCCTGTGCAAATGTCCTGTGGCAGGAGGGAACCTGGTGTCAGTGAGGAATTGACACCATGTTGGTTAGATAGGAAGCAGAAGCTAAGAGACATAACAGATGAGAAGAGGCTGGAGAAAAGGGTGGGGCCAGGTCATACAGGGTCCTGTTAAATCTGTGTCTTAAGAATTTTGATGTCGGTCTTAAGTACTGTAATCAGCCACTGAAGCGCGGTGAGTTGAAGGTGCCACCATCAGCCTTGTGTCGCAAAATTGTTTTTCTGGCTTCTTTCCGGCGGGTGGATCAGAGGGGGGCAGGTGTGATAGGGGAGAGCTTCTAAGAGGCTAATGTGTAGTAGACCGAGGTGTTGGTGATGGAGGAGAAGGCAAAGGAACTTCAAGTAAAGAGACTTAAGAGGCGTTCAGTTGTAGTTGCCTTAGGACTTAGTGGTAAAGTATCAAGGATGATTGCTAGCGACGCAGGCGAGTGCTGCCACAGAGCTATCATGCAATAAATGTGCACCACATGTTGTTGAAACGGGTGGATGCCCCTGGCCTAAGTTGCTGCAGTCCCAGATGATGCTTTGGAGCTCGGGTAGTGCTCGAATGCATTTGTCAGCTGTCACTTCACCCAAAAAAACTCCTTTGAGAAATCTGGCATTGCTTTCACGCTGGAATGTTCTACTACGTAAGTCAGTAGAATTTTTGCCAGAGACTAAGCCCACATTAAATTGGAATACAAAGTTGCGGAATGAGACCACATCTCTTAGTTTTCTTTGTTTCCTGTTTGGCACTCTCAGCTCCCACTTTGACTTCAAATTAGAAGCCAGGCAGCCTGTGGCTGATGGGATTCTCCGGACGGGAAAGAGAAGCTGGGTGAGAATGTTCCCAGGATCTCAGGTGTCTCAGAGAGGTGGCCTGAGGGGAAGGAGCTGGAATGGGGCCACCAGTATGCGGGGACTGTGACCGTGACTATGAGAAGAAATGGAGGCAGGGGGAGTGGTTGAAGGGAGTGGACAAATGTGAACTAGATGTCCCCAACCTCTCCAGCCCTTGAGGTCACCCTTGCTCCCCTGTAACTGCTCAGTGGCATGAGTCCGATGCCTCATCTCACTTGACCTCTGAAAGTCCAGTTTCCCCCCCCAAAATCCTTACCCAGAGTATTTCTGGACCTTCGTGGTAATGAACTCCAGTGCCACGCACCTGCCCCGTTTGGCTGTTGCTGGAGCCTGCGGCTGCCCCTGGGGCCGCTGCTGCAGGTTTATGTTGTACAAGTTCAAGGACCGTCATCCGCTTTGCAGTGGGTGGGAACTACACCCCCTACCTGAACTCAAGCAGTGCCCAGCCACTCGGCCATACCCGGTGCTCTTTTCCCAAGCCTGTGTCTTAATTCTGCTCGACGCATTCCTTCTCCAAAGCACAGAAAAGAGTGGGCTGTCAAATTTGGAAAAATGTACTGCACACGAGGGAATCACTGAGGGAATCACAAGTGGAAAGGAAAACTTGAGGTGAGATGTGATAGATAACCGGTATGGGGTCTTTGCCCAGGATTCTCTGCCAGGACTTTCTCTCTCTGCTGAGAGCCAGGCCGGCTATCATGTCACAAAGGCCAATTCATCTCCGTCTTCCTCCGGTAGGAGCGCCTTCACCATGCCTCTCCCACCCAGAGTCCAAATCTCTGAGCTCTGAAGGTGGACGAATAAAGAGTAAAGGAAGGAGACTTTTGGTTTCTGGCTCAGCACGTCAGGAGCTTGAAGTCACCGCTCCATCCTAAGAACACGTGAAAAGCTGAAAAGTCAACAGCTCTTGTTAGATCTGTAAGAGCAGTGTGGTCACCCAGAAGATTGCTGCCCCCAACCTGGAGAGACAGACAAGAGAGCACAGAGGATCACAGCCTAGGGAAGTCGGGGCACGGGGTCGTGCCTTGGCATCGGGAAACCTGAACCGTAAGCGAAAAATTGCCGGAGGCTCAGCGCAGACAAGCCTGAGTCGAAAGCTTCAAGGGGCAGGCCAGTTCCCGGACTTTTGTGAGTTTGGCCTCTAGGACTTTGAGCAGACTCTCGTAGTAAGTGTCAGAGAAAAATTTCCTTGTGCTTCTGGCAAGAGGAATACAGCACAGAATTCTGTTCTTAATAAGGCCCACCCTCTGAGGAAACTAACCAGATCCTGACCTGCTGGGGTTTTATCAAAGCCTAACTTACCTGGGGGAAGGAAACTACCCAACTCCATGCCCCACTGTAGCTGTCCTGTCCCACCTAAACCTAAGGGTTGGAGGGGGATACTGAAATGCTGTCGTGAAGTTCATGGTCCAGAGGGACAGGCTCACGAAAAGACACAGGTTTAATCAAACGCTTTTTCTCCCCTGCACCTTACCCCACCTCGTTACTAAAACTCCACTGACAGCAGTTCCTTTTATCTGGTGCATCATATCCAGCTGCCAAGTACCTACAAGGCAAAAACAATCTGAAGGGAGAGAAGCCTGAGAAGCGAGCTCAGAGACAGCAGGGATGTTGGAATTCTCAGCCGGGGAATTTGAAGCAATTGTAATTAATAGGAGGACTCTAACGGATAAAATAGCCTACCTGAACAGGTGGACACTGTAAGCAGAGAGATGGACATTCTAAGAAAAACGCCAAAAAGAAGTGCTAATAATAAAAAAAAAACAAAACAAAAAACACGAACAGAAATGAATTCCTTCGATGGGCTCAGTAGCAGAGGACACGGCCAAAGAAACAGTCACTGAGGGTGACCTTTCTCGACAGAAACTTCCCAAACTGAAAAGTGAAGAGAAGAGCCTGAAAAGACACACACACACACACACACACACACACGCCCTCAGGATATTCAGGAACTGTGGGATAATTATAAAAGGTGTAACATGCAGGTAATGAGAATACCAGAAAGGAGAAAGAAAAGAGAAAGGGACAAAAGCAACAGCTGAAGGAATAATGAGGAAGAATTTGCCCAAATTGCTATCACGCACCAAACCACTGATACAGGAAACTCAGAGAACGCCAAGCAGGATAAATGAAAACAGCAACAAATACCGATGTATATTACAACCAGACTGCAAAATAGCAAAGGTAAATTAAAAATCTTGGGGAAAAAAAAAGGTTAAAAAAAATAACCTTACCTATAGAGGAGCAAGGATAAGAATTACATCTGACTTCTCAGAAGCCATGCAACCCACAGAAGAGAGTGCAATAAAACACTGAAAATGTTGAAGGAAAAAGCCACCAACCTAGAATTCCGTCCCTTGTGAAATTTTTCTCAAAAGGGAAGGAAAAGTAAAGAATTTGTCAGTCAAACCATAACTGAAGGAGTAGGCTTGCCTTGCATGGAATGTTAAAAGAAGTTCTTGAGAGGGGCGCTTGGGTAGCTCAGTCAGATAAGCGTCTGATTTCAGCTCAGGTCATGATTTCACGGTTCGGTTCGTGGGTTCGAGCCCCACACTGGGCTCTGTGCTGACAGCTCGGAGACTGGAGCCTGCTTCGGATTCTGTGTCTCCCTCTCTGTCCCTCCCTGCTCATGATCTGTGTGTGTGTGTCTCTCTCTCAAAAATAAATAAATGTTAAAAAAAATTTAAAAGAAGTTCTTTAGAGAAAAATAAATGATATAGGTCAGAAACTTGGATCTACATAAAGAAAGGAAAAGGAGAAGGAACAAAAGAAGGTAAAATAAAAACTTTTCTTTTTCTTAGTCTTAGTTGATCTAACAGGTAACAGTTCAAAATCATAGTAACACAGTAATCACCTATGTTCATATGTGTACTGAAAAATATATTGCTTAGATATGCAAATATATATGTACTTATATAGCCTATATATACATATGCATATATGAAATGAATGATAGCAACGATATAAGGGTCAGGAAGTAGAAATTCAGATTATTTTTGCTATTATAATGTACTCACACTGCCCATGAACCAGTATTGTATTATTTGAATGTGGGCTTGGATTAGATGTAAATACATATTGCAAACTCTGGGGCCACTGATTTTAAAAAGTAAAAAATAATAATAATAAAAACCTATAACTGATAGGCTAACTTAAGACAGACAATAGAAACATTTAAAATGCTCAATTAAAAACACACAAAGCAGAAAAAGAACAGAAGACAGAGGAACAAAGATCAAGGGCAACAAATAGAAAACAGTAGCAAATATGGAAGATGTTAATGCACCTATACCAGTAATGAAGTTAAAGGTCAGTGATCTAAATACATCAGTTGAAAGAGATTGTCAGAGAGGATTCAGATCTAGCTATGTGTTGTCTACAAGAAACTCACTTGAAATATAAAGATACATAGACTAAAAGCAAATGGACGAATAAAGGTCTATCATGCTGGTACTAATTGAAGTGAAAGAAGCTATATTAATTTCAGACAGAGTAGACTTTAGAGCAAGAAAAGTTATCAGGGATATAGAGGGGTGTTACATAATAATAAAGGGGTTAATTCTCCAAGAAGACAGAACAATCCTTAATATGTATACACCTAACAACAGAGCTTTCAATTCTGTGAGGCAAAAACTTGATAGAACTATAGAGAGAAATAGATGAACTTATTATTATGGTTGAAGACTTCAACACCCCCTCTATCAAAAATGGACCGATGCAGCAGGCAGTAAATCAGTAAGGATATAGTTGAACTCAACAGCCCCATCAGCGAATGGGATGTAATGGACATCTCTTGACTGCTTAATCCAGCATCATCAGAAAATACATTCTTCTCAAGCTCACATGGAACATTCACCAAGATAGATCATATTCTGCGCCATAAGGTACATTCTGACAAAGTGAAAAGAACAGAGATGATCCAGTGTCTCCATTCAGACCATAATGAAGTGGCCTAGAAAACTAGAAATCGGTAGCACAAAGGTGGCTGGAAAATCTCAAAATACTGGAAAATTAAACAATAAACTTCTAGATAACATATGAGTCAAAGAAGAAAAGAGAAATTTAAGATCATTTTTAATGAAAGTAAGGATACAACTTATCAAAATCTGTAGCACGAGGCAAAGTGATGACTAAAAGGAAATACATAACATTGAATGCACCTATTGGAAAATAAAAAAGATCTAAAATCAATAATCTAAATTCCACCTTAAGTAGAAAAAGCAGAGCAAATTAAATACAAATTAAGAAGAGGAATTTTAAAAATCAGAGCATAAATCAATGAAATTGAAAACAAGAAATCAATAGGGAAAATCAATAAAAGCAAAAGCCGATTCTTTGAAAAGATAAATAAAGTTGGTTAGCCTCTATCTAGACTATGAAAAAAAGAGGACATAAATTACTAATACTAGAAATGGAACAGGGGGCATCACTATAGATCCTGGTCATTAAAAATAAAGAAACACTCTGAAAAACTCTATCCCCCAAAGTCATAACCTAGGTGAAATGGGATTAGTCCTTTACAGGATACAATCTGCTGAAACTCACAAAAGAAGAAACTGACAGTTGGACAGTCAGAATGGGCCTTTATCTGTTAAATAAATTGAATTAATAATTAAAAACCTTCCCAAACAGAAAGCATCAGGCCCAGATGGATTCACTGGGGAATTCCACCAAACATTTCGGGAAGTAATTATACCAATTCTCTGCAATCTTTTTCAGAACATAGAAGAAGAAAGAATACTTGCTAAAGTACTCTGAGGCCAGTATTACCCTGATACCAAAACCAAAGACATGAAAAGAAAAGTACAAACGTCTCTCATGAATATAAATACATATATTCTCTACAAAATAGTAGCAAATTGAATGCAACAGCATCACAACAGGAGTGTTCAAGGCTGCGATTTAAATGTTAATTAATGTAATCCATCCCATCAACTGACTAACAAAGACAAATCACAGGATAGTTTCAATAGACACGGAAAAAGGTATTTGACAGAATCCAACACACATTCATGATAAAATTTTCCAGCAAACCAGGAATAAAGGGGAACTTCCTTGACTTGATAATGAATAGCTTCAAAAAACCTACAGCTAGCATCACATTTAATGGTGATGAACTCAAAGCTTTCCCACTAACATCAGGAACAAGGCCAGGAGGTCACCTCTCACCACTCCTTTTCAACATCATACTGGAAGTCCTAGCTAATGCTGTAAAAAAAAAGATATATAGATGGGGAAGGAAGAAATAAAACTGTGTTTGCAGGTGATGTGATTGTCTCCATAGAAAACCCAAAAGAGTTGACAAAAAAAGAAAAAAGAAAGAAGGAAAGAAAGAAAAATAACCCTCAAAGTAATAAGCAATAATAGCAAGGTTGTAGCATATAAAATTAATATACAAAAGTCAATCCCTTTTCTCTACACCAAACAAATAGAATTTGGAAGGCAAAACAAACTATCATTTACATTAGCACCCCCCAAAATGAAATACTTGGGTATAAACCTTAACAGAAATGTGTACAAGATCTATATTGAGGAGAACTCTACAACTCTGATGAAAGGAAACAATGAAGACCCAATTAAATGGAAGGATATTCCATTTTCATGTAAGGAAGATTCAATCTTGTGAAGATGTTTGCCCTTCCCAACTTGACCTATAGAGTCAATGCAATCCCATCAAAAGAGGTGAGTTACTTTGTGGATATTGACAAGCTGATTCTAAAATTGATACGCAGAACCCAAATACCCAGAACAGCCAAGACAGTATTGAAGGAAAGAGCAAAGTTGGTGAATTAACACTATCTGACCTGAAGACGTAAAATAAAGCTACAGAAATCAAGGCAGCATGGTATTGGTGAAAGAATAGACAAATAAATAGAATAGAAAGCCCAGAAATGGACACACTAAAACAGTCAACTGATCTTTAACAAATGAGCAAGGCCATACAATGGAGAAAAGATGGTATTTTTTTTAAGTTTATTTATTTATTTTGAGAGAGAGAGAGAGGATCCCAAGCAGGCTCTGCACTGGCAGTGAGATGTGGGGCTCGAACCCACAAACCATGAGATCATGACATGAGCTGAAATCCAGATTCAGATGCTTAACTGACTGAGCCACCCAGGTGCCCCGAAAAGATGGTCTTTTGAACGAGTGATGCTAGAACAGCTGGACATCCACGTGCAAAAAAATAAAATAAAATAAATCTAGACACAGACCTTACACCCTTGCAAAAATTCATTCAAAATGGAACATAAACCTAAAATAGCAATGAGTTACCACTATGCAACTATTAGAGTGGCCAAAATCTGGAACACTGACAACACCAAATGCTGACAAGGGTGTGAGGCAAAAAGAACTCTCATTGATTGCTGGTGGGAATGCAAAAGGATACAGCCACTTACTTTGGAAGGCAGTGTAACACTTTCCTATGAAACCAAATACACTCTTACCAGGGGATCCAGCAACGGGGCTCCTTGGGCTTTACCTACAGGAGTTGAACACTTAGGTCTACACAGAAACCTTCCCACAGATGGGAATAGCCACGTCATTTCATAGTTGCCAAAACTTGGAGGCAGCTTACATGTTCTTCGGTAGGTGAATGGATACATAAACCTGGGTACGTCCAGCACTTTATTCAGTGCTAAAAAAGAAATGAGCTGTCGAGCAATAAAAAGACATGGAAGAAACGTAAACGCATATCAGTAAGTGAAAGAAGCCATTCTGAGAAGGCTACATACTGCATGATTCCAAGTATATGACTGTGTGCTTTTCTGGCAAAAGCAAAACTAGAGAGAGAGTGAAAAGATCAGTGGTTGCCAAGGGATCCAGGGGAGGGGGGCAAAGAATAGACAAAGCACGGAGGATTTCGAGGGCAGTGAAACTATCCTGAATGATGCTCTAATGGTGGATACATGTCATTCCACATTTGTCAAAACCCACACAATGTACAACAGCAAGAGTGAACCCTGATGTAAACTATGGACCCTGGGTGATAATGATGTGCTGGTGTAGGGTTATCAGTTATAACAAATAAAGCACTCTGGGCGCACATGGAGACAATGGAGAAGGTTGTGTTTGGTGGGCGCAGAGGGAGATCTCTGTACCCTCTGCTCAATTTGGCTGTGAATCCAAAACTTCTCTAAAAAATAGTCTATTTTTTGTAAAGTAAAGGAAGTGTTTCGGAGTTGTAGTTGCCCCCATAGACAAAAGTTCCCATTGTGAGGCACAGAGAACAGTGACCTCCAGCCTCACGCTCTGTCATCGTCTTGACTGTAGTTTTGCGAGCCTCCAAGGCTCAGAACATGATCTTCCCGATCCTTTCCATTCCCTACCCAAATCACCACAGCCCCCTGGCCCCCAAAATGAATTCACAACTTAGGTTCTAGAAAAAGAGAAAGCCTGCTTAAAGTTTGAAAATAGTGGTTTCTCACCCACCTCTGGTTATCAAGCAATTCAGAAATGATTGGGGTGCTGACGTAGTGAGAACATCCCACTCTGTGGCTTGGGAGGAGTGGCTGGAAGCTGATGAGAGCAAGTGAGGCCATTAGAAGCCTCTCCCTCAAGAGTCCTCTCTACAGAAAGACAGACCCATCTAGATGACTCTTCAGGAATCCTCTCTACAGAAAGACCCATCTAGATGACTCTTTAAAAGTCCTCTCTACAGAAAGACAGACCCATCTAGATGACTCTTTAAGAGTGCTCTCTACAGAAAGACAGAACCATCTAGATGATGCTTCAAGAGTCCTCTCTACAGAAAGACAGAACCATCTAGATGACTCTTCAGGATTCCTCTCTACAGAAAGACCCATCTAGATGACGCTTCAAGAGTCCTCTCTACAGAAAGACAGACCCATCTAGATGACGCTTCAAGAGTCCTCTCTACAGAAAGACAGACCCATCTAGATGACGCTTCAAGAGTCCTCTCTACAGAAAGACAGACCCATCTAGATGACGCTTCAAGAGTCCTCTCTACAGAAAGACAGAACCATCTAGATGATGCTTCAAGAGTCCTCTCTACAGAAAGACAGACCCATCTAGATGACTCTTCAGGAGTCCTCTCTACAGAAAGACCCATCTAGATGACTCTTTAAAAGTCCTCTCTACAGAAAGACAGACCCATCTAGATGACTCTTTAAGAGTCCTCTCTACAGAAAGACAGACCCATCTAGATGACTCTTTAAGAGTCCTCTCTACAGAAAGACAGAACCATCTAGATGACTCTTCAGGATTCCTCTCTACAGAAAGACCCATCTAGATGACGCTTCAAGAGTCCTCTCTACAGAAAGACAGACCCATCTAGATGACGCTTCAAGAGTCCTCTCTACAGAAAGACAGAACCATCTAGATGATGCTTCAAGAGTCCTCTCTACAGAAAGACAGAACCATCTAGATGACTCTTCTGTCCCCATTGGCCTAGGGGCCTCGGTACAGGTCATTGTCCATCACGGACAAAGCAAGAAACAGAGGCTCTTTCCTTCTCTTCTGTAGTTGAATTGTTAGTGCTAATCTTTTGAGTGCTAAGGCCTTCTATCGTAATCATCACTGTAAGACATGATGCGGGGCTCTTCCTACCCAGAACCACATACGAAGTGGTGAATTGATGACACACTAAATTGGAAGGATCAGGAGAGCGTAGTTAGTACAATAGAAAGAGGAAGCAACACGTCTAAGATTGCCCATATAACTAGAGGCAGAGTTTATTTTCGCCCCTAAATTTCTACCTAGCACTTAACCCACTGTGTGCCCACTGTCTTCTGAAGTCTTTTTTCAAGCCTCAGATTCTTGAGGATTCGTGAGTTTGTGAAATGAAAAGGGTGTAAGCGTAATTCACTCCCAAAAGATAGTAGAAAGGAGTCACTGTTTTTTTGTTTTTTGTTTTTGTTTTTTTAGCACTGTTCATCCTTGCTACAACTGAAAGTTCCCAAATTGGAAGGCCAGCGTATGTTACTCATTTGTTCAGTTCACAGACACATCATCAGGCATTCGGATCCAACAGTGGGCCACACCCTTGTAATTCCTAGCCTTCCTCCTGCACAGTCTTGAATCATGTCACTGAGGCTTATAAAATCTATCCTTTGGTGCAATAGTTGGGTTTAACATGCTTCTTTGATAATCCATAGCAGTGTTAAGGATCACTGCTGAGGACACCTGCTGAGGTAGGACTATAAATTATTGATGTTTGAGGCCTGGCCTTTTGAGTCAGTTCCATTTTCTTCCTCACAGGAAAATGAACTTTTTTTCTCATTGACTTTGATCTCTGTTGCTATTTTTCATAGCAAACATTGAGAGACTTTGCGAATCCCACACCTAGTCATCCCTGTCTGGTCTTGTGTTGTCATTAATTCCTAGAATGGGAGATAGATGGCCTGTGCAGCTCTCCTAATTCATGACACAATACTGCCACCAGCCTATAAATAATTAATGAAAGGAGACTTTCCTAGTGGAGGAAACTGTCAGGCCCGTTAGATTTAGGTCCAATTTCCCTTCCCTTCGTGTTAACTTTTATTGAAATTTTTACAATGTAGAATCAACTTTTAGTAATGCAATAAAATGACACTGATTCAGATGGGGGGGGGTGCTTGTGGGAGGGGAAGCCAGTTCGAATTCATGGAAGATAGGGGGATCTTTTTGAAGTACGGATTTATTTCTTCAAAGAAACACCATGAATTAAACTTTGCTACCAGAGGCTTTTCCAGTGGGAGTTCTAGTAAGGGATGGGTTGGTTGCAAAGAAGAGGGACTCCCTCTAGCTTAAGTAAAGAGCCATGGGGGGTGGGGTATAGCAGATGCTCTCGGTGCCCCTCACCCCATTTCTCGGCACTCACCAATCCTTACATACTGAAAGCATCTTACTACTGGTCCACCAGAGGCACCATGCTAGTTCCATGCCGGACATGTTGGGAAGTTGGCCATCCTTGCAGAGGTAGGCAGGAGTTGTTGGCAAAAATGTTAGCTCCTCACTGTTGAGGTAGGACAACTCTGTGGCATGTTCTACATAGTCTCTTAGAGGTGCCCAGTGGGATTGTACCCTGGCGCCCCACAGCAGTAACCTTTTCATTCACGAACATTGCTTTGGCTTTCTTCTCTTCCTTGCCTTCATTCTCTGTGCGCCTGCTGGTGCTTCTTGGGGTCACCTCCCTAATAACTTGCTCTCAGATCTTTGTCTCAGTTCTACTTGTGGGAGAACCCAACCTAAAGCTACAGTAGAGAGTGCAAGAGATGATCTTTTTGAACATACAAGGACTAGCAACCAACGGCAGCCACGTAGATAAAGTCAACCCACTCTTAGTAAGTCTGTATTCCGTGTCAGTAGAGAAGGGAACTAAAATGCTCAGTACAATGTAGATCTACAATGACAGACATTGCAATCTTTTTTGAATAGACCCTTTAAAATGGGCTGCCATATGAGATCAAGGCCTGCCTTCCTCAGCCTGGCAGAGTAATAGAAGTTCTTGGGACATCTGGGTGGCTCAATCAGTTAGGCGTCTGACTCTTGGGTTTGGCTCAGGTTGTGTTCTCATGAGTCGTGAGATTGAGCCTTGCGTTGGGCTTTGTGGAGCCTGCTTGGTATTCTCTCTCTCCCTCTCTCTTTGCCCTCCCCCCCCACCACTCAAAATAAATATAAATAAACATTTTTTAAAAAATAAAAGAAGTTCTCTCCTCTCCCCGAGCATATTAAGAGCCTTTGTCCCTGCTGATCATGTGATAATGTAAGAATAGTTCCTTGCTTGGGGCGCCTGGGTGGCATAGTTGGTTAAGCGTCCGACTTCGGCTCAGCTCATGATCTCACAGTCTGTGAGTTCGAGCCCCGCATCGGGCTCTGTGCTGACAGCTCAGAGCCTGGAGCCTGCTTCAGATTCTGTCTCCCTCTCTCTCTGCCCCTCCCCTCCTCACTCTGTGTGTGTCTCTCTCTCTCAAAAATAAATAAACATTTAAAAAAATTTAAAAAAAAAAAAGGAAAAGAATAGTTCCTTGCTTGCTTTGGACAATGCAATTCACATGATTAACCAAGTGTTATTTTCCAATTAGGAGTCTGGGGTCTTTGTCTCCTCAAATGGGTCCCCTAAGAACTAAAACTATGAAGCTTAGAATTCTTGGGCCTCTCCAGGGTCCATCTGTCTTATCTCTTGTTCCCTGGACCTCTGTGGGCGTCTGCTCCTTTCTTCTAGTTTTGATTCTGTTTGTTCATTTTTTCATTCTGTCATTTGCGTGACTCTAACAACACCTAAATGTGGTCTCCGTGTCTTTGCTTCAAGTTCCCAGGAGACCACATTCAGTTGGCCAT